>NC_135477.1:49883718-50513302 GCF_052094955.1 Ictidomys tridecemlineatus | reverse complement strand
AGGGCTGCAAGGATTTTCATACTCACTGTTCTTTCTCTTCCCATTTTCTAGACGGGGAAACTGAGGCTCCGGGGCGGGGAGAGCATAGGGGTCACCCTGAAGATGAAGGAACCTTGCAACTAGGGATCTCCCTGCATGTGAATTCTCTGCGGGGCTTCCGTGTAGTCGCTTGGTCGAAGCCAGGTGGCATCGCTTAGTGGTTACAGCCAGAGACCTTGGTCCTATAGCCTGGGGCCAGACCCCAGTTCCGTCAGAGCGGTGTGACTTTGAACAAGTCCTTTCATTTCTCCAGCGCCTGTTTCCTCATGTGGACAGCAGAAGGGCAGCACGGAGGGCGGTGGGATCCCTAGGGAGTTTCTGCTGCTAGCAATCATGGTCAACCTGTGTCTCGTGTTCCGCGCTTGAACCTTGGTCTTTGGTTTAAGTGTGCTGAGTGACTCTTGGCCCTTAGGCCTCCACCTCTTCTAACAGGACTCGAGACCCAGCCTCCCTGCCTGCCCTGCAGATGTCACTGCTCCAAGGTCCCTGCTGTGGGCATGTCTCGGCCCTGGAGCAGCCTTGCTCTAGACTCTGCAGGAGGCTGGGCTCAGGGGGCGCCCACCTGGGCAGGAGGCTGAGGAGATAAGGCCAGCCAGGGACTGGCCCCTGATACCTGGCGTGAAATTGGAAAGCACTAGCTTCTGCCGCCACAGCTCAGTGCCCCAAGGGGGGGGGGGGACCGGGAAGCCGAACCGCCCCACCTGGTCGCTGGGCCGGCTGAAGCCGCCACACCACACTCCAGCTCCCGTCCCCCCTCAAGAGGAAGCGCAGGCAGAGCAGCCTCGTAAGCTCAGCCTCTTTGAGGATGCCGTGATCTGAGCAGGGAGGACCTCCCATGGGGAGCTGGAGGGGCTTCTGTGGTCCTGGCGGCCCTGGGCTTTGGAATCGGGGAATCGTAAGGAAAGGGAGCTGGGTGTGGGGGGCAGGGACGGTCCTGGGTGATGACGCCTGTCCAGGGCCAGGGCCTGTCCAGACAGCCTGGCCTGTGGCCTCAGGGAATGCTCCTTCAGCAGCAGCTAAGCACCCGGCTCTAGGTGCACGAGGGGCGGGGGGCGGGGCAGGGAGATCCTGATCCTTGGGACAGGCTCTCACCCTTGGTCCCAGCCTGATCCAGAACCTGTCACCCTCCAGGCCTCCTGGCCTTGTGGGTCTTGGTCATCCAGAGAGCCCTGGAAGAAGTGTTGCTGTCACAAGCCGGGTGCCCTGACACACTCCTGCACCCCCAGCCACTCAGGAGGCTGAGGCAGGAGGATCACGAGTCCAAAGACAGCCCAGCAACTTGGCCAGGCCCTGAGCAACTCAGGGAGACCCTGTCTCAAAATAAAATACAGAAAAGTGGTCAAGTGCCCTGGTTTCAATCCCTGGACCCCCCCACCAAAAAAAAAAAGAAATGCTGCCATCACAGACTTGAAGATGGGATCCAGGGGGAACGCCCCTCGCCCTCGCCCTCAGAGCTCACGGAGGACAGGGACGTGGTGTTGGCCTTGATCTCTCCAGAGCCCAGCCCGGCCGCTGGCCGACCGCAGGCTTATTGGGTCCATATACAGTTGTGTGGTTTGTGCTGGTGAATCCAGGCCAGGGGTCTCCTGCGCCAAACCCAGTCCCCCTAGAGGACTCTGAGGAGAGCTGTGACCCACCATCTGTCCTTTCATCTGTACCCGAATTGTGCCACCAATCCCTGCACTCTTCCCACTCGACAGACGGGAAGATGGAGGCCAGACGGGTGCTGTAGACTGTGGTTGCCCTCGGGCCCCACGGGAGCGCCCAGCACCGTCTTCAGCCTCGCCCCCTGGGGGACTGTGGGGCCAGGAGGTTCCAGGGCTGCGGAGCTGCTGCTTCAAGGGACTTGGTTCTTCCACAGTGGCTGAGTGCCGAGGCAGGGGGAGAGCAGCCGGTGGTCTCCAGGGGCTGGGAGACAAAGCAGATTGCAGGTGAGAGCGGCTCTGTCCCCTCCCAACAGCTGCCCCTTTAAAGGCCAGACTTGCCCTTGCTGACTGGGGTAGGGTGAGGGGACAGGTCTCCGATTTTAATCAAAGTGACATTAAATGAAGCTTTATTGGCCACCTGGCTTCATTGTAGCTATTTTGACTGTGGGTGAGAAGTTGATTTTCTTGGTTTCTGCTGAACTCTGGGCTGCAGGACGGCCAGAGGCATGCGCGAGGTGGACGGGCGAGGGGAGGGGGCAGAAATCAAACCGAATAAACTCACCTCGCCAGCCGACCGAGAGAGGGGACGGAAAACAACTCTAATAACAGGGGAGGCTTCCAGAGGCAGGAGCGGCCGGAGAAATCAGGCCTAATCAGCCCTAGCAGGAGGGGTGCCCGCCACCCCAGCCTTGCTGGGGGAGGGAGGAGAGAGGAGGCAGGAGTGGGCGGTGGGCGGTGGGCAATCAGGGCCTCCAGCGGCCCACGCCCACCTCCCCTCCCTGCTCCGCTGCTGGAGGGGCAGACGCTGGGCAGAGAGGTTAACCTCTTAGTGACCAGGACGGAGGAGGCCACGCCAGCCCAGGAGTCCCCATGGATCACCCTGGATGCACTGCACCCCAAACCCCCCTCCCACAGTCAGGCATGAGGTCGAGGCCCCTGCTGCCCGAGGGAGGCGCACGGGACAAAGAACAGTGGCCACAGCTGCCGGGGTGCAGAGGCAGGGCTCCTCCTCGCCCGCTCCGGCTTCTAAGCAATCGTGTCATTTCCATTGACTTCCCAGCGGCCAGGAGCCCACCAGGGGCTGTTCCAACTCCTTCACAGCCAGGGAGTCACTTTATGGCACGATTTAGATGTAGGTGGCCGCTGGCCCGGGTCTGGTGCCTGCCCCTTCATGACCTGCATTCAGCATGGGGCTGGGGTGGGGACTGCCCCCTCTCTGGCTGTGCCCCTCCAAGCTGCTGCTGAAGGAGAGATGTGCACCCGCAGGGAGCCGCAGATGCCACGCTTGACAGAGGACACTCCTGCCCAGCCTTTCCTGGTGGCCGGTCATCTGATCCCTTTAGTTCCTGCTAAGGGGGAAGGGGCGCAGAGGGGACGAGGGCGGGTGCTGAGATGGCTGCAAGGGAGAGAGGTGGGACAGGGAGGGGACCTGGAGCCCCTGTCCCTGGCTGAGCGGTCAGTGGCCTTCAGAGACACATCTGGAAGTCCTGGTGGACTCTGTTTCATGAACAGCCAGAGGCCTCCTCATCCACGGGCACTCCTCTCGTGGCCCCTGATGGCGTCGGCAGGTGGCCGGTTGCTCTTTGCTCCCACCCTCCCCAGAGTCTGGCGTGTTTAGCCTGGTGAGCTCCGCCTGCCACACACCGTCTTCGGGTTTGTCCCAGGCGGTTGTGCAGTGATTCCAAAAACAGACCTCAAGGGCCTCCTGTGCGCCCGTCCCTGCTCTCAGAGAGGAAGTCGAAGCTTTGGTCCAGAGATGGGTCTTGCAAAGCAGCACCTGGATCTGTGTCTGGGGGGTCCAGGGCCCTGTGAGCGGAGGTCTCATATCCACACTGGCGTGTCTGAGCACTCTTCTTCTTTATTCAAGTATTTTTATTTTTTATTTTTGGTACCAGAGATTGAACCCAAGGGTGCTTAACCACTGATCCCCATCCCCAGCCCTTATTAGTATTTTATTTAGAGACAGGGTCTCACTGAGTTGCTTCAGGCCTTGCTGAGGCTGGCTTTGAACTGGTGATCCTCCGGCCTCAGCCTCCCAAGCCCTACAGGCGTGCACCACCATACCCGGCTGCTGACGTATTTTTAAACTGACTCATGCTGACTGTGCGCGACTGTGGGGTGCAGGCAGCATTTCAATACACACACAGCGAGATCTGATCATGCGTCCTGGCCGTCTCTCCCCTGTGGAGGCTTCCTTTCCCTCCGACCCGATGGTCGCAGGGCTCTCAGACTCAGGGCGGGAAGGGACTTTTCCACCTGTGCATCTTATCCTAAAGCCCCTCCTCCTCTCCGCCGCTGGCCCCGGCCTTCCTGCCAACGCCCCTTCTCCGTGTTCATTTGGGCAGCTGCACTGTGTCCAAGGTCTCTCCCTCTCTACCGTCTGCTTTAGACACGGGGGAGCAGGAGGGGCCTTGGTTCCGTGGCCGCGTTGTGCCAGGCGCAGGGGTGCCGGGTTGCGTGGTGAGCGAGACGCTGGGGAGCTTCAGCGCAGTCAAGGATGTTAATGCCACGTGGCAAAGTGCCAAGAAGGTGGCAGTTCAGGGTGGGGACTCTGGGATCCACAGAATGGGCCCCCAACCCAGGTTCAGGGAATTAGAGAATCCAGCTTCCTGGAGGGTGGGATAAGCAAGATGAGACTGGAACCTGCCTAGGAGTTCTCCTGCGTGTCCCCCCCGCTTAGAACACTGCGTGACACACATTAGGTGCCAGTGGTTATGTGCTGAATGAGTAGATGGAGGGAGGGTGGGGGCTGCAGAGAGAACAGCATGAGCAAAGACTAGCAGGTACCAGACCCAGCGGGGCGAGGAGCCAAAGCTCCATTCAGGTTCAGGACAGGCTGCCAGATACAGGGGAGGGACACACCTGTCACCTCTGCCTTCAGCCTTTCTAGACAGTTGTGCCCCCATGAGAGTTGATACCCGTCCGTGCTCCTCCACTGCCAAGAGGACCTAGAACATAGTAGGTGCTCAATAAATATTTTTTAATGAACGAAAGGGAGAAAATTCAGAGTCGGCACTTCCCTTCAACCTCATGAGCCAGAAAAATGAGGAGAGGGTGGAGAGATGGTGCCCAGGATGTCAATCGTTCAACAAAACCAGCTTAACAGTGGGTACCACATCGGGCCCTGGGGACATAATGTGAGCACCCCAGATGCGCCCCCCCAAGGAGTTCACAGTCCAGTAGGGGAGACAGATGATAATCAAGGAGTTTTATGATTACAAAGTGAGATTGGAACCCAAGGAAAAGCCCGGGGCCTCTCAGCCAGGCGAGCCAAGAGGCTGCCCCAGGCCGGGGTTCTGGAAAGCAGGACCTGGTTGGAAGGCAAAGGCCCACTGGGATGCAGACGAGGAGAGAATCCCAGTGATGGACAGATGGGCAGCAGCCTGGAGGCAGTGAGGCCCCAGTACGTGTGATAAGCAGAGGCTGAAAGGCCAGGGGGCTGGAGGGAGGTCAGCAGGGGGTGGAGTGGAGGGATCTAGGTGGCTGCAGGCCACAGGGGAGTTCCTGAGGCCAAGGCAGAAGGACTGGAGGTGAGTTTCACGGAGTTCACACCAGCTGCTGGGGCGTCCACGCTGCGGGGCTCTGTGGCTGGGAGATGGTGTGAGTATGCACCCCAGCAGGGTAGGCTGGAAGTTCCTCCGTGTCGAGGTGTTGGAGCCTTTAAGAGGCGGGGCATAATGGGAGAAGATTAGGTTCTGGGGGCTCCGCCCTCAAGAGTGTTTAAGCTGGTCTCTTGGGTATTGTAAAATGAGTCCGCCCCACGTGCTGGGCCCTTCTGCACTCGGCTGCTTCTCTTTCCACTTCACCCTGTTGTGACACAGCCACCCCAGAGGTCTAATAGATGAGGCTGCCCCATCTTGGACTTTTAGCTTCCAAACTGTGACCTAAAGAAACCTCTTCTTTTTAAATAAAGTACACAGCCTCAGCTATTTTGTTATAGCAACAGAAAACAGACTAATACAGGGCCAGACAGGATGTGGGGACCTGGTAAGAAGGCCATTGCTGGGATCTAGACAGTGGTGGGAGCAGGTGAGGGGAGCAGAATGATATTTGGGAAGAGAAACCAGTCTCTGGGTTCCAACTTAGTATCTGGATGCGGAGGGAAGCTTGCTGGTCACAGGGCCAGGGATGCGGTTTTCAGGGGAGATTGAGAATTTGTCCTAGGTGTATCGAGTCTAAAGCATCTTTCAGACAGTGATATTCCAGTATCGAGTGGGCAGTGCTTGTTGGGGACCAGGGGACCTCCATGGAGGTCAGGGCCCAGGAGCCACTGAGTCTGCCATCTCCTGACCACAGGAGCCAGAAGAGTGGCCACGGCTGGGGCCCATGGCAGCCTGGCCCTGCCCCTGCAGGCCGCCTGCAGCCTGTCAACTGCGTGGTGAGAGAGCGAGTCTCTGCACAGTAATGCACTCGGGCTCAGCGGTTGGCTCTAAGTGCCTTTTGCCCTGACATTTGGAAGTGCGCGCCGAGGGCAGCGGGGGCGGGGGCCGGGAGGGCAGGGTGCCCAGGGGACAGGGAGTCGGCCTGCTGGGCCTGCCGTGGGCCAGAATAAAGACATGCCTGCAGACAGCCTGCGCCTCGCGTCACACGCTGTCACCGGGCCATCTCAGGGAGGGGGTGGAGGGTGGAGAGGGAGCAAGTGTGTTTTCTTCCCGCCATCGGATCTCCTTGTCTCCTCCATTTCACAAAGATCCTGGGCAGAAGCACTAGTTCTCCTCCAAAGAAAGGGGACTCGGGGACAGGGCAAGCAGGGTCTGGGATAGGCACTGTCGTGGACGGGGCAGAAGCAGTATGGAGCTCTGGACGTGGGGACTGAGGAGGAAAACCGATATCCAGTGTGCATGTGGAGCCTCTCTATAAATTTTAGGGGGTAATGTGCCAAACTTGGCCCACGGGGGCACTGTGTTCACACTCACAGAAATGTAGGAAAAAGGAAGTAGCACACTCCTCAGGGTAGTACTGAGTGGTTTCAATTTTTAGGGGAACCATTTCTGCATAATAAAGGCTCCTCTCAATTTCAGGGTAGAGCTGCCCCTTATCTGATCGTAATGCCTGTTCCCGTGGAGAGGCCCCCGCCTTCAGCACAGCCTCAGGATGCAGCCTGGGCTCAGGCAAAGCCCTCTGAAGGAGTTGTTGGGAAACCAGCTCTGAGCCTGGCGAGGTCTCTTCTGTCATGGCTCCAGAGAAGTGACATCCTGCCTGCAATCACCATGATTGATAGCTCGTGAGGCAGAGACAGTAAATAATTGTTCCACAAGTTTCAAGAGCGAGCGTAATTAGTACAGTTAACAATGTTGGGTGATTAATTGGTGCACTCAGAGCCAGTGAGAAAGAGGGAGAAGAGGGAGAGCGCGCGGCACACCCCACCCGGGCTGCAGCCGGCGGCTCTCGGCCCAGTTCCGGCCTCTGGAGCAGCAGCTGAGAGCCAGGTGGGTCTTGGCCCAGAGCAGCCGGACCCCTAGGACCAGGCACAGGGCTGGGCATTGGGCAGGGCCCATGGCGTTGGCCACCTTGGCGGTGACTCAAGGACAGTCTCCTGTGAACCGAGGTCAGGAGCTGCTGTGCGTAAAAGATCAGAGGGGCAGGCAGGTGCGTGGAGCTCCGGATCACAGGGTCCAGCTTGCAGGAACCCCAGGAGGCCATTGAACTGACCTCGGCCACTGAGCTGAAGGGCTCGTGGGCATCTCCCCCCGAGGAGCCTGGGGCCTGTTTTAGTCCTCCAGAGAAGCATGCGCTAAAAAGGGGTCCCGAGAAGCTTCCAAACCACCACTGGCTCCACCGCTGATAGAAGAGCTGCTGCTTTTTTTTTTTTTTTTTGGTACGGAGGATTGAACTCAGATGCATTCGACCACTGAGCCCCCTCCCCAGCCCTATTTTGTATTTTACTTAGAGTCAGGGTCTCACTGAGCTGCTTAGCTTTTGCTGAGGCTGGCATTGAACGTGTGATCCTCCTGCCTCAGCCTCCCGAGCTGCTGGGATCACAGGCGTGCGCCATGGCGCCAGGCTGAATAGAAGCTTCTTAGTGTGCTGCTGGGCTGCCATCTTGAGCTGAGTTTGGGAAGAACCCTGAAGGATCGGCCTTTCCTGCCGTGGGTGCAGAGTGGAGGAGGGCGGCCCGTGGACACCCCCCAGTCCCCCATTTGGGGAATGCACCGCCGTCTGAACCGCTCAGGCCAGTTCTGTCCATTTTTCCAGCGTGGCTGGAACCTTGCTTACTACCTCAGAGAAGCAAAAACAATCGCGTCTGCAACTGCAGGTCACTGGGAGGGTGACAGGCAACCAGGAGGAGAGCTGTCCCCCAGCTCCCGTGAGGACAAGGGGACGTTACAGGACGAAGCCCAGAGCTGGGACTGGGCAGCTGGCCTGAGTCGCGGGGGTTTCCCATCCCCCGACCCCCCTGCGGTGCCAGCGGTCCCGGGTGGATGGGAGCTTCTCCCTGGAAGAGCTGGTGGCCTGGAGTCTGGCACTGAAGCAGAGCTGTGCCCACACCCGCCCTCCTCTGAGCAGCTGTGGCTACGCCAGGCCACCTCCTTGGACAGGTTCCTGTCCTTCACGATGGGGTCAGGCCCAGGATCCCCGTGCGCACCAGGGAGGGGTGAAGCTCCTGGCCCTGGGCTGGCCAGCGGCCGCGGGCGTCCTCCCCTGATGTCCTGAGGTTCAGGTGGGACCTTAAGACCAGTCCGACCGACCACCAGGAACCTGTCAGGGACAAATGGCTGCTGTGGCCACCCCCGCAGCCCTCTCCCAGCCCAGGTCCACCCCAGGGTCCCCACCACTCCATCCTCTGGACCGAGAGTGCGTGTGGGGGGGAGCGTGCTGGGGTTTGGGGGTCCTGCCCCAATCACGGTCCCGACTCCGGGGGACTCTGCCTGGGGGGGGGGGAGGGCTCTGGGGAGAGGAGGAGGAGGGCCCTAGGGGGGGAGCAGACGCAGAAAAGTCTCCCCTTTCACCCCCAGAGCCAGCCCCCCCAGTCGCCTCTCCCCAGCCCCCCCCAAAAAAGAAAAAAAATTCCCAGGCGCACTCACAGCAGAAAACAGATCCACATATTTGCAAGCTACAGTACAAACGGAGGCAGAGCTAATGATTCGTGATTATTATTTGAAGGGTCCCACTGTTACAGATTTATTTGTCATTTCTTGTAATAACACCGACGGTAATGAATTCATTTGTATTAATGTGAGTGTCACGAGGACTTCCGTCGAAATTCCGCATTAATTAATGTACCATTAAAACAAAGTGTCGCCCAATTAATATCAAACGGAGGTGAGGCTGCCAGGGTCCTCTTGGGCTGGGTTTCATTTGTAATTCATGGTGTTAGCGCTGCCTAATGAAAGTCATTTGCAACTCCTGTCCCTGCTCCGTGGTGCCTCCTGGGGGGAGGCCAGTGTGCCCCTGGAGCTGGAGGCTGTCCCCTGCTCTGGGCAGGTGCCCCAGGGCAGGAGGAGGAAGGACGGGAGAGCTTGGTGGATGCTGGTCTCTGCATTCTAACTTCCCAGAGGAGGCTGGGAGGCCCTTGGAACTCCCCCCCCACAGGGTGGTCATCTGCTGGAGCCACCAGGAGGCACCTCCTCTGGCTCTGTTGGCCGCTTTGTTTATTGGAAATCTGGTCTTAGTGGAGGAGGCCACAGCTGTCCTAAGACGCGGGCTCCATGGCACATGCTCATACTCCTAGCCACCCGGAGGCTGGGGCAGGAGGATCACAAGTACGAGGCCCTGGGGCCAAGCAGACCTTGTCTCAAGACAGGATAAGAAGGGCCGAGGCCGCAGCTCCAAGGTAGAGCACCCTGGGTTCATCCCGGGGCCAGGACCACAAAAGGAAGGAAGAGGCGCGGGCCCAGGCTGGCGTGGCCGGCATCCGGGACTCTGGTCTCTGTCCTCTCTTGGGGGGGGTCATGGCCTCTGGGTACCAGGGCTTCTTGCTGTCCCTGAAGCCAGGGGTGGCCTGGGTCTACCAGGCGCATGTAGACCCTGCCCTGTTCCTTCCACAGTCCCCACAGCGGGCCTTCGCCTCCCAGGACAGGGACAGATGCCCGTCACCTCTGCCTGCAGAACCCATGGCCCCATCCGGGGACACTTCCTCAGGCCACACAGCCGGAGTCCCCCCATGTCCTCCTCAGTGAGTGGCTCCCGGGCCGTGCTGGTCCTCCCGCACCTGGCCGTGCGGACGGTTGTCACAGCAGGCAGCTGCTCCCAGCTGCGGCCAGGCCCTGGGCTCAGTGTTGCTGAACCCGCGGCCACCGAGGAGGGAGGAGCTTAACCCCAGTTTTACAGACGAGGAAACCGAGGCCGCCCAGGAGTGCCAGGGCAGGGCAGGCGTCTGGGGGCCGTGTCCCCTGCCCTCCCAGGGCCATGAACCCTCTGCGAGCTCCCGAGGCTGGACCACAGGGCCTTTGACTCCTGGTCCACGGTGGCCTTCACTCTCCGCAGGAAATCCCTCTTCTGCTGATGACCACAGGCGGATGCCATAGCAGGACTGTGTCCTCCACGTGAGAGGGGGTGTATCTTCATGGAGCGCCAGGCCCTGGCCGAAAGGGAAGGGAGAGAGGAATGCCCTTAATGATGTCCACTTCAGAACGTGCCCTTCTCTATTCTGAGGACCACCACAGAGCCAAGGGGCTGCTTGGCAGTAAGAGAGCTTCTGATTAGACTTCAGGAAGAACTTCCACTCACACCCTGAAAAAGCAGGAAGGGAACAGATGTGAGATCATGTAGTTCAGCTCCCCCATGGGACAGAGGGGACCTGAAGGCCCCGAGGTTCCACCTTGTCCAGGATTGCACAGGGGCGTCCATGATACGGGCCTTCTGTGCCCTAGTCCAGGACTCCCCTCGCAGCCTCAGTGTGTTGTAGGGACAAACGAGGCCAGGCACCGAAGACAGCAGGAACAGTTTTATTTGGCTGCAGCCAGGTTCAGAGGGCACAGCTTTTGCTCTAATCAATCAATCCCCTGAACCCCGAGTTCAGGGAGTTTCAGAGTTTTGTACCCAGCATGGAAGGGGAGGGGCTCAGAAGTTCACAGTCTGCAGAAGTTCACACAAAAGCAGCTTTTTCTGTCACTGTTCTGGGCAGTTAACCCTTCAAGGACAACACCTGAGAAGGGGAGAGCTTCTTCTCCCCTTTCTTTCCTCCCCTGCCAGCTGTCACCATGGAGCCCATTGTAACTTATCTTAAAAATGTAGACATCTCGGTGAAGCCCAAGGCCAGAGGCCTTGTTTGCACATTTCTTCAAAGTCCTATATTGGATACACTTATGAAAAACTAGTAAGGAGTGTCCAGCACCTGGAGGGCTGGTATCTTCTCGGCCAGTGACCAAGTAAACAGGGCGACATGAAAATAGGAGGTTTATCTACAGTGGACTCTTTTGCTGACAGTCCTAAAATCAGCCCTGGTGGAGAGGGCTTTTCTGTGGAGAAAGGGGTGCCACTTCACCTGGAGGCCAAGAATGGTGGGTGGTGGAGAAGTAGCCTCCCATCCTGGGTGGGACGACATAGTCCCCTAGGTAGGGAATTCCTTTGGGAATCAGAAATTCCGAGGCGGGAAGTGGCCACAGCCCTGACACTTTAAAATGTCCCCTTGTGATCCCAACACGCATCCAGAGGAGCAGACCGCTGCACGGCGCCAGCTCTCTGGTCTTCTTCCTCTCCGAGCACCCTGGGCTTTCTCCACCTCTTAAGCTTTTACCCGGGGGCCGGGCGCGGTGCTGCACACCTGGGATCCCAGCGGCTGGGGAGGCTGAGGAAGGAGGATTGTGAGGTCAAAGCCAGCCTCAGCAAAAGCCAGGCCCTCAGCTCCTCAGTGAGACCCTGTCTCTAAATAAAACACAAAACAGGGCTGGGGAGGGGGCTCAGTGGTTAAGGCCCCTGGTTCAATCCCTGGTTCCAAAAAAACCCCACGACTCTTCCCCAAGGGGCCGTGAGCTCCAGCAGCTGCCCTCTCCCTGCCCGGAGCCTGAGCCGGCCAGCCCCTCTCCCAGCCTCATGGCCTCAGCTCCTCACAGCCAGGTGCTCAGCTCCCCCAGCCCTGTCCACTGTAAGCCCCCTGGGTACAAGTGACAGGTCCCACTTATCATGTCACACTGCTTGAAGGGACTTCACACCGCCTGAAGGGCCAGCAGCAGCAGCCACAGGAACAGGGGAGACAAATCCTGAGCCTGCGGGGGGCCTCTGCCGCCTCCCTCCCCTGTCTCTGGGGAGCACACACCCTGCCCGGGAAGAGGCCTGCGATTGGGAGAGCTACGTGGCTGGGCCGGGGAGTCTTCTCTTCGCATCCACCATCCATTCCTCAGCAGCAGCTCCTCAGGATGGAAGGCCCGCCCTCGGGAGATCTGCACATTCATTTTGTTTAACATAATTCATCATCACGGAGGGAGTGGTGTGGGGGCTGGAGATGGAGCCCCTTTGGGATGGGGTGGGGGTCACATGCCACTCAAAGTTCCAGGGCCTTTTGTCTGTGTTGAGAGCAGATAGGGATCTCGGCCTTCAGAGCCGGTCCCTCTGATTCCAGACCTCGCCACCCTAAGCAGGACCTGCAAAGTTCTTGTACAGTCTACAGACCATCGTCTGCACACATCCTCCCCTTATTGCTTACACTTGCCCCACAAGGCAGGAGCGTGATAATAGAGCCTATGATTTATTGAGCACCTACTATGCACTAAGCCCATTGCCACAGCATCTATCATAAGACTCAGAATAACCTTGTGGGACAGTGTTTCTTATTATGGCCATCTCACTGTTCAGAAACCAAGGCTCAGAGAGGTTGTTTCACTTCCATAAAGTCAGACAGCACATAAGGGGCACAGCTGGGGCCCCAGCAGAAAACTTCTCCATGCCTTTGTTCCTCATGTCTTCCCTTTACCTGTCCATTTTCCTCACCATAGAAAGCTACTTGCGATTACTCTTAACCACATTTGCGTTGGGAAGACAAGGCCTGTGAGTGTGCAAATTCAGCCTCGCGCTGCGTCACTCCCTAAATGTGTTGGGCTAGCCGGAGAAGGGAACCTGACAGGCCCATAGAACTGATTTCTCCACTCCTGGCACTTCCTAAAGACCACCGTCACCTGTCACTTGTGAATCTGGGACCTCTGCATGGCCTGAATCGTCCTTCCCTCACCGTCATTAGCCTGGCACTTGGCTGGAATGACAGGGTCCCAGGTCCTCAAGGTCACCTTGGCCACCCAGGGGTCCTGGACCAGGTCAGCTTTGCTCACTGGCCACCAAGAATGGTGTAGCGTGGTGGTGAAGAGCTCCAGCTGCCCGGATGCGAAGCCCAGTGCTGCTGCCCATTATCACTGGCCTCGGGCACCTGGGAGACGGGCATGGTGTGCGGCACAGGCTGCGGGCAGACTGTGGGAGACAGTCATGAAAAGGGTTCACACGGGGTCTTCAGTGGTGTTACTAGTACCCTAGGCCCATAAAAGGCTTTTACTTATTAAATAGTAATTGAAAAACCAGGAGACTGCACTTTCTAGAATCCTCCCAGTCTCAGGACCGCCTCATGTCTCAGCCCTGCAGCCCTGCCTTCGGGGACAGTGCCCTGGACCCAGCTGACCAGGCTGGCTTTTCAGAGAGGACTCTGCCCTAGGTCACCCATAGTCCCTGGATTCTCCTCTTGGAGTGTTCTGCCCCTTCAGAGGATGTGAGCATTTAGTTAGGGTTGGCCTTTGATTTTTGAACGTGTTTTTCCACGCAGGGTGACTGTCCCTTCTCCCAAATGCCTGAGTCCAGACATGCTGTTAGATTGGGGAGTTTTCAGATCCTGGAATTGTCACGTGGACTCTACTAGTTTAGCACCCCCGGTCCCCAAATTCAGAATCCAGAATGCTCCGAATCTGAGTACCACGTCGACATTCCAAAAGCTCTGGGTCTCGGAGAGGTTCAAGTTCAGATGTTCTGGACTCGGGGCTCACCTGCTGGGATCCGGCTCCAGGCAGAGTCAGAACCACTGCAGCCGCCTTCCAGATGGGAGCGGAAGCATCGGGTGTCTCACTGCTGCCCCGCAGCCACAGAGGAGGGGTCAGTTAATGGAGAGCTGCCAGGGTGCGCCCCACAGTGGGACAGTTGTTTTGGCGTTTCCCCTAATCAGGCCGCGGGCTGAGGATGACAGTCCCACACGGATGCCTCCCGCTCCTGATTGGAGGGAATGAGCCCCCCAGCAGCCAATCAGACTCTTCACCCCGGCTGGGCTTGAGGTGGGGACTGGATCCCAGCCCAGGCCTCTGCCCTCAGTTCCTCTCCCCTCCCACAGCCGGGAAGGTGAAGCCCAGCCCCGGGAGGGAAAGCAGAGGTCCTGGGGCTGGGGCCCGTGCGGGTGCTGGGCTGTGTGGCCACCACGGCCCTTCCCGTCTCAGGTGGCACATGACCTTTGGCCAGCTGCTGTCCCGATGCCTAACACCGGTGCTGCCACCTGCCCCTCCCCCATGCCTCCTGGTCAGCAGGTGAGAGGGTGAAGGACACCTGGAGGAGGCAGGTGCCCTGACAGCCCTGGGACGTGGGCACACATGGGAGGTGGCATAGGGGCCCCCTTCAGACTCTAGAGCCATTTATTCTATGGGAAGGTCCCTGGGACAGTGGTGGGTGGGGGAGTCGCTGCAGATCACCTGAGTCTCTGAACTGGAGGGGGCTCAGGCCATTTCACACCTGGGCGTCAGACCTGGCTTGGAAGAGCAACCTTCTGAGGAAAGTGAGGAGGCCCCAGATGTCCCTCTAGGAGGATCCACTAGCCCTTCTTGTCCAAGGTCAGGGCCAATGTCTGCTGGGGAAACGGGTCTCTTTCTATTGTTATTATCATCAGCCGTTGTTGGACACACACCTTTGTCGTAGTGGTTCATGGTCACGTGGTGCTGAGGATGGAACCCAGCGCCTGCCCCTGAGCCCAGCCCAGCCCCAGGAGGGTGTCCTCAGCGGGGCCTGGACGGGTGAGCTAGAAACACGGCGGGGCCCGTAGCCTCCCCCGAGAAGTGAGGGTGACAGCTGCCCTCTGCTCCCGGGGACTCTCCAGAGGGACGTGCTGGAAGGGCAGAGACACCACAGCAGGGGCCTGGAGTGGGGCCACTCTGGGGCTGGGGTGCAGACGAGCCCAAGCGAAGCCGGGCCCTGAGGGGGCGGCCACAGGAGATGAGTTCACAGAGTGCTGATCATTGTATGGTGACGTCCAGGGTCTGGGGACGCTGCCTCGGAGGTGAGAGAGGAGCCAGTGAGACAAGACGGGACAGGAGTGCTTCAGGGCAGACACCTCCCGGGATCCCTTCCAGGGGACCGGCGCTGAAGGAGGAGACCACTTGGGGTCCATCCTGGGATCCAGCGTCCTTTATAATTTGTATTTTAATTTTTATCAAAGTTTACGTACATGAGCTTAAAAGTCTCATGGTACAGCTCAGCGTCTAAGAAAAAGAGCAGCCTGCCCCATCCTTCCCTACCCTGGGACAGCCTCATCCCGTCTCTGGGACCTACTTTCTTCCGTCTAAGTCACGTTCCAGTTTAGACGTTACCTGTCCATTCACCTCCAACTACGGAGGATGAGGACTTCACTTCGCTCCCCTCTGCCTCATCTTTCCTAGATGCGCGCACACACACACACACACACACACACACACACACACACCACTCTCGGCCTCCCCTTCCACTCCTTCAAACGTAACCATGTCCCTCCTTTCAGCTGAGCTATCCCTGGAGTCTGCCTGTAGCAGTGATGTGAATGTGGGCCACCCTGAGCCGCAGGACCTGCTGTGATTATTATTTATTTCCTCTTTTGTTTCCCTAGAATTAATAGCCACTTCCTTTTTGTTTGTGTGCTGAGTGTTCTCTGAGCCTCTCACTTGTTCATCCCTAAATAGTCTGGCATAACTGAACACTTCCTCTCAGGATGCGAAAACTCTGTTGATCTATAGAATTTGTATTTTTCTCAACAACGTGCTCACCGGAGGTCCACCTCCTGCCTCAGTCCAGGCTGAGCTCAGACTTGCTGGGTGTTTTGGAGGTTGAGCGGCAAGAGGCCAACGTGGGAGGAGAATAAGGAAGGAAAAAGAGGTGGCCCTCAGAAGTCCTCTGCCTTTCTCCTAAGTGGGGTCTCCTGTGTCGTGGATTCCTCTTTCCTGGTTTATACCTTTATTTTGGTGGAGTACACTCTTCAGTAATTTCCAGAAAAAGAGTTCATGGGGGATTTTTTTTTTCCACTCTATCTGAAACGTACTTATTCATGCTTACATTTGGTGATAGTTTGGCTGGGTATAAAACTCTGATTTCCCCCTAATTGGGAAGTTGTTTCCCCCTTTGTGTTTCAGCCCTTAATGCTGCTGTTAAGATTTTTGATGCCTCCTTGATTCCTAATCCTTTGTGTGTGGTATTTTTTTTTTTCTGTCTGAAAGTCTCTAGGACGTCCTCTTACATTTTCAGTGCTTTGAGACTTGATGGATTTATGCCTCTGTGTGAGCCTTTCTTCTAAACATGCGGTGATTTCTTTCAATGTACAAATGTCCTTCAGTTGGGAAAGTTTCCCTGTTACTTCTTGAATAATTCCTTCTCTATTTGCTGTGACCTGTCTCTGGAATTCCTCTTAGTTGGGTGTTGAGTCTTCCAAATTTTTTCTCTAGTTTTTTTTTAGTTTTCTTCCCCATTTTCATTTATTTGAGTTTTGTTCTACTTTGGAGAAATTTCTTGACCTTCCAATTCTGTTGAATTTCTGCTTTCTTCTGGCCTCTTTTTCCTCTTGGAATGTTTCCATGTCAAATAGGCTATGTCTTGCCCCGCGAAGGATGTTAAAGACTCATGTCATTATTTCTTTTAATGTTTCTCTTTCTGTCTCTCACATTGTAGGCGCTTCCCAAGTGGTAGCAAGCTCTAGTTGCCTCTTCCTGGTTAAGCTCCCACTTAGCTGCCTGCTCACTGTGGTGTTTGAGGCAGGTGGCTGAGCGGCTACTTGATAACCAGTGGGATTCATTATGGGGTGATTAGGTGAGGACCTGGCTGTTTTTCTGAACCCCACTACTATTTGAGTCCTCTCTCTGTCTCTCTCTCTCTCTCTCTCTCTCTCTCTCTCTCTCTCTCTCTCCCCGGGGGACTGAACTCAGGCATGCTTAACCAGTGAGCCACATCGCCAGCCCTTCTTTCATTTTTTTTTTTTTGAGAGAGTCTCACTAAGTTGCTGAGACTGGAACCTTCAGTCCTCCTGCCTGAGCCTCCCGAGCCGCTGGGATTACAGGCATACGCCACCATGCTTCACTTTGAGTTTTTTCTTGAGCTGGTTTTTCTGTGTCCTGCCTGACTCTCAGCCTTCCAGAAGCTGAATGACTGCAGAGGGTTGCTGTGGGGTGGGAGGGTGAAGGTGTGGAGTTGACTCCACTTACCCTCCCTGTGCCATGCCTGGTCTGGCTCCCAGCCTGGAGCCTGACTAGCTCAGACCTTCCAGAAAGGAACCGCCCGTCTCCTGCAAGAGTCGGGGAAGGGATTTGGGTATGAACCACTTTTTTTTAAGATTGTCACCCAGTCTTGCTGTTCAGCCCTCCCTGCTCTCTCACAGTCGGCACGATCAGGACTCCCGTTTCCTGAGCGCTCCCAGGTTCGAGGGGCTCAGCTTCAGCCCCCCATCTCCCAAGGCAGTTAGAACTGGCCCATCTGTTTGCATTTTCCGGGGTTTCGTTGATATCCTTCATCTGCTGATGTCTGTTCTGTTCTTTTTGCCCTTGTGAATTTATGCATTTTTAATTCCTTTATTGTCATTTTGGGGAAGGGTTGGGACAAAAACAGAAATAAATGGATGTGTTCAACCTGGCATGTTTACTGGAAAGTCCCCGATTCTTTTAAAACATTTATCCAGTGCCTTCTATGGACGAGGAGTAGTGCCAGGACTGAAGACGTGGCAAAGAGGAAGAGGAGGAGGAAGACCAGGAGGCAACAGAGAGGGGGCCTAGGGCCGCTGCATCGAGCCAGTACCCGCAGAAACAGGCGCAGGCCAGCAGGTGGGGGAGCACTCTGGGGGTCTCCAGGGGTCCAGAGAGGTCTGCACACAGCTGGAGGGCTGCACAGGAGGAGGGTCTGAGATGGCAGAGAGCCTCCTGGAGACTCAAAAGGCTTGGGGGACCAGGCCAGCCCAAAGTCCTCAAGTCTTAGGACCCAGGCACTTTAGGGCACCTCCTGCCCTCAGCGGCATCCCCCTGGCAGCCTGCCCTGGCTCTCAGAGCCAACCTAGCACTTTTGGAACCGGCAACACCCGTCACTGGAGGAGCAGACACAGGTCTAGAGAAGAGGGTGGGGACGGGATGTGTCTGATTCCTCTGCAGGACAGGCCCTGAGCACATGCAAGCCCACGGTGGATCGTGCACACGAGTGTGTTCCCTCCCTGCTAGAACGAAGCCCCAGAGACCTCCACCGAGGTCCCGTGGTCCCCAGGGGTCACCTGCCCCTCTTGATTCTCCTCCCTGCGTGTTCTGTGGTGGACCCTGCCCTCTGGCAGTGCCCACTCCTGCCTTCTTGCCTGTTGGGGACAGAAACAGCCCCTGTCTCCTTTAGATCCCAGTTCTCCCCCCGACCAGCTTCCCCATAGCTGTGATGCCGCAGAACCCTGGAAGTCTCGCCCGTGGGCCTCCAGGGTCCTCCTAGTGAAGCCCCACGCCTTGGTGTCCAGCTGAATTCCTGCCACGGTTGTGCCCCTGGCCCAGGAGCTCCTGCTCACAGAGTTGTCCCCTGTGGACGCTCCTTCTTCCTGTTACAGTAGGAGCCCAGTGGGCAGCCACCTTCTTCCAGAATCCCCTTCCATCAGCCCGTCTCCTCCAATCCAGACGACCCCAGGTTCCCGTCTTCGCTCCAGCCCTTCAGAGAGGAAAGAGGATAAACAGGGCCACCCATGGAAGGTCCCTGAGCCCTCTCTGCATCCTCAGCTCTGGGGCCCCTGAGGCCTGGGGACAGAGAGGTGGCCTGGATTTGAATACCCATTCCACCACTTAAAAGCTGTGTGACTTTGGACCAATTGCTTCACTTCTCTGAGATTCCCTTTTCCCTATCTGGGGAAGGGAAGCCATGAATTAAGACGAATCAAAGCTGCTGACCAAGGGCTGGCTGAGGACGGGAGGAGTTGTGTCAGCGGCCATCCCCCTCCCACTTCCAGCCCCTTGGGGACCAGCCCCCCAGCCTCTGAGCAGCAGCACACACTTCATGGAGGGGTGTTCCCAGCTCTGATCCAGCAAGGCTCCTGCTCCTTGTCGGTCTCCATCTGCAGGAATTTATTACTAATGCATTTTATAACAGGCTTTATAATAAGATATTAAAGACTGAAGCGGCATCTCGCAAGCATTCCATAAATATTAATAACGCCCTTAGAGATGGCGCCTCTGGTGGCTTTTTTGCTGGGCTCCGTCAAGGGTGCAGAGTGAATCTGATCAGGGAGGGTCCCCGTGTACCTGGGGCTGCGCCGTCCTCCCCCCCCCCCCGTTTCCTATCTCTTTCAGTGCTTCCCTGTCCTCACTTTCCCCCTGAATGTCCCTCTCGGTCCTTTCCAGGTCCCCCCCCCCCCCGGTCTCTGCCCTGTCCTCTCTCCTGCAGATTCTCTCCCCTCAGCCCCATTGTCCCTTGGGCCACTGTCATCCCGTTCCCAGTCCCCATCCCACTTTGCTCTGTCCCTCCCGGCTCTTCCCGTCTCCTCAGCTCTTCTCCCCTTTGCTCCACTGTCCCCACCTCAGTCCCCTCCTCCCCCGTCTCTGTCCCTCTGCAGCGAGTCCTCTTCCCCTGGCTGCCCACAGTCCCCCACCCGGTTCCGGTGAGCACCCGAGTCCCCTCTGGAGGAGCCCAGAGTGTAATGGATCCCGCCCCGCGTGGGAGAAGGGAGCTATTTGTCATTATTATTAACGAACAGGATTTCGTGCACGGCAGAACTTTCCCAGAGTCTATTCCCCTGTCACCCCAAGGAGTAGCAAAAAGATTTATTTGTCTCTGAATTGCACAGGGTGGCCCATTTATAGCAGCTCCATCACCGGGGATGTGGAGCTGACGCGGGAGTGGGAAGAGGTAGGGCTGCCCTGCCTGCGACCTGCTGTGGCGTGGACCGCTAGCCCAGAGGGACAGCCTGGCAGGATCCAGGACTCTGAAGGGGATGATGCCCACAAGCATCTCTGCGGGCTGACGGTGCCAAGTCCAGGATCAGGCCGACTCGGCACACGATGCTGATCCCTGCCGGTGACCTGCCCGGATCTGCATGTTGAAGGAGTGTCTGGGGACACTACAGAGGGAGACAGCATGCACCCAGGCCGTTTTCTTCTTCTCCCCAGTAATACCTCCAGCCTCACGTCACAGGTGCTGGGCTTTCAGTAGCTGTCCCGGAGTGGTGGCCTGGGACTCTGCTTTCTGGGGCTCAGTTGTGGGTGTTAAAGGGACAGAATCCCAGCAGGAGGGGGTGGGGGGAGCTGGGTTAGAGCTGCAGCAATAAGGGGGCCTTGCCCATTGCTCAGGGCGTGCCAGGTGGGAGCAAGGAGCAGAGGCCCATGGAGACCAGCGTCCAGTAGCTTCACAGCACCACGGCCAAGACCAGAGAGGGCAGTGGGGGGCGGGGGCTTGTGAGGAGCAGGGTCTGGAGGCCCCAGCACCTCTCCTCTGCCCTCTCCCTTTCTGTGCATGGTTCCTCCTCCTACAGATGGGCCTCCACTGCCCGCCCAGGGCTTCTCCACCATCCTGTAGCTTGGCCTCAGTGTGGCTTTTAGCCTTGGACCCACTGGAGCCCTCACTGGTAGCGAGATCTTTCTTCTCAGAGTCCCATGGCAAATCCACTCCATTTCCAAGGCCCCGTCTCATTGGCCTGCTTGGGTCAGGTGGTTATTCCTGGGCCAATCAGAGGTGTCCTTGGGTCAGGTGGTTATTCCTGGGCCAATCAGACGAGTCCTGGGTGTGAAGTCACTTGGAAGAAATATGGCTGCCTAGAGCCATCCCCTGTGGGTATGAAGAGCACCTTTTTTTGGAAGGAGGGTAGATGGGAAGCAGCAGGTGTCATCTGTGTGGAGGTGCAGAATGGAAAGGCCTATATACATGAATCAGGTGCCTGATTTCCTGTCACAACTCTGCCAGGAACTACCTATGAGACCTGAGGCAGGGCACGGCCCCTCTCTGGGCTCACTTTTCCCATCTGTAAAGTGGGGATCCTGGACTGGATGATCCCAGGGTGGCTTCCAGCCCCTATATCAGAGCCATCCTGAGTGGTACACGGTCACAGCTGGCCTTGTTTAGGGTCTTCTCTTGCCTCGGGTGCCCCTCCCCTTAGATCTCACTCACCCCACCTCTCACAGGCTCCCAAGCCCTCTCAAAGGGGAGTGTGTCCATCCTTTCTTGTGGCCGTTCCTGGGGGTCCTCCAGAGCTGTGTCCTGGCTGGCTCTGGCCAGGAGGCCTCTTGACGGTGTCCTGCCTAGCGGCAGCAGCCAAAAACCAGTCAGGGGACATGTCCTCCTTCTGAATTTCAAAGTGCTTGTTTGTCTACATTCATGATGAAGAGATCCGCCGTCTGTTTACGCTCCTTCTCCTTCTGCTCCCTGCGGATGGGGCGCGTGTCACCCTGCCTGCCATGATGTTTGAGGCCGCAGTAACCGATTGCAATGATCATCTATGGAATCTTGATCGATATTGCCCCATGCGTGGCAAGCAGTGTGTCCTTTTCTCTATACCTTATCTAATTCTTTCTCACAGCAATCCTAAGAGGTAGCGCTGTTCATGGCTCCATTTTACAGGTGAAGAAATTGAGGTCAAAAAGGTTGAACAGCCAGGTGCAGTGGCACACACCGGTAGTCCCAGCAGCTCAGGAGGCTGAGGCAGGAGGATCACAAGTTCAAAGCCAGCCTCGGGAACTTAGCAAGGCCCTAAGCAGCTCAGGGAGACCCTGTCGCTAAATAAAACATAAAAAGGGCTGGGTTTCTATTGTCATGTATAACTGATCAGAAGTAATAAATAAATAGGACTGGGGATGTGCCTCAGGGGTTAAGTGCCCCCTGGGTTCAACCCCCAGTACGGAAAAAAAAAAGTGTTTAACAGTTTAACAGCATCTGTGTGAGATCTCCCCGTAGAAAGGTCTGGATTCAGAGTCGGGGCGCTGAGCCACCTGGTTGTGCTGTCTGTAGGTCACCTGGAAACCCAGGTGCACCTGGTCCATGGAAGTTCTGCTTGTGTGGGGAGCGGGCCTGTGTGCGGCGAGCAGCAGCTGGGTGTGAGAGAACGCGTGTGTGCTGCGAGCTGTCCCCCTCCCCATTCCCCTGAAAAAGCAGGGTGCCCCGGACCCGCAGTGCAGGAAGTCAGCGCTTTTCTCTCTCGGATAGTTGCCCCTTCTAACTGTCTGAGTGGCTCTCTGCCAGGCCCATTTAAAACCTCTCCTAAGTTATGCAGGAATTAAATGGGTTTCACTGCAGGGCATGAAACATAATCCAAGAGGTCAGGCACCAGCCCGTCCCCCTCCCCACTGTGCGCCGGGACCCACTCTTAAATTCTCTGATCCGGTGCTCAGGGAGGCCCTCGGCCAGGACCACAGGGTGTGCGCGGTGAAATGTCCTCGTCTCCCCGAGGCAGGGCTGAGAGCTGGCGTCCTGTGGGAGCCCCCCTCTGCGCACCAGCTCCTCAGGGGGCGAATGGCCAGCGCACTGAAGTGTGGTCCAGCTGTCACGTGCGGCTGGCTGCTCTCAAAGGGGAAGGTGTCCATCCTTTCTGTGGCCAACCCCGGGGCTCCTCCAGAGCTGTGTCCTGGCTGGCTGTGGCGCTCCTGTGCTCAGGGGGCAGGGGGACGGGAGCCACCGGGAATGCCCAGCATGGTGCCCTCGATCTTCACCAGCTTCTTGACACCTCTCTGCCCACCCTGGAAGGTGCCTTGTCTATACCCCTCTAAAAGGTGATCGAGTATTGAAATATTGAAATCCCAGCTGCCATCTTCTCAGCACCTTTAGCCTGGGAAATTCACACTCATGAGCTTATGGACCCTTCACATCAACCTGATATTATGCTTCAGTGTACAGAGAGTGGATTAAGGATCAGAGAGATTAAGTAGTTAACCCAAAGACACACAGCAAGGCCGGGATTCCCACAGAGGGTCTGCCCAGGCCTGAAACTCTAGCACTTGCTCACTCTGAGACTTGCAGGCTTGATTCTCTTTGGAGGGAAAGAACATCTGTTTTACAGGCAGCAGGCGGGGAGGGAAACCCTGCTGAAGGATGCTCCAAAGCCCAGAGGTGTGAGGGGCCTGCTGAGCCTGTGAAGTGTCAAGAGCTGCACTTCTCCGGGAGGTAGTCCACGCAGGCCTGCGTTCTGTGACGGGGCACTGGGGAGTCATGGCTGGCCAGAGGAGAGGGCCTTCCTGCCGTCTGCCTCTTGTCCGCCTCCCCTGACCCCAGGGGGACAGAGTGGTGAGAGATGGACAGGCCGTGGGTCTGTCCATTCAGCCTGAACTTGCCCGATGACCGGGAGCAGCTGGCAGCTCCGCGGCTTTGCTCTCAGATGCCCTCCCAGCCTGACGAGGGGCCTCGTGAAGAGCTCAGCAAGGGCTGCCAGGGTGCCAGGGTCCCCAAAAAAGGAGCCCCTTGAACAGGGAGCCGCAGGATCAGGGGACCCAGTCTTTGTGCCAATGTGAAAAGAACACAGAGCTCAGGGAATGCCGCCTCTGTCCCCAGGGAACATACCGGCCAGCCCACACTCTGGTGCCATCAGTGCCACCAGCTTCCCCAGCATCGCACGGAGGAGGTGGGGGACACCAGGTTTCCAGGATCCTTTGGTACAGGACTCAGGAGCAGGCACTTACTAGGCCTGGATTCAGGCCTTGGTCTACCACTGCCCAACTGTGCAACTTTGGGCAAGTTATTAACCTCTCTGTGCCTCAGCTGCCTTTTATAAGGCAGATGGATAGCTGCCACCGGGAAAGACGCTTGTCACAGAGCTGGCCGACCTGACCCGTAGCACAGGGCCTGGCACAGTTTTTATTGTTGTTGGTTCTTTGTTTCCGTGAAGAGGCTCAATTAGATCGTCTTTCCTTAGATGTGTCCAGAACTCACTGAATTATAAATAAATCCACTCAACCCATGTTTAGCAGGCACAGCACACGTGCCAGGCCCTGTGGTCGCCACCACGAGATGAGAACTGACAGCAGGGAGGGGGTGCAGACAGATACTCAGAATGTGATGGGCTGAGTGCCGTGGCGGAGGGTCGCTGTGTGTTCGTGGGGTATTTATTGAACGGTCACCGTCGGCGAGGCTCCGTGCCGGGCAAGGCTGATGGGGGCCAGGGCTTCCCCGGAGCCGTATGACATGAGGATGCCGGGCACTGGCCAAGGAGCTAGAGGAGAGACGGGGCCATGCGGAGCCGGGGGTGCCAGGGGGCAGGGTGGGCACAGTGGAGACGGCCCGCCTGAGGGGTCTGGGAGTCCTCTGGGCAGAAGGGGACCTTAATCAGACTCCCCAAGTCAGAGAGGGGCAGGGTCTCTACACAGCATAGAGCAGAGGGTCACAGAGGCAACGGGGACACTGCTCAGCGGGCAGGAGCCTCTAGGGTGCCAGGGGAGCCCCGGGGCCCTGCCAGTCCCCCCAGGTGCACGGCTTCAGGCTCCTGCCTTGAAACCTCCCTGACGCGCAGATTGTCGGTCACCCTCCGGAGCAGCCTGGGCCTGCAGCTGGGGCGGCCGGGGGGCAGGTGGCCGAGGAAGCGAAACCGCCATGAAATGGGTTTGGGGACACGAGTCCCCTCATCCAGAACTCCAGGATGAGCTGATCATCTTTGGAACCGGTGCTCTGACGGCCACCAGGAGGCCATCAAATAAGAAGAAGAAAAAAAAATAGACACTGCACTTTAACTTGCTCTGAACCCTCTCAGAATGACAATGACAGCGCCCCGGGTCTGGTTGGCTGGAGGGACGTGGCTAATGGGCTTTGGGGGACTGTGGCCGACACAGCCCCTGCCCTGGGCTCCGGCTCACTCTTCTTTGCTTTGCTGTCCCCTAGAACACACCGGTGGGGACGCCCATCTTCATCGTGAACGCCACGGACCCCGACCTGGGCGCGGGCGGCAGCGTCCTCTACTCCTTCCAGCCTCCCTCCCAGTTCTTCGCCATCGACAGCGCCCGTGGCATCGTCACCGTGACCCGGGAGCTGGACTACGAGGTCACGCAGGCCTACCAGCTCACCGTCAACGCCACGGTGAGTCACCGCAGCCGCCCAGCCCCCAGGGGTCCACCTGTCCTGCCCTTGAGGAGGGCGACAGGACCCGGCCCCAGTTCCACAGCAGCCGCAGCGTGGAACACCGATGTCGCTTGGATCGTGATGGCCAAGCGACAGCCAGCGTCACCGGGCGCTCGCACTGTGTCCCTGGCACTGTGCTGGGATTTTAGCGTTTTTAAGATGTGCAATTTATAGATAAGAAAACGGAGTCGTGGAGCAATTCAGTGATTGATCCAGAGTCACCCAGGAACCCCACTCCATAGCCAGCGCCGGCGATGTCCCTGCGACATTCATAGTGCAGGGTGTCCTCTCACTCTCCGGGACACAGACAAGCCATGACATCACCAATGTGCAGGGGCCAGAGGGGCCCAGGTCCTTCCTGGCTGCTACCCCAGGGAGCAGGGCCTCTTGGAGACAGGGAACCAAGCAGCCCCTGGGAGCTCAGGACAAGGTAGTTGGGGACAGAAGAGGAGTCACTGTCCCATATTACGGAGGACATGGTTGCGGCTCATGCAGCTGATGAGTAACTCTGGAGAAAAACCCCTGAGCCAGGTTGCAAGATTCTCAGTTCTGACCACCACATCCCAGGGCCAGGAATCTCCAGCACACACAGCTGTTTGCAAGCTGTTTAGGGACAGCCACACCCTAACAGGGTGCTACCCCTGCACTCCCCTCTCCCCTGCTCCTGTGCTGCCTCCAACCACAGCTGGTACCATCAGCTCAGGCCAAGAGCAAGGCAAACTCCGGGCATCCCTCTCGACCCGCTAGGACCCACCAGCCGGCACCCAGCACCGGACACCTGCCCACCTCGCTGCAGAAGGGCTGCCTGTGTCCAGGAGCTCTACCTAGCAGCTCCCGGAGCCCAGGTCCCCGGCTCTGCCTCTGGGCTGGGTCAAGGTCTACTTTTTTTCTCTTTTGGGGGGGTACCCAGAGATTAAACTCAGGGGCACTCCACCGCTGAGCCACATCCTCAGCCCTGTTTGTATTTTATTTAGAGACAGGGTCTTAGCACCCCGCTTTTGCTGAGGCTGGCTTTGAACTTGCCATCCTCCTGCCTCAGCCTCCTGAGCTGCTGGGATTATAGGTGTGCACCACTGCCCTGGCGGAAGGGTCTGCTTTTGAAAGATGGGGTTCCCCAGGCGTGACCAAGACCCGAGACGCCTCAAGAGCCAGGGACTGCCTCTTCCTGCCCAAGCGGGCCCCGTTGCCCTGCAGAGGATACTGGCATTCTTTCCGTCCCCCTGGTCTTCCGGGCGATGTGTGCTGCCGTCTGTAAAAGGGACTTGTGGGATGAAGGGGCTGGGAAGCCCAGAGGTTGCTTTTGTGCCTACCCACCGGCACCTTCTGCCCGCCTGTCCCTGTGTACCGATGGCTCACGCTGCGCTCAGGCCTGCAGGTGCTGGTCCTCTTTCTCTACAAACCTGCCCCTATGGGATAATTTCCATCCTCCATAAAAATGGCTCTGGGATGTGGGAACAGATCAGCGCTGGGCACAGGTAAGAATGTGGGTGGTCAGGCCCATCACGAGCCCCGTGCTCAAGCTGGGCTGATGAATACAGAGAAATTGCTGCTAATCTCCCGGCAATCAGGCTTTGAAACTGCAGAGCAGGAGGGGCCTGTCACTCCCTGGTGGGTGGCTTCCTGCTAGCTCCTGGATCAGCTGATGCCGCGATCCCTCTGGGGCTGGCATCGTGCCCTTGGTGCTGGGCATTTCCCAGGTGATCCTCCTGCCTGTGACGAAGGCAGTAATGTGGTCCCCGGCTGTAGAGGAGACAGCCACGGGCCCTGGTCACATCTGAGAGCCTGCCCCACCAGATGTGCCCACCGCCATCTCCCTTCCCCACCGGAGAGTTCAGGGTGGGCTGGATGGGGTCATCTGTCACAGGAGCAGGACTACAGCCCAGGGTACAATGGAGGTGGCAGGTGCCAGGCTGGACAAAAGCCAGCCGCCGACAAGAGCCTGGTAACGGCAAATCAGAATCATGGCGTCTGTTGCCCAGGAGGTCAGGGGACTCCTGCTGGGCCATGTGCCTGGCTGGGAGCGCTCCCTTGGGCAGTACCCCAGCCTGGGCTGTGGGGCCCATGGTTTTGGAGCCTGGGAGGCTGCCCCAACCCCACCCCAGGGCCCCTCTGCTCAGCTCCTCCTGCTCCCAGACTCCCCCCGCCCCTTGCTGCGTCCACTCCCGCCCCTGAGGCCCTCCCACCCACTCCTTGGCGACCCCCGAGGACTCACAGGGACAGTCGGGCCCCTTCGCCTCCTGGGCTCTGCAGCTCCATCTCTGGGGGTCAGGGGCAGGCACCAGGCTTTCTCATAACGTGGGGAATGCCTGGCCTTGCTCACGTCACTCCAGACAAACCACGGGCCATCGCACCTGGGGACAGCCACTCTCCAATCCCAGATCAGAGAATTTACAAATCCACGGGGCTGGGAGAAGTTGAATGGAGCTTTCACCTTACAGGAATGGACATCGAGAATCCAGGAGGGGAAATAGCTTATTGGAGGTTACCCGGCAAGTCCCAGATGTTTAGGCTCCAAATCAAGGCTGTGAAGGGCAGGGGTTTTTTGTTTTGTTTTGTTTTGTTTTGTTTTTGGTACCAGGGATTGCACCCAACCCAGGGGCACTTGACCACTGAGCCACATCCCCAGCCCTTTTTATATTTTATTTTGAGATAGAGTCCCACTACGTGGCTTAGGGTCATGCTAAGCTGCTGAGGCTGGCTTTGAACTCGTGATCCTCCTGCCTTAGCTTCTCAAGCCACTGGGATCAGAGACATGCACCACTGCGCCCAGCAAGGCTGCCCTTGTCTGTGTAAAGTGCTCTGAGTTCGAGTTCTTGCTACCCCCTTACAGTCGGATGAGTCTAGGCTGTCACTTCCCTCTCTGGTGTCTGTGAACTTACGGGACAGTGAACCCACAGGGACGGTGAGCCCACGACTTCTCATGCAGGATGCTGGCGTGGGGCAGGCTCTGCGTTCGGCTGTGCCTCTGCCGCTGGTGCTGACTGGTGTTACTGGGTAGCAGCGGGCTGCTTCGGTTTTCATCACCAGCTGTGCCTTTCGGGTCCTGGGTGTCCTCTCTTGGTGAGCTTTTATAGGACTGAATTTGCAGTGCTGCCTGTAGGGCCACTGGGGAATGGCAGGCATGACCCCTCAGGATCCTGGAGGGCCCCAGATGTCACAGGCTCTGGAGCTCCCCCTGCTGGTTCGACTGGAAAAGTCCCTTGATCAGTAAATTGAGGACCCAGAGCAGGATTGCGGGTCCCAGAATGAGCCCCTGTGTGGCCAAAGGGCCCTTCTTCTGAGGAGTTGCTATCTAGTTGTCCTGGGCATGGAGAGGGGCAGGGACCCTGGGCTGAACACAGCAGAGGCACTGAGGACAGAGCCATCTCTTTACCTGAAGCCAGCCATTCAGTGCAACGGATATTCAGGGTAGCCGGGCCGGGGTTACCTCTACCCCCATGCTGTTCATGACACTGGAGAAGCCACTGTCCCATGGCCCTGCCTGGGGACCCTGTGTGTGTCCTCCTGCACGTGTGTGCCTGGACATGTGCATGTGAGTGACACATGCTCCAGGACCGTGTGTGCGTGTACATGCGTGTGTCCACGGAATCACTTAACTAAGGCTGTGTGCGCTCTTTGCCCTCTAAGGATCAAGACAAGACCAGGCCTCTGTCCACCCTGGCCAACCTGGCCATCATCATCACGGACGTCCAGGACATGGACCCCATCTTCATCAACCTGCCTTACAGCACCAACATCTATGAGCATTCTCCTCCGGTAAGTCCCCCCTGGCCCTGGGAGGGGCTCTAGGCTGGCGTGGGCTCCTCCTAGCTCTGCCTACCCTGGCACCTGGGACGGTAGTGACAGGCATCAGCAGTAAAACTCCACCTCCCCATCCTCCCGCTTTGTCCCCAGAGTGCTCGGAGTGGCAAAGAACAAAGCCTGGCTGGGCAGGAAGGGGGAGCGATCAGAAAGGGTCTTCTGGGGGTGCCCTTGGGAGCCCAGCCTGCGCTGGGGACTGGAGTGGGGTGCAGGCTCTGCAGAGCGTCCTGAGGCTTGGCCACGGCCTGCAGTCTGCCATCAGCATGGCCTAAGGGGGCAGCTGGCCTTCTGCCCCGAGGGCCTCTCAGCCCTGGCTCTTCCTTGAGAGCCGGCAGCAGCAGCTGGCCTCCCTAACTGCTCCGTCTTTGGGTTTCTCGGGTCCAGGTTTGCAACAGAGACTCCTGACTTTGTGCCATGTCACAAGTCACTGGGCACCAGCCAACCTGTGGATTGACTGCCCTGGGACCATGTGTCCACCTCTGGCCCAAACAGCCATAAGTGGGGGTCTCAGAGAATGAAACAGGCCACTGTCCACTCTGCAGGGGCCATGGCTGGAGCAGCTGTGGCCAGGCGACAATGACAGGCATCCCTAGAGTGGTCGCCTCCACGCCTCTGTGCTAGCTAGAGGGAAGCCCCCACCGTGGGCTGATAGAGGACAGCGAGGTGCCTCCTCGGGCAGGTGAGGCCTGGACACGCAGCTTGGGGAACAGCAAGTGCTCTGTCACGGAGCTGCAGCCCCAGCCTTGACCTTGCTTTTGAGAGAAACCTGTGTGTTGGGAGGACGGTCTCCCAGTTGTGAGAGCAGGGCAGGCTCCCACCAGGGGCCAGTGGGTGTTTGGGCCCTGCCCATCTGCACAGGCTGGCTGCCCTGACTTGTGCAGACCACGCTCCCAGGCCATTGCACGCCAGGGCAGCCTGACGCCCAGCTTGGACACCATGGCTGTCCTGACCACTGTCCAGGGGCATGGAGCTGGCACTGGGCCCCTGTCTTCTTGGCCAGGTGTGAAGCAGAAGCTCTAACAAGCAGGATGCTGTCTAGCCTGCTGCGACGGGTGTTTGCAGCTGCTTGGAGGGCAGTGGAGGGCACCTCGGGTCGCTACTCCCACCCTTCTGTTTCCTGGCTTCTGTGCACAGTGGGAGCCCCGGCCTTGGAGACTGAAGGGTGCCCCTGCTCGGCTACCCTACTTCCTAGGACCCCTTCCTTTCTCCTCCTTGCCAGGCCCTCATCTCAGTCTCAGGTTGGAGCTGACTGCTGTTTGCTCCTATCCGCCCCCAGCCCCCGGGCTTGTCCTTCTGAGTGCTCAGGGCTCTGGAGCAACTGGCCCAGACTCTGCTTCCTGGCTGGGCTGGGAACGTAGGTCAGCAGAGGTGGGGTCAGCTGTGTGCATGGACATAGTGGGAAGTATCTATGGAAGGGCTGGATGAAGAAGACCATCCTGTCACCCTTGTCACCTCTGGCACCTGCTGTCATCACCAACCCATGACAAGCACCCCACAAGTGCTGGAAGTGAGCAGAGATCAAACCGAGTGTTTGGCGACTCAGTGGCTGGTTTCTGGTATTCAGGCTGGGCCAGGCCTTCCTGCTGAGCCTCACCTCTGGTCACGGTGTGAGCTTCCTCTGAGACCCTTGGGCTTGTCCTTTGCTAGCATCCCTCTCTCCAAGACCACCCTCCGCTGTGACAGGTTTTACTTTCAGACCTGCATTCACTCACTCCATGCTTCTTTCTTCCGTGCTCTCATCCGTCACCAGCCCTGTGTGCAGGGGCCTGTGGGAAGCCACACCCTCTTCTCTCCGGAGGCTTCCACAGGCTCCTGCTAGTGATCACTCCGTCCGAGCAAATCAGATGCTTGCCCACCTGGGCCCCTGCTTGCACCTTGGCTGGGTTTCTTGCATCTGATGTGACTTGCATGTCTCTTGCATCTCTTTGGGCTCAGAGACCTTGACATCTCTGCCTGGCCAGGGTTGTCCCTTTGCCCCTGCAAGGCCAATGTCTGGGGAGCTGCTGAACCCCTGTTCGGAGGGTATGAGTTCCTCCATGTGGGTCCTAACCAGGCTGGGGGTGAAGGGAGGCAAACCAGGCACTAAGTGGGGGTTTGGCCTCTTCTGGGGGCGCTGCCTGGGGCCCCCGGTCCGTGGAATCACACTTCACATCCACGCGCCTGTCCTCTCCTCCTGGCTTCGCACTTGGAAGGAGCCCCGTTTCCCGTCTGCACACGGCCCTCTCCCGCAGGCCTCCTCCTGCACACTCCAAGCCCGATTTTTCCAGGCCTTTAATCAGTTTCCGTGCCTTGATCTGGGTCCTCCGTGTCCCTTTACCGTGTGGCACTCTGATTTGATGCAGTTGTCCCCTGCTGGCCCGGAAGCCTCCTGGGCCGCAGGACCCAGGCATCCTCCTTCCGGGCTTTGCCTCCACGGCTCCCGGGCCTCGCCCAGACCCTTCCCCACTCCCCCTGGCTCCCCTCTTTATCTGCGGCTCCCAGCATGTACACCTCCCTCTATCAGTGTATCGGGCAGGCATGCCTCATCTAAAGTGTATATATTACCTAATAAAATCCTTCTTATTTGGGATTATTGCATCAAATTTTAATTTCCTCACTCGAGCAGCAGCATGTCGGCCTGCCCGTCAGTGGAGGACCGATAGAAGGTGAAAGGAGCGGATAAACTGCACAAATTACTGCCAGCCGATGCCTATCAGCCCTTTGACTGGAATTGACTGGAATTAAGGACTGAGAAATAGGATTTTCTGCCTCAGAATCTGCTGCGGCAGCTCTGGTCGGAAGTCCCCGCCAGCCCCCGCTAGCCAGCTCCCCCCAAGGGCGCCTCCCACTCCCAAAGCAAACTGCTCGTCACCTTTCAAGTCCTTAATCCTGTCTTGGAAGTGGCAGTGGGCTGGGGCTCCAGGGGAGCTGGGGAAGGCGGCCAGGCCTCTGAGGCCAGGCGCGGCTCCTTGAGCCAACTCTCCTGCAGAGGCGGAGGGAGGGGACGCAGCACAAAGGGGAAAGAAAAGTCCCAGCTCTGCCTTCACTGCCCACCTCGGCCTGTGCATGTCCCCTGGGCACAGAGTCCCCGGCCCTTCCACCTAGGCCAGGCAGCCGGAGCCGGGCCCTCTGTCCCTGCCCATCTGAGGCCGGAGTCCCCTGCTGTGGGGCGGAGAGAACCCGTGTGACCTGCTCCACAGTGAGGGGAAGAGAGAGAGGACGCTGGCCGGTGCTCAGCCCTGCGCAGGCGCTCAGGTGACACCCGTTCTCGCCATCGGCCGCTGGCTGTTGGGATAACGCGTAGAAAACACCAGAGCTCGAGGGTGGAGAGCCGTAATCTGGGATGTCGGGGTCAGAATTTGCTGAAATCAGAAACAGGACGTGTGTCCATTGTCCAGGACCAGGCACCTGGATCTCCACCAGGTACCCACAGGGATTCCAGACCCCAGTTTGTAGTCCCAATCACTTTTGTCACCTTTGCCACGTATGAGTGCTTTACATACGAAGGGATTGCTTAGGAGCAGGGACTATTATGAACCCATTTTATAGATGGGAAAAGGGTCGCAAGAGGTTAAAATTGATGCAGAGGATTCAGTCACAGGAGGTCAGGCACCGGGTTGAACACAACCACCTGCCCCACGTCTCGAGGAGCCGGGGCCCCATGGGTCTGCACACCTGTCGCCTCTCCAGGGAGAGCCTCGTTTCTGAGAAGGCCTCGTCCTCCCCCCGGTGTGGGTTCCAGGGAGGGCAAAAAGCTCCTCGGCAGGTGGGGCTGGACCTGGCCTGCCCACCTGCTCTACCAGCCATGCCCAGCTGCTTTGGGCAGAGTGGCCTTCAAGCAGACTGGCCGGCCAGGCGGGGCTCACTTGCCCGTTCCCTCATCTTTGGAAATAAGTTGCAGTATATTGAAAATATAATCACCGAGACTCTGAAACAAGAGCCGTGAGTTCCCGAGAGCCCCCGGACCTCCCTGTTAATTCCTTCTTATAACATTTCCAGTCTTTCTGTCTGCACTTGTATTAAAAGCTCAGGGTTTTATTAAAAGTGGATTTATTTACCCAAAAAAGAGATGAAACCCCAGACCTTGTCAGGAGCCAGGCTGGGAGGGAGCGTCCCTGGCCTCCTATCCGGCAGAGCTGGCTGGCTGCTCCCAGCTCCACCCACCTTGGAGGACTCTGGCCATCTGGGGCAGGACTGCCCCCAGGGGAGGTGCCCACAGGGCTCTGAATATTGAAAGTCCTTGGGTCACCAGGTCCCCTCTTTGCCCAGGCCAGTGCTGGCTGCCTCATCCTGTCCCCTTTGGGCTCACTGTCCTAGGTGCTGCTCCTGCCTGCCCTGGGTGTACACTGGGGTCACGCAGCTGCCCCTCCAGCTGGGAGGGTGGAGCTGGGAGCAGCCAGCCAGCTTAGTGACTGGCAGGCCAGGGACCCTCATGCCAGGACACCTGTGGGGCCTGGGTAGGATAGGGCTGCATCCGAGGAGCTGCCCCCATGTCCAAAAAGCACAATTGGCAGCTGGCGCCTCAGGCCAGCGTCCTGCACCCTCAGGAGCTCCTCGGGGAGACAGACCCCGACTTTTGGGGGCAGATCCCCCCAAAAGAGTCTGGGGGTGTGAACCCTTCAAGTGAAATGCTGTCCTTCCCAAACAGCCTTGTCCCAGCAGCCCACTAACTTGCTTCATGAAGGACACCCCAGTCTCAGAGAGCGAGCTGGAGAACGGCCCCGGCAGCTCCTCGGAGCCCGGGTGCAGCCTTTCCCCAGTTCCACGGGAGCTGATGCTTGTAAAGTGCACAGAGCAATGACTTTTACAAATGACATTATTGTTATTATAACGGAACCTGTCACAGAGGTAGCGTCACCTGACTAGCAAGAGCACTTTGGAGCCAAAGTCCCTGTTTTAGTCAGCTTTTTCATTGCTGTGACCAAAGGACCTGACAAGAACAATTTTAGAAGAGGAAACGTTTATTCGGGCCTCACGATTTCAGAGGGCTCAGTCCATAGACCCCCGGCCCCACTGCGCTGGGCCTAAGTGAGGCAGGACATCATGGTGGAAGGGTCGGGGAGCAAAGAGCCCAGGACATGATAATCAGGAAGCAGAGAGGGAGAGGGAGAGGGGGAGAGGGAGAGAGAGAGAGAGAGAGAGAGAGAGAGAGAGAGAGAGAGAGAGGGAGAGTGAGTGAGTTCTGCTCAGCTCATCAGGTACAAAATATAAACCCCAAAATGCCAGGTTGCTATTTTCCCCGAGGGGGAGATGGGTCCGATTGGGGTCATCACTCAGGCAGCCCCGGGGCCAGAACCTCTGGCCACAGGGTGTGTTGGAGCCTGGAGAGCAGGTGGAGGTCGCCCCGGCGAGGTGATTCAGCAAGTATCGTGGTAGTGGCCGCGTCAGCACCCGTGTGTGCGTTGGATCATTCAGTCCATCAGCCAATTTGTCAACCACAGCTGGCGAGTACGGGCCGTGCGCCAGGATCCCTTCCTAGGACAAGCCACGTCTCCAAGGCTTGCTTGCACTGTCTCTTGTCCACGGAGCACCTTCCTTCCCATTTTTCTGTCTCTGGAAAGCTCCTACACACTCTTCAAAACCCATCCTAAATGCCACCCACCTGGTACCTTTCGCAGGTTCCTCCAGGTGGGCTTCTGCACTGTAGGAGCTGTTTCTCCTCAGCTCCTTGGCATGGACGGCTCTCCAGGAGCAGACCCCTGCCTCTCCCCTGCTCTGGGCTTCTTCTCCACCAGTGCTGGGGCTGGGAGGAGGGGGAGCCGAGCCACTGGAGGCAGGAGCCGTGCGCGCAGCACTGTGTAGACGTGGTTCACAGGGCCATCATGCCTCCTGGGTGGCTTGGTCACCCCTGGAGGTGCATGCTTTCTGGTCGTGCTCACACGCATAAAATATTTGATCCATAATGTTTTCCTTTACTCAAGCTCTGGTGAAAACATGGTCCCATCTTATTCAGATTAAGGTGGGGCAAACCAAGGCCAGAGAGATACAGCATCCTTCCCAAGGTCACAGAGCAATTTGATGGATGGCTGATTTAGAATCCAGACCTCATAACTCTGCTGGCTGTTCCTCCATCTGCTTCTCCCATTCTAGTGAGGGATATGGGGAAAGGTGGGGACAGTGATGGCGTCAGCAATGTTGGGCTTTCCCAAGGGACCTGGGGTGTATACCTGAGCCCTCGATGTGTGACCCAGGGACAGAGTGTGGCACTTGCTGCCTGCTTCCTGGGCTGGCCTGGTCAGCCTGAGGAGGGAAACCACAGGTGACAGAAGAGCTACAAGAAACAGAGCCTGGGGCCAAGTGGCTAACTCAAGGCTCTCTCGGTCTCCCATGCAGGGCACCACCGTGCGTGTGATCACCGCCATTGACCAGGATAAAGGACGTCCCAGGGGGATTGGCTACACCATTGTTTCAGGTAAGGAGAGAGCTGTCCCTGTCCCTCTCCCCACCCTGGGAGACCTGCCTCCAGGGACAGTCCTCACCAAAGGGGCCTGGAAAGGCCGTGAATGAATGAAGAGGGGGCAGAGGAGGAGAAGAGGCTCTTGGGAAGCCCGCAGAGGCCAAGGCATGGGGGGGACTGCGCAGGGGACAGTGTGCTGCTGTCCACAGCCTGAAGCCTGGTGCCTCTGGGGCTTGGAGCCCAGTCGCAGGTGGCTGCGCCGACCTCCACCAGTGCTGGGGTGTATCTGTCCTTACTTGCTGAAAAGGGGACAATTTGTACATCATGTTAGAACAAATAGAGCCCAGACCTCCGCTGATGGCACGCGCTCTTGCACGGCTAGGGTTGGGGACTCAAATCTCCTCTCAGCTCCATTGGTTGAGCCGACAGCGGCTGACTGCAGAGGGGCTTTGGGATGACGGATCCCTGGCTCACCCCCTGACCAAAGGCTGGCAAGATGGCGCCTCTGCGTGGCTGTCCTGGGACTGGCTGGGTTTGGGAGCCCATCTGCTGGTGGGAGACCCCGGAGAGGCTGCTCACCCACGGGGATTGGCTGTCCTCCTACCCTGTATGCACCCCACAGGAGGCCTCCCGACACAGCCCACTGTCACCAAGTGTCAACCTGGTGCATCTGGGCGGGTCAGCGTCCACTCCATTGTGCCCACCATGCCCCCCACCCTGAGAACAGGGAGTGGCATAGTTGGAGTGTTCTCCCTGAAGCTCAAGATACTGCAGAGCATGCTGATCAAGAAGGTGTAGGGTGGAGCCGCCTGAGCCAGATGGTCCTGGGTGTCTCTGTGCCTCAGTTTGCCATCTGTGAAATGGGAACAGTGAGCGTACCTACCTGGAGGTGGTTTAAGGGTCAGATGGCTTAGCTCATATAAAGAGCTGAATGAATGGGTGTGCAGTAACGATAAGTGTTGCCAGTGTGGTTCCCGCCAGCCGCTAATGATTCCTGGGGAAGTTGGAGGCTAACTGGGGGAGGGAGCCATCTTACATCTTGTGATTGCAGGAAACCCGGGGCTCGTGGGCCTCCGGAAACTGCTGGTGTGGCTATTATTATGTCTCTAAAGCCCACTGTCCCCCGGACCCTGATCAAGTGCAGCCCAGTCCAGGTAGTGAACATCGGCTCATGGGTTTGGAGGGTGGGTTTGGGGCTCTGCCCCTCCTGATGCCCCCTCTGTTTTCTCAGTCTGGTGCCCAGGACACAACCTGGCCCAGGGTAAACCCTCGTGTGCACTTGTGAAGTGAGTGAACGTCACTCTGGGATAGTGGGTTTGCACCTAGGCTCCTACTGTAAGTGCAGCGTTCTTGGTCTGCGGGGGGATTCTTGTCCTGTAGGGCTGGAGTGGGCCCGGGGGGGCCTTGGCTCACCTAGCAGCTCAGTGTGCATGATCCTAAGGCCAAGATGTGGGAGAGCCCTCCTAGGAAGGAGTCCATTCTGCAGGAGGTCAGGGTTCTGGCCTGACTGGCAACACCTGTCCACGCTGCCCACCTCCATGAATTCCGCCCCTCGGGGGCAAAGCAAGTGTTTCCTGATGCTCGGGGGCTGCTGCTGGAGACCTGGGGACACCAGCGAGCCCCACAGGCTGTGCCATTGGAAGGAGAGTGGGCAGCAGCGTGGGCGGGCTCTGGGCTGCGGGAGGAGGTGTCCTGTCCTCACTGCCCCTAGGCTGGCTCCACACACACCCCGGCCTGGATAGGGTGGGAGTCGGGAGCCAGAACCTTCCCAGAACGGGAAACCACACAGTGACGCTGAGGGCCTCTACCCCACGGCGCTGGTTGGTTCCAGGTTCATGGTGGGTGCCAGGCCACCAGCCTCCACCTCAGCCCTCTCCAGTCCCCAAAGATGCTCCCTTCCACCCCCTGTTCAGCCCCTGCCTTGGAGCAGGAGCTGGAGGGCTGAGGCTCGGGTGTCTGGCTGGGCTCTGGAGCTCAGAGTGGGGGCAGGTGACAACTGCCTGCAGCAGTATCCTGTGGGGTCCCCAGGGGCATGTCCCCTAGGCCAGGTTGCCAACAGCAAACAAGAGGATGAGAAGGGAGACCAGAACCACAGAGAGATATGGGTGGAGGCTGGGCAGGAGGCAGAAACCCCTGGAGGGCAGGGGCACCTGGCATAGCGTTTAGGACTCCCATGACCGGCACAGATGTGCCTTGAGGGCTTTGGGGAGGATGACAAATGGGTTCCCTCTCACATGCCAACTTTGACTGAGTGGTAACGGCTGCCCGAAGAGGCTCTGGAAGCCAAAAGGGGTCAGAGTGATGAATGAGCGCAGAGTTCCGTTGGTAGGGTCTGGTGTGGGCATGGGCGTGGAAGGGGCAGTCCCTGTGGCCATGACTTGCTGTCCTGGGTATGTTGGCCCTTGGACCTTGCTTACAGGCGGCTCTTGCTCATCCTCTATCTCCTGGGTGTTTGCCACTGCTCCTCTGACAGCAAGCGGCTTGAACCCAGGGGCATTTAACCACCGAGCCACATCCCCCAGCCCTTTTTTCATATTTTATTTAGAGACGGGGTCTCGCTGCGTTGCTTAGGGCTTCATTAAGTTCCTGAGGCTGGCTTTGGACTCGAGATCCTCCTGCCTCAGCCTCCCAAGCCTCTGGGATGACAGGCGTGCGCCACCGTACCCGGCAAGGGCAGTTTCTTTTCTCCCTAAGCATCCTGCCTGGCTCAGCTGCTCCTACCCACCACACCTGCCTGGCTGGGCTGCCGTGGCCTCCCTGAGAGCCAGCCTCACGCGAGCCGAGAGGCAGATAGGTGGGAGGAGCAGGTGGACAGCAGTCTGGGATTTGGCCTTGAGTCTGCTTCCCTTGGATAGTGGAGACACTGCTGCAAAGAACATTGTCTTGCCTGTCTGGGGACAGTTGCAGCCCTGTGCTTGGTGGCCTGGTCAGGACCCATTTATCTTGAAGCAGGCAGAGGGTTGATTCTGTCCCCCTGCCACCCCAGAGCATGCCCAGCGGGGCCTACTCCAGCCCCGGGTCTCAGGGCCTGGGCAGGGCAGGGCAGAGTCCTGAGGGCCACTGGCATGGTGACATAAGTCTCAGGGCCTGTCAGGAGCCTGAGTTGGTGGTGGCGTCTGTCTACATGTGGGAAAGGCCTGCCCACCCCACGCCGGGGGACACAGGTCTGAGCCCACAGGTGATGCGTGCGTGGCAGGCTGTCAGCCTGCCCTGCTCCCTGGGCCCCGTCCCCTCTGGGCCGCGCCTCTGCCCGCTGCCGTGGGGATTTATATCTGCACACAGCGTTTTCTCCAATACTAATGATCCCTCTGTTTTGCCAAGAACAAAGAGGCCTTCAGCAGTAACTTATGGCTCCATTGCCATCAATTTGTTCCCAGCCCCTTGTGGCCAAACCGGGACGGAGGAATGACAAGGTCCTTTCCCTTAGAGGACTTGGCACTGGCCCCGTCCACTCTCTCAGCCTGGACCTACCCTGCTGTCACCACGGGCATCATTGCACCTAGGGCTGCCCGAATCGGGGTCTGACCAGCTCCGGTCCCCCACTGCCGACCCAGACTTCAATCTGGTGCCCTCTCTGGCCTCGTGCCTCCTGCCAGGGACAGCCCTGCTTGAGGAAGTAGCTGGTCCATCCGGGGGGAACACTGGACTTGGAGTCCAAGTGGTGAGTCTGAGCCTCTCTCTGCCACCTGCCAGCAAGGTGTCTGAGCAAGACCTTGGCTTCTCCCAGCCCCGCAGCCCTCATCCGGGGAATGGGGTCAGGAATTCCCACACGGGGGCCGTGATACCGGAGAGACTCCAAAGAGCCTTCAAACATTCAGGATTAGCAATTGTCAGGGAAAGATCAGGAGCCCGGGTCCTTGGGACTCAGGCATTTATTTCCTCCTCCACTCATCTGAGAACAGAGAAACGTTGAGAGTGCGGCTCTGGGGCCGCTGTCCAAGGTAGTGACCTCCAGCCCTGCTGGCCACTTCCGCTGGTACCTGAAATGTGGCTTCTCTGAATCAAGATGTATCAGAAGTATAACACTCAGAATTTTGAAGACTTAATATGTAGAAAAGATTATAAAATATCTCACTAATAATGTTTTATATAAGCCAGGCAAGGTGACATGTGCTTGTAATCCCAGCCACTCGGGAGACTGAGACAGGAGGATCACAATTTGAGGCCAGTCTCAGCAACTTAGTGAGACTTTGTCTCAAAATAAAAAATACAGGGGGCTGGGATATAGCTTAGTGGTAGAACACCCTCGGTTCAATCCCCAGCACCACAACCAACCAATGAATCAATGAAAACAATGTTTCATGTGGGGTCTGAGGTGTAGTTCGGCCATCAAGCATGTGCTGAGCATGTGCAAGGCCCTGGGTTCCATCCCCATCACCACTAATAATAATGGTCATCTTTTATATTGATGACGTGTTGAATAATATTTTGGACAAACCAGGTTACATGCAATACATTATTATAATTAATTTTTCCTATTTCTTTTTTTAATTTTTTATGGCAACTAGAGAGTCTTGGGTGGCACCTGTGCTGCTCTTCTGTTTGTAGCCACCCTGCTGTAGGGGGAGGCTCTCTAGGCTTGGTTTCCCCTGGGGACCAGCTGTGACCTCCCAGGCATTCGCTTTTTTCTAGTCTGTCAAATGGAGGGGACGTCAGCTGCCTGCTGGGTGGGAGGGCTGAGAGGGTGACAGGCCAGGCCAGGGAGGCCATCGAGAGCCCTGGGTTTGCTTAAGTGCTGCTCCAGGGTGCGGGGGTGGAGGAGGGGCTTCTCTGGGCCAGGGACTGTGCCAGTGTCCTGAGATGGTGGGGACCGAAGCACTGTCTCGGCACAGGAACCTGCAGCTTGGCTGGAGCGACAGACCTGTGAGCTCTGCTTCCAGTGCCCTGGGACCACGCTGGGAGGAAGCAGCTCAGGATGTCGTGTTGATGGGGACCGATGGCTCCCCAGGGATCCATTAGCCGGTTCCCTCCACTTTCCCTGGTTTATGTTCGAAAGTGCCCATAAATAGGAAGTGCCCAGGAACCCGAGGGCTGGCGCCTGTCAGGCCTCAGCAGAACGAGGCTCACAGAGGAGAGGTCATGGAAGCCAGGCCCTGACTAGAGCAGGGATGGCCGGGCAGAGTGGTGGGCAGGCGCCTGGGGCATTGTCCACAGGATTCCAGGGAGGGAAGAGGGACATGAGGCCACCAAGGGAGCAGGGCCGGGATGCGCAGCATAGGGAGTGACTGCTCCGGAGAATTCTAGGCCCTGGTCCTGAGAGCAGCAGGGGCTCAGAAAGGGGCCCAGGGAGGGTCGGGACACCCAGCCACAGAGGTGACTGACACACAGGTGGTGTAGGCCAGCGAGGAGGCCGGGACGGCCCTGGGTGGCCCCAGGGCTCATGGTGCTAAGCCTGCACCACTGACCCCGCCCGAGCCTCTCCCCCTTGGCCCAGATGCACGTTAGAGCCCCTGGGCAGAGAGAGGGCTGCACACCCAGCTCCCAAGCACGGCTGGCTCGCAGCACCCTGCACAGTGGCCAAGACAGAGAGACTGCCAAAGGTGGGCTACAGACTCGTGCCACCAATGGTTTCTTCAGATTGTATCACCTAGTGACATTGGGGCTTTCTTAGTTTGGGTAGGTACACTCCATGACGTTCACTCAATCCCCTAACAAGATGCTTCTCAGAACACGTCCCTATTGTCAAGCCATATGTGACAACACACACACACACACACACACACACACACACACACACACACACCCCATGGAATGTTCCTCGGCCTTTCAAAAGAACAGATGCCCACACCTGTAATCCCAGCCACGGGGGAGTCGAAGGCAGGAGGATCACAACTTGGAGGCCAGCTTCAGCCATATACAAGATCCTGTCTCAAAATACATAAATAAACAGATAGATAAGTAAATAGGCTGAGGAGGTAGTTCAAGGGTAGACTGATTGCCTAACATGTGCAAGGCCCTGGGTTGGATCCTAGTGTCACTAAAAAAAAAAGAAAATCTGTCATTTGTGACAATCTGGATGAATTCATAGGACATTGAGCTAAGGGAAATAGCCACACTCAGAGAGACTAATCCTGCTTGATCTCATTTCCATGAGTCTGGGGATGGGGGGGACCCAGAGTAACAGAGGATGGGGGAAGGGGAGACGCTGGTCAGGGGGCCAATCGTGCAGTTACGACATGAGTACGTTCTGGAGACCCGCTGAACAGCAAGGTGACTGGACTAAGAAGAGCACAGCGTGCACTAGAACTTGCTCAGAGAGTGGACCTCAGTGTAGTGGTAACCGGGTGAGGTGATGGATGTGTTGGTTAACTTAATTGTGGGACTCACTCGACAGTTTATGCTGATATCAAAACACCACGTTGTACGCCTTGAATATATGCAATTTATTTGCCAATCACACCCCGAAAAGCTGGAGGAAAAGTCAGTGATACCAGTGTCAACCGTACGGTGATGTCTAGTAGGCCCTCAGGAGATGTCCGCCATTTTCCCTCCCCCTGCCGTCCATCAGGGTGGTGGAGACAAGCTGCCTCCTGTGGTCAGAAGCCCTGCCTCCCGGAGGGGGCAGCAGCCCAGTGAAAGGCTTCTCTCAGTCCCCAGGACTCTCCCTTCAGACTCTGGATCACCATGGTGGCGAGTCCGTGTAGGACAGCATGGGCCTGGGGCCAGCCGTGTGGCGTCACCTGAGAGTCAGTTAGGAGCAGACTCTTGGGCCCGCCCCTGACCTAGGCCTCAGGCACTCTGCAGAGTGGCCTGGCGACCTCTGACTGCACAAGCCCTCCAGGCGGCCCTGATGCTGATCCCTTTCCCCGCGGGAAGCATGTCCAGCCTTACACTCCCCTGCCTGATGAGTCCTGTCATTAGACACTCTCCTCTCTGGTGCCCCAAGAGCCCTGGCCCTCCCGGTGTGGGGACAGGGTGAGCGGCCCACGCTGGAGCTCTCTGTGGCCTTCTGCAGGGCAGCCTCCCTCCCCGCCCAGCCCACCTCTGTCCACTCTCTGGGGTGAAGAAGCCTAATCTCTTCTTGCAGCCCTTTCCCCATCTGCCATCTTCTGGTCCCCTGAGCAGGAGGAAGGGACCCCCGTCCACTGGATGCTTGTCATGTGTCAGGCCCAGGCTGGACCCACGTTATCCTGCGCAGCCTATGAGGGAGGGCATGCCTCTCCATCTGCAGACTAGAGGAGCAAGGCTCAGAGATGGGCCTCGGCTGGCCAAGGTCACAGCTGCTAAGTGGCAGGGCAGGGGTCTGAACTCATGTCTCTCAGGCTCCAGGACACACCCAGTGTCTGTGATGACAGTGGTTCTCCAAATGTGGCCCCCAGACCGCCCGCATCAGCATCACCTGGGAGCTTGTTACAAATGCAAACTGCATTTCTGCCCCTACTGAGTGAGATTGGGAGTGGAGCCCGGGGACGCTGAGGCTGCTGGCTGGGGTCAGTGGTATCTTTAAATTGGGGATCACACTCTGAGAAGCTGTGGTCTAGAAGAGCCTCTGTTTGCAACAGGAAATGTCCACCTAAGGGGTGGCATTTTGTACGTGAGAGAGAAAAAAGTCTTACTTTTTAAGCCCTGCATGGTGGCGCACACCTGCAATCCCAGCAGCTCGGGAGGCTGAGGCAGGAGGATCCAAGTTCAAAGCCAGCCTCAGCAACACAGCGAGGCCCTAAAACAATTCCACAAGACCCTGTCTCTAGATAAAATATAAGAAAGGACTGGGGATGTGACTCAGGGGTTAAGCACCCCTGGGTTCAATCCTCAGTACCCCCAAAAAAACATCTATTTTTATATATATAAATCACAGGTGTATGTTATACCTGAGGTCTTGAAATTTCACATGAAAATTCCATTTGGATAAAGAACCGGTGAGAGAGCAGGGCCACAGCCCCTCACCTCCAGCATGGAAGGTGGTGGCCTGACTATGAGGTCACCCTGGGGGACATGCCAGGAGTGCTCATGCAGGACAAAGCCTTCCCTTCTCCTCTCTGGATTTTATTTCAATGCTATCAATGGAGAAGGCTCTTTGAAAACACACTGAGCTCTTTGAAGGGAAGACTGCAGGGGGTGGGAGGGGGTGGCGCAGATAATCGGTTACAGTCAGACCAACCTAAGTCCCGGCCACACGTGCCAATAACTGAATCTGTCCCGGGGCTGTGGCCTGGTGGGGCGGCTATCACAGGAGACCATTGTGCCAGGCACATCAAAAGCCCTGCTCATTAAGCTCCTTGGCATTTTTCTCCCTCTGAGAAGCGAAGGTTCCAGAGAAACAGAATTGCTGTAGAAATCTGAATGGCGCCCGGCAGCCCCTGGCCTGGAGAAGCCTAATAGGGGCCCTGGAGGCCCCAGAACTGAGGGACGATGGCGGGCACTGGGGGATTGGCCAGGGAGGATTTAGGGCTGATGGAGATGGGTGGTGGCCCCGGAGAGGGCAGAAAGGCCGCAGAGGGGGGTCCTGGCAGGGGTCGGAGTGAGTGTGGCTCAGGGGAAGAGAAGGGGCACGGATGAGGAGAGTCCCGAGCAGACCACCCACCAAGCCTCACCCAGGGGCGGCCCGGGTGTCCAGGCTCTTGACATTGCGAAAATGGAAGATGCAGGAGGAGGAGGACACAGGGGCTTCTGAGCTCTACATCTAGTTCCTGGGGTCTGATGGGAGCTGACACCAAGGGACACATTCGTAAATTTAAGTGGACCTGTTACTTTACGCCCTTGACTGTCACCCTAGAGCCACATCCACACATGAACCAGAAGGCCCCTTCCTGCGCCCAGGCAGACATCACTGGTGGATTCCAGCACCCGGATGGGCCTGTGCCCTTCTGTCACCCCGTCCTCGGGCAGCCCCGGGAGCTGCAGCCAGTGCTGTTCAGGGGTCTCCCTGCGACCTCCAGGCTCTCTTTCTTCAAAACATCTAAGAACCAAGCCTCCAGGGGATTTGATTTAACCACCAAATGCACCCGCCATTGTCCTCAGTTCTCTCCCAGGACACCACACCACGGGGGGAACCCAGGCAGCCCGCGCCTCACCCCACGTCCTCTCCCTCCTGGGCCAGGGCTGCTTCCTGCCTTGCACCCCACGCCTCCCCTTTAAGGGGCCCGGGTGACCACACCTGCCCTGTGCTTCCTTCCTGGGGATCACAGCAGCCGAGGGCTTTAAGGAGATTTCGTGGCAGCGGGACAGGGACGCTCCCTTTCCACGTCTCCTCTCCTCCACACTCCCTCATGGCCAGAGCGTCCCTTGGCCGGACATGATGGCCTCCCAGGTGCCCGCTGCCCTGAGGAAGCACCCGCAGCCCTCCCTGCTGCTGGACCAGGGTCCACTGGCCCAGGTGGGCGGGGAATGGAGCTCGGTGCCCTCTCATTGGCCAGCTCAGCTCAGAGCCCAGCCCATCAGTTCCCCTGGGCTCTGCAGACGGGGGAGGGGGGTGGCCTTGGTGAGAGGAGTTGGGTTTCAGGTTCATGGAGGCCGCTCTGGATGCAGGAGAGTCTGGTCTGACCTCCCGGGGTCAGGGGGCACTTGTCCCTCTGATTCTTTGGTTTGGCTTTTTTTTTTTTTTTGCCTTGACTTTTTATCGACTTCCAAGGAAGTCTTAGAGGTTTGTGAAGTTTGCCACCATTTAGTTCCTGTTCTTTCCCTCTTCACCTGGTGCACCTCCAGGCCCCAGAATGGATTCAAACATGACTCTCAGCTCACAATCAACAGTGGTCCGTGGATGCCGCTGCTTAGTTTTATTATTCATTTTATTTTGTATTTGGGGTGTTGTTTTTGTTTTTCGCATGCAGGGCCACTCCGCCACCCAGCTATATCCCCAGCCCTTTTTATGTCATTGTTTTTATTTTGAGACAGGGTGTCCCTAGGTTGCTTAGGACCCCACTAGGTTGCTGAGCTGGCCTCTAACTTAGGGTCCTCCTGTTTCAGCCTCCTGAGTCACTGGGATTACAGGTGTGCACCACCATACCTGGCCTCCTTCTGAATTTTCACAATACTGTGGAGCCCTCCTACCTCCCGAGGGCTAGATCTCCTCCCTTATCTCCCAGCTGCCCAACTGTCCCTCCTCTGCCATCCCATCCCCTGACTCCCATCTCCCCAGCCTCAAGTTTGAATCTTATATCTTCTCATTCCCTTGATTTTGGGAAATATCTTGTCTCATGTATGTGCACCACATATTGCTTGGACTTAGTTGTCTTTGAACTTCGCCATTTAAAGTACCATTTAATACATTGTCTCCTGGGATATGTTTTCTGCTCATGTCCAAGATCTATCCCTGTCACCCTGTATAGCTGGTGTTTGTCCCTTTTCTCTACTGCATGTTACTCCATTGTGTGAAAACACCACAGTGCATTGACCCCCACTTCCCATAGTGGGTGCGTGGGGTGATTTTCACTGTTACAAACGGTGCTGCCATGGGCATCTTGTCTCCCTTGGTGCATGTGAGCTTGCCTAGGGCTACATCCACATCCCCTGCCCTCAGCAAAGCCTACTGTGCCTGGCAGAACCCTGCTCAGATGAGGAAGCAAAACCACAGAGCTCCTGAAACCAGTTTAGGGTCACGTGGCCTGTGAGTGGTGGCCCGGGATTCAAACCCAGATCTTCCTGTTTCTGAAACCCACATTCTTTGTGCCATCACTTTTCTGTCCTGCTGGAGAAGCCCGGGACTCTTACCAGCGCTGGTCTGTGAGATGCCCTGCGGCGCCTCCATCCAGTAGAGAATAATGAAGAGATCAGCCAGGGCCAGTTTCCCGGCTGCGCTGAGCATCAGGAGACAGCCCCGGGGTGAGGAGGAGGCCATCAGGAAGGGTGTCAGGACGGCTGGATCCAGCGGCTGCCCTCACAGCCCCAGCCTGGAGCATGGGAAGAGGGGATCTGCCACTCCCGGCTCAGAAAAGGTCTCCCCTGGCTTGGGGGGGCTTTGAACTTGAGATGAGCCCTTCTAAGCCACTCAGATCCCTGCTCCCTTCCTGCTGGGCACCTTAGGTGACTGCTCAGCCTTCAAGCAGCCCCCAGCTGGGGCTAATCTGAAATAAAAGTTTTTATTTATCTAGCTTGATACCCAGTGCAAGGTTAAATCATACAAGAGAAAAAGCAATAAAAGAGAAAGATTAAGTGTAAGGCTCCGTCTTAGGCGTGCCCTTTTGCAATATGGTTACAAAGATATTAAGCCTGAAGTCACCCACAATCCCACATAGCTGTTCCCAGGGCTTTGCGGGGCTTGCAATAGCGGCAGTGGGAGGAGAGACGGGCGGCGGCACGAGAGGAGGACCCCCCCCCCCCCCCCGTGCCCTGCTGGGAGGGTAAGCCACCAGATGGAGCTCGAATGGCTCAGCCCGACAGCCACCTCCCACCCCACCCCCACGCAGCTCTGATTCATGACTTCCCCGGGGAGCAAAACGTTGGCATCTGCACCTACATCCCTGTGGGCACATCTGTGTCACCAGAATTTATGTGCCTGCTATGGGCAGGGTACCCTGGGGAGAGCAAGGGGGTGAGAAGGCTCAGTCCCACCTTCCCTCCATCAGCCCCGGCTCCGATAACATGTGATCTTGAGCAGGTTGCTGTCTGTGCCTCAGTCTCCTTATCAGTCAAATGGGAACACGAATAGGGGTCGTGCGGGGGTTAATACAGGGGAAGCTGTCAGACACGCAGTAGGCACTCGGGAGATGTTATGTGTTGTTAGCAGGGGCAGTTTATGGTCAGGTTGATGGACTTATGAGAACAACACCTGGTCCTCAGAGTGTGGTCATGAACGGGGTGTCTCAAACCCAGAGTTCACCTCTCCTTTCCCTGCTCCCTGCCTGTGTACCCTGAGGTTACACTCTGCAAAGCTGCCAAGGTTCCAGGGGCACACGGGGCAGGGAGGGGGCAGTTCCCACGAGCCTTCTGACTGGCCTGCCTGGTCTGCTATCCCGACCCCTGGGGGTGTCCCCCTGCGCTCAGACGCTCAGGGAGGGCGACTCACCACCCCTGATGTCACCACCCTCTTAGCCACTGATGGGCCCAGTAACCTGGACACCCCATGACCCTGGGGGCAAAATGGATCATGGGCAGAAATAGAGGCTGCTTGTCCCCAAATCAAGTGGGATCTGTCCCTCCATGTTCTGTGGGCACCTCAGCCCCATCTTGGGGGATCCTCAGGGTAAACAGTGCCCACAGCTCCAGCCCACAGCCCTCTCCTCTCTAGGACCAGACAGGGCCACCAGGACCCCATGCCCCTCCCCCATCTTTCCACCCCAGCCCAAGCTTCAAAGCAATCAGGAAGGAAGGAAGGATGGGGGGAGGGAGGGAAGGAAGAGAAGAAGAGAAAAGGGAAAAAGAAACTTTTCCTTCAGCCAAAACAGTAGCTTCCTGAGGGTCCACCTACCTGGTCACCCGACGTGTCCAGCGTGGACCCAGAGAGAAGCAAAGCCACCTGGACCAGCAGACTGTCAGCAGCCTGAAGCTGGCATATACAGGAGTACGTCTAGGGGTGGGGAAAGCACTGTCCTGCAGGAAGGCAGTCCTCCAGGGACATTTGGAGAGAACAAGAGGAAGGGAGAGGGTCACCAGCCCGGGGGCGATGTGGACACGCGTTCAAAGGACCTTCCTCCAGCCCCAACACCCTCTTAGGGACTGGGGCTCACAGTGGTCTGGGTTTGAGTGCCAGACCAGGGAGTGACAGGAACATGCTTCCTGGGAGCTCAAGAAGTGTCACTTGCCTCCACCTCTCAGCCCTCCCAGGGATGCCACAAGCCGCTGTTATCCCCACTTTACAGTGAGGACTGAGGCCCAGGGTCACAGAGCTGGTGGGTGGTAGGGCAGGGCACTGAAGCAGCGGGCTGGATCCAGTGCTCCCTGCCCCAGGGCCTGCCTGGGCCCCCCTTAGGGATCACCAGCTCCACCCGGGACTGACTCCCCATGGCCCTGCCTGGCTGCCCCCTCTCTCTCTGCCTCCCTGCTGAGTGCTCAGCCTGAGTCAATTAACTGGCCGCTCCTGGTTCAAATATTTGACCAATAACCTGGAAACAAAGATCTCAGAGCCGATATTTTGAGACAGTGATTGAAGTGAACAAACATTGTAGCCCAGAACGAATTTATAGCTCAACATTTTCATTCTGCGGGGCTGCGCTCTGTCCCAGCCCCCACCCACAAGGCGCTTCTCTGGGGGGGCCAGAAGGATGGGACCAGGCGGCCTCTGTTTTCTAGCCCCTCCTGCTACCAGGAGCTGAGGATGCACCTTTGACCCTGAGCTGAGGCTGCAGGGGCCTCCCAGCACCGCCCAGCACACCAAGGGTCCTGTTAAAGGGTCATGGAGGACCTTTCCCTGTGATGAGGGTGGAATTCTTAAAGGTCACTAAGAGCCATTTAGCTGCAGCTCAGGGGAGCATTTGCAAATGAGGAGTTGAAGCCCTTGGGTGCTTTGGGTCCCCTTTAGGTGTCTGTAGGGAGGAGGCAAGTTGCGGTGAATGACCCAGTGAGGTCAGGTGGTGGTCTCAGGGAGATGAAGCTGTCATAGAAACTGGAAATGAGAAAACCAGGCCTGGAGAAGCCTCGGGAGTTGTGAACGTGAAAGGTTCATCTGGGCGCGCGTGTCTCTAACCCCAGGGCCCGTGCCTCGTGTCTCCTGGAACACAGAGCAGCAGGGCCTTGGGGGGCCACCCGTGCTCACCTCCCATCTTGCGTTGCCCTGTGTGTGTGGCAGCTGGTTCTCTGCTGTGATATTCTTAAATTGTTCCCCTTCGAGTGAGTGTTCAAAGGAAAAAGATCGAGTGGAATTAAAGAAAAAATAGTAACTGCCTGATTCAGGTGCAAATCTGGCTGAGGTGGGAGGTGACCTCAGCTGCCTGGAGACTGGGCACCCTGGTGGAGGCGGAGTCTCGGCCTGACCTTTCCACATCTGGAGAAAGGGAAGGATGAGGGAGCCCCCAGGGGCTTCAGAGAGTCACCTTAATACAGACCAAGGGCTAGGGACAGCGAGCGGACAGGGCAGGCCCCGGGCAGAGCCGCCCTCTGTTAAAGGAGCGTGGGTGTGAGGCACTTTGGCCGTGGAGCGCCAGCGCTGTTCCTGGTCCTCCTGCAGGACGAGCTCGCGCTGGGTAGGCGCCAGGAGGGCAGGAGGGGCCCGAGGAGCAAGGACAGTGAGGGAGGACAGAGGGCAGCGGCTAGACCATGGGGCTGCAGAAGAGGAACTGGGGGGTGATTCGAAGGTCCCGAGGCCAAGCCAAGGGGTGAAGCCGTCCACCCAGGGCCTCCGGGCTGGGAGAACCCAGAGCACCGGGGAGCCCTGGTGGACGGGGAGGGCCTTCTGTGAGTGTCAGGGCTCCTGCAGGCATCCAGAGCAGACTGTCCCCAGGGCCAGGCCCCGTGACCAGGAACAGGGACACCCGAACGTCTTCTGTCGTACAACATCTGTCCTCGTTCCCTGTCACTGACTGAACACCTCCAGTGGCTTAAAACAGCACAAGTTTCTTCTCTGTTCTGGAGAGCAGGAGTCTGAAGCGAGTGTCACAGGACTGAGACGAAGGTGTCAGAGAGCCGGTTCCCGCGGAGGTGCAGGGCAGGACCCCTCCCTGGCCTCTCCAGCTCCCCGTGGCCGTGGGCATTCCTCCCTGTGTGGCTGAGTCTCTCCAATCCCCTCGTCCCTGATCACGTGGTATTTGGCCCTCCTGTGGTGACATCTCCTTCTGGCTTCAGCTTAGAATCACACTGTGGTGACATAGAGCCCAGCAGATAGTCCAGGGTGGACTCTCACCTAAAGCCCCTTCACCAATTCACATCTGCAAAGTCCCTTAAGTCGCGGGAGATATCATCCTGCAGTATCCTTCTGAGGATCCAGACGCCTCTGATGTCCACCAGTCTACCATGTCCCCATCTCTCCCGGCTCCCTGAAGGTCTCTCCTGTCCTCGATGGTCCCACCACCTCCTCTCCACCACGGCTGCTCTTGAAATGTCCTTTGGGCTGCCATCTCAGCCATCAACCAGCTCTGTCTAAAGCTTTTCCAATTCCAAGTTTCCTAGAGGCGTCCAGCAGGGCCAGCTCAGCGTCATAAGCATTGTCCTGGAGCCGCAGGGAGCTGGCGACCGACCAGAGATGGGGTCACTCTAGGCAGCCAGCACAAAAGGGGGCAGCAGGGTCCCAAATACCTCCAGGACGTTTTCCAGACAGACAGGAGACCAGTGGGATGGAATCGAGCTCGGAGAAGCCGACCTGGTATAAATATGGGAACTTGATGTATGGCAGAGAGGGCGCCACAAATCAGTGGGGACAGGCGACTTGTTCCGTGGCGGGTATTGGAAAACCAGCTCACTATCTGCAGAAAAATAAAGCAAGATCCTACCGTACACCAGACGCCAAGGTGGACTCTGGATGGATTAAAGACCAAAATGTGAGAGTAAAATACAAGGGCTCATAAAAGGGAACGTGGGGGTATATCTTGGTGACCTTGTGGTAGGAAAGGACTTCTTAGCCCCTAAAGAGCACGTGCCCCCAAAGAAAAATGGGTCCATGTCAAAAGAGTTCCGATTCCATAGGAATAAATGGATGGGGTCGCAGCAGATGACTGTGGAGAGAGGAGTTTTGCGACAATTAAAATCAGCACGGGACTCAGCGCTGGGATATGGAGGAGACCCTGGAAACCAGCAGGGAGAAGCTGGGAAATCCAAGGGAAAACAGGCAGTCGGGACTTATGAGCTACTGAGACACCAGCCGGCGTTTGTAGAGACACTGAAACTGACTAAGCAGAGACAGGCGACGGCCACTGTCAGGACCAGCCTTTAAGTCCCACCTCAGCACAGGGGCCAAGTCCTCCCCTCGGCAGTTTTTGGGCAGTCTGAGAGCTGAGAGTATGGTACCAGGGATTGAACCCAGGGGGGCTTAACCATTGAGCCACATCCCCAGCCTTTTTTATCTATTATTTAGAGACAGAGTCTTGCTAAGTTGCTGAGGCTGGCTTTGAACTTGCGATCCTCCTGCCTCAGCCTCCTGAGCTGCTGGATTACAGGAGTGCTCTACTGTGCCCAGCTAAGAGTGGGTTTTAAAAACAAGAGGTTTGTTGTTTCTCTGTTTGTTTGGCACTGCGGATTGAAACCAGGGAGGCATCATCATTGAGCACATCCCCAGCATTTTTTTAATCTTTTATTTTGAAACAGGATCTCGCTAAGTTGCCGAGGCAGACCTTGAACTTGAGATCCTCCTGCCTCGGCCTCCCAAGTTGCTGAGATTACAGGTGTACACCTCTGCTTAAAGAGGAGAGGATTTTTGCAGTTGATCTGAGGACAGCAAATAATATCAATTAAGCAAAATGTTATCCCCCGTACCTCAAGTTCCATTTGTTTCATTACAAAATCTGTAGTATAAGAAATTGGGCTCAAGTATTGTTATATTTCAAATGCATCAAAAATGTTTGAGGCCACTTGTTTTCTTTCTTGTTAAAGGAGTACTATCATAATGTCCTTGGTTTTTGCCTCTTGGCCTGTGAAGTTTAAAATATTTACTGTGGCCTTTTACAGAGAGGTTCACGGTCCCTGGCACGAAGGAATATTCTCGATCCTTGAGAAGCCACATGCTGTTAGGTTGAATCACATAAAATCACTTCTTTTTAGGTCAAAAATGGTTGAATGTCAGCTATTTCATATGGTTTAACTTAGTGAACCTACAGCAAAATAAATATTTAAAACCTACTGTTAGGTAATAAGAGAAGGGACAGCGTAATGTCATGTCTGTAAGATAAAAGGAAGCCAGCCATGTTTAGCAAGAAGACACACATGCTCCGGCACACGTGGCCACGCACTGCAATCGGTACTTGCTTTGGCCAAGAGTGGGGGTGGGATGAGGCATGTGCAGTGACTCTTCCTGGCATGGGTTGGGTGGTCCCCAGAGCCAGCTCTGCTTGAAGCTCACATGGTAACTCATTTAATCCTCATAGCACCAGGATGAGGGAGGTACTATCACTGTGCCACTTTATGGATGACAACACAACTCAGAGAGATGAAGTCACTTGCCTGAGGCTGCTCAGCTTGTAAAGGTGGGAGGCAGGATTTGGATGCAGGCCATGTGGGCCCATTTCGGAGATCAAATCTGAAGTCCGGTGAAGCGGGTATAGTTAAAGGGGGTTGGTGGACCCAACATATCGGAAAAAGCAAACTCTCCTTTCACCTACACCCCATCCCTGCCCACCCCATGCCCAAGAAATCCCCGGCGTTTCTTGCTCTTCTACCTTCACATGTCACCCTGAGGACATGGAGGACCAGCAGGTGTGGCCCTCCTTGGGGTGCCCGGGCTGAGTGTGGGGTGGACCACGGTTGGCACCAGGCCACCTGCTCCGGCTCCCAGGCCTTTCTGTCACCCAGCCTCCTCCAAGCCAGAGCTGAGGCCCGTCTTTCTACCGCGGAATCCTTGTCTCCTCCTCTTGCCCAAAGCGGGCACCAGGCGGCTGTCCTCAGCGCCCCTGTGACTCAGACCGCTAAGTAGGGCTGGGCTGAGGGCCGTGGCTCTGCAGGTCCCTCCCCTTGGTGACGAGCTCTGACTTTCCTGGTCTGAGGGCTGTGCTTCTGCTCTACTCTGATCAGGGGGCGGGGCTCTGCTCAGGGGGCCGGGCAGTCCGGGCTCAGCATCGAGGAAGACAGCCCTGGGTGCAGGCAGAAAACAAAGCCACCTGGACCCTGTGACTAGTAGCCACACCAGTATGTCGTGTGAGACACTCTGCAGAGGTTGTGCTTTATACTTAGAATAAGCCCCACAGTGTCCCCATTTCACAAGTGAGGAAACTGAGGCCCAGAAAACTTACATAACATATAGGGTCATGGTAGGCCAGGAAGTGGCAGAGCCAGGATTCAAACGTAGGTCTCTGTGAGTCTGAAACCCACATGCTTCCACAGAGCCACCCTGCCTCACTGGGTTGTCAGATAGCCCTGTCAGGTGCAGGCCCCACCTACGTTAATCCCATTTACAGATGGGTAAACTGAGGCTGTAGATGGTTGGTGCAGTGGTAGAAACTGAACTGGCCCCTGGTCTTGATTCAGTTCTCCATCCATAGACTGTTCCCACCCTCACCAGGGCCCTCCCCTTCAAGTCAAGGCAGTAAGAGGATAATTAGGAGTGGAGGTGAGATTAGGGGTGTCCATGGTTGGCACAAGAAGCCATGAGGGACCTCATGGTTGGTGAGTCAGTAAGGGTCAAGTTAGCCAGGTAGAGTGGCACATGTCTATAATTCCAGCCACTCAGGAGGCTGAGGCAGGAGGATTGCAATTTTGAGGCCAGCCTCAGCAACTTAATGAGGCCCTCAGCAACTTAGACCCTACCTCAAAATGAGAACTAAAAAGGGCTGGGGATGTGGCTCAGTGGTAAAGCACCCCTGGGTTCAGTCCCCAGTAACACCCCCTCCCCCCTGAAAGAGAAGGACAAACTTGCAGAAAGTGTTGGGAGCCAGGCTGACTCATGGCGTGGGTCAGGAGGGAGCCATGGGGGGCTTTAGAGGAGGGGTGGGGCGTGACCTGACACTTCACAATGCCTGCTTGTCCAGCCCGGGTCTGCTGCCCTGCGGCAGCCAGCCTCCCTGCACCCAGCACTCCCTCCCTCCCAGGCTGGGGACATTGGGTCGCTGAGGTCAGGTCTTTGTTTGAAGGACAGATAATTAATCGCACAAAGTAATCCCCAGCGCACTGGGGCAGATTTATGGAGATCGCCTCTGTCCCGGGAACTGTGCCCGGCCATCTTTCATTTCCCAGGCTCAGCGAGTGACTTGTGAGGCCCCACGCCAGCACGAGTTTCATTCAGGGGAGTCCTGCGGGCAGGGGGCGATTGACAGTCCAGGCCTGGGCAGGAGGCGGGGGCAGCGCTGGGCAGCGGCGAGCCTGTGGCCCCTGGCCGACCCAGCACGGGGCCCTTTCCCAGAGCTACCCATCAGGGGCCACGGGACCCAGATGCCATCCAGTTCAGCCCTCCTCTGAGTCCAGATGAGAAAACCGAGAGAGCGCAAGGCCGTGGGCAAGCCGTCCTCTTCCCAGGTGGGCAGGGGAGCTGCCCGCCCGCTGCCCGCCGGCCCAGCTCAGGTCCTCACCTGCTCTGCCCCAAGCTGCTGTCGAGGCCCTCAGAACCCCCCGTGGTGGGCTCTGGGCTCCTCCCCGGGGCTCCTCTGGCGGGGCAGGCCGGTGGCTGCTCCTGCTCCCCCGCCTCTGGCTTGCCGGGCACTCTGGAGGGGCTGCTGTTGTCTCTCATTGTGACACAAGGAGTGTGGGCTCATTGGATGATTCAGGCATCTTTATCGGGCCCCCGTCATGAGCCGGCTGCTGGGGACGTGGCCATGAAGAAGCAAAGCTGCTGTCCTCATGGCGCTGTGGTTGTGAGGGTGAGAGAGAGTGAAGGATCAAGCAGAAGAAGGCGTGAAATCACCTTCGAGAGTCACCACTGCTTCCAGGAAAGGAAACAGGGGTGTGTGTTGGAGGATGGCCGCGCAGGGTCAACTTGTCTGGGGTGGCCAGGAAGACCTCTATGGCATGGGGACACGGGAGCGCGGTGGAGGAGGCAGCACGCAGAGCTGAGGAGGGAAAGAGTTCTGGCAGAAGAAACATCCTATGCAAAGGCCCTGCGGCAAGAACGAGCTGGGGATACTCAAGAGACAGAAAGGCTGGGGTGTGGGGGGCAGGAGGAGGGCCGCTGGTCTGGAGGGGATGATCATTTAGGGTCTTGCAGACTTGGAGGACTTGGGATTTTACTCCATTGGCCTTGGGAAGACATTACAAAGGAGGAACTTGACCTGTGTCCTAGAGAGTTTAAAGATCCCAGAAAGACCTGCGCCGCCGTGAAGGGACTGGAGAGGGATAGAGGCAGGTAACCAGGAGGGGGCTCCGTGTCCACCAGGATGACTCAGCTCCATGCCTTTGTCTGTCCAGCCCCTCCAGCGGCTCTGTCACCACCCTGTCCTGAGGCCCTGCTGGCTCTGTCACACCCTCCATCCCCACAGTGCGCCTCCCAGGAGGCCAGGCTAAGAGCTCCCCACCGGCTCAGGCTTCCCTCCTGGGCATGTGCCCGGGCCTCCTCCCACCCACAGGGGGCAGCGTGGCCGCCAGCAGGTGGCGCCAGCACCTCCTCACCTCAGCCCCTGGAGGACAGGGGGGGGGTGGGGGGGGGGTGGGGGGGGGTGGGGGGGGTGGCTCCTCCCTCTGTAGCTGAAGCCCTGGTCAAGTTCCCCGGGTCCTGCAGCCGGGTGTACTTGGGGCCTAGCGCTGGGAGCGGGAGTGGATCCATCTGGGCAGGGGTTGGTGGCCAGGGCTAAGGTCAGAGGCGGCCTTCTTTCCTGGCCTGCTTGAGGGGGGTATGTGGGCTAGGGCTTTGCTCGGCCCCGGCCCCCCCCCCAGCACCTTCCTCCAGCAAAATGCCCCTAAGGCAGGGCCTGATCCAGTAGGACCCTGTAGTCCCCCACCTCCTCGGGGGACATCTTTGCAGAGCTGGGAGCGGATGCCCAGGGGCTCCTGTGAGTCGGCCCTCTACCAGGGCCCAGAGCTCCCAGCTGCTCCTGCTGTGGGAAAGGAAGCCCTGGGGCCAGTGTTAGGAAGGACCTCGGGCTGTGATCTGAGGGGGACCCAGCAGGAAAGACCCTCAAGTCTGGACTTTTTCAAAAAGGTGGTCGGCGGCTTTGGAAAGATTTTGTTGCTGAGCCTCGTCCCTGGCTGAAAGGACAAGGGCGTCCTTCTTTTTCCCGTTTCTTGCTCGATCAGCACAAGTTCCTGCCCATGTGAGCCAGGGGACAGGAGCCTGTTGGGACATCCCTTCCTGTCTGGCTGTGCTCATTCATCAAGCCTTCTCCAAACGCCTACTTGGTGTGGGGCACTGGGCCAGGGGCTGGGGACAGAATGTGACATCCAGGCCTGAGGCTGCACTGGGAGGATGAGGGCACTCTGGACACTGCTGAGACAGGAAAGCCAGCGGCGCAGCCCACCCGCCCTCTGCCCACTGCCCAGCCCAGGACCCCTTTCTCAGCAGAGGAGCAGCCCACGTTCCATAGCAAATGTGGAGTATGAGATATGTAGAGCTGGGCACAGTGGTGCACCTCTGCAATCCCAGCAGCTCAGGAGGCTGAGGCAGGAGGATTGCAAGTTCGAGGCCAGCCTCAGCAACTTTGTAAAGTCCTAAGCAACTTAGCGAGACCCTGTCTCAAAATAAAAAAGGAAAAGGGTTGGGGATGTGGGTCAGGATGTCCCCCTGGGTTAAGTCCCCAGTACCAAAAACAAAAAAGAAATATTTAGAGAAGTGCGAAGCTGATAAAGTTCACCCCAAGGACCCGCCTCCTGCAGAACGATTCGTTTGCTTCCTGTCTTTCTGGCTCTCCTTTATCTTCTTGTTTAAGAAATGAAATATTGTTGCTAAACATCTTTTTCTTTCCTGTCAGTGACTTTGGAGGTCACCTTTTAGGGCCATGCAGCAAGGGTTAAAGTCTCTGATCCAAACGGGACCCCTGACCTTGTTATGCCAGACTCGTGGGACCCCAATAGACCTCCAGGAGCCGAATCCGATGCAATCACACAAGAGTCTTTATTGCAAGCTCCAGCCTGGACTCACAGCCATTCCCGACGCAGCGGTCCCAGGGAGTGAATCCTGGTCCTTTGTTCAGTGAGATTTTACAGGTTTTCGGGGGATACTCTATGCGTCACAACATCACCGCAAATCATTCCATACTGCATGAAAATCAAACAACAACTCTTAACATTGATTAGCACTTTCACTGGCGGGAACAAGTTGGGTAGGGGTGATTGGTTAGTACAAGAGGGGGATTCGTTTGAACTGATTGGTTTAAACCAAGAGGGGTGTTCCTGCTGAACTACATGGTTTCCCAACAGGTTATCAACCACCATAAACTACTGGGGGATCATCTGGCATCCCAGGTATTTCCCTGTCTCATGCTGATTGGTGGCTTCTAGGGGGTTGCTATGGGTCCCCACCTAGCCTGACTGAGTCGGGGACACCTGGTGCAGCAGATCTCTCCGTTATTTGTAGATAAACAACTCAGCAGGGTGGGTACCTGCCTAGGAGTGCTCTGTGAGTTTTTCCAAGGACAAGGGTCACGCCCCCTTCCTTGGACAGGTTTTGCTCTGAGGTAGAGGCTGGTTTCCCAAAAATGGAGTCGCAGCAGTTTCTCAGCCTGACTGTGGGCTGTGTCTTAGGTGACACTGGGGAGCCGCCGCCCTGTGTGGTGGGTAACGCCACGTGTGGTCGTTGTCTTGGTGAGAGCTGTGTATAGCGTTCAGAGTTGGAATTTGTTCTTAGAACATCACAAACAATTGGTGGATGGGGCTGACTTTAAAATAACTAAGATTGGCAAATTTTTGATGATCGTTGAGACTTGGAGGTGAGCACAGAGACCTTCACTGTGTTCCTGTCTCTCCATCTGGCCATACTTAGAATTTTCTGTAGGAAAATTTTTTTCAATAGGGAGGGAAATAATAATTTTAAAAATAAATAGAAGGGTTTTTTTGGTGTGCATGTGTGGTTCCCAAAGCTGCCAGGGGACCAGAGGACTGGTCTGGGATCTGCTCTGAACGGTGGCCTGGACAGGCATGCAGACTTGGGCCAGACTGAGGTCAGCCCTTCGGGTGTCCTTGCTGTGTGGTACTGGCCGAGCTACTCCCCATCTCTGATCCTGAATCCTCCAGGGTTGAAGGAAAAGTTTGAACCTGGTGGATTCCGAGTGCCCTTCCTGACTTGTGTGCTCAGGGTCGCCCCCTGGAGGAGAGCCGTGGAGCAGCCCACGAGTTTCCCAGCAGTTCCTGGGCTCAGTCTTTGCAAAAAGGGTTCAGTGGCCAGAGAGTTAGAGAAACCCTGTGTCATAATGTCCTTGTCCTGGCAGTCACCGCACCTATTAGCACATCCAAGGCCCTGACGAGTCCTGCCTTGGACTCACCTGACCAGCCTTCCCCAGATCTGACCACGAAGCTTTGGAAGTCGGTTTAACTAAACTTCCAGCATCGATTCCCGGGGACACCCTGGCCTTCCTGTCCTCGGGACTCCTGCCCTCTAGGACAAATCGGCCATCTTTCCTCACCACCACGATGACTCGTTCTGACTCGATCTCAGGAGGTCAGAGTCTGGGGAGCTCCACGCTGCTAGTGGGTCTGCACTTCAGTCTGCGGTGCTGTCCCCAGTTGTCCCTGACCAGAATGTCTGCCTTGGTGTCACGATCTGCGTCACCACCCAGAGGCCGGGACTCTCCACCTCAGGAAAGTGGGCACAGTCGGTGGCCTCCCTGGCTGAGGTCTAGAAGCTGCCCTCCTAGGGATGGGCAGGAGAGGGGACACAGACTCTGGCAGCCCAGGCTCTGGGTTCAAGCCTCAGCCCCACCCATCACAAGCCAGTGACTGGGACAGGTGTGTTCACATGTGACCTCCGTTCTCTAATCGGTGAGGTCCTTCCCGCGAGGATCATGCAGCATAGAATATCAGTGTTCAGTTCCCTTCTTTTTCTGGAAGAATCGTAATAATGGCCGACATGGACTGAGCCCTTAAGTGCACGATCCTCACGTCGGCTCTGAGATAAGAAGTATCCCGCCTTCTACAGTCAAGGAAATGAGAGCCCAGAGAGGCCAGATAACTTGCCCAAGGTCACACAGCTGCTGAGGATGGATGTTGAGGTTTGAACCCTGGTCCTAGCTACTACAACATCCCCCTCTTTTTCAAAGATCGGATCCTGATGAGGACGCTCTGATCCTTCCAACCTCAGGAACCCCTCCTGCCTGCTCAGGGCTTGTGGTCCAGGATCTGAAGGGTAGGAGGTCACACCCTGTGCATCCTGAGTGAGCATTTGCACATGACAGTGACATGTGGCCAACACCTAAGCAGTCCTAGGACTTCCAAGTTCCCTGATGCTTGGGGTCCACGCTGTCCTGGGGGGCCTCGGACTCAGGGGCCTTGGACTCCAGCACCTCCATCTATTTCTCTGGTTTGGGCCCTTGGACAATTCTGGGCTTCTGAGTGAGACGGCGTCCCATTCTGGTGCTGAAATAAGACACGTGAACACCCACCGCCATTGAAGAGCCCCTCGCTTTTCAACCAGGGAGGTCCCTGAGGCCTGGAGAAGTTAAGTGACTTGCCCAGGGTCACCAGCTGTCCCCTGAGCCCCAGGCAGGTCTGTCTTCTCTGCAGACTGGGAACAGGGCTGAGGCCCAGGGGCCCTGCGGTCCCTCAAGGTCGCAGCAGCCCGGCCTGCCAGCTGGTGGCCAGCCTCTATGAAGATAACTCGTCGGGGGCCGCTCCCTGAACCTCATCTGACCACATCTATTCTGGGCGGCGGAGCCCTGACGGAGCACAATTTGATTCATAAATTACCGGGCTCAAGGTGTGCGTGATGGCTCTCCTTCCCCAGACTTGAAAGTCATTTCCTCTGGAACTTGCTGTGCTGGGGCGGGAGGGGTGGCGTGGGCCTGGGGACCAGCGCTCCAGAGGGGAGGTGGCAGATAAGGTGGCCGCTGTGCCCCAGCTCTCGCTCCCAGAGACTCAGGGGCAGATGCTGATCAGCAGGTGAGGGAACAGGCCCCGGGGAAGCTCCTGCCCACACCCCGTGGCCGGAAGTGGTGGCCCTGGGCTTCAAACTCAGGCCCTCTGACGCCAAAGCTCCACTGGAAGGGGAGGCTCAGGGGTGCCAAGGAGCCTTGTCCACAAGCCGGCATCGCACCCCACCTGCCCCACTTCGCCACGGTCCTTTCGCGTGACATCATCCGGGTCCAGGCGCTGTATAGTTCCACCTGCCCCCAGGCGCCTGGTCGAGGCCTTGATGGTCCCTGATGTTGGCTCAGCCCTTGGGAGTTTGCAAAGCGTTTTCAGACCTCTTATCTCAGTGAACCTCCAAACACCCCTGTGAGCAGGACAGACATTCCCACCCCCAATGAGGAAACGGAGGCTCAGAGAGGCCCACAAGCCCCAAAGCATGAATGTAGTCTCTGAATTTTACCCCCAGTCCTTTATGGGTTCTTCAGTCAGCTGCTTCATACATGTGCCTTGTCCTTCCCCTGAGGGTGGACATTACGTGGTGAGCTCCCTGAGGGTCTCCCCGCCCCACCTCCACCCTGTGCCCGGTGCAGAGGGCCCAGTAAGGTGGTCTCTGGTGCCCACCTCCCGCCCAGAAGCCCCGCGCCTGGGCCTGTGTTTCCTCTGTCCCGTTGCATGGAGCCCCACAGTGGGGTGGGGACAGGCAGTCAGGATGATAGACAGCGTGTCCTCCTGGGCCTCCTTCTCCTTGGGCACCTGATCACCGCGCTCTTTGTTTTCCTAAGTGTCTCCCTCCCCCCCCCTCGCCCTCGCCCTCCCCCTCCGGGACAAGGCCTTTCAGATCATCAAATATCAAGTGCTGCTTATGCGAGGGCTGAGATGGCTTTATCGGAGCCGTAAATCTCTCCGAGCCCTGACCTGTCCCGGGTGCCAAGCTCGGGAGAGTTATGTGGGCTCTGGAGGCGGCCGAGCAGACGGCCTCGGGGCCGGGCCTAAGGAGAGACCCCGTTGAGGGGGACGAGGGTGTTCTGGGCCCACCTGCTCCAGGCCTGGAGGGAAGCAGGTGCAGGCAGGTGAGCAGGTGGCCCAGAGGGATCTGCAGCCCTGCTCCCCTCGCCTGCCCGCCCGCCTCCGCCCGGCTGCCACAGGAGCACCATCCACCCAGGACATTCTGCACGTGGGCAGCCAGGGGCCAAGCCCAGCAAGGTCACTAAGTAACCACGTGTCTTTTTTTTTCCTTTAATGGCACTGTGGATTGAACCCAGGGGCGCTTGACCACTGAGCCACACCCCAGCCCTGTTATTTTTTTATTTAGAGACAGGGTCTTGCTAAGTTGCTGAGGCTGGCCTAGACCTCATCATCCTGCCCCACACCGGCTACCATGTGTCCTGGACATGTCACCTCTCCTGACTGAGCCTTGGTCTCACCACTGGATAAACGGGTGCCATGCAGGCCTCGTGGGCACGTGGAGGATCTGGCGAGAGGGTGCATGTGAACAAACATGCAGAACGCGGTGTCAGGAGGCAGAAGCCCCTGTCCTCCTGTCAATCAGGGCAGCTGGGGCGGGGACTAGCCTGCAGGCTCTGGTGGTAGACAGCCTGGCCTGGAATCCTGGCTCTGCCTCTCAGCTGCAGTGTGACTTGAGCAAATCGCCTCATCTCTCTGCCTCAGTCTTATCATCTGTAAGATGGGAATAGCAATGGGAACAGTGGTGGTGATGACTGTGTGCAGAACCTTGCATGGCCCATAGCGGCCACAGTGAACGCTGGCCCTGGCCAGTGCCCTTCTTCTAGCTACATCACCACAGCCCTCCTTCCTCCAGCTGCCGGGTCCCAGGACTCCTCACTGCCCCCTGCTGGCAGGCAGACCCCAGGCTGTTCACTTGACACTTGAGGCCTCCACCTCCTGCGACCTCTCCTGACCTGTGTTCTGGGACTCTGTCACACCTGGGTGTGCTGGTCCTCCTGCCCCGTCACACTCCTGCTTGCCTGGCAGGCACGCCCCTGCTGTCCTACCCCAGCACTGGCCACCATGCCCAGCTGCAGGAGCTGCTCCCCCACAGGGCGCACGCAGGGCCTGATCCCGCCCCCAGATTGGCCTCTTGGGGGTCTTAGGTGCTTGGCCAACTCCTCACCTTCATCCTGGATGATAAAATGGTGACCAAGGCAGGAAAGATCCCTGTCCTCAGGGGAATAAATTCAGTGACTTGCTGTTAATGACGATGGCCACCCAAGTGGGAGGGAATGGCTCATTCAAATGAGTCAATTTGCCTAAGAGGTGGTGCTGGCCTGTTACCCAGGAGGCTGAGGCAGGAGGATCACAAGTTCCAGGCCAGCCCCGGCAACCTAGCCAGACCCTGTCTCAAAATAAAAAGGGCTGGGATGTGGCCCAGTGGCAAGGCACTCCAGGTTCAATCCCAGCACCAATGTAAATAAGTCTGGAGACTTTTTGTCCCAGCTGGGGGAACCATGCTTCTGCGTCCAGGGGGCTGCTGCCAGGCACAGCACAGTCCCTACCACAACCCCCCCCCCTGCATCAGCAGGGCTGAGATGGGGAGCCCTGCCCTGGTGCCCGTCCTCAGAGGAGAAGGCACGTTACAGTCAGTTCACATTCCCTTCCTTTCTCTGTGCATTCACTTTTCAAACTACAACACCACCAAGGATTGTACCTTCCAGAACTATGTTGTTTACACAGCCACTGAGCCACATCCCCAGCTCTGTTTTGTATTTTATTAGAGACAGGATCTCACTGAGTTGCTTCGCACCTCGCTTTTGCTGAAGCTAGCTTTGAACTCGCAATCCTCCTGCCTCAGCCTCCTGAACCGCTGGGATTACAGGCATGTGCCACTGCACCCGCCCTGTTTTATGACTCTTTTGTCTAGCATATTTAATGCTTCTCTCTCTTCAAGTCACAAACTTCTGCAATGTTTTAGCAGCTGCCTGAATTTCATGACATAAATTATTTAACCAATCCCCTATTGTTGGACATGTAGGTTGTTCCCAATTTCCCTCATCAGCACTGTGCCGAGCATGCTGGTGGCTGCATATGTGGGTACATCTATGGTCATTCCCTTTAGAGAAATCTCCTCCATGAAAGGGAAAGGATTTGGGGACAACAGAGAGACTGCAATTCCAGCCATAGTCCCTGGTGATGTCTTGCTTGTCCTCATTAAAGTATCCTCAGAGGACTGGGGCCTCTCTGAGGCTCCCCGGTTTGCAGAGACAGGCGCAGCGCTCCCTGTGGGTGAGAGGAGCGTGGCCTGACCCTCAGCGATCCTGACATAATAGGCTTGACTCTCCTTGGCTACTCAGGTTAATGCTTCATCAGTTGAAGCCGGTTATTAGCAGATGAATCAGAGTCGGGCTTGTAGTCCTATTAGGAAAGGTAATCATTTGTTGGTTTAAGTGAGCTTGATGGGAGCCGTCCCCGTGTGAAAGCCCTGGAAGAGCAGACAGCAATTCTCCTGTGCTCCAAGGGGCCACGAAGGTGGCTTCCCCTGACTGGACGGTGGTGAGTGTAATTAATGAGACAGCTCCATTCAGACACGGCCCCGTGGCTGCATGGGGAGGGAAGGAGAGCCCCCACTGCAATTCCTAATTGGCCAATCCCTCTTATAGGCCCTGCACAGTCCTGGTGTCTCTATGACATGCGACATCATGAGTCACCCCAGGATCATCTGCTTGATAGCCTTTGACACTAGCCTCAGGATGGCCCCTAGACATTTTTGCTTCAGCCCATGCATCCATTTATTCAAAAAGCATTTATTGATCACCTACTATGTATCGGCTGAGCATTCACCTGGTCCCCGCCCCCAGGGGCTTACATTTCAGTCCGGAGGGACAAACGATAAGACACTTATAAACAGATGAAAAGAGATGTTCCAAAAGTCGAAGCACTTTGAAAGAAAGAAAAGAGGATAATGGGCTAGAGAGTGATAGGGATTAAGGAGGACTGCTCCATGGAGTGACATTTGAGCTGACACCTGAATACAGAAGGGGCGGCCAGCAAAGAGCAGGAGGTGGCTTGAGCTTTGGAGAGGGGTGGGCTTCACCCACCGGGGCCTGGAGGAGGGCAGCAAGCTCTCGGCCGGCCCCCCAGGCTGGAAGCCGGGGCTGCCCACGCCGCTGGCTGCCATATGTCGGTCATAGAGCCGTTGAATGCATGCCTGTCCAGCTGCCACCCAGGACGCAGGCCCCCTTTGTCAGCAGGCAGGTGAGTGACAATTTTTAATTCATAAGCTTTGTTGCTCAAAGCCATGTCTCAGTCCGACTCCTAATTTTCATGATGCAGTGATAAAGTTCTATACCAATCAAAAAGATGCAGTTCCCGTGGACAGCAGTAGCTCTGCAGGCCGGGCTGCCCGGGGCCCAAGTGGCTGAGATGGCTCATGCAAAGCTGCTTAGTGCTCGCACGTGGCCGGGGAGAGGCATGTCGAGGGCCTCTGGATCCAACCAGAGGTCTTCAGCTTCATGAAAGCAGGGCTGTTGTGCTCTACCCCACACCATCTGGATTCCAGTGATCCTTAACCTCTCTGGGCCTCAGTTTCATCATCTCTAAAATGGGGTAGTAGTCCCCGTCTCGAGGGTGGTTTGTGCAGGCTGGGAGGGGCATACCTATAGAACACCGCACAACACAAGGCAAGAACTCAGCATGTGTTGGAGCCCTTGCCACTCTGCCAACATGGGCCACTGTGGGGACTTATGTGGTCTGATTCTTCTGATTCTCTGCCTGGTCCACAGTGAGTGCTCTACCTACAGGGTCACATCTGGCCCTCTCAGCCCGTAGGGAGGAACCATGACCTGAACTTGACAGTCAGGGGCTTGGCTCAAAGGAATGAGCTGTTGCAGGAGTCTTGCAGTTGGTAAGGGGCGGAGCTATCGTTGGCACCTTCTTCTCATCCTGCAGCTTGATGCTGGGTGGCGGGCGCCGCTTGTGGATGTAACAGACCCCAGGCCCAGAACGAGACTAGGAGAAGGCATTGGAGGAGGGGAGCGCCCATCCCAGTTCCACTCCTTCCCTGGGTCGGTCCAGGTGAGCACAGCAGAGAGGTGGGGGAATTGGGCCTCTCAGGCCATCTCCTCCAGCCTCTGCCTCCACTCAGGGACTGGCCTTTGAAGGGTGCATGCTCAGGCCCAGAGGAAGGGACTGGCCTCAGAAGCTGCTGCTTGCTTCCTTCCTCTCCCCCACAGCTCAGCACAGGGATAGGCCCCGGGGTGCCACCACCTGTGTGTGACTCGTCATCTCGAACTGCTGCAGAGGAAGAGGCCAACTTCAGACCCTCCCACACACGTATAATGAGCATCCTTCTGGGAACAGCAGACAGAAGTGTGCGACCCCAGCCCTCACCCTCAGGGCCCCACTTAAGGAAGCCAGGGAAGCCCAGGCACGGGGCAGCCCCACTCTGGGGCCTAGAGGAGCAGGAGACGGCAGAGCCTTTGGTCAGGAGATGGCGATGGGCTTCTGGTGGCGGGGCCATAGGATCCTGAGAGGCCGGGCTCAGAGGTGGAGGCTTGCCTTTCCCTTTAACTCCAAGGCAGGTCGCAGCGCTGTCAGCCCAGCCGAGCAGACAAAGCAATTCAAAGTCATCAGCCTGTGTTCCCACACGCACCATCAGCCGCTCACTGAACGGCTCTTGCCCAGACCTGGTGCGGGTCAAGATGCTGCGGGCGAGATTACGAGGGAGCCTCGTGGGAGAGGGGCCCTGGGGAGCGGGGCAGGAGCGGGGGAGCCGGCGGCTGGACGGGGCGGGAGGCTCCCCTGGCCCGGTGGCCCATGAGAGCCCTCCCCGCGAGTCTGCCGTCTGCCCCCCGCAGCCCCGCTGTCCCCCGCAGCCCCGCTGTCCCCCGCAGCCCGGCTGTCCCCGCAGCCCCGCTGTCCCCGCAGCCCCGCTGTCCCCCGCAGCCCCGCCGTCCAGGGCCTCCTGCCCGCGCCCTCCGCCCCTTCCCCGCCCGCCGCCGTCCAGGGACCAGCCCGGCCCTTGCCTGGCTCCGCCGCGCCCCCTAGCGGCCGCCGCGCCCCTCGCCTGGTTTTCTACACCGCGAAGTCCCCACTGCGGGGGCCACCGCCCTCAGGATCTTAGTCCCACTCTGTGGGCATCTGAAGCGCCCCTCAGGGGCCTTGGCCGGCTCTCCCGAGCCTCTCTGCTCACCATCCTGGTCTGGACCGGCCCTTCCTCCCTCCAAGCACTGCACTAGGCTGATGGCCCCCTACCCATGAGACCACGGCCCCTGTCTCCTTGGCTGTGTCCCAAACACCCCTCCACGGAGCCCAGCCCTGCCTGGCCACGCATCCTCAGTGCCCTAGGTATGTCATGGACACCCCTGTGCAGAGGGCTCTGGTCCCCCACTGCAGGCCGCTTCCTCGATACCTGGAAGACACTCCAGGTGGGCATTTTGCTGCTGTGTTCAACTCTCAGGGGGGAATTTATCCAGAACTTTCCAAAGTGATGATCCTTTTCCTCTAGGGATCTCTCTTTTTAAGGTTTTTAATCTTTGTTTTGATATATAAGTGTGTATATTTATGGGGTACTAGGTGATGTTTTGCTTCATGCATATTTGTGTAAGGATCATCAAATGTGGGTAATTAGCATATCCATTACCTCAACCATTTATCACTCAAAGTCTTCTAACTATTTTGAAACACTGTTGTCCAAGGTCACCTTGCTGTGCCATGGGATACTACAGTTCTTTCTTCCTCTCTACCTATAACTTTGTACCATGGGCTGCCCTCTCTGCCGCCCGGTGATACCCGCCCCAGGCTCTCCTGCTGGTGTAGATGTGAGTTCACTCCTCTGGACCCCCCTCTTTCGAATCTGAAACTCCTAGAGGAAGGCGTCTCTCCCCAGGAAACCCAGCAGGGCCAGTGATGACCTGCTTTTCTCTTTTGTGATGCTTTCAGTCTCCAGTGACCAGAATCCACAGGCAGTAAAAGCCTGGCCCCACCCTGCACCCCAGGAGCCCCTCCCTGCCGGGAACCCAACACTTACTCCTGGACAGCTTCTGTCCACCCAGGAGAAGCAGCTGTCTCTCTGCTCAGCAGTGAGGATGGAACAGGTGAAAGGCGACCCTCCTCCCTATCCCCAGTCCCCCTGGGACTTGGATACGGAGTTTGGAGACCAGAGGGCTGACATGGTGGTGTCACTTTCCAGGATCACAAGGACACTTGAGGTGTGACTGCCAAGCCCCCAGACCCCAGGCCGGGAGGAGTGGGAGTCTGAAATGAAGGGCTAGAGCCAGACAAGGAAATGGTGACCTGCCCAGGGTGCTGGAGGGATCAGGGGCAGAGCCGGGGCCAATGCCCTTGGGCCTGAGGGTGGCCTGCCGTGGCCTCAGGGCAGCCGACTGGTCAACAGGAGCCCCACTTAGAAGCCATCCTGGCAAGCTTGAGCGGGTGGCTGGCTCAGGGTCTCTGGGGGGCTTTAGACCTAGGCTCTGTGGAGGTAGAAGGGAGGGGACAGGTGGCACTGTCTTGGTATAGTACAGGCTTTCAGCATTGGTGGAAAGCGCTCAGCAGGCCAGGTACTGTCTCAACTCCTTCCATCTCTGGGGTGGGTCCTGTTATCACCCTGGAATTACTGAATAGGAAACTGAGGCCCAGACGTGGTAATAACTAGCCAGGTTCACACAGCTGGTAGCAGATCTGTGGTCTGAACCCTTGTGGTGGCTTCCCAAGGGCAGAATCCCCACCACCCGTCTGCTCTGCTGCTCTTCTGGGCCTCAGCCTGGCAAGTGCTCCCGCTTTCAGTAGCATGATTCTGTGGGGATGTGCGGCCCAAGGCGGGCACCTCGCCCACTCTTCTCCGCTGATTCCCCAGCACCCTACTCGCAGAGGGTGCTCATAGGAACTTGGAGGAACGAGTCAGTGAACTAATCAATGAATCTTGGAGTCCGTCATGCCCTTGGCCTTTGCTGCTCAGGGCACAGGATTCCTCTCCTGCCCCTGCCTGAGCTGGGCTGCATCCCAGTGAATGCTGTCGTTGCCATGGTAACTGTAGCAGCATCCAAGTCAGTGCCTCACTCGGGTGGCCCTGCCAGCTCCCCCGGTATAGCCTGTTCTGGCTGTTGGTTCTGGGAGTATGTCACACGTGCCTGGCAGGAGGCGGGAAGATGGACGCGTGATAGAAGTTAAAAAGCACACATATGCACATGTGTGGGCACACACACAGGGTGTCGGGGAGGGTCCCCAAGCTTGTATGAATGAGTGCTACTGGGAGACCGTGGACCCGCAGGGCTGTGGAGAGGGGCTCGGTGGGGAGGGTGATTTACATCCTGGACTCAGGTTCGGGTGGAGTCAGGTCAGGGGTGAGCAACCTGACCATGAACGGGGCCTGGTTGTCGTGAGGAGTGTCCCAGGCTCGATTTCCCAACCGAATGTTAAAGTCATTCAGCAAAGGCCTCTGGTTTGTGAATGATTTATAGGAAAAAAAATCTTACAAAGAAAAATTGAATCACATTTAGTTAAACATTTGATAGATTCCTTTATTGGAAAGAATAAATTTATATGAAAATAAAATCTGTACTGAATCTGTACCCACGGGATGCTGGAGGTGGGGCCTGGGGAGGGGAGCTGTGCTGGGGCGGAGGGGGGCGGAAGGCCTCGGGGTGGCCCTTCAGCTCTGCCTGGGGCTCAGAGGATCCAGCCCCCTCCAGGGCCCAGTGCCACCCCTGCTCCACCCCACCTCAGCCCTGGCCAGTCTGCACTGTGAGCAAGGTCAAGGGCTGCTCTCCCCAGGGAGCGTGTCCCTGGCACAGAGGACAGCATACTAATTGCTAAAGCTGTGGATGGCTAGCTGAAAGGACACACCCTTGATGTCCCCCTTGAAAAATTCCCAGCTAAAGAAACTCCCTTCTCCTCCTGCGTTTACTGGAGGGGCATCCCCTTCTGGGCCTAGTCCAGGCCAGAGTCCCCAAAGCCCACAGTCCGAGTGGCATGAAGCCTGAAGGAGCTCCACGGGCCTCAGCAGCCTGTCCCCTGCCTGGCCAATACCTGCAGTGGACCAGGAGGACGGTAGCCCTGGCCCAGGTAGAGGAGGGCCCCCTGGCATGGGCAGGCAACTGGGCACAGGCTGGCATGCACAGCCTTGTTTGGAAGTCTGGAGTTGGAAGAGGAAGTGGTCTGCTCTGGACTTTCCCTGGCTGACCCTGCCATGTGCAGGTCCCTGTGGAGCCAGGGTGGGGACGAGCAGGAGGGGCAGCGGCTTCCATGGCTATCCTGGGCTCCGTGCGTGGCTGAAGGCTTGGGTGCTGCTTCTCCCCCATGGACCCACTGTCCATCCATCTTTTGTCCCAGTCCTCCCTGTACCCCAGGGCCCAGCTCAGACAACAGCAAGGGTTACACTTACCAAGCACTTACTGTGCCAGGAACCACTCTAAGCCAGAGAATGCAACTTTCTCCCTCATTTCACTCACAACCTGTGCTGTAGAGGCCGTCCTTATCCCTGTTATGTGGATGAGAAAATCAAGGTACAGAGAGGTTAGGTGAGTTGTCCAGGGTCACACAGCTCACAAGTGGTGCAGGGCATTCTGCTGCTCCTCCGGTAGCCTTCCTTCTTCAGCCTTCCTCTGTGACCTCAGACAACTAACTCTCCCGGGTGCCAGGGCTCCCTCCCAGGTAGCACGTACTTCAGTGTCAGGATCCCTGGCACAGACTTTTGCATCTACCATGCCTGGCTCAGGGCCTGGCCAGGGGTGGCCTGAGTCTGTGGCTTAATGGAGGGAGCCTGTGAATGATCCAGCAAATGGTCAGTGAAGGAGGAAGAAGAATGGCAACCAGCTTTGCCTAGGAGGACCTCAGAGCCTGGTGGGAGTGTGCAGTAAGGGCCAGGGCTGGAGTGGGCATGGCAGGCCCAGAGGCCTGGGGAGCAGCCATCCTCAGCCACACGGATGCCACCATGTGCCAGCATTGGCCAGGTACCTTGAGGGACAGCTGTGAAAAGCGCCCATCTTTGGGGAGCTTCTAGGCCAGGTGGGAAAATGGGAATAACACGCAGGAAGCACCCAGGGAATTGTCACAGAGCAGAGGCTACTCCTGCCTGCGGGGCCAGGGGGGGTCGGCTGGAGAAGGGAGAGCGGCCTTCCTGGGGGAGCAGGAGAGGCTGTCGCTGACCTGGGAGGACTGGGGGGGAGGCTGAGAGAGACAGTGAGCCGGGCGCGGTGGCACAGGCCTGGAATCCTGGAGGCTCGGGAGGCTGAGGCAGGAGGATCACAAGTTCAAAGCCAGCCTCAGCAACTCAGCAAGGCGCTGAGCAACTCAGTGAGAGCCTGTCTAATAAAATACAAAATAGGGCTGGGGAGGGGGCTCAGTGGCTAAGGGTCCCTGAGTTCAATCCCAGGACTCCCCCTCGCCAAAAAAAAAAAAGGACACTGGACGCTGAAAGACCAGAGGCAGGACCGAGTGTGGGATTTGGGAACTGAGGAAACAAGGGTGAGGTCTTGGGGTGCCTGCAGAGGGGAGGCATACGGGTGACAGAGGCCTCCACTTGAGGCCAGCCTCGGGTGCCGTCGGAGCCACCACTGACACACGCGTCTCTAACTCGAGTAAGCACTGAGAATGCTGATTTCTAGAACTGAGTCGTGGTTTTGCTGTATTCATCATTTAAAAAGCACATCACATCGTTGCCAAAACCGAAAATTGGGCTGGAATGAAATTGTCCATAAAAATGGACAAGGGCAAGAAAGCGAGGTGGGAGTCCCCGCGACGGCGCTCCCTTTGGGACGCTCCCCTCTGTTGGGAAGGAGCACAGCGCTGGGTGTTGAGGACACGCTGCCATCAACCGGGACCTTCTCCTTGCCTCAGGGGGCAGGAAGGCCACAGGAGGCCGGCGTCTCCCTGCGCTGGTCTGTGCCATCTGCCCCTGGACGGGACCTCCTGCACCCTGGCTGTTCTGGGTCCCCAGAGGCAGTGTCCTTATGGCTCCAGGTTCCTGCCACAGGGACAGGAGCCCAGCCCCGACACTGCCTCTGCCGGCCTGGCCCGGGCACAGCATCCTTCTCTCTCTCGCAGGGAACACCAACAGCATCTTCGCCCTGGACTACATCAGCGGGGCGCTGACCTTGAACGGCCTGCTGGACCGCGAGAACCCCCTGTACAGCCACGGCTTCCTCCTGACCGTGAAGGTGAGACCCGCGGTGGGACGTGCACCAGGTGGACAGCTGCCCAGGCTGGGAAGCCAGCCTCCAGCAGGGCCAGGGGCTGCGGCCTCAGACGGAGGCCCCAGAGTTCAGCATTCCTGTCCTCTCCAGGGCACTGACCCCGGTCAACCCCACGGGCCACCAGGAGGGGATCACGGGTGCCTGGGCAGGTCTGCGGGGCACTTCACAGCCCTCGTCCACGCCTGCACTGGCCGGGAACTTTATCCTCACCTTAGTGACAAGGGGGACTTCTAGGTGCTTATCTTGAGCTCGGCCTCCTGCCAAGGTTTCGAATCGCAGTTGTAGACACCTGAATTCTTGAGTTCGCTCCGTTTTGGGGGGTTTTGTCCCATTTTCTAAGTTTTACCCTTTCCTGGGTTAGAAAATGGAGCACATTGGGGAGGGGACAGAGCCGCTGGGGTCCCTGCCCTGGAAAGCGTCGTGAAGCTGCAGCCCCTCCCCCACCCCACCCGGTCACCTGCCACTGGTGGCACTTTAATGAACATCAATGACTTGCTGAGCACCCCTAGGAGGCCCATTTAGGGTTATGGATCCTGCCTGGGCCACAGGGGACCTCCCCAGCCCTGACTATCAATTAATAGGAGGGGGTGGTCCAAGGACTGGGGCTGGGGACCTGGGAAGGAGGCCCCCATCCGTGCTGGAGGACAGGACGGCCAGCCCACCCTGCACCCTCCCTTGAGCTCGACCGCTGAGCCATGCCGGTCCACCAGCCCTGGCTTTCCCACGGCCCCGCGCTCTCGCCCCAGATGCTCAGGTGTTAGCCAGGGTGGGGGTGCCGCACCCCAGCACAGAGCCCGGCCCCTCCCTGGCCTCCCTGCCTGTCCTGCACCCCTCCGGCTGAGGCCAGGGGTCAGCTCCCAAGGAAGAGGGCTGCTGCCTAGTCCCTGCACCGCCTCCAGCTCCCTGGAACCCCGCACTGTCTTCTCATCTTCTACAAAATGTGGGCATGGGACCCCCAAACTGGTGGTGCATCCAGTCCCCCTGGGGAACCTTGTGAATCTGTCCATCTGTTTCTGAGTCCAGACCTCACCCTGAAACTGGCAGCGTTCCGTCCACAGAGATCAGCCTTTAGCACAGAAATTCCTGGCCTCAGTTTTATTATCTGCCAAGTTGAATAGAATCTCCATCCACCCTTGAATGAACCCCAAATCTGTCCCTTCCTTCCTGTCCACCTCATCTCCATGTCAGTTCTAGAATCCTATTGCCTGAGTTTGAACTGCAAAGCTGCGCATCCTCGTACAAGTTCCTTAACCTCTCTGAGCCTCATGTCCTTCTCAGTGACACGAGGATACTAAAGGTAGAATTTTCTTCCTGGGGCTGTAGTGAGGATTCGGTGAGATGGTTCATATTAAATCAGTGTCTAAATTTGAAAAAGTCCTTGGTAAACAGTAGCTAATATTGGGATTGTGGCCTTCTTTACACCTGGTGGATGGTATTCTGTCTTCAGGGCACAGAACTGAATGATGACCGCACCCCATCTGATGCCACTGTCACCACAACCTTCAACATCCTGGTCATCGACATCAATGACAATGCCCCAGAATTCAACAGTTCCGAGTACAGCGTGGCCATCACCGAGCTGGCTCAGGTTGGCTTTGCCCTCCCCCTCTTCATCCAGGTCGTGGACAAGGATGAGGTGAGTCCCTGGAACCCAGGACCCGTCCAGGGTTATTGTCCTGCCTGCGCTGTGCACCCTTGACAGGGAGACCAGGTGTTTCTGGGCTTCCAGGTCCTCGGTTATGAGATAGAAACAAACACAGGTGTTGATAAATAGGGCTGCAAAAAATTGAAAGTCTCTAAACTGTTACACATGCCATCTCTACCCTGTAAAAACATCCAAGCACACACTCCAATAGGTGGCATTTTATTTAGAGTTTATATACATGGTCACTGTACTAATCTCATAGGTATGTGATAAAGTATGCACTAAAATTGCCATCTTAAGGTGGGTGTGGTGGCACACAGCTGTAATTCCAGTGTCTCGGGAGGCTGAGGCAGGAGGATTGCAAGTTGGAGACCAGCAGGAGGATTGCAAGTTGGAGACCAGCCTCAGCATCTCAGGTCCTAAGCAACTTAACCAGACCCTGTCTCTAAATAAAAAGAGGGCTGTTGCTGAGCATGTGGCTCGGTGGTAGAGCACCCCTGGGTTCAAATAGCAATTTTTGAAAGTAGAAATAAAGCACCAGTGGACTTTCTCTCACCTGAGGGTAGTCTCTGCCGTGTGTAGGAGGTACATGGCCAGTTTAGAGGCCCATACAAATGACCCTTGGCAGAAAGTCTGACTCCTGCTTTTGGTGTAGTAATGCCCCCCTCCATGTAAAGAGCTTGCTCAGGGGACACAGGTGCTTTCAAGAGGATCCCCAGCCATCAGGGGTCCAGGAGGTCTGTGCCACCTTGTTCAATGAGGCCTGCCCTGGGACGTAGGCGGAGCTGCGGAGAGACCGCGGCTGGGGCAGGGGTCTCCCTCACCAGCCCCGCTCCCCCTGCAGTGCTGGCCGAGGGCCAGGCCGGCGTGGAATGGTTTGTCCCTTTAGACCCTCTCAGCCTGCATCTCCCCCGCCTGGTGCCCTGCCTCCCTGGCCCTCTGCAGGGGCCACATTGGCCGCACTCTGTCCTGTCCCCCTGCCCTGCTCAGGACTCCGTCAGGCACTCCAGCCTGCGCACCTCCTTCACCTGTCCCATGAGGGCTCCCGTGCTGTCTTTGTCCCAGGCCGGCTTCTTCCTAAGGAGCCCCTCCACTCTGGCTGCCCAGCAAACGCCACGGGGCCACCCCAGGAGCCCGCCGCCATCACCCCTCCCCCTCCCCAGCCCGCTGTGCCCACTGGACTCGCCCCGCCAGGACGGGACCCATGGCCCAGCCAGTCCCGCCTGTTCACACGGGCACACGCACCTCCGGCTCCCGGCTGAGCATAGCATCTGCCACACAGAAACCCCACCCACTGTCATTGTCCCGTGCCTGTCTGAGATGACTTAAGATGTATTGAGCACCTACTGTTTACTAGGAACTAGGTTTGTCCCCTCGGGGTCAAGCATGACCACGGGCCTGTCCAAATGTACCACTTTTAAAAGTAGGGATAAACAGGTATAAAATAAATTCCAATATTTTCTCAAACCCCATTCAGTCATCTTGTCCCTCTCTGGAGTATAGCCAGGCACATCCCTGTCAGAGACGACTCTGAAGCCGGGCGTGATGATGGCACATACCTGTAATCCCTGCGGCTCAGGAGGCTGAGGCAGGAGGATGGCAAGTTCAAAGCCAGCCTCAGAAACTCAGTGAGGCCCTAAGCAACTTAGTGAGACTCTGTCTCTTTTTTTTCTTTTTTTTTTTTTTTTAGAATTTTAATATTTATTTCTTAGTTTTTCAGCAGACACAACATTTGTTTGTACGTGGTGCTGAGGATCGAACCCGGGCCGCATGCATGCCAGGCGATCGCGCTACCGCTTGAGCCACATCCCCAGCCCAAGAGACTCTGTCTCTAAATAAAATATTTTAAAAGGGGCTGGGGATGTAGCTTAGTGATTGAGTGCCCCTGGGTTCATTCCCTGGTACCAAAAAACAATAAAATTGTTTTTTTAAAAAATAGAGGCTACTCTGAATGAGAACCTCAGAAGAAAGCCTCCTCCTTTCTTGCAGAGGTACAGTCACGCCTGGGAGAGGAGACACGCCAGTCCTAGTGTGGGGTCCCGGGTCCTGACTGCAGGGGGCTGCGAGGATCAGGAAAGGCTTTTAGCAGGAGGGACCTGGGGCTGAGCCCTGGGCAGGCAGGATGGCTGGCCTGCCAGGATGGTGGCCCCCACCGGCCCAGAGGCAGAAACCTGCAGGTAGGACACAGGAATAGTGACCCCTGCTAACAGCGTTGGGCTGCGGGGAGGTGGGCAGATGTGAGGAACCCAGGCTGGGGACTTGGACTTGACCTTGTCAGGAACCCAGGAGGCAGGGGGGACAAGCTCTGGAAGCGCACAGCGCCTCTCTGTCAGTCCAGACTTGCCATTTACTGGCCCTGACTCCGGGTAAATTAATGGCCCTTCCTGAGCCTCAGTCCACTCATCTGTTCAAAAAGAAATAAGAGAGCGAGTGTAGCTGTCAGTTCGTATTGCAGTAACAAGCTGACCCAACGCACACGCTCATTTCTCACTTGGCCTCCGTGTCTGGCCCAGGTCTGCAGGGAGGCCACTCCGGGAGGTCACTCACCTGCAGTCTGCGGTTTCGAAGGTGCTGCCGTGTGTTTGGGTGGGGTGGGGTCGGGCGACAGAGGCTAAGCACAGCTCTGCCCCATCTCAGAGTGGCCCCAACTTCCACCCAGTGGTCAGAGCTGGCTCCGTGTCCCAGCCTCACTGCCAGAGGCTGGGTGTGGGGAGGTGACTACGTCTTGGTCTCTGCTGCCAGGGAAGCTGAGAGGGGACAGAAAGGTGGGCAGGGCTTAGCGTCGCCACTGCCACACAGAAACCCCACCCAGTCATTGTCCCCAGACCTGCAGCTCCCCAACCCCGACCTGGTCCAGAGAGTGTCCCCAACAGTGAGGCCAGAGCCCCAGAACCCACTTACTCAGGCTCCTGTCCAAAAGAATGCCGCGGGGACGCAGGTGCCGCAGTTGCACACACATGTAACCGCAGCAGCTCCAGAGGCTGAGGCAGGAGGATTTCGGGTTCAAAGCCAGCCTCTGCCAGTGTTAGTGAGGCCCTGAGCAACTCAGTGAGACCCTGTCTCTAAATAAAATGTAATAAGGGCTGGGATGCGGCTCAGTGGTCGAGCACCCTGGGCTCAATCCTTGGTACAAAAAAAAAAAAGAAAGAAAGAAAAAAAGAGGCTGAGGGCAGTCGGGCCCAGCCTGCCCCAAGGGACGCTCCCACCTAGGCACAGCCCTGGACATGTGGCATGCCATGCCCTCGGGGACCCCCGGAGCCAACACAGACCTTCCCTGTGTGTGCTCCACGGCTCCTTTCCCCAGGGAGGCGGCCTGTGTCCCTCCAGGGGCCACTTCTCCAGGACAGAGTGACGTGCAGAGAGGGGGACTAGGAAGAAGAGGCCACGCCCTGGTCCACACTGCCCCACCCTAAGGTCATCTGGACTGTCCCATGTCCCCGGCTCTGAGTGGGCTGCCCCCAAACCACAGCACCCTGACCCGGGCTCCTTCCTCCACAGGGGGCGGGAGTGGCCGGCTCAGTCCAGCCCATGCCTTGGCACCACGGGCTCTTCTGCCGGATCCAGAACCCGGGAGGGATTCAGACCTTGCCAGGGAACAGGCCCCAAGGCCAGGTTCCAGATGTCAAGGAGACGCCACCACGTCTGAGGGCCAAGCCAGGCGGGCTCAGCCGCGTAGCCCACAGACAGCAGGCACAGGCCGCAGGCGCGTGGGCATTGCCCAGTGTCCAGAATCTAGGGCAAAAACAACCTCTGAGGCAGATGTTGGAAAAGACCTTTAAGAAACTGTCCTGTCCTGTCCCTTCCCAGGGGGAGAATGTCGGTGGGGATCTGCTGGGTTGAAGGTGACTCTGGATTTGCTTGGTGTGGCAGAAATACATGGTCAGTGAGCAAAAGAGGAAGAGAGAAGAGGGCCCAAGAGAGGTCAAAGCCCTGTGTCACAGGCTCTTCAGAACCATGGGAATGTCTCTGGCTGTCCCTGTGACTGTGACTGCGATTCTACAATTCTGAGCATGCTGTCTCCTGGTTACTCAGCAGGACCCACAGCTGGGGCCTGGTCTGGATTTGCTCAGCAGGACCACCCCACACTCACACTCCGCCTGGCCCCTGGGAAGCACTCCAGAGGCACACACTGTTGAGGGACGGTGCCTTTGAAGATGAAAGTAGCAACAAGGTGGCCCAGGGCTCTTACTGGACAGATGACCTCAAAAGTCCATTGTGGGGCAGTAGAGGGTGCTGACCAAAACAAAAGAGGAAGAAGGAAGCAGTTTAACCTCTCAGTCAGAACTTTGTGGCAGTTAGTCCTAATTAGGATGCTAATTGAACTCAAAAAACTAGGTGATGCTTGCAGTCCCCCCCATCCCCCCCCCCGCCCCAGATCTAAGATTCTGTACGTCTCTGAATCGCAGGCTCTGCCAGACCATGCAAAGGTGCTTGAAAAAGACCCTTTCTATCTCCCAAGGACTCCGTCACATTGTCAGGTCTCTCTGAGTAATTTCTTCTCTTTGGCCCAGCTATAGAAAACTCAGAGAAGCCAGGGAAGAAAAGGCTGGGGTGGGCTGAAGCCATTTGTATCCTGTGACAGTTGAGATGCAAATAGATGGTTGTGATGCAGATAGGGGGAAAAAAATCCTGCAGGCCCAGGCTGGGAAGCCAGCCCGGGACCATGCAGCTCCCCCGAGTTTCAAATTAAAGGCTGTGGCCACGTTCTGCTCTGCCCAGCAATTTGCTGTCTCCCTCGGTGTTCTGATAGCCACAGTCGATAGGCAGCACCTTCACCCACTAGGGTCCCCACCCTGTCCTCCGCCTTCTGTTTCCCGTCTGCACAGGAGGGAAGAATCCCTGGGGTGGTTGGAATATTTGCTCAGTTATTCTAAAGTCCACCCTCCTGCCCAGACTCCAGGGGGTTATGGGGGTGGGGGTGCAGGGCCTTGGGGGATCCTGCTGGCTCTGTAGCTCCACCAGGAGGATTGGATTTTGTTTTTAAATAGTTGGTGCATTGTGCAGGACTCCTCTGGGTGACCCAGAGCCAAGCAACAGTGGCTCCCTCCATCGGCAGGAGACCTTTAGCCCCCCTTTCTTCTCAGGAGTTGGGAATGGTGGATCCACTGTATTTCTGCCTCACTTCTGGCCCCAGCTTCTCCGAACACATTTTCTTCTGTCCTTGAGGTCATTTAAAAATATTTTTTTACTTGTTCTTTTTAGTTATGCATGACAGTAGAGTGCATTTTGACCTCTCATTCATACATGGGGTGTAACTTCCCATTCTTGTGGTTGAACACGAGGTGGAGTTCTGCTGGTCTGAATACATATGTATTCATATGTGAATGTAGGAAAGTTCTGTCTGGTTCATTCTTCTTTCCCATTCCCATCCCCCCTCTTTTCCCCCATCCCTCCTCCCTTCCCCCATCCCCCCATCTGGTAAACACCCCCCTTCACCCCACCACCTATTGTGAGGCAGCATCCACAGATCAGAGAGAACATTCAGCCTTTGGTTTGGGGGATTGGCTCATTTTGTTTAGCTCCCTTTCTCTCCATTTACCAGCAAATGCCATAATTTCATTCTTCCTTTTGGCTGAGTAATATTCCATTGTGTATATGTATCACATTTTCTTTGTCTATTCATCTATTTTAAGGGCATCTAGGTGGGTTTCATAGCTTAGCTATTGTGAATGAGCTGCTGTAAACCATTGATGTGGCTGCATCACTGTAGCGTGCTGATTTTAAGTCCTTGGGGTATAGACTAAGGAGTGGGACAGCTGGGTCAAATGATGATTTCGTTCCAGGTTTTCTGAGGACTCTCCACACTGCTTTCCAGAGTGGTTGCATCAATTTGCAGTCCCACCAGCAATGTCCAAGTGTACCTTTTCCCCCATATTTGAGGGCATTTTTTGCAGAGGAGAGGGATGGTGGTGGACAGCAGAGGGCCAGTGATGCCTCTGCTGCTCGGTCCTGCTGCTCCTGGGAACCAGGATCATATCAGAAAAGCCTTCAGATCTCGTGAATGTGTGTCCTAAGGAACGATAGTGAAATTTAGGCAGATGGAGAGATCATTCATTCACTCAGCAATCATTATGCACCTAGTATGTGCCCCAAACATCATTACGCATCTACTAAGTTCCTGCCTTGTGCCGGGTCATGAGAGGTGCCGAGTGTGGGCTGCTGTCTAAGGCTCATACTTCATTCTGGTGGAGAAGGCTGGGGAGGGGCTGAGCTGGGGATCAGCAGTGGCGCGCTTGCCTAGCACATGTGAGGCCCTGGGTTCAATCCTCAGCAGGAGGAAGAGAAAAAAGAAAGGAGGGAAGGAAGCAGACTCCAAGGACATGAGTGGGCGCCAGGGCAGAGAGGGCATCTTCCACTCTGGGGCCCAGGAGGGCCTCCCAGGAAGGCTGAGCAGGGGTAGTGTGTGGTGGAGGTGGCCGCAGAGCTGGGAAAGAAGAACCTTCTAGCAGCAGGTGCTCCCCTGCAAGGTATAGAGGACCCACAAGGTACACAGCCTGGCCTTTTCCTGAAGTAGGGCAGAGACTGGTGGGACTGGCTGGGGCTCCGAGAGGGGAGACGGAGGCCGCAGCCTTCATCAGAGGAGGCTGTCGGATGGGGGGTGCCTCTTCCCGTTACTGTGGGACCCGGGAGTTACGGCTGATGTGGTCTGGCCCACCCTTTCTTAAGGAGCCCTCTGACTGCTAAGGGGGTTCCTGGGGACCAGAGGCAAGGTGGCGGGGGCTGGAGAGTAGGAGGTCTTCTCCAGGGGACCTTGCCCAGCCACCATGACCGCCTGCTGCGGCTGGCAGGGCTTCCTCCGGCTGCCTGGTGACTCACTGCAACGTAGCGTCTTCCTCAGACAACGACGTTGGGGAGAAGCCTGGGAACCCACAGTCCCCCTATAATGAAATTCTCAAAGTCCAGTAGAACCACCACCCAGAGCTCTGGCCAGGAGGACCCTGGGCCTTTGTGACAGAGGCTCTCTGATGTTCACCTGGCCTCGGCCAAAAGGCTGAGAGCCGTGAGGCTGGCCCAGGGCTTTGACCTCCAACCCCAGCCTTCTGCCATGGGACCTGCCCAGGCCCCAGGGAGGGGAAGGGGCCTCCAGCCCCACCCGCCCGTCCACGAGGAGGATCACCCGTGTCCTGTCCCCACTCTGCCTGGGGTCCACCTCTGGGAAGCCATGGCTCTTTACCACTCTACACATCCCAAGAGGACCTGGCAGGTGCCCCGGCCGGCCTATCCCACACCCCCCACTGCCTGCAGCAGAGGGGCCGCGCCTCCACCCCACTGCACCCCGTCTGCCCAGGAACCTGTACGTCTGGCTTCACCTGGGTGAGAAAGGCCGCTGGTTAGAAATAAAAATCAGGGCTTTGAAGCCAGACTGCTCTGCCACTTTTGATCTGTATGACCTTAGGGGACTTATTTATTCTCTGATTCCATTTTCTTATCAGTGATGGTAGCTCCCTCACAGAGCTGTGGGGAGGGAAAATGAGTTCATATTTGTATTTAGAACCGCGTCTGGTCATAAAAAGCACTCTCTGTACGTTGACTATTGGGATTCGTGCCCAGCCTGGGAGACAGGTCTGTTTAACTTGCCTTTGTCAGGGAGAAAGAGGGCTCAGAGAGGTTAAGGGGGCTGCCCAAGGTCATACGGCCAGAAGGTGGAGGATTTGACCTTGGACTCTCAGTCCTGCGCCTCTTGCACGTGCCTGTGCCGTGGAGCGCTGATCGCCTCCTTTGCAGACGAAGCCCTCTTGTTCTCTCCCATTTCAGTTTTCTAAACCGTGTTGATTTTCCCTTCTGCATCTGTGCCGGGGAGAGGCGTCCCAGGGACAGCCGTAGTCTTGAGGAAGCACATGCAGCTAAGCTCAGGCGGCTCTGCGGGGGCCCTTAGGCAAAGAGCCCCCTCTGGAGTGAGGCAGGTCATCTCCAAGGATCCGCTGGAAGCAGGGGTTAAGAACCCCAGGGCTTTGGACCCACCGGGCAAACCACTCAAAGATCTGGTGCCCCCAAAGGGGAGGCTCTGCCCACTCCAAGAGCTGGGAGGGAGGGAGAGGAGGGAGATTAAAAAATAAAAAGGGACCTCGCCATCGAGGTGAACAAGGACACATCTGCCAGGAGCTCATTCCCGTTTCAGGCAGATGACACCATTAATTTGTTTGAGGGGCATAGGGAAAAAAAGAAAAAAACCAAACAGAATTACCCACCTCCCCGAGGAGAAGACAGCACCGGGTAAACAAAGGAAAGCGAACGACGGCAGAAAAGCCGCATCCCAGAACGTGGGGTCATTTCTGTGGAGTCGGGGGCAGCCATTTCAGGGACGGAGGGGAGGCGGCTCTTTTTCTTCTGCTCATCTCAGACTTTATTTCCACCCCTCACTCTTGCTTTCCGTTTCACGTGTGCTCCAGACCTGTCGGGGAGCCGCGGCCCACGACCTTGTATTTATTTAAATTTAGTTTCACATTTGTTCCTGTTAGGGGCTCTGCCCAGGCTGCGGGGTCTCTGGGCCCTCCCGGCGTGGCCCTGCAGAGGTTGTGGTCTTGCTGCAGGCTCCTGCAGGGCCACTCCCAGGCAGTCCAGGGGTTTGCAGGAGGCAGATAGACCACTGGCCCTCACCCCCACCCCACACACAGGCACCCATGACCCTGGCTGGAGAAGAACCTGCATCTTTATTCCCACTAACGTCGGACTGCACTACAACCTGCCCTTTCCTTATGTCATAGGTCTAGAAGCAAGCCACCACTGATTATTTTGTTTTTTGTTTTTTTAATATTTATTTTTTAGGTGTAGATGGACACAACACAATGCCTTTATTTTTATGTGGTGCTGAGGATCAAACCCAGGTCCCGCCCGTGCTAGGCGAGCGCTCCACCACTGAGCCACAATCCCAGCCCCCTCACCACTGATTATATAGCAGTGTCTGTGACTTTGACCCCAAGAGAAATCTCAGGTATTTTCATATCACATGCCCAGGAATCTCAACATGCCATTTACACTCATCGCTGTTTGAAATTGCAGCAGGGGTCAGACCCGCTACTGAACCTCATTGTTGAGCGCTTTCCAAAGCACACCTATCACCACGGCACCTTTTTAAAAGACTTTGATAACTACGTTTCTAAATAATTGGTTGATTTTGTGGTCTCTTTTATGTTATGCAATTAAAAACATTATAAGGCCCGGCGTGGTGGTGCACGCCTGTCATCCCAGTGGCTCAGGAGGCTGAGGCGGGAGGATCACGTGTTCAACACCAGCCTCAGCAACTTAGCAAGGCCCTGAGCAACTCAGGGAGACCCTGTCTGTAAATAAAATACAAACAGGGCTGGGGGTGTAGCTCAGACTGAGTGCCCCTGGTACCAAAATAAGGAAGGAGGGAGGGAGGGAGGGAAGGAAGGGGAGAAAGAAACCAAACTGTGGAAGCAGTGAGGAGAGGTGAGGAAGGGGGAGGACAGGCTGGCCGCATGCCGTGGGCAGGATGGCAGTCCACACTTTCTGTGGGTGCACGATCACCCCGTTACCAGGACCTGCTTTCCCCTCCACTAGGCAGATCACTGGGATCTGGCTAGAGATCGCCTCCTGCCCACGGAATCCCCACAGGAGGGAAAAAGGAGGTGGATGGGATGCCCCCGACATCCTGCACCTCTTACCACTTGTGGCTTCACGCGTGAAGACAAGCAGAGAGGACGCAGGGGCGAGGCCCCCCTCCAGGAGCAGCTGAGCAAGGCGTGCAGCCCAGGGGAGGTCTGGATCCCCCACCCGTGCCCAGACCCGGGGCCCATCCTGGCTGCTCTTATTTCTAAAAGGAAGAGCTTCTGGGCGTTCTGTGCCTTCACAGGGGTTATGCGTCCACCCACAGCAATGTCCACCCAAGAAGACTTGCTGCTGCCCACTGAGCATCCCTCCAGTGGGCAGGGGTCTGTCTGCAGGGCCTCTGCTGCCCACAGCTTCTGCTCACATGTCCAGGGCCCCAGAAAAATATCTGTTGCCTTCAAAGGCAATTGGTTCTGGGCAGGAAGCCGCGAGCGCAGGACGCAGCCAGCGCAGGACGCCCCGTCTGTGTGGTGTCCCCTTGATTCCCCCCAGCTGACTTCTCCGGGCCTCTTATTACCATGACGATTATTCTGGCCTTTCTTTCCCCGGTGACGTCCCACGGGGTGACTCCTCCCGAAGGCTAAGCTCCAACCCTCCTGAGGACCAGAGCGTGTCCTGGGGTAACTGAGACACCCCTTGCTTTAGTCTCCTCTGTAAATGTCATTAGCATGCAGTTGCACCAGGCCCCCAGCCCCGGGGGGGAGCCCACAGTGACAGCGCCCGTCCCTCACCCCTGCCCACCTCAGCCTGTGTGGCTCCCAGTCCCAAGTCCCCCCTGATGACTGGGGCTCATCTCTCGTGTTGGGTTTGGGGAGCTGTGCCCTTGCCTGCCCTGGGCGGGTTGTCTGCTTCCCTGTGTGACCACCTACGCTCCTGGGCAGGACTGGAGCCATCGGAAGTAGCGGGGATCACTGATCCGTGGGTGACGTTCCCTATACATAGCAGCTGGTCTTTCTGAAGACACCCCCTGGAGTCAGAAGCAGCCTCGTCCCCTCCTTTCTCCACCATCTCTCTGTTGTTGAAGCCCCCTGTGCCCCCTCCCTGTGGACAGCGGTGGGCCCAGTTTCACCCCAGAAAGTGATTTCTCCCTGTAGCACCCCGCCCCCCAGCTCTCCCCGACAGCACTAGGTGCTCCTCTCCCGTCCTGACCTGGGGCAAGCACAGCTCCATGGGCCTCGAGCCCTGGGTCCCCCGATGTGGCAACCACAGGCCGCGACATCCTAGTCATCAAGACAGAGAAAGCGCAGGTCGCGCTGGGCAGCTGTGGGTGCTCCCGAGCCACACCCAGCTCTGCTTTCTGGGCTCCTGCCAGCTGTCCCCTGAAAGAGGAGAGTGGGGCAGGGTGGGGGCAGAGGGGCAGGCTCGCGTGGCAAGGCCCAGCGTCACAGCACGACTCCTCTGTGGAGGCTCAGGCAGACCTGCCTTCCCCACGCCAGGCCTCCGTCCCTCCCCGTCTGTTAAAAAGGAATTCCTTCAAAGAGAGTCGAGAGCAAGGAGGTGTTGACCCCCAGCTGGGCGTCCACCTGCATCCCTGGCAAGAGGGTGCCCGTCATGGAGTCCCCAGATCGGTCCCGACGAGCACCCGTGTCAACAGGCACATGATCTCAGACTCTTTTCACATGAGCAAAACTGGGTTCAGAGAGGGAGCCTTCTATGGAAGGTCACAGAACATAGCAAAAGATAGCCGAGGGCCATCGAGCACACGGGGTAGTGGGCACCCTGGACAGGGGAGACAGGTGCTCCAGGGACTCTCCCAATGGGTAGGAGGTGGGAGTCCATTTACCTCGTTTACTCGTTGAGCACCTACTATGTGCCAGGTGCTGATCTCTGTACCACCCACCACTGAACGCCAGGCAGCCCAGCCCCCTGGCAGCCAGTGTTCCAGTGGCGGAGATTAAAGAAACAGACGCACGGGGAGGCAGGCAGTGACCACTGCCAGGGGGAGACAGCAAGCTGGGCTGGGCTCCGGGAGGACTGGCCAGCGGGGAGGGCAGCAGCAGAGACCTCTGCAGCGTGATTACATTGGCCAGAGACCCCCAGTAGTGAGGGTCCAGCCCTGTGGAACTTTCTGGAGAGAAGAACAAATTCATGGATCTGAGGCAGGGTCCTCAGAGAAGGGACAGGAAGCTGGCTGAGCGTAAGAAGCAGGGAGTGACACCATGTGACTGAGGTGCTAGAGGACATGCCATGGAAACAGGCTAGTGCCCGTCAATCACAGGTGGGCAGAACAGGGTGCTTCCACCCAGTGGGATGTCACCCAGCCATAATAGGGTGACACAAACGCCATGTGCCGTGTGAGTCCATCTGTAGGAAGTGTCCAGAGGCCAGGTGGTAGGCAGAGAGGGGAATGGTGGCTCAGGGCCCTGGAGGTGCCAGGAGCAGCTGCTTAATGGACACAGGGCTTCCTTTGGGAGCCATGAAAAGGCTCAGCAGGGCCCAGTGGATACAGTAGACACCATTTGTTTGCATACTTTAAAGTGCTAAAGAGGGTGACTTTTATGTTATATGAAATTTACCTTAATTTTCTAAAAGGTGCTCTCGCTGCTGGTGACGAGGAGTGAAGTGAAGGGGCCATGACGAGGGTGACTAGGGTGGGTGACTAGGAGTGAAGGAAGGGGCCGGGACAAGGAGGTGACAACCTGGGTTCAGATGGGGCACAGCGGTCCTTGGGTTAGGAAGGTGCTGTGGGGGTGAGCCGTGGTCCCCCGCTGCATCTGTCTGGAAGGGACGTTTGCTGGTGGGGCTGGGAGTTCCTCGTGGCTGTCCGGGCACCCGTCGGTGAGGGTGATGGAGTGGGTGGTCAGCTTTCAAGGGTCCTGTTTGACCTGCTTGTCAGCCATCCCAATGGAAGTGCCAGCAGGGCAGGTGGGATGTGCTGGTAGATGTCCAGGAAGTGGCTCTGGGGTCGGGGACACTGGCTTGTATCGTTTGGTGATCTCTGTAGTGGAAATGCTCCACCATGGTCAACGCCAAGTGACTGATGTGGTGGCTCCCCTAGGCTCTAGAAATGGAGCAGGAGGCTCTGTGTGGGTCCAGGCTGCAGAAATAGAAGCTGCCAGTGTCCGCATCGAGATTCAAGCTGGCCTCGCTGGTCCCAGGGTCTCACCCGGGAAAGGGCGTGGCCAGAGCAGAGAGGAAGGGGCTGGGCAGCCCTGCCCTCCTCACTCCCCCCCACTCCCCCCTCCCCCCCACTCCCCCCCCCCCACGTTTCACCTTAGGGGAGAAGAGGACTGGGAAAGAGCCGTCGTGAGGGAGGGGGAGCTCCCGAGAGGCACTGAGGGCAGAATGATTGAGGCATGAAGGGTGGGTGAGCAGGGAGAGGCAGGACTCAGGATGGGGGCCCAGCGGCCCTGACAGCCGTCAATAGCCACAAATTAGCAGCTGCGTCCATGTTTACTTTTCTGTGCGAACAGGATGATTGGTTTTAATCGCCCCCATTAGAGAATGTTCCACCTGCCAATCTGTACTGAGCACGCCCACCAGGCTTCAAAACACAGAATCCCCTTGGCCCTTCTCCTGCCTGCCTCCAGAGCCTTCTCTGGCCCCTGCCTGGCTGGGGGTGGGACTGTGCTTAAAGACGCAGACCCCTAGGGTGCAGTGAGGACCCCATGGATCCCACAGGCATTATGTGAGCAAAAGAAACCAGTCTCAAATGCTTTACTGCTGCCTGATTCTAGAACATTCTCAAAAAGCTTAGGAGCAGAGAACAGAAGATCCGTGGTTGTCAAGGGTTAGGGTGACAGGACAGAGGGCAGAGGGCAAAGGGATAGAACAAGCACGTTTGGGCGGGGGGCATGAACTGATCTCCGTCCTGGTTGTGAGGGAAGTGGGTAACCAGAATCCGTCCACGTGTTAAAATTCATAGAATTGTGCTGGGTGCAGTGACACAGGCCCGTGATCCCAGCAGCTCTGGAGGCTGAGGCAGGAGGATGGCAAGTTCAAAGCCAGCCTCAGCAACCTAGGGAAGCCCTAAGCAACTCAACAAGACCCTGTCTCTAAATAAAATATGAAAAAGGACTGGGGCTGTGACTCAGTGGTTGAGTGCTCCTGACTTCAATCCCCAGTCAGCTCCTAGAAAAGTATACCAAAATGTCGATCTTGTGAGTTGTTAATTAAAAAAGTAGATTATGATATATTGAAGATGAAATGAGAGGCAGCCGAGTCAGCAGTCCCCGCGGTGGGCTGTTAGGTCTTGATAGCACCAGGCTCCTCATCATGGTCATAAATCATCAAGCCTGTCACAGGCACCCTCTTAGGCAGCCAGCAAGGCAGGCTGGTTGGCCTTGAATCCCACGAGGAGTTTGAACCTAATTCGGGAGGTATTTGGGAGTCACTGATGGTTCTTGAGCGTGAGCGATAGCCTCTGCGCTGTGCTTTAGGTTGATGAGTCTGAACACGTGGAGAATGGGGATGGGGACCCAGGTGAAGGTGGGGAGCACAGATGGGTAGAGACTGGGCCCAGGCCAAGCCTGCTTGACGTGGGGTCTGTGGGAAGGGGGAGCAGGCTGGATGAGGCTGGGGTTTGGAGTTCTAGCAATGGGAGGGACAGAAGTTTAAAGGGCAGCTGGGGAGAGGCTAGAAGAGGGGAAGAAGATGTGGGCTGCTCCCACCTGCCACCCCCATGCTGGGCAGCAGGGGCCAGGCCTCTTGGTTCCGTCTGAGCCCCCACTGAGATCCTCACCCGAATGACTCCATCCTCCCTGTCCCTGAATCTCATCTTCCCCGTCTCCGCCTCCTCTCCCCTCCCCTGCATCTCCATCTGTATCTTCTGATTTGATTCTCACACCACAGCCACGGTGTGGCCATACACATCTCCAAATGATGTCCAGCAGGAGGGTCCTGTGCAGGAAGGTGGCCGTGCCCAGGGGCAGCAGAGAGGCCCCTGGGGCTGTCTCCAGGCACGACTACACCTTCACCTGGGGCCTGCACCCTGTCCCAGCCCAGACCCCTCCCTCAGGACATGTGAGGTGCCTTTGTTGGTGGGAAGGGGCAGCTCTCCCTGGCAGAGGGCTAGGAAGCGGGGGCTGCGGTCACCCACCAGCCCTGGGCTCCCAGGACACCAGGTTCACAGCCTCTCCTGGCAGTGGGTCTCCATTTTGAACAGCAACCTCAAGAGGACAGTTTGTTAAGGTCACCAGCAGGTCCGCTCCAGGGCCATCTCCCTTCTGGCTCCAAGCACCCTTCTCAAGATGATGGGCTCACGATTGGAGGACAGGAGTGGGGACACTGGTGTGATTGTCAGCTGGCAGTGTCCCCCCCTGATTTCCATAAGGCGTTGAGATGCCTTTGTCTTGCCATACATTTTTTCCTCTGTGTGTAAGCAGGGAAATAGCTTCCTCACAGTGGAAAGATGGAGACAGAGCCCTCCAAGTGGGAGACCCAGCTCCCAGCAGGGCACCCTGCCCTTCCCTGCTCTGTCCTGAGGCCCTGGTGAGAGAGCAGAGGGCTGGACACTCAGCCTCTGCCTGCAGCAGCCCTGCGCTGCTGGCCACTCATTCCTCCCCAGAAGGGCCGCTCCTGGGTGCAGGAGAATTCTGGGCCTGGGGCAGATGAGGATGCACTTCTCTCCCCCTGCATTGGGGTCTCCCTGCATCTCTGAGAACACTTACATCCCACTTTAGTCCCCCACCAAAACCACAACCAAAACTCGGGTACAGAGTTTGCCAGTTGGACAGCAGAGGAAGGGACTGAGGCCAGGTGTGTGGGGGACAGCAGGTTGGCAGATTCTGAAACGTGGCCACTGGTGCTGGGAGGCCAGCCCAGGGTTGTGCGATGGAGCCGGAGGGAAGAGACTGTTGAGAGTTCCACACGGGGCTGGAACCTTCCACACAGGATCCTATGCTGGAGGGAGAAGGGGAGGAAGGGGACAAGACTCACTTCCTAGGGATCATGAGGGTGGAGGTCTCGCTGGCTGTCCTTAATGTAAGATCTAGGGACTCATAAATCCTACCTGCTTCCTCTGCCCTTCACACATGAATGACAACCTGGGAGCCCGTAGCAGCAGGCAGCTCCTTAGCTGGGGCTAGGACGGTCCCTGTGGCTCATCCTTTGACCATGACCATGTGGAGCCTTGCCTCCCAGCCAGCCCCCCAAGGCCACAACACTGCACTAAGAGCCCATGGGGCTGAAGGCTTTGAACCCTAAAAGTCCAGGGTAGCCCAAAGATTAGAATGTCTCCAGAAATGACCATTGACTTGGTGCACAGAAATGGGGCCAGAATAGCTAGTCTCATCTCTGGAAGTGGACACCGTGAACTTGACCTTATCCCATAGCAGGACCTACGGCCAGCACACAGGACCCACTTGGAACAAGGCTGAGCAGGGCCTAGTGGTGGCCGTGTGCCCACCGTCACTGGCAAAGCACCAGCACTTTATGTGCACGTCCTGTGAGGGTCAGAGCAGCCTTTGGGGAGCTCACCCATGGGAAACGGGGTGCTCAGAACCCCTTGCTTTCCACCCCTGCACAGCTGGGCAGTTGTGTCAGCTGCCTCTGCTGCACCCCGTAGAGTCGGGGACCATGCTCTCTGATTACCTGTGACTACCTAGGTTTCAGTACTTTAATACCCACATCTAGGATGCTCTGAACCAGGTAAACCTGGAATGCAAAAGAGAAAGAGCAGGGCTGACCCACTCCCCGGTGACATGGGCTTTGCGGGGTCCCTGGAATTGGACTCAGCTCAGGAGCAGGAGGGCAGGAGGAGGGAGCAGAGGAGACAATAAGGTGTTAGGAGTGGCTGGATTTGGAAGATTTGTGAGATTCCCACAGTGCACTGGGGCGAAGGGCTGCAAATTAGGGAAAACTGAATTCAAAAACACCTGTCCTCGTTGGCTTAATGCAGATACCCAGCGCACATCCAAATTCATCTCCCAGAGGAGCTGGGGCTGGCTGGGGGGTGGAACGTGATGATCCAGGCAGGGGAGGGAGGGAAGGTGTGCGGAGCAGGTGAGGAGCACCTGCCGGCCGGAGCCTCCTCCACACACGGATGATACACACGTCTGTGATGAAAATGACGGCTCTCCAGCGCTCTTCCTCCAAGTGCCAGCTGCCAATCGGATTGAATTAGATTTCACAGGGGGTTTTGCAATACATGGAATTCACCAGCAAATTACTCTTAAAGAGGGAAAATCAATCATTTGGAGCAGAGATAAGCTGAAGGCAGGGCAGCTGGGATTGATCCTGGCTGTGCAGGTGTGTGTGGAATTCCACAGATAACCTGGGAAGCTGGGGTGGGGGCCGGCGAGAGCGGCAAGGGGGGGCAGAGGAGGGCTGAAGGGGGGAAGGGGGAAGAGGAAGGCAAGGAGAACAGCCAAAGGGAGGGGAAGAGGAGGGACAGAAGGAGTGCCCAGGTGGGAAGGTGTCCTGGTCCCTCTGGGCTGCTATCACCAATTGTCGTAACTGGATGACTCGTAAACAGACACTTATTTCTCTCATTCTGGAAGCTGGGAAAGATCCGCATGCTGCCAGATTCAGTGCCTGGTGAGAACTGGCTTCCTGTTTCCCAGATGACCATCTAACTGTGTGTCCCCACGTGGCAGAAGGGGCAAGGGTCTCTCTGGGGTCTCTCTAAGAGCCTCAGTCCCATTCGTGAGGCTCTGCCTTCACCACATCACCTCCCAAAGCTCACCTTCTTGGGGGTTAGGATTTCACTATATGAATTTGCAGGGGACCCTGGCAGCCTAGCAGAGGAGGGGAAAGAGAGACACAAAGGGGCAGCAGAGGGGCCAGGAGGGAGAAGGAGGAAGAGAAGGGAGAGCCTGGGCTGGAAGAAAAGGATTTAAAAGACTCAGGTGTTAAAGGGCCCAGAGAGAAGAGCCCAGGCTGAGCTTTCCATTTTGCAGATCAGGAATCTGAGGCAGAGAGGGAAAAGGGCTTTCCCCAGTCACCCAGCAATGGGTGGCAGCCCCAAGAAAGCCAGTGACCACCTCAGACCCACGCCGCGCCAGGACCCACACCACAGAGGAGCCCTGGAGGGGGCAGTGGGATGATTCCCAAAGCAAGGGCTCCTCCCTCCCTCCTGCAGGCCTGGCAGTCTACCCAGATCTGGGATGGAGACCGGGAGCCTCTGAGCCACTGGTGGCCAGACAAGCTGGAATGCAGAAGAGAAAGGCACCAGGGCCCGCTACCAACCTCGTGACCTAAGCCTTATTGGGTCCCTCGGGTGAATTTAGGGGCACAGAGACAGTGACCTCTACAAGGCTCCTTCCGTTGCCCTCTGGCCTCTGACTTTGAAGCAGGCAGCCCCGGGGCACAGTGCACAGGCGGCAGCTGCCCCACAGGTGGGCAGGGGCGGGCAACCTGGCACCCCCTAGTGGTGCCTCAGAAGGGAGAGAGGGGACGAGAAGAGGCCACCTGCCGAGGTTCACTTTGCCACATCTGATTGGGGTTAATTAAGTGAAAGGATAAAGAATACATCTTCAGTGGACTTTGATTTTCCACCGCTCAATAACATGGATCAGACCAACAGAAAACACAGAAGGAGGGAGGGAAAGAGACCTACAGCCCTGCTCCAGATGGGAGCCTCTGCCCCTCTCTGCATGCCTCCCTCATTCCTGGCCAAGGTCTAGAAAGCAGCCCCTCCCTGGGAGTTTCCTCTCAGCCCTTTTTTATATTTTAAGACAGGGTCTTGCTGATCTGCTTAGGGCCTTGCTAAGTTCCTGAGGCTGGCTTTGAACTCATGATCCTCCTGCTTTGGCCTCCGGAGCTGCTGGGATTACAGGCATGTACCACCCAGCCTGGGGCACTCAGTCTTGACCAAAATTTTGCAGTGTACCCACAATAGCCCATCAGGAAGACTTCTCTCCTCCCATTTTGCAGATGAGGAACTTGAGGCTCAAGGAGATAAAATCCTGTGTGCAAACACAGAGCTGAAGGAGGGAGCGCCTGAATCTAGACTCAGGTCTGGCTCCAGGGTTTGTGCTCTAACCAACACTGAAGTCCAGGGCCTCGCACCCTGGAATCTTAGTCACAGGGCTCTTCCTGGCAGGTTTGAGTTCTGGACAGGGTTTCTGTGAAGGGCGTGCTAATTCTGGAGGCCCGTCTCTGCATTCCAGCTCCCTAGCCCCACTCTCTGCTGGGGCTCACCCTGCCACCACCCAGACACCACCCACAGGTTCCCCGGGAGCTCACCAGGTCCCCGGGGATTCTCCATCCTGCTCACAGCAGCCCCAGCCCCATCACCCCAACATAAAGACAGCCCTGGTCCTCACCTTCCCCCGTCCGCCCTGTGTTCACATAACCCTAGGCCTTTTCTCTCCTGTTGAAAGGAATAAAGGTCCCCCCAGGGGCACACTGTAGTTTCCTAGGTGGCGTGAGGGTCCCCTCTACTTGGTACTTGAGGTGCAAAGGAGAGCACACACAGCAGCCCTGCCTCCAGGGACTCTCCTTTCTTAGGCCAAAAACCACAATTCACAGAAAATGCTGGAACAAAGGTAGCACTGCTTCATTTCATCCTGGGGAGGGGGTGGCTTCCCTCTGCCCTTTCACAGATGAGGAAACTGAAGATCTAGGAGCAACATGAGTTACCCAAGGTCACAGAGCTGGAAGGGATGGAGCCCAGTCCTCAGCTTTGAATCCTGCTCTTTCCTGCATCCCACCACTGAGCCACTGGCCCAGGTCCCACACTAACTGGCAGCAGAGAGCAGGGCCAACGGGGTGTCACCACAGCAGGGTGGGGCCTGGGGAAGTGGAGAGCCAGGCAAAGGCAGGTTTCGTGTTTAGCGCGGGGGAGCCTGGAGCACCGGTCAGTTCTTCCTCCCTTTGGGGGACCAGGTTGTCTGCAGAGAGAAACGCAGGTGCCAAGCTGGGGGGGCCCAGCTCCAGCGGTGGGGGGGCACCCATAGCGGGGGACCAGCCCAAATCCACCTCAGGACAGAAAAGGCTGGGTATGACCGTGGTTAGACCATGGAACTGCTCCTTGTCCCAGGCTGCCGGGAGCGTTCTGCAAGCTAAGGTGTGTAGAGGGCCCAGCACGCGCTGGATTCCCTGCACAGAGCTGGAAAACGCGCCTAGTACGCGCCGCCGCTCTGCGCCGTGGTTCAATCCGGGCACCAAAGAAAAGCTGAGAACACTGAGCCTGGGGGCCCGTCACCACCTCTGGTAGTCACAAGGTGCCGGGGCAAAAGAGATCGTTCTGGGCAGGGGCAGCGTCTGCTCCGACCGCCAAGGCCAAGGCCAAGGCCAAGTCCGCCTCTCGAGCGCGAGGAGGCGGGAGCCGGGCGGCGGCCCCTTCTGTCGGGCGGCTGATAAGGCGCTGCCCTCCGCGGGGGACGGGAAGGCGGCCGCCACCAGGAGCCACGGGGCAGGACTGCGGGAGCCAGGAGTGATTTCACGTGCGCGTCCCCCGCCCAACAAATAAATAAAGCTGAGCCCGGCGACGCCTCCCCGCGGGCAGCCCGGCTCCCAGCCCGCTGCAGCTCGGCGGCTCGGGGACCGCGGCGGCCGCCAATCAGCCTTCTCATCACCTCGCCCAGCTGGAGGAGAATTTAATCCAGCAGGCTCCTCTCCACACACACTGGGGCTCCTTTTGATGTCCTCTTTATCTCCCTTTCCAATAAAATTGCCCCTCAAGAGCTCCAAGAGCACCCCCTGCCTCCCACCCCAGGTCGGCAGCCCCCCTCTGTAAATGGCAGGACAAGGGCACGGAGGAGGCCGGGCAGGGCTGGGAGGAGGGATGCTCTCTCTGCTGGGAGCTTGGCCTCAGCTCCCTAAGCTTGGCTGGGCCCCACCCCTGGGCCTTGCTCACCGATGTGTGAGATTCAGGCAGGAGGCTTGAGGGTCCTCTCCCTGGCCCCAGCTTCCTTCTCCTAAAAGGGGTGGAAGGATGCGGATGCCACCAGGCCAGGTGAGGATTCTGTCTCTGTGTGGCAGAGTGGGGGGTGACAGATAAGTCACCCAGCCCAGGGCTCTGTTATAGGGGATTTGCACCAACTCAGCCCGAGAGTATCTCCCTGTCACACACCCCTGCCACAGGGGCTGACAGTCACCAGTCCCAGCAGGTGACTGTTCATGTTCTAAAAGGGGCAGGTTGAGCATTTAAAGGGTCACCCAGAAGGTGACCCTGGGGATCTCAGGACAGCAGCACATGGGGTCCACACAACTGCTGTGTCAGGCCTGAGTGAAATTCTAGTCCCTGGAACAGATCAGGGAGGAGGGAGAAGGCCTAGCTCCCAGACCTACAGAGCTCCCAAAGGGGCCAGGGCTCTCCCCTCTGGGGCCCCTGCCTCACCAAAGCACTTACACCAGGGGCTTCACCTGGGCCTGCACTGGGCCCATTCTGTCCACCAGGCGACTCTTCAATGACCTCAGTGATCAGACAGCCCCGCCCCCCATGTGATTCCAGGGCCACACCTCAAGGTGGATGTTCCTCAGTGGCCACCCCAGGGGCTGTCACACATGGGGCCTCTTGGAGGCGCCTCTCAACAGACCGCTGGGCCCCACCCCAGAATTTCAGTAGACCTGGGTTTGGCCCCCAAATCTGCATTTCTAACCAGCACCCAGTGGCACTGTTGTCCTGTTCCAGTGCCACACCTGGAGGACACTCTCTGCCCTGGCCCTCTTCTCCTCCCATGCAGGTCTCAGTGAACAACCTGAACTTCGGTGCAGAACCCTCAGGCCTGGTGTCCACCTCTCCTCAGCCTGGTTTCCTGGGGTGACCTCTCTGTGCCTCTGCCCTGCTGGCCTCTCCCACCCGCAATGGTGGCTCAGTGTTCCTCTGCTGCACTGAGGTCTTCCCAGCCCTGGCTGTGTGACACGGCTCCCTGGGGAGCGCCCCAAAGTGCAGCCAGCAGGCCCCACCCTGGGAGAGTCTGACCAGTGGCTCTCTTTTTAGATGAATTCACATCAGAATTGCCTGAAGAGAGTGAGGAGGGCGGCCCCGATGTGACTCACACATGGCTGCCAAGGTCACCCGTGTGCCCCAGTATTCCCCTGCTCCAGAGGGTAGCGTAGCTCCCGGCTGCTCCTGTATACAGTGCTCAAATCCTCAGCACGTTGCACCTGCAAGACCCACTGAGGCCTGAGGATTCCATGTTTAAAGCCACTTCCTCCATCTGGAATCCCTTTTCTGTTAGTTTAAAAGTTAAAAAAAAAAAAAAAAAAAAAAAAGCATTTTCCTTTCTTCCTAAGACCAGTTCAGTTCTGGGCAGCCTCCACTACAATTTGGCCTGGAGTGCTGTTTTCCTACCTCCATTTGTCCTGGTGACTAATATTGCTGACTGCCTGATCGTGCATCCCACGCCACGCACCCCCACTGCACAGGAGAATGCCCACATCAGGCCACCAAGCCTCCCTCTGTCCTACGATCTCTCAAGTTTCCCTACCTGGGCCCTCTGCAAACAGTAATATATTTGTTGCAGAGTACGCAGGCCTGGCATCTGGGCCTGGGCCCTGATCCCCCACTTTGCAACCAATCCCCTGTGCCCACCTTGGACAACTTCTCTGAACTTAATTTCCACAGGAGGGGCCCTTAGGAAGAGGATCACCCAGGGCAGCCCAAGAGTTGCTGAAACCCAATCCCTGAGCACCTACTGTGTGCCAGGGTCTAAGGTGGATTTACACTGTATGAAGCGTGATATATGGCCTCAAGGGGTTCCTGTCATTCAAGAATAACCACAGAGGGGACTGAACATGTGAGAGAAGCACTTTGCAGCCATTAAGAGAAATGAGGCAGATCTTTGGTTCTTTGGTATTTGGGGAGGGAGGGTTACTGGGAATGGAACCTGGGGTGCTTAACCACTGAACCACATCCCCAGCCCTTTTAATTTTTCATTTTGAGACAGGGTCTCACTAAGTTGCTTAGGACCTCACTGAATTGCCAACGCTGGCTTTGAACTTGCAATCCTCCTGCCTCAGCCTCAGTAGTTGCTGGGATTACAGGAGTGCACCACTGTACCTGGCAATATCTGGTACTTTTAAAGTGTTTGGACGGGGCCTGGCAGTAGGTGCGCAATACGTGTGTGCTTAGGTGGCCGCTGTCCTCGTCAGCAGTGCTGTTCCTAGTTAGGGAGCAGTCACCAAGACGTAGTTTTAAATGAAAAACTTGGACCCAGAGTGTACAGTGTGCGACTGTGTCGGGGTGGGGACAGCTTGGGTCTCTGCCACTGTCTGTAGATGGTGCCTCTCACAGGGTGGATTTCCTGGTCTGGTGGTCACCGCTGGAGAAGGCTCTCAAGGGGCAAGGTGGGAGGGAGACACAAAGTGTGTGCTCCTCGCACTTTTGAGTTATTGAGAGATTTCCCATGTCCCTGCTTATCATGTCTCTGACATTTTTTATGCTAAGAAAATAAAAATATGGCTGGGTCTGGGGCTGCTTCCTGCAGGGGCTTTATCCAGGCTCATGGGAGCAGGACCGAGGGGACAATGGATGGGGCAGAGATCAGCCTCCTCTGACCTCAACATCCTTCCTGCCCTGTCCCCTCCTCCTGGGTCCACCCTTGACCCTCCTCTGCTCCTCTCCCCAGTGTACCCCTCCTGGGGACCCCAAATCTGTGGCCCACCGAGGCCCCGGGAGGCAGCTCCTGGGGAGCTGGGTGTGCCCTGGGATCCTCTTGGCCCCTCGCCTTCACCCAAGATTCACCATCTCTTTTCTCTGGTTCCTTCCTCTCTACACCCTTGGGCTCCTCTCCGGCTCCTTCTTCCTGTCTCCATGCCCCTGACTGACCGACTCCCCCTGACAGAACTTGGTAAGTGAGTCTCCTTGGCAGGGCTGGGCTGGGGGTCCTGGTGGGCCACCCACTGCACCAGGGGACGTTTCTTTATGCACAGACTGTGCCCACCCCACATGGTCAAGGGGCCAAGGTTCAGGGAGGGAGAAGTGCTGTGTCACCTGCCTAGAGTGGTCACACTCCATGGCTTTTGGCTATCAGTGCCCCTTCAGGGATTTAATTGTCCCCTCCCCCTGACCAGATGGATGCCACATCAGAGAGATATGAAAATTCTGCCACCCAATAGGCCCAGAGGAGCGTAGCCCCACGGTCCCCAGGGAGCCACCCTGGGCTGGGGACTCTGGAGGCCCCGCTACTGCCTGGACGCCAGGATCAGCTCCCGCCTCCCACTCAAAACACCTGTGCCAGCAACGGCCTGCTCTTGGGCTCCTCCCGCCCCTGGGCTCCTGTCCCTGGCCTTGTGTTGCCAGGTTGGTAGAATGGAAAGAACTCAAGAGACCCGGGGTGGATAGCAACATGTTTTGTTCCCCAAAAGCACTGAGCCCGTGGAGCAGCTCTGGGGCTCCGAATCTTGCACTCTCTGGCTCCTGGAGGCTGTCATACCCTGTCCCATCTCCCTGCCCTGAATGGGAGGGACCAGCCTTGCATGGGAAGGCTTCCGAGGCCGGCGTGCCTGGCTGCCCCTCTCACCAGGAGAGCCCCTCTGCATCCCCTGGGTTCCCAAGAAGAGGGGCCATGCGCCCTTGGCCACACTGGGCTGGGGAGGGAGGTCAACAGGAGAAATGAGAGGTCAAACCCCTGGCAAGGGAGCCCGGGTGAGGGATCCACTGGCACCAGCACCAAGGGCCAGGTGGAGGCTCCTGACTGGCTGCACCTCAGCCCCCACCCAGCGGAGGGGAGTTTGGGGTGATCTCCCCCAGGGAGGCAGGAGAAAGCACGCGCATCTCTTTCTGTGAGCAGCCAGGCTCCGGGGGGTTGGTAGGCCACATGGCTCACCCTCAGCAATGGCTTTTCCTCCTAAGCTGGGGACTTGAGTAACATGGAGATGTCACATCCCAACAGTTTTGCATTAGAATAAATCAGGTATCAGATGGGGATTTTTTTTTGGGGGGGGCACCAGGATTGAACCCAGGGGTGCTTAACCACTGAGCCACATCCCCAGCCCTTCTTGTATTTTATTTAGAGGCAGGGTCTTGCTGAGCTGCTCAGGGCCTTGCTGAGTTGCTGAGGCTGGCTTTAAACTTGCAATCCTCCTGCCTCAGCCTCCCGAGCTGCTGGGATTAGAGGCATGGTCTACAGCGCCTGGCTCATATGAGGGTTTTTTGAGCTGTAGCTCTAGTTAGAACTTCCAGAAACCCTGAGCAAGTGAGGCACCCAGTGCATCCCCAAAGTGATGGACTTGGGCTGCTGGACACAGCAGAGCCTTGTGGGTGTGGCTGCATTCACCCAGTCCGAGATGGTGCCCTCTAGGGCTGGCCACTGCATGGGGCACGTGGTGGTGCACTCTGCCACCCAGGCTCTGGGTCACCTCCCTGTCATCGGTAAGCAAACGGGGGTTTTCCCTGATGGACACATCCCATAGGAGAAGCTGCGGGCTGCCTTGTCCCTCCTGTCCTCTCCTGTCCCAGCCTGTCATGGCTCCTCTTCCCTCCACCCCTCTGCTCTCTTCTCTTTTCCCTCCGTTCCTTGCGGGCCTCTTTCCCCCGAGTTGGGGGTCTCTGGGGCAGAGAAAGGGAACAGGAATAGGAACCCAAGCCCGGGGAAGGGACCCTGAGGGCACTGGACAGAGGGGCCAGAGGAGACTCCCTGAGGCCCAGACAGGGGCAGGAGGTGGAGTCCAGGAGCTGCGCCAGCGTCACCTGGGGAGACCAGAACCTCTGTGGGTGGGGCAGGCCAGCCCTGTCCGGCTCAGCTGGCCCCCCAGGCCCTCTGCACCTGTACTCCGGCTCTGGGCCTTGGCCTGTGTCCTCTCTGAACTTCTGACTAGCTCTTGTCCACTCCCGCCCCAGGGCCTGAACAGCATGTTCGAGGTGTACCTGGTGGGGAACAACTCCCACCACTTCATCATCTCCCCCACCTCCGTCCAAGGGAAGGCGGACATCCGCATCCGGGTGGCCATCCCCCTCGACTACGAGACTGTGGACCGCTACGACTTTGATGTAAGGCCACCTCCTCGGGCCCAGTGGGGGGTCTTCAGGGGAGACATGGTAGAGGGATACCATTACCCCTTTAAATCCCACCTCCCACCTCCCCCACCTTCCCTGGGGCTCAGACCCAGGAGCCCACTGAGAGGCAGCGCTGGAGTGAGCCTCCTCTTAGCAAGGAGGACAAGCCCGTGTCTGGACATTGGGTGGGATTTCCTCAGGCCCCCCTGCAGCCTCCAAAGCATGCCCCCAAGAGTCTCTGTGGGCCACCTCCTCTCTGCCCAGCCCCCCGCCCCTCCCCCAGAGCAGAATCGGTGGCCACCCCTGTGACAATGACGGAGGGCCTTATAGCAGCACACAGGTGGTGGGCAGTGACTTCAGCCAGTGCTGGCACCAGCCAAGAAACCGGGGGGCCTTTTAGTAGGGGTGGGAGGGGCAAGAGTTCTGAGAACATCTGGGAGCTTACCAGCCCCGCTCTGCTCCCCAGCTCTTCGCCAATGAGAGTGTGCCCGACCACGTGGGCTACGCCAAGGTGAAGATCACCCTCATCAACGAGAATGACAACCGGCCCATCTTCAGCCAGCCACTGTACAATGTCAGCCTGTACGAGAATGTCACCGTGGGGACCTCTGTGCTGACAGTCCTGGTGAGTCCCCTGCGGGGCCACTGAGTTCCTATGACAGGCCATGGAGGCAGCTAGAGGTACTCCCGAGGACCTGGGCACTCAGGGAAGCAGATGCCCCCAACTGCCCAGGGCTGTGAATGGAGGGGCCTGGACCCTCCACAATGGGGCTCCCTTGGCCAGGGCTGCAGCAAGGGAAAGGGACCAGCCTGGAGCAGCTAGAGATCGGGCCAGGGATCCTTTGGCTTCCTTGCTTTCCCCTAAGAGGGACTAGTTCTGGGTGCTTGGGGGGAACCTCAGGAGCCCCCTCTGATGGGGGGAACAAGTGCCTCTCTAAGGAGGGCAGCCTCCCCTGTCTGAGCACAGAGGGGTCCTTCTAAGTACCTGGGTATCTCTGGTTGCTCTTGTCTGGGACTGGCCCTTTAATAAGGGGCACCTCAGTGTCATTTATATCAGTTAATGCTCTTGGTTGCAAGGTGAAGAAACCCTTAAGTGTTCAAGCAAAAAAAAAAAAAAAAAGATTGGCTCACGTAACTTGAGGGTATAAGTGATTTCAGGCATGGCTGCATCCAGGCACTCAATTGAGCAGGAGCCTGTCTTCAGTGCCAGCTTCTGCTTTTGTATTGGCTGAGTTGGGCACCAGCACCTGCAGGTTCAGCTCTTACGGGCTCATCAATCCTCGTGGGGAGAAACTTCTTTTTCCAGTAATTCCAGCCCAAATCCCAGAATTGATTCTTCGTTTGTGGGCTTTTGGCAACAATCCTCCGGATTCTGAAACGCCAGGGATGGGTCGTACTCCCCCTAGTGGAGCTAGGGGCTGGGGTTCCTGATGATATGGGCTGAAAACGGAGAAGGGCTGTCTATTATTAAAAGAAACGGGTTTGGATGCTGAGCACATCAGAGAGGTAGATATTGCGACACAACTCAGGGTCGTGCCCATAGTAGGTACTCAGAGAATGTCAAGGCGCTTACCTCGCTGCAGCCCCCTTCCCAGCCACCTGAGGCCCCCCACAGTCCTTGCTGCTGTTTCTCGCTGGGAGCTGACATTGCCAGCCGCCCCACTCCCCGCGGTCTGAAGTGTGTTTACTCTGCAGACAGATGGTAGGAAACCGCGCTGAGCCCCCGGCCCTTCCCATCTGACAGTTATTAATATTTCAAACAGATGTTTGGCTAGTCAGGCCGGCAGATGTAAACAGTGTGTCGGCTGCGGCTGCTCTTTCCCCCCTGCTTCCCCAGCCTGTGCCTCCCTCTGTTTTCACCCATGTCCTCAGCAGAACGTCACCTGTGCCCGAGACCCCCGGACCATCCTCTGGCCTTTCAGGATGGCCTGAGAGCAAGCACCAGAGGCTCCATTCTCTTGGACCCCTGGACCCTAAAGGAAGTGTCTGTGGCCTCCTGTCCACCCTCCAATGTCAGGGGGAAGGGCACCGAGCAGCCTGTGTGCAGGGGGCCTGGCCAGGGGCAGAGGCCGCCCCCCGTAGGTCAGGAGCCTGTGGCCAGGTGTCCTGGTGTGGGATCCAGGCTTGGAGCGCGTCCAGGATTCCTTCCTGGGATTCTTGCTGGGGATGGAGTCGTTGTTTGGGGGGCCGGGTTCCAGGCCTGGGATGGGCTGGGGAAACCCACGGGGCAGGGCTGAGGCTGAAGCGTGAGAAGGCACGTGCCTTGACGGGTGGCACCAAAGACAGGTGTGTTGGGTCCAGTCCTGGCCCTGAGGAGTGGCCCTGGTGGACGTGAGCCAAGCCCCTCACACCTGGTTACATCCAGAGCTGGAGCAGGTCCTGAGCCTGCTGCAGACAGGGCTGGCCCTCGGGGCATTTGGTCCCCTCCGTGCCTAGCAGGTGAGCTCCGCTTGGGGCTGCCAGGTGACACCAGTCTCTGGTTCCTGGCTTCCTTCACACAAGCTCTGCCTGCCTCTCCTTATTCCCCAACCCCAAGGGTTATGAGAAAGTGACGATATAAGGGGCCATTCGTCCTCTGATGATAGGACTGTGGGCTCTGCTGTCCCACCTTCGCTGCGTGCTGATCTATGCACACACACTAGGAGCCTTCGTTTCCCCACCTGTAGAAGGGGCATGACGTTGCTGTAGAGAGGAGAGGAGGCACCACAGGTGACCCCCCACCCACCCTCACCTCCCAGCCTCCCGAGGGGCCTCCAGTGCTCCTAGCAGGTAGCCCGTTTCCTGGCCACCTCCCCCTCTGCTTCCACGGGGTCGGCCTCATCTCCCTCCTCCTTTGCCACAGGAGGGGCCGAGGCTGTGGCCGCCTGTGCAGGGACTGTGAAATTCCTCCTCCCTGACCTTTTCTGGATGTTATTTAAATGTTTCATGGGCAGTTGTGGCCGGAAAAAAATTATGAAGAAAAGGAAGATGGATTAATTTGCACTGAAGGCTGGAGCAGAGCCTGCTGCAAGGGTCCTCCCCAGCCCCCACCTGGCATGGCCCTGCCTCTGTGGCAGGTCACCTGTGCTAGGCCAGGTGGTGTCGGAGGGGTGGCCGTCACCGCCAGCCTGGGCATCCCCGCAGGGTGGAGGAGCTGCACCTCCCTGCTCCCTGGACCTCCCCAGCCCAGGTTCTGAGACCCCTGAAGCCCTTGGTCATAACAAGGTGTGACTCTACTGGGGGAGGGGAAAGAGTGGGAAAAGAGCAAGTTCAAGGACCGCAAGTTCAAAGTCGTGACCTTGAGTCCAGCTGTGCTTGCCACTTCTCTCCTAAGCACCTCCCCTGTGCAGCAAGAGGGTGGACTGGAACGTACCCCCGGCTCCTTCCATACCTGGTGCCGGGACACGGCTCCCGGGCAGGGGGTGGCAGGGTGACCTCTGAGGACAGCTCCATCAACTGTGCACTGCTCCCTCTGGGCCTCCACTGGGTCTCTACGGCCAGCCGCACACTTTGTATGTCACTTCCGTCCTGTTGAGTAGAGGCCGACATTCTCTCTTACAGATGAGGAAACTGAGGCTCGGGGAAGTTAAGTGCCTTGCTCAGGGCCCCAGAGATAGGAAATGGCTGGACTGGAAATGTCAGCCGCCACCAGACCTCCAGGCTGAGCCTTCCTAGAGCACCAGCCCTGGCAGGGACACCACCCTGGGATCCCTGGCCCTGCCCTGGGCAGCACATGACCAGGACAAGTCACTGAGCCTCTGAAACGCCCGCGAGATGACTGGGCCAGGTGCTACCGCAGTGTTTCCTGGCTCCACAGCATCTCCTTCTGGGTCTCTGCCACAAGGACAGGGTGGTCGATGTCACTGTCCCAGGCTGGCCTTGGTGGAGGCCAGCTTCAGTCCTGCTCAGTTACATTCAGAGGGAGGACTGCACACCAGCAGCCTCTTGAGTCAGCTGTCTGGCCACAAGGCCTCACTCCCAGCAGTGACTGGGGGCACGTCCAGCAGGAGGGCTCTGGGGGCACCCCCCACTATGCTGCTGGGTCCAGGCAGTGGACTTAGGCCCGGGTTATCTGGAGGCCAGTTCCCTGAGCAGCATCAGGGCTGCTCCCCAGGACTCGCCCGGGTCCTGCCTGTCCTGCTGCTCCACAGCAGAAGGATTCGTAGCTCTGCCACATCACAAAGACCTCGTGGCAGCCTCAGCCACTGCCAGGAGCAAGGCTTTGCAAGCAGAGAGACGCGGGTTCAAATCCTGGCTCTTATCTGCCGTCCCTGAGACCCTGTGTAGGTGCTGAGCTGCTTCCTGGCCCCAGTCCCAAAGCTTGCTGTGGGAATTATAATAACGATACCCCATGATTAAGAGAGATGGGGCGTTTAAAGCACTTAGTGTATTCTAAGGCTCTGGATAAATGGCAGATGTGATTGCTAGTACTGTTATTGTCGTTGTTGTGATTCTTATCCAAGAATGTCTGTTCCATCTTATTCAGGGGTCTGTGCAGATCGAGTGTACTGGCTCTTAAATCCTGGCTCTCTGGGTTTCCAGACGCCCTGCCTTCGGCTCCGACTCCCTTAGACTCGGTGCACTCATCCACATGCAGGCTGGGTTCTAGTCTGGAGTCCAACACAGGGCCTTTGGCCTCAAGGAGCAGAACCCAGAGAAGGATCCAGGGGAGAACAGAGATTCTCCAGAGGGAGGGGACAATAGATGCTGCCTGCATGGCTCCTGTGCAGTTGCCCAGGGGACTGGATTAGGAGAACCCTGACCTTGATTTCCTGTTCTGCCGTTGCCGTCTGGAATCCTTAGTCTTTCTGAGCAAGGGTCCCGTGATGCTCCTGTTGCCCTGAGCTTAGCAGATTGTGTAGCTGGCATTGCTACAGGCGTTTAGCCATTCTCTGCTCAAAATCCAGGGGCTCTCATCCATTTCTGTGTTTGCCTCCAGTCGCTGGCTAAATACCTCGTGCCCTCTCTGAGCAAGGTGTCAGTCCCTCTGTTCTTGGGGATCTTGCTTCTGTTCCTAATGCTGCATAAGAAATCACCCCTAAGGGCTGGGGTCGTGGCTCAGTGGTAGAGTGTTTGCCTATCACATGTGAGGCGCCGGGATAGATCCTCAGCACCACATAAAAATAAATAAATAAAATAAAGGTGTTGTGTCCAACTACAACCAATACACACACACACACACACACACGCACACACGCACACACACATACACACATACAAAAGAAGTCAGCCCTAATTCAGCAGCAAAGCCCCAGCTGTTTTACCATGTTCGTGGATTTGGTGAGTCCGGAAAATGGACAGGTACCTGGGGGGCCTTCTCTGCTCCCTCAGGTCTGGGGTGACTCCCTTCCTCCAGCTGGAGGCTGGACCAGTAGGGCCTGGAGGGTCCACTTCAATGGTGGCCTCTCCCCTTGGTACCTGGGCTGTTCTGGATGAAGGACAGGCTGAGCCAGACTGTCCCCCAAGCACCTTTGGCTTATCCATGTGGTTGGGGCGTTTTCCAGCATGGGGATCTGGGTGGGGACACCCCAGAGGGGGGCTCTGGAGAAGGAGCAACCCAAGAAAACCAGGCAGAAGCTGCTGGCCTTTTGTGACCTCGATGTAGACCCCGCCCCCCCAACTCCCAAAGGAAAGAGTGTCCAGGAATTCACATGAAAATCGATGTCTTACAAACACCAAGCGCTGCCCAGGTCCCATACCCCCCTCAGAGGTGTCGTTTGTGATCAAGGCTCCCAGGCAGCAGTCGCCCTCTGGCCTCGTGCATGATGCAGGAACAAGGAGAGGGACTGGGGAGTCTTCAAACCCCACTTCAGCCTGAGGCTGCCCAGCTGGGGCCAGGGAGCTGTCAGTGGAAGGAGGGAGGCAGGAGGAGACCCAAGTTCCTGCTGCCGCCTCCCCAGCCCAGGGTTCAAGCCTTCTGGGCCTGGCTGGCGTTGAAGGCCTCCAGCCCTGGCCCCCACAGCCTCACAGCGTCCCTCCTGCTGCCCCACCCCACCCTCACCTCTGCTTTTCCCTACCACCTCTCCCTGGGCCCTCTCCCCTCCCCAGGCCCAGTGTGCTCTGAGCCTTGCTCTCCTGGCTGCTGTCCCACTCCGGGGCTTGCCCTGCTGGCCCAGCCACCCAAGGCCCTTCCCACCAAGGCCCTTCCCTCAGCTGCTCCCCCAGGATACCACCTGGCATATGGCACAGAGCAGGCTTGACTCCTGCGGTCAGGGGTTCTAGGGTAGCCTCCTGGAGGGGGCGATGGAAGAAGAAGGTGGGCAAAGGCTTGGCGGGGAAACTGAGGCACCAGGAGGGTGACCCACAAACCCCAGCCACCCAGCCAGTCAGCAGCAGAGGCGTTTGTTGAGGTAGAGGGCCTCTTGGCCCCGGTTCACTGTGGGCTGGGCTCTGAAGAATGGACCAGCAGGGCCTGGAGGGTCAACCTAGGCCCTGGGGCCCGAGCCCCAAGGCCTAGGTGCCAGGCCACCCGCTGAGTGACCCTGTGGCCATATTCGCTCCTCCCTGGGAGTCAGCCTTCTGCTCCTCCAAGGACAGGGTGGACTCACTGCCTGCTGAGTGCCTGCAGATCAGCCAGAGGTTAGGGACGCAGACCCCAGCCCAGGAACCGAGGCCAGGGGAGGGAGGCAGCAGCGAGACCACCAGATTCCAGGATGCCCTGGGTCTCCTGAGCCTAATCAGGGGATATGACTCCAAGGTCAAGGCTGAAATCTGCCCAGTGCCCCTCCTAGCTCTGTGGACAGGTGAGCAGGAGGACCCTGGCTTCCCTGAAGGCTGCTAGGGAAGACCAGGGGCCATCGTTGGCCCTCTGGGCACTCCCTGGACTGTGTGTCCCCTTCCCCTCGCAGAGCAGGGCTCTGCACTGTCTGGGGGCAATAGGTGACCTCCACATGTAGCTGCCTCCATTTAGCCACTGTATGTCCAGAGCCGGGGATGACAGTGGTGGTCAGGACAGGCGGACCAGACAGACGTCCCTGTCCATGCCAGAGGGTACTGACAGTGAACAAGGAAACCCAGAGCTTCACAGGGGTGAGGGCCACAGGAGAAACTGGAGCTGGGCAGGGGTGAGTGTGCCAGAGCTGGGGCAGCTGCGACCTGACCTGGCGTCAAGTGTCCAGGCTGGACAGGTGTCCCACGGAAGGCAGCAAGAAAAAGGGCTCAGGTGGAAAGGCAGGTGGGTGGGATCCAGGCTGAGAACCTGGGAAATCTGGAAGGAGCCACCTCCAGTGAGGAAGCTGCAGTGAAGGGGGTGGCAGAGAGCAGGAGGGGATGAGTCCCTTGGAGGGGCATCTGGGGACCGCGTGGCTGCTGCTTAGAGAAGAGACAGGGAGAGGGGCATGGAGGGAGGAGGGGGGAAGCTGGGAGGTGGCTCGGGCCAGAGCCCAGGCCAGCAGAGCACGTGGTCTCTACCCACTGACCAGGTACCTTCTCCACTTGAGGTAGAAAGGGCTGGCTGTGGGCCCACCGCCCCGGGCTGGGGTCCTACCTCAGCTTCTATCTGCAGACAGGCCTTGGGCAGGTTGTGGGTGTCTGGGTTTCCACAGGAGCACAGCAGCAGCCCTGTGAGATGGTGTCCATCAAGGTCATGGTCCCCAAACCCCAGGAGGTCCCCAAGCAGTGCCAGTGCCTCTGTGGGCCAGGTGCCTGGGTTTCTGTGGCCTCCTGGGACAGCAGCCTCAACGGCGTCTCACCATAGGGGTTCAACTAGATTCTGCCATCGTCTGAAGCTGGTGACAGAAATTGCCAACATGAATTATTAGTAAGTCTGAGGGATGGCAACAGCCTGGTGGGTAGGCCCCATCTGGATACTTCGACAGAACCCCAAGAGGGTGGGCAGGCCAGTGCAGGGAGGGCAGCCCTGGCACCTCAGAACCCGTGCTCCCCACGGGCCTGGGCCGCCTCCTCCCCCACCTGCCATGCTGTCCCCACCCCCTCCTGACACCCCTCACCATTGGCATCTTAATTGATCTCATTGTTCTCAAACCCCTTGAGACCTGAGACTCCAGCTGTGCTTAAACAGAACAAAATCTCTTCCAATTTCCCCACCGTTTAAAAGAAAATTGAATTCTTTATCTGCAGCCTGGGGAGGGGAGAGGAAGGAGAGGAGGGGGGGGGAGGGGGGGGGAGGCACACACACAAATAGTGAACAGTAGGTCAGCCGCCCTGCCCCCAGACTGGCTTGGAAGGCCTTTATACCCCTTTTTAGGGGGTCCCTCTGTCATCCCACTCTTGGTTAGTCTCCAGTGGGAGGGGCCGGGGTGCAGAGGTGGGGGGGTTGGAGGCCCAGCAGCTGGCTGTGATTGACAGGTGGAGAGTCCGTGTCTTCAGGCCTCAGTGCTCCTGGCCTGTGCTTATCTCCTTAATCTAAATATCAGTCCGTGAAACGGAAATGGACTGGAATGGGAGGTGGGACAGGTGCGAAGGGAAGTTCTTTTCCCACTGAAGGAACCGGGCAGGGCCAGGCTCCAGGACTGAGCCGGGATGTCAAGTTGGGGCTCCCCGGCTCTGCCCCCAGGGTGGACTGGCTGGACTTCAGTAGGTCTGAGTGTTTTCAGCCGCCAACTCATTGATCTTTTTGGCAAATTGATCAGAAGACTGTTGCTCTGAGTTCTTGACACGCTCCACAGCCTCCATCTCTGGGGCCTCCAGAATCCGCCCACCTTGATGAGGGAAGCTTATCTGCTGCCTTTCTGCCCTTTGCCAAAGCAGGGGAAGGCAGTTTACCTGGGGCCAGGCGTTCAGAGTTCAGTGGATCAGGTCGGGTGATGGGCACATTCAGCACATTATCCATCTCTTCTGTGTCCACTCCGTGGGAGAAACTGAGGCCAGGGAGGTAACTGAGCTGCCCAAGGTCAGCCAGCTACTGGGTGTCCAAGCCAAGGTTCCGACCCAGATCTAGGGCCTCAGGAGGCTGAGGCAGGAGGATCACGAGTTCAAAGCAGCCTCAGCACCTTAGCAAGGCCCTAAACAACTCAGGGAGACCCTGTCTCTAAATAAAACACAAATAGGGCTGGGGATGGCTCAGTGGCTCTGGGTTCAATCCCCATAACCAAAATCTAAAAACCCAGATCTGTCCATGCCCCTGGCTTCTCCTCCCCTGAGCCAATCACTGTCAGAAGCCCACCCCAGCTGGGCTCCAGCCTCCTGTTGGAATCTGCGGTCACCAGAGTCCAGGACGAGCCGGCCTGCCAGGCAGCAGCTGCTCACTCACAGGGTGACCTTGAACAGGTCCCCGACTCCAGGGCCCTCAGTGTCCTCATCTGGAAAATGAAGGGATGGTGCTGGACACTCTCCAGGTCCCCGTGTGCTAACCCCACGTGACCGCCTGCCCCCAGACAGTCCCCTCCCGTGCCGAGAGCCGGTGTCTCCTGTACTGGGCGCACGCCTGTCAGAAGCCACCCTTCCGTAGGCTGACCGCTGATTGTTCCTGTTCAGGCAATTGCTCAGAGGACACCAGAGCGAAGAAAATGGACCCCCTGGGCGAGGCGACAATGGGTAGCTCTCTATGGCCGGAGCCAGAGGGAGTTCGTCAACGCTGCAACCACAGGCCTGTCCAGAGCCCTCGGTGCCAGGCGACGGAGGCCATCAGCCTGGACTGGGGGACGCAGGGGTGAGGGGCAAGGAACAGCCCCTGGGCTCAGCCTGCGGAGTCCAGAGAGCAGTGAGGACGGCCAGGGAGTCAGGTGGCGGCCCCAGAGCTGAGAGATGGAGCTGGGCCTGCGGGTTGTGGCAGCCTGTGCTGCAGGAGGGATGGGAGCGGCAGTCCTGCGGGGGGATTCTGGAGTGACTCTGAGTCCCACCCACTGGCTTGTTGGGTGTTTTTCAAACTATTTAAATTTTTTTTTTTTAGTTGTAGATGGACAGGATGCCTTTATTTTATTTGTTTATTTTTATGTGGTGCTGGAGATCAAACCCAGTGCCTCGCGTATGCTAGGCAAGCGCTCTACCACTGAGCCAAAACGCTGGCCCCTCCAACCATTTTTTTTAACACAACCCATAATAAAAATTGTATTAACTGTATGACCCTCAGGATATACACACATACACACGTAACTAGAGCAAAAAACAATCCTTCCTTTCTCCATGCAATAATACAGCCTCATATTTTTTATTTTATTTTATTATTTGTTTATTTTGAGGTACGATCTTACTTTGTTGCTGAGGCCAGCCTCAAACTCACAATCCTCCTACCTCAGCCTCCAGAGTTGCTGGGATCACAAGCCTGTGCCACTGCCCCCAAATGGATTTTGCGTTCTTAAATTGCTACCCATGACCCACTAAGTTGATTTCATGAGCAGCTAATGGGTGCCGGCCTAGGTTAGGAGATCTCCTGGGGTCCTCTTCTGCTTTACCACCTGACCATGACAGTGAGAACGGTCAGGATGGAGATGGTGGTACCCACCCAGCTTTCTCCAGGGCTCCTCGCAGGAGGCAGAGTGGTAGAGACCCCAGGCTCCTAGGGGACTCGGTCGTTTCTGAGTTATGTGACTTTGAGTTGGTTACTGTACCTGCAGTGACCAATACGGCTACTACTAATGGAGACGCCCAAACAGTTGCCTCAGCAGGATGGAGGTGCATGTTTCTCCCAGATAAAAGCAGTTTAGAGGGAGCGGTCTGGGTGGCTCCTGCAGGCTGCCCGCCATCCCGTGGTGTGGTCTTCGTGGTCCAGAATGGGTGCTAGAACTCCAGCCACTGCGCCTGCATTTCAAGCTACAAGACAGGGGAAATGAAGGCCACGTCCCTCCCTCTTAAAGAGAGCCCCTGGAAACGCCTTCTGTCTCTTTTCCTCTCATTGGCCACCACCGGGTCATGTGACTGTGCCTCGCTGCAAAGAAAAGTGCGTGGGTTTTTGTTGTTGTTGTTTGTTTTGGACAGAGAGCCTGTGCACCCCTAAAAGAGTCATGGCTTCTATTAATTTGAAGAGGGGGTGGGGAGCACGGGTGCTCAGTCTGTGTGCCTCGGTTTCCTCTTTTGGAAAAGGACCGTGGCCATGGTTCCCTGTGGGTTGTTATGGAAGGTCAGTGAACCAGCGCGCGTCCAGGGCTTAGCTCAGTGCCCGGCAGAAGGAGTGCCAAGCACATGATCAGGACTAACTGGAAGTGCTAAGTACCTGCTGTCCGTGGGTCATCACGTGGGGTCCCTGTGACGGCCGGGGAGGGTGAAACGGCTCTCATTTCCCAGATGACAGAGATCACTGAGAAGCAGAGACGCTGGGGTTGCCAGGTGGCTCCAGGGCTCCCGGGGGGAGGGAGGGAGCAGGGGTAGCCCATTCCAGGATGCCGAGGCCCTTTCCCTTGTCCAGACAATGCAGCCTCCTCATGGAGGCCGAGCCTCTATCTCAGAACCTGGCAAACCATGGGGCCATGAGATGACAGTGTCATCTCAGATGTGAGGGACAGAAACGTCACCCTGACCAGCTGACCTTCCAGCTGAGCTCCCTCTGCCTGCAGGGACCCCTGCAAGGGCGCCCCACCCACCGGCCACCCAGGGGGGAGCCAGACCAGGACAAAAGAGCCCCACCGTAGCAAGACCTGGGCACCTGAGTCAGGAGGTTGGGGTCTTTGCCTGCTGGGTGCCCTGGGCTGTCCCTTCTCTCTGCCAGCCTCGGTTTCCTCATCTGCAAAATGCTGAGAGTGCGTCAGAGCCCCTCTGCCTCCTGGGGTCATGTTTGGAATAGGAGGCCAGGGCGGGAAGCAGGTCGGTGCAATGAAGCAGTCTCTCTGGGTGGGCTGCTCCCGTCCGTGTGAGGATGTTCTGGCTGTGGAGGGAGAGAACGGGGACCCGCGTGGGGAGTGGGGATGAGCAGGGGCCGGGGTGAGGGGGACAGGCCTGGGCCCTGCACTTCCAGAAGTGTCCCCTTGTGGCCTGGGCGAGTGAGGGCTGGGCTAGCCTTCCGCTGGCCTTAGAGATCACGGGCGATTTATTCTTCCTAGGACGGACTTTGACCTTAATTTCTTCTGTCATGTGGGGCTGTAAAATCCATGAGGGACCCTTGGGTGGAGTGATGGAGATGTCAGGCAGGCCATCGTGTGGGTATTTAATCTATCAGATGTGTGGCTTGCCATTTAGGGGACAACAGCAGAATGTGGAATCAATATGGTTCGTTAGCGAGCAGCACGTGCAGACCCGATCAGTACCTGCCAGTGACGGCAGGCCTGGGGCGTGCCACCCGGCACCGAGTCACCTTGGACTGAGGACGTGTCCCTGGAGCGTGGGCAGGGCCCAGGTGCCTCTCCCTCCCTTCCCACAAGGCCAGGAGCTGGCTGTCCCCTGAGAGCCCACAGGAGGGAGACAGAGGGAGGGGCCAGACAGTGGGGACCTGGGAGGGCTGCAGTGGTGTGGCCGCTCCCCCAGGGGGCTGATTGGACTGTCCTTTCCCTTCTGTGCCATCCTCAGGGCCCGCAAGGCCCCACTTAGTGAGCCTTAGACACTGTCTGCACAGCTCCCTGGCTCCCTCCTCCTCCCCTCCCCTGCCACATAGTCCCAGCTGGATCACTGGCCCCAGAGGCCCACGGTCCTGATTGTGACGGTCACACACACCCTGGCCACCCGCCCTCCTCCCACTTCCCCGCAAAAATGGCTTTCTGTGTCACAGCCTGCTTGGTTTGGTGAGCAGATGTGATTTTTTTTTTAAGTCACTCGATTGAGTTTCCCTCAAACCCAACTGTGTGTGAGACAGAGAGACAGACAGACAGACAGACAGACTAGGGTGCAGCTCTCAGCTCTGCTGATCACTGACCGTGGGGCCCACGTGCAGCTGTGGGCCACGTTAGGACAGCAAGCTGCTGTGGTGTCCCCGATCCAGCCTGAGGGCTGCCTTCAGTCTGGCTCCCCAAGAAGCAGAGCCTGGGGAGAGGGTGGGGGACAGGCAGCCTGCCCGAGAGGCCAGCTCAGGAAGCGGCTGGCAGCAGAGCCAGAGGGGGTCTGAAGTGGGCTCCCACCGCGGACCCGGGGCTCGGTGGCGCTGGGAGCTGTGGCCACGGCTGTGCTCTGTCGCAGCTCGGGGGCCAGATCTGGGTAGGGATCCACAGAGCCCCCATTGAGCAAAGGCAGCTTCGGGATGTGGGCTCCCACATCATTCCATTCCCCTGGGAGAGAGGCAGAGAGGCCCAGGCCCCCCGGGAAGGCAGCCCCTGGGGTCCCTGAGCGCTGTACGCGGCTCCCACTGCAGGCAGGCACGGGAAGGGGTGTCTCTAACGCTCACCTGATGTCCTTCTGCCCAGGGACAGGCGCACCTCCTCACTGGGCCCCGTGTCATCCATGGTGGTCTGGGAGAAGGGCGGGTGGGAGGCCCTGCCCCTCGGCCACTCTGCTGCTCCCTGCCTGGGGACACTGAGGTCACTGAGCAGCTCCCTACCTGGCCAGAGGGTCCAGCTGGGCTCTGTCCCCACCCAGGGCAGCGTGGCTGGGTCGGGAGTTCCTCCTGGTCCCTAGGGAAGGGCCTGTCCAGGTGGCCCTCGCCGTGGCCTCCTGAGGGCCTGGCTGGCCACCGCCTCTGCCTGGGCAGCCCTGGAGCCTGGCTCTGTCACCCGATGGAGACGGGAACGAGTGGCTGGCCTGGCGCACCCTTTCCTGGCCCTGCTGCTCACAGAGGCTCCCATCTCCCCTCCTCAGGAAGCGCTTGCTGACCCCAGGTCCCCCCTTCCCCCTGCCCTCAGGCTCTCCTGTCACTCTGTCTATACCCTCCTTGGCCCTCAACTTCTGGCCATGCTGGTCCTTTCTCTCGCCCTGTGGGGACTGTCTCCCAGGGCACGGGGGGTCTGGCCAAGGCTGACTGTGGCACTTCCCGGCTTCCTTACTTGGCCTGTGTGTGGCTGATGCTCAAAAAATCCCAGAGTCGTCTCCTCCACCAGCGAGCCTCTGGCTACAGAGCATCTGGCCCAGCAGGACCAGAACCGCAGCCTCCCGAGGCAGAGCTGGAGAGACCCGTTTCTCATGCAGTTAGGGAAACCGAGGCACAGGGACGGGAGTGACCTATCTAAGCCACATGGCCAGCCAGGACAGGGCAGGCATCCTGACAGTCAACCCAGCCCTAGGATCAAGAGCTCTGGCCTTGAATCAGACCCAAGTTCAAATTCTGGCTCCTCCTCTTCAGTTTAGTGACCTCAGCAAGTTCCTGAAACTCCCTGGCTTCAGTTCCTCATCTGAAAAATGACAATGTCAGTCTCTAAGGGGAGAAAAACAAACACACTCTGAAGTGCATCTAATGTGCAAGTGCTCAGCAGTTTGTTAAACAAAACCAGCAATCACCCAAAATAAAGGAAACGCCTTATGCAAATCAACTACCTTCATGTCTGGCTCCTAGCAGAATCTCAGGACCACTGTGCAACTTCAAGAATGTTGCTTAACCTCTCTGAGCCTCATTGCCTCATCCATCAAGGGAGGATAGTATTACTTCCTGTCACATAGAGTAGGAGTGGAAATTAAATGTGTCAAATACATATACATTTCTTAAAATAATGCCTGGAACTCAGGAAGGACTAACTAGGGCAAATGACTGTTACCATTTTGTAGCCATTATCTGGCTGAGGTTTTTCCTCTGAGAAAAATGTGACTCCTCTTGGTGGTTCAAGATTATGGAGAAGTGTTTAAGGACAAGCACCTCACAGGGTGCCAGGCAGGCCCACAGACAGCCGGAGCTCGGCCAGGAAGTGGCCATAGTCTCACCCCACGCCTGCCCCAGGCAGTTCCCCAGCAGGGGCCCTGGGGACCCTCAGGCTCACTGCAGGCTGCGGCCCCTGACAGCCCTTGACAGAGTGCGGGCTTCCCCAGGACGACTCCTGTGAGCACAGAGCTGCTGGCCAGCGCAATTTGTTCCCCATCAATTTTTATTTCCAGGTTTTAAAATAAAGTAAAGGGAAATAAAAAGGGGGGCAGGAGCTGAAGATCAACACAGCACCTGCAGGAAGAGCCTGGGGACCCCCCAGCACCGGTCAGCCTCCTCCCGCTGCAGGACTGACAGGCTCCCACCTGGCGCTGGGCTGGCTTGGCTGGAGCACCCTCCCGCAGGGCCTCAGGCCACTTCCCCTTCACCTTGACCTTGACAGGGCCCTGTCTGTCTCAGCCCAGGCAGGTGGGAGGCCCAGGCCAAGGCGTGTTTGGAAATGCTGAGAATTGGAGGAAGGAACCATAAAGCGTGTTCTACTTGGAGAGCAGTTCCCCCGTGCCGGGCATGGACAGAAGTACCTCACAGGCAGCACCCCTTAACCCAGCCCCACCACGGGGGCTGCCCCTGTTCTCCCCACCCTACAGACGAGGACCCCGAGGGTCAGAGTGGATGTCACTCACTTCTTCCTTCTTATTCTATTTTTTTCCCTTGATCTCTTTCTCCTTTCTCTCCTTCTTCCTCCTCCCTTCCCAGCGAGCAATCAGAGAGGAAGGGCCTGGGGACAAGAGAGACCCTTCAGGTCACACCCCAGGGACCAGGTTCCCCCAGTTGAGCCCCGCCCTCCACAGTTTGCACCACCATTTGAAAGTTAATTCAGTTATGACCCCATTAGTGGATTGACCCACTAATGAGAGCAGAGCCTTCACGACCCAGTTTCGTCCAGCCCCACCTGTGACCTGTGACCCCTGCCCCGTTGGGAGCCCACCCTCCCATACAGGCACCTCTGGGGCATTCGAGATCCCAGTGGCGCCTCCTACCTTGCTCTCTCCTCCTTCCTCCCACTGCTGTTCTTCCTCCTGTTTAGGATGGGAGACTCCTGACTTTTCTCTGCTAAAAAGCCACCACCTATGGTCACCACTCCCACGTCACCGCTTAGGAGCGGGGACCCCTGGGGACAAGTCATGCAGGTTCCTGACCTTGGAAAGTGAATGTCCAAGTGGAGAAGGGCAGACAGCATGGCCTCTGCACCTGCCAGGACCCCGCCTCCTCCCCACGGGCCACCCACCAGCCAGGCCTGTGGGTTCCGGCTCCAGCCTCCCGGAGCCCAGCTGTCCTGCACCTCCCCGCTCTGCTGGGCCTCCTCTCAGCACAGGCTCCCCACCCGGGGTCTGTTCTCTGCACAGCCATCAGCGAGCGTTGACAAATCTGGGTGGGATTCTGCCAGCGGAGGGGGCTGGGTGAGAAGCGCAGCCCCAGCAGATCTGGGGACGAGCCCTCCCTGCGTAGTGCCAGGCCACGGGAGAGGCAGGACCCACCTTGGCCTCGGAGGGGCCTGAGACTGAGGGGCAGGACCAAGGCACTTGGCAAGGAGGAGAGCTGGGCAGAGGCTGGGCTGCTGGCCCAGAGCAGGACCAGAGCTGGCAGATGGCTCGGGAGGCAGGGGGCAGCAGGCAGGTCCTGGCCCAGGGCTGACCCAAGTCCGCAGCAGGGCCCTGAGGGCAGACCTGCAGCGGCATGTTTGCAGCTCTGTGATTAGCCAGGAATCCTTTCTGAGGCCCGTTGTGGCTGGTCTTGCTCGGCACCCTCTGGGGGAAGCACACTGGTCACCCGCGGGAGCAGAGAGCCAGCAGAGAGCGCGATGCTCTTCACCTGCCGTCAGCCGCCAGGAGGGCGGGACTCGGGGATCCCGAGGACTTGGGTACACTCGGTGCTGTGATCCACTAGTCATGTCTGCCATGGGCGCTGGAGATGCAGGGATGGCTGCTCCTCCCAGGTCCCCAGTGGGGTCCCACCCTTTCCTAACTGCCTCTCACTTGGCTTCTGCACCCCACTGTGTGCTCTGAGCCTTCAACCCCGCCTCGTCAGCAGCCCCACTTCCACAGCTCCACAGACGCCCAGAGCAGGCGCCAGGAGCTTTCCTGAATGTCTATGCCCCTCCCCGGCCACTTCTGTACCCCACTGCACACCCCCCTGGTACCATGGCTGCTCAGATCACTCGCCTTATCTCACAGTCCAGTGGCACGTCCTCTCCCTGCAGCCACCGGCGTTCTGTTCTGCCAGGGACACAGCCACCCAGGAACACCCACAAAGCGCTCAGAGCAGCAGTGTCCTGCCACACTTCACCCTCGCTCACCTAAACCCACCCTCCCGCCCCCAGCTTCCGTCTGAACATTCCTGTCTGCAGCCCCGGGGAGGGATGCAGGATCAGGGGCCTCGGGAGGGATGCAGGATCAGGGGCCCTGGGAGGGATGCAGGATCAGGGGCCCCGGGAGGGATGCAGGACCAAGGGGCCCGGGGCTCCCAGTGCCTCCTGCAGAATCCAGCCCAGCCCGGCTCCAGGTGTCCTGGAGGCTCGGTGTCTGGAGTTCCTTGGGGGCTCGCGATGATGAATGGGGAAAGCATCACCAGCACAGCACCGGGGCTCCTGAGCTGTTTAAAAATGCATCCCATGTAAATTTCCGCTCCGTCAATCCTCGTGGCGTGTGGAACATGCTATTGTTTCCTGAACAAATTGTCCCGCTGCCCTTCTCCCGGATCTGTGCATGGGAGCAGAACTCCTAGCTGCCTCAGTTCCCGGGACCCAGCGCTGCTGAGGAGGCAGCTGGGCCCGCCTTGCTTCAGAGCAGAAGCCCCCCACGTGGAGCGTCCAGGCACGCGAGCGTGATGGGGTGGGGGGGTGCCGGTGCTGGTGGCAGGGACGGAGCATGTAGCTGCCAGCCTGCCCTGCCAGGGCAGAGACACCCAGGTGGCTGGCAAGGGGGTGCGGAGGGGACCACGAGGGCTGAGGCGGGGTGGGGAGGGGTGCTGGGGGCCGAGCGTGGTGTGAGTGTGCACGTGGGACTGTGTGTGAGCGTGTAATGGGGGCGGGCTCTGGGAGGGATTCTGCCTGAACCAGAGAAAGTTTCTAGAAGAGCACGTGGGCAGGAGTAAGGATGCAGGGAGGTACTGAGGCTGCGTGCGTGTGCGTGTGCGTGTGTGTGTGTGTGTGTGTGTGTGTGTGTGCAGGCCTGGGTGTGTGTGGACACAGGAAGAGAGAAGGTGCAGGGCGGACTGTCAGGTGGGGAGGGAGTTCCTTGAGAGTGGGGGGCGTCCGTCCCCACAGGAAGGGCTCAGGGATCTCAGGGCTGTGCTTGGCGGAGACCGAGGGGAAGGCCACCAGCCGGTGGGAGTCTGTGGGACCAAAGTCCTGGCTCAGTAGATGGATGTCTGCAAGACCAAGATAAGGGGCACCAGTGAGGTACAGGGACAGGCTGCAGAGGTGCCTGGGGACAGTGGTGGCCCGTGGCCCATGAGGTGGTGGTGGGTGTGGGGACTGGGTCACCAAGACGGGCGGGACAAGAGCGCTCCTGGGGAAGGACCAAGAGACAGGAGGCCCTGCCCTGTGGGAACGGTGGTCCCTGTGTGGGCGTGGCTGCTGGGACGGGCATCAGAGGGCAGAGGGCCGTGGCAGCGTGTCTGGGGCAGTTGTACTGCCCCGTCCTTCAGCCCGTGACTGGGCTGACCACTTCACCTCCCCAGGACTGGCCCTGAGCAAGAGGGAGCAGGGTCCTTCTGTGAGGTCTGGGAAACGCCCTTCTTTGAGTTTCTGTGGGTCTCGCTGAGGGGCTTCCTGGGCGAGCAGACTCCACCTGAGCCCACCCTCTCCAGGTAGAGGCAGAGGCAGAGCCATTGGGGAAGAGGGACTTCCCTTGGGGGTCCCTCTGCCTCCTGCAGGCGAGGAGCAGCCTGGGTCGCATGGCTGAGCTCTCAAACCGCAGGAGGACCCTCTCCCCCGTGGAAGGAGCTGGGGTGGGTGGCTGGCAGCACACGACTTGCCAGGCTTAGGGTGTGCACCTGTAGCCCAGCACTCAGGAGGCTGAGGTGGGAGGATGGCTTGAGTCCAGGAGTTCAAGGCCAGCCAAGGCCAGCCAAGCCATCATAGCAAGACCCCATTTCAATTAAAATAGAAAAAGTTGCCTGCCTTGGAGTTGGCAGTGATGGTTTCCTGTCCCAGCACTGTGGCTGTTCGTCCCTGGATAAGTCGGTTGGCCTCTCTGAGCCCTAGTTCCCTCCTTTGTTTGTAGATGAGGACAGTAGGGGTGTTGGTGCCAGAGAGCTATAGGGAAGACAAAATGGAACAAAATGCCGGAAATGCTTGGCGGATTTGATGGCATGGAGTTAAGTGCTCAAAAGAAAACGGCAGGGGTCCCCCTCTTACTCTCCTCTCCTGTGGCCTGGAGGAAAAGATTAGCACTTCTGACTTGGGCCTGGTAGATCCAGGAAGGTGGCCATCGCCCGCTGCCGCCTCCGCTCACCTTGTCTTAACCTTTGGAATTTCCCCCAGTACGTGTTTAGTTTTTCCTTTTCCTCTTTGTGACCAGAAGGAAATTACACCTGTGCCAGCGCGTCCATCACAGAGGCAGGCCCTCCGCAGCAATTGTGAAGGCCAAATGAGGGAATTAGTTTTGCCGGTAATGCCCGCGCTGGGGAGAAGCAGGAACCAGAGGGATGCTTTGTAAGTCAGGCCGCCCTCTCTCCCCGCACGCGGGTGGCAGGAACAGGTGCTGGCCACAGGCGGGCACTGACCAGCCCCCGTCCTCCTGGGCTGCAGGCACCACCACTAAGGGAGGATGAAGGCGAGACAGGGCCCCCAAGTCCCCTAGGCCTCACTACCAGCCATGCAGTTCTCGCCAGGGTGCCCAGCTCCTGGTACCCACCAGCGACCGCCCCAAAGACCCCGCACGCCTTGCTCTGCTCCTGGGCACGCCAGTCTGAGCTGGCCACGCGGCCCCTTCCAGCCCGGCTCCGCCTTATGTCCCCATAGTTCTTCCCATGGTCTGAAATGACAGGACTCAGTTATTTCTCTCCCTGATTGTCGGTCTCCCTGTTCTGATTGCAAGTCACCTTCCAGCGATGACTTGCCGTGCCTAGGGTGGTCACTTGGTCCCTGGGAGAGTAGCTGGCCCATGGGAAAAACTCAAAAAGCTCAGGAGGCTGAGGCAGGAGGATGGTGAGTTCAAAGCCAGCCTCAGCAACTTAGCAGGGCCCTAAGCCACTCAGCGAGACCCTGGGCGGGGATGTGGCTCAGGGCTTAAATGCCCCTGGTTAAAAAAAAAACACAACTCAACAAAGTGTTTACTGACTGTGACTGAGCGAGTGTCCAGCCGCTCCCAACCAGTCTTCAGGGTGCCAGCCGTCTTCCACCTGTCCCTCCAGGCCACTCCTCTCCACCTGGGGGACATTGGGTGAGGCCCTCCTTCTGCCTGCAGTTTTGTCCTCGGGGACTTTGTTTGGTAAGAGCTCCAAGCTCAGGAGATGCGGAGGAGCCCAGCATTGCCCCTGGGCAACCTGAGCTGCCAGGGGCTGCCACTGCCCACTGTGGGCCTTCTGATGGGGGCAGCAGCCCCACAGGGGGATGGGAATGGGAACCACAGAGTTTGCTCAACTGGGCAAGAGCCCACGCCCACTGCGGGCACAGCACAGGGTGCAAGGCTGGTTAGACGCAGACTTCTCCACCACGGGGGTGGGGGTGGGGGGTGGGGGGTGGGGGGGGTGGGGGGGGTGGGGGGGGTGGGGGGGTGGGGGGGGAGGACGCGGGACGCCCACAGGCAGATTTCGGGAGCACAGATGGCGCTGTGTGCTGTAGGAGGGGTTTAGTGAGGGGCTCCTGGGTCAGGACCGCTGGTGGCCAGGGAGCTGTCAGAGGGAGGGGCGTTTAGGATGGGCCCCGAGGGTGCAGCGGGGTGTGGGAAGCCGCTATGGCATGAAAGGATGGGCTAGGCAGCAGGGGGCAGCTAGGGGGCGCCAGGGAAGTGCAGCTACAGGAACCAAAGGCCTGCGGGCTGGGTCAGCCTGGACCCGGGGTATGGTCTAGTCTTAATTCAGAAGGTAATGGGGAGCCATTGAAGGTTTTTGAGCAGAGGCTGGGATCATGTAGCCATTTTGACTGCTTATCCCTGGGCCTCTTAGGAGACCTTGGTCAACCAAGAAAATGTGTCTGTGTGAGCAACCCCGCGCCTGGGGGAGCCGTACTGCGGTGGTGGAGGGGACACAGAGGGACCAGAGGGAGGACCCTGGAGCAGGCTGAAATGTTCGCCTGGAACCGATGCTTTGGCATTTCCTAGAGTTGCCGGGTGTGATAGGAGAGCCACCCAGCATGGTCAGCGGGGCCAGCCCTGGCCCATCCCTGTAGACACCTGCTGGGACTGAGGCCTCAGAGGTCACCCTGTAGGGAGACAGACGGGCTCCTTCCTAGAACATGGGGGAAGTGGGTGCTCGTGCATGAAGAACCCTCCTCCCCATGTGAGCCGCTGTCCACCTGCCACTGGGTGCCTGCTGGACTTTCAGGGGCTTGGCCATAAGCTTGTCTTGGGAATGAGGCTGTTGACCAAGTGTCATAGCAAGCAGAGGGACACCCAGAGCCAGTGGCCACCCCTGCCTGGATGAGGCAGGACAGTGGGTGGGTAGCAGAGTGCCAGCTACAGCCACCCAGGGGCTGCTGGGCCAGGTGGCCATGTGGAGCTATGTCCACCCCCCGGTGCCATTGGACAGCAGTGCTCAGGGGCCTGTGTCCCACAAGGTCCCAGATGACTTTTTTTGGGGGGACGGGGTACCAGGGACTGAACCCAGGGGCACTTAACCGCTGAACCACATCCCTAGTCCTACTTTGTATTTTATTAGTGACAGGGTCTCCCTGAGTTGCTTAGTGCCTCACTAAGTGGCTGAGGCTGGCTTTGAACTCATGATCCTCCTGCCTCAGCCAAATGACTTTTAAAGCTGGGGATTGTAAAGTCCGCTCTGCCCCTTGCCAGCGGTGAGCCTTGGACAGTTCACTGAGCATCACTGGGCCCCCGTTCCCTGGTTGGTAAAAGGCAGTGGGGGAGGGGTTGGAAGCACCTACCTGTGGCCACAGCGAAACAAACCTGTTCGTTCCTAGGTGCCCTGTGGGTTGGGTACAGAGGTAGCCGTACATGACAGAGCCATAGGTAGGTGTCTGTCCAGCCCTGTACAGGCTTAGAGCAGGTCAGTCAGCAAGAGCCCACCCAGCCCACAGGGAGTTCTGAGTGGGCAGCTGAGGGTCAGGGGGGAAGGGGGAATCTTGGTCCAGGTAAGAGTCCGTCCGTGTGGTCCCTTCGGTCAGAGTCAAGGCTGGGGTACAGGGCCCAGCTGTGTGTACAGGAGGGGTGGTCCCCGAGGGCAGGCTCCTCCCCAGCCAGCCCGAAGCCCTGCACTGGCCTGGCAGAGCTGGGGCTGGGGGTGGGGGACCTCATGGCCAGGCACAGAGGCAGTTTCTCGCCTTTTTATCCTGCTTCCTGCACTTGGAAGGGAGAGCTCGGCCACCTCTTTACTGGATATACATATTTCATGCAGCCATTAGGTGGTGGCACCAAAGGACCTGCAAATCTTCCCTGGTCAGCATCTGAGTGGGCAGCGAGAGGCCCCCGGGGACGGAGCTCATGATGGGAGACATTCCCACCTGGGGGAGAGGACAGGGCTTGGGGGTGCTGTGCTCTATGACAGTCCCATCTTGTCCCCCAGGGGCTTACCACCTAATCAATCGCCTGGGCCTCAGCTGCCCCAGGTCCCAGAGACTGGATAAAGGGTCCTCCCGCCCTGATAGTCCAAGTGCAAGTCTGCCCTGCACCAGATTAGAAGGGCTGTCCCCAGGGTCCATGTGGGATCTCCCGGGTCAGGTCTGCATTCCCCGTCCCCTCCCCCTCCATGTTCCCCTCCTCCCCTTCCTTTGGAATCTCTCTGCCTGTCCCTTTTTTCTCTGCTCCCTCCACCTTCTAACTAGGTTTTGCTCATTCATTCTTCAGTTGGGGACGTCTCTCCGGGGCTGGACATGGTCTGTGCCAGCAGGGAGCCTGGCCACGCTCCTACCCTCACACTCCCCGTCACCTGGCCTTTGACTGGGGAAGAGGCGGAGGCCAGGATGCCCCACAGTAACCAGGGCTCCTCACCTTCAGGTCCTCCGTCCCCCGCCCTTGCAGGTCCCCGTGTTTCCCAGAGACAAGGCTTAGATGACCGCAGAGTGATACAGGGACAGGGCTTTTGTTCTGAGGAGGCAGAGGTGGGGACACCCTCCCAGGCTGATGGACAGGAAGTGAGAGGGCCAAGTTCCACTGTGTTCCTAGGGTGGGTGAGACCTGGCCTGGTGACGTCCTCACACACAGGTGGAGCCTCAGGGGGCCTGGCTGTCCTTCACCAGGTGTCTTCAGGCACCACTGTCACCTCAGGTCCCCTCCTTGGGTGTCATCTTTACTCTGTTGAACAGCAGAGGCCTCCGTCGGGGAGTGTGGTGTCTGACACAATCGTGTGTCGCCCCTGTGACTCGGAAAGCGCCTACCATCGGGCCTTAAAGAAGCCGGGGAGCACCTGGAAGCCAAGCCCAGGGGCTGGGGTCCTTGTTCTAGTTGTCATTCAAATGCTTTCTCTCAGTTGGAAGTTGGGGTTAAGGGTCAGCTTGCAAAACACCCTGGACCGTCCTGGTGTGAGTTGAAGGACATTCCTGACGGGCAGCTGAGAAAAGCAACAGCTGGCAAAAGTTGACACAGTGGCCAGAGAAAGAGTCACCCTGGCCCACCCAGGACCACACTGGGGAGAGGGAAGGCCGAGGTGGAAGAGAGGCCACTGTGCCCCGCCACAGTGGCAGTCCCCTAGAAAGAAGGGTCCCGCTGGCGGGCTTTGTGCCCTAGGACTGGATCCGTGTTCAGACAAAGCCTCCGGGCCTGTGACACGTGCCAGCAGAGCTGACGGACACCTGCTCCGTCCCGCGGTGCTGGTTGCGGCTCTTTTGAAGGGAAGCCTGAGGTCCCCCGCGGGTTCCCTGGTGGCTGTGCAGGGCCGGCCACCGGGAGCTTACCAGGGCTCCTCCTGAGCTATCCAGGTGTCTGGTGGCAGCAGAGGAGTCGGAGGGCCCCAGGCCTCGCTGTTCCAGGTCATTTCCAGACAGGAGCTTGGGCGGGGAGGGGGCGTTTCCTGAGGGGTCCTCTGGGGTGGTCAGGGCAACCCTGTCGCCGTCCTCCCATGGGGCAGTGTGCACCCTGCGTGGCCCTGCCCCTCGGGGCTCCTGGCCAGGTCTCTGGTGGGCTGCAAGCCTGGGGGAGCCGAACGGCATCTTTTTCTCTGATCTGCTGCCCCCCCTTGCCCCATGCCCTGTCTCCACCGCTGACTGCTGCCCACCTGAAAGGCCCTGCCAAGGTCGCCCAGGAAGCCCGAGGTCCGCCTCCAGCTTTTGCAGTTTCCTCTGACTATTGGGGTCTGCCTGGGCCACAAAACACGGCCATGAAGCCCCCCGCCCGCCCCTTCCCGCACTTATGCGAATCCGACCATCTATTCCCAGAGACAGCGGCTGCTCCTTTTTCCTGAGTTATCTCTTAACCTTGTCATCATTTACTGGCGTCATTAGACATCTTTTCATCCCATCTGCCACACATGTCACTAGGTGGGCCATCCCAGTCAAATCTGTTCCGTCTCAGGATGCCGCTGCCGAGGAGCCTGGCTGCCCCGGGCTGGCGAGCACCCCTTGCCCGGCGCTGGCTGCCGTTCCATCCATCACTTCTGCTTTCTTAGGGACACGTTCCTTTTCGTCAGGGGAGCAGCACATCTCTCCACGTTCAGATAAAAGTGAGGCTAGGCTCCCTTTAAGAAATTCATCTCAGAAATCCATCAGGATTTTCTGAAAAATGGTCAAATCTTAGCCAAGCACACACACCTGTGAGCCCAGAGGCTCAGGAGGCTGAGGCAGGAGGACTGAAAGTTCAAGGCCAACCTCAGCAACTTAGCAAGACCCTGGTCTCAATAATAATAATAATAATAATAATAATAATAAAAAGAAGAAGAAGGAGGAGGAGAAGGAGGAGGGGGGGAAGGAGGAGGAGGGGGAGGAGAAGAAGAAGAAGAAGAAAGGCTGGCGGTGTGGTTCAGTGGTTAAGCGCCCTTAGGTTCAATCCCTGGTACCTACAGAAAGCTTTAGAGGCAATGACCCCCTGCAACTGCAGTCTCCGTGCTGTTGGCTCAATACCTTTAATGACACACGTGTGGTGGGTTTTTCTGCTCTTCCTGTTGGTGCAAAGCCATGGACGCCTGAGCCTGGACAGTGATGTCCCCGTTTCTCTTCTCTCTCGCAGAAAAGATCAACCGAGTGTTGTAGTTAAGTGATCTATTAACTAGTCCTCGTCCTTGGTCCCCTAGTTTGCACAGGGGTCAGGCAACATGACGTAAAAACATCAACCTTTCTCTTCTCAGCCCAGTCAACTTGAATGTCGTCCGGCTAATGGGTGGGCATCCTGGAGGGGGAGCCTTTGGAACGCCTGGAGGTCGCCCATGTCTGTACCTTTGGTACCCAGTCATCGGGATCTGGAGGAGGACGCAGAGCTCAGGGTGCACAACCCCCCGATAGGTCAAAAGCCCACTTAACAGGACTAGGAACTCTGTTCAAAAAGGAACAGAGAACGAGACCTAACGGTCAGGGACGGTCACCTTGGCCCTAGAGACAAAATCAAGCTGTCCGCCTGCTCCAGGCGGTCACAGATTCCCAGAGGCTGCGTTGTAGATCTCAGGGTGAAGACAAGGACAGTCAAAGTCCAAGGGCTCCAGGGAGAGGAAGGACCAGGACCTCCGAGCTCAGTGGCAGTGGCCCTGGCAGAGGGGCAGCAGTGTGGCCCTGGGTTGGCCGAGCATCAGAGACTGCAGAGATGCCCGAGGAGGGGTGGGTGCTGCTGCTAATGATGCCAGTTGCCATGACTGCAGAGGGAATAAAGGTCACCCGCTGTCCCCCTCACACAAGGGGGCTCAGACTCCTGACTGGGGCTCAGGGAGGACAACACCGTGAGGGACGCGGGGATCACCTGTGGCTCAAGTGCCCCTCAGGGGTGCGTAGGAGCCAGGCCTTGCCTCCACCAAAATGAAATTAAAAGAGACCAAACCCCGAGCCACTGTCCCTGTGAGAGGACCTCACACCAGATCCAAGCAGTGGGTTCTGAGGACTCCAAACCCGTCGCTCTGGCAGACGCCGGGCAGGCCCGGGACAGCCTCCACAGCCAGGGCTCACCTGTGGGGACCCCTCAAAGGGGTCCCACTGGGTCACCAGAGATACATCGTTGTCCCATAGAGCTCCTCACGTCTCCCAAAAAGAGGACAGAAACACAGTCGTGCAGGAACAAGGCTTTGGGTCTCACGGGAGGCAGCCTGTGGGGACATGTGGGGACAGTCCCAAGCTGACTCAACAGGAAGCAGACACCTGGGGGTGTCGTTTTTACTCTGCTGGTTACTTCGGTGTCTAATACCTGCGTGTGTTGCCCTGCACCTCGGAAAGCTCCTCCCAGTCAGTCGACAGAAGGCGGGGACCACCTGGGGAGCAGCCGGCCAGGGGCTCTTTGCTCTCTGGGCCCGCAGTTAGCTTAGTGACTTGGTGGTCGCTCACTTCCTGGCCTGTTGCTGGGCCCTCACGCTGTCAGACTTAGGTGACGTCTCCTGTTTGCAGACCAGGAGCAGCTGCCCCATGAGTCACGGGCGAGCCTGATTTGTCAGGGAGACTGGGAGCTGGGCAGGTCCCTGGAGGGGAGAAGGGAGGTGGGTTTCATGGGAGCTTGGGTCTCCTCTCCCCTGGAATAACCAGCTCTCCGCCTGCTGAGGACACGACCTCTCGGTTGGGAGGCAGCAACTCATAGAGCCCAGGTGAGCCCTTTACCCTCCCTGTGCCTCAGTTTTGCCATCTGTAAATTGGAGCTCATAACCGCTACCCGTGAGAAGGAGAAAAATGAGGTGTTCCATAAACGGTGGCATAGCTGTCATTGCCGAGTGACCCGGGGCAGCGAGAGGCCCCTCGGGGAGCCAGCATGTGGGGACAGTCCCAAGCTGACTCAACAGGAAGCAAGACACCTTGGGGTGGCCTCGCTGCCTGTGGTCCGCCTTCTCGTGTGTTCAATGAGGGTCCTGCGGTGAACTCTGAGCCTGACCGGGCGGCGCGGGGACAAAGGTCTGTCTGCACACAGTCTACAGGAGCAAAATCCGTGGGGACAATGCGTGGAACCGGGGTTCAAGAGGCAGCTCTGTGGACGCAGGCAGCCAGAGGCCCCGAGAGGGCCCCTGTGTGAAGAGCGGGGTTCTCCACGTCCCCGGATCTGAACCCGTGTCAACACTTCCTCCCCATTTGGTTCATTTGGAATATAAATACATTATTCAGGGATCTGCCTTCCTGAACTGAATATATGAAACACAAATGAGCTTTTTCATAAAAATTCAGGTTTATTACAGAGAACATAGAATTTAATAGATTTCCTGGAATCGAGAGGCTTTTTAAAAGGGCCTCAGAAAATATTTAGTAGAAAGGTATTAAAGTATATTTTTAGCCACAAAACCCCTATCCACGCGAGATCTCACGGAGAAATGGTCGGTGCAGAACCGACGTCCGAGGCCCCCAGGTCACGCCAGGCCTTTCCCTCCTGGCCTCTGGTGGCAGGTGGCACTGTATCAGGCTCCAGGGCAGCGGCCTGGGAAGGGAGCAGGGGTCACCTGTAGAACTGTGCCCACTCGGAGGGTGTGATCCCATGAAGGAGCCAGTGGATGGCGCCCCGCAGCCCGCCCTGTGGATTCCAGCCACGCGGGGATAGGTCAGACGCCATGGTCCAGCCACAAAGGCCACCCGGCATCACCAGTAGAACCCCTGTCTTCTGAGGAAAGGGGAGAGGGGGTCTCCCTGGTGGCCTGAAGGAGGAGCCCAGGCAGAGAGGGGAGGCTCGCTCTGCTCCCGACCGGCTCGCCACCTAGAGGGGTGACGGGTTACTGCAGGCCTCCCCTGTCTGCGGCCTGGGAGATGGGTGGAATGTCAGTCTCGGCACACAGGTGTTGGTCCCGGTAAACAGGATGTTCTTTGAAAACATAAAAGGTCACAGAGTGGAACAGGCTGCTGATGTGACCGTCACAGCCACTGTCGTCAGTGTAAGGCTGGGCTCGCTCCCTCTGGTCCCTTAGACTGCAGGTCACTGAGACTCCACTTGGTCTGGTCTGGGTAAAGAAGTCTTTTTGTTTAATTTTTTTATTTGTTCTTTTTAGTTATACATGACAGAGAGTGATTCTGGCATATCATACATACGTGGAGTCTAACTTCCCATCCTCGTGGCTGTACATGATGTGGCATCTCACTGGTGGTGTATCGTATGTGAACACAGGAGAGCTCTATCTGATTCAGTCTACTGTCTTTCCCATTCCCACCCCCTCCCTTCCCACCATTCCCACTGAACATCTATCCTCTCTCCCCATTGTGAACTAGCATCTGCATTCAGAGACAACATTTGGCCTTTGGTTTTGGGATTGGCTTATTTCATTTAGCATGATAGTCTCCAGCTCCATCCATTTACCAGCAAATGCCATGATTTCATTCTTCTTTATGGCTGAGTAATATTCCATTGTGTATATGTACCACATTTTCTTTATCCATTCGTCTGTTGAAGGGCACCCGGGTTGGCTCCACAGTTTGGCTATTGTGAATTGAGCTGCTGTGAACATTGATGTGGATGGGTCCCTGTAGGATGCTGATTTTAAGTCCTTTGGGTATATGCTGAGGGGTGGGATAAGTAGAGGTCTTGATGGACTCACAGGCCAAGCTGCGGGCGGAAAGGGACAGCAGACTCTGGACGCTAAAACCGCCAGGATTTAGGCTTCCCGTCCGTCGCTGGCTCTCCCATGGGTGCCGCTTCACCCTCCCAAAACATCACGGCACCCAGCTTCACTCCGGAGAAAAGTGTTCGTCCCCAGCAACAATGAGAAGGATCCCGATGGAGGATTCTGCCGGACCCACAGTGGTCAAGGGCCACCCCCAGGCCATCCCTGTGGCCGGGTGGGGTGGCAGCTGGAACTGAGTCCCTGTGTTCCATGGGGGAGGAGCCAGAGAGGATGGCGGAGGTGGGTGGGGCCTGCGTGGGGAGAGTAGGCTTCCAGCGGGCGACAATCCCCCCTGAGTGGTGGGTCGTTCCTGGGTCAAGGGCAGGACAGGAACCCTCCTGGGCCCCGTGGGCAGCACACACGCCGGGACCCACCAGGCGCTGAACCACGCCCACCTTGGTTTGGGTCAGTTGGCCAACCTACAGGTTGTGCCTGGGGCAGGTCTAGGGTCTCCCACGCCCGGAGCACCTGCAGGGGATCCGCCTGCCCAGCCTGGCGCGAGAGGGGGACTCACACAGATTTGGGGGGACCGGCCCCTGGAACTGTGCTCTCCAGGACACAGTTCAGCAGCCGTTGGTGGCTGGTGACCCCTGAGCAAACAGCACGGCTCTGGAAGTCTGCGGGCCAGGAGGGGGGTGGGAGAAAGGGGGTCCCCAGGCCCTTTCCTGGCGTGGCCAGGAGGCCCAGGTGGGCCTGGAATTCACCACTTCCTGTCCCCCTGCAGGCAACCGACAATGACGTGGGCACCTTTGGGGAGGTCAGCTACTTCTTCAGTGATGACCCTGACAGGTGAGACCCGCCCCCACTTCCTCTGCAGTGGCCCCCACCACTCACGGGGTCCAGCAGATGTCCCAGTGCCCAAGGGTTATGCTGGGCCCTGCAGCTGGAGCACTGGACTGGGAGCCAGAACCCAGGGACATTGTTGCTGCTTCATCCCTGAGTGCACAGCACAGTACCGTTAGTCAAGTTTCCTAGACTATCTGGGACATAGTTTCTCAAATGATAGCCTTTAGCAGGGTGTGGTGGCACACATCTGTAATCCCAGTGACTTGGGAGGCTGAGGCAGGAGGATCGAAAGTTTGAGGCCAGCCTCTGCTATGTAGTGAGACCCTGACTCAAAAAAAAAGGTCAGTTTTGGGAATGGAGGAGACTGTGTGTGAGGGCTTTGAAGCACGAATGATCGCACCCCGTGGCCACCGCTAGCAGCCACGGCCCTAGGAGTTCCAACTGCAGGCACTGTGTCTGTGCATCACCTGTGTCATCTCACAGCTAAATGTTGGAGGCACTTGGTGCTTGGCCACTATTATTACTTCCACTTCACAAATGCAGCTCAGAGAGGTTCTCACCTTCCCAAAGTCACACAGCAGACAGGCACCAGGCCAGGCCTCTGCACACGACAGGACACACAGCGTCCATCTGGGGGGGGTTCCTAGCCTCACTGCCTGACCGGGGCCAGCTTTGCCCATCATGGGGACACGGTACTGGCCTGGTCCCTGGCCACCTCTTCCCCTCACCCACAGTTGCTCTGAGCCAGGGGAAGCCCCTCCTTGTTGACCTCGTCAAAGGCCACGGTGAATTCATGGGCAGGTCTGCGTCTAAAAACGAGGGATCTGCTGCACTTGAGAGAAGAAGGGGGGAACAAAGGCGGTCAGCTCAGGTGGACGCCCCACTGAGTGATCAGACAGAGGGGGGACCCTGGGCAGCGTCCTGGGCCACACTGTGGGGAGGCCTGGTGTGGAGGAGCAGCAGCCATGGTCGCGGGCACAAGCCCCGCCCACAGGGTGTCCACGCGGCTTCCTCCCCCCCCATCCTGGATTCCGCCAGTTCCCATCTTCTGGGCCCGGTGCTTCCTCTGTCCCTGAGCCAGGACCTTCCGGGCCTGGTGGCACGCAGCTGTGGATCAGGACAGCTCACCTGAGCCTCCAGGGGACCTTAGAGGAGGCAGTGGGAGGGATTGTGCCCTGGGTCTTGCTTCCCCCAGGGGACAAATGCCAGCCCCTCCCCCAGTGCCTCAAGCAGGCCACAGAGGCAGCTCCCAAGAGGTGACAACCCTCTCTTCCCGTGTGGGACACTTCTGCCATTTTTGAGCATTTTGGTGCAAAACTCCCCGGGGTGACAGACCCGCCTCTGTGGCTCTCCAGCATCTGGTGACTCCTGCTGCTGAGGCTCCTGCCCGCATGTCCCCAATGGAGTCCCCCGAGTCCCCCCAACCTCACTGTTGACCACGCTGCCCTTCCCAGGACCCTGCCCCCCCCTCGAGGCGGCCCAGACGCCTTCCTGTCACCCTGTCCATCAGCACGGGCGGGACATGGCAAACGCGGGTGGCTGCCCGCCAGGCTGCTCTCATCCAGGCGCCTTGGCGCTCCCTCCTCCCCCGCCAGGTTCTCCCTGGACAAGGACACGGGACTCGTCATGCTGATCGCCCGGCTGGACTATGAGCTCATCCAGCGCTTCACCTTGACCGTCATCGCCCGGGACGGGGGCGGCGAGGAGACCACAGGCCGCGTCAGGATCAACGTACTGGACGTCAACGACAACGTGCCCACCTTCCAGAAGGACGCCTACGTCGGGGCCCTGAGGGAGAACGAGCCCTCGGTCACGCAGCTGGTGCGGCTCCGGGTAAGTGCCCTGGGCGCTCCTCGGCCACCTCCCTGTGGAAGCCACCGCGAGCCACGCCGACCTCCGGGCACCAAGGTCCAGGGTCCGGTTCTCGGACTGTGTCGGGGCTTCTCTGAGCATCACCTCCTGTCCCTGGTGACCAAGGGGGGCCTCACTGATAGTGTCTGTCACAGCTTGACTTTCTGGCCACCATTTAGCAAAAGGATGCCCCATGTCCCTGGCAAAGATGTGGCCAGGGGAGTGGGCAGCGGGTCCTGTGGAAGGACCTCCTTCGGAGCCTTTCAGGGTCCGCTGCAGCGGGCAGAGCCACAGGCACCACGGGGTGCGGCCCAGTTCACCAAAGGGGAAGCAGGAAGGGAGAGGCCAGGAGACAGGGCCACTCACGGAGAAGCAGGGCCAGACCAGAGGAGGGATACGCTGCAAGTGTCCCCCAGGGGGGCCCTGCCATGCTTCAGTGACCTCAACCAGGGGCTTCTGAATGTCCATGCTGCTTCCCCACACCACCTGCCCCAAGTGACAGGACCCTGGTCCTCCATGGGAACCTGTCCCAAAGCCTCCTAGGGTGAAGGCAAGGGAGGGCAGGCCTGGGGCATGCAGAGCAGGAGCCCCCCAGCGTGCCGGAGCTCCCCGTCAGACCCCCTCCTGCTCAGAGTGTGGGAGGCTCTGGGGTCGAGGACAATCAGGAAAGAAGCTGATAAATTGCGACACCCCAGAAGACGGTCAAAGGGGGCGGGATCCGCAGGGCCTTCCTCCCCATTTACTTCCTCGGAGCATACGTCTGTTAGATATCCGTCTCGTTTCTACACTGTGCCACACTCGGGTACACAGCAGCAATTGAGAAACACAGGGTCCTGCTTACGGGAAGCTGGTGGTTTAAGCAGGGCAGGCAGCAATTAAATAAGAAATGACAGTGGGCATGAGGGTAGTGATGGGACACACAGCACCAGGGACCTACTCCTCGTCCATTTATATTACCATAACAAAATGCCCAAAGCTGAATACTTTATAAAGAAAAGAGGTTTGTTGAGCTCCCAGTTTTAAGGGCTGCAAGTCCGGGATCGGGCAGCCTCATTGTGTCAGCCTCTGGTGAAGCCCCCCTGGATGCATCCCAACATGACGGAGAGCACCGTGGTGGGAGCATGGCAAGGCGAGCAATCCTATGTTCAGACAGGAGACAAGAGACTCAGAGCCAGACTCGCTTTTTTATAGAAACTCGCTCCCTGCTCCGGGGCCCTCACCAGGGTCCTCCATAGTTACAATAATGCATCCTGATGGCCCCAGTGACCTAACGCCTCCCGCTGGGCCCCTCCCTTCAAGTTTCACCTCCTCTTGGTGCTACTGCAGGGGGAACCAGGCCACCAGCTCCCAAAGCCCCGGGGACAAACCACGCCCAGCCCCCTCCCCAGGAGCCCTTAGGGCCTGGAGCTCAGAGAAGGCATGGGGTGAGGCGGGGGTGGGGGGGTGGGGGGGTGTGTAGCACCCATCCTGGCAGGCCCCCCCCAACCCTGGCCTCCCGCCCTCCTCCCAGGCCGCAGCTGCCCCCTCGGTTTCCCAGGCGGCCTCTGGGCTCTGGGTCCAGCTGAGGGCCACAGACCCCTGGGATCCTGGGCCAGGACATGACCCACAGGAAGAGGGAGCCCTGGGAGGGGCCGGCCGTCCCCTCTGTCCAGCCCCGGGGCTCACGACGCCCCGTGCACCCGCTTCCTTCCAGGCCACAGATGAAGACTCGCCCCCCAACAACCAGGTCACCTACAGCATCGTCAACGCCTCCGCCTTCCGCAGCTACTTTGACATCAGCGTGTACGAGGGCTACGGAGGTAGGCGCCCGGCCTGGGGGGCGTGCGGGCTCTCCTCTCCCCGGGAAGGGCGCCTCGGGCTCCCTGACCCCTGCCCACTGGGGAGCTGCATGTGGCCAGCGGTCACCCTTCCAGAGGGTCCGCCCCACATCAGCCAGAGCCCTCTCTGGTTCCTGGGCTGGAGAGTGCAGTTTGGAAGGCCAACGTTCCCGGAATCCATGGGGGTCCCTATTTTGTACCCAGTCTGCCTGGGAGACCCACAGGAGGAGCCTTGTGACCTAGCCTCCCATCCCTTGGGCCGTCCTGGGCCACCTCACAGCCTTCCCTTGCTGTCTGTGGCCCTTCTTTACCTGGACCCGCCCTGCCTGGACCACAGTGTGTCCTTGTCCCTAGAGCCCTGGTAGCAGGAGCAGCAGCAGCAACTTCAAGACCCAAGATCCCGAGAGCGAGCAAGGCCACCTTGCTTTGTAGATGAGGCCGCCGAGGCCGAGAGGCGGGTGCCACTTGCCTGAGGTCACCAGCTTGGCACTCGGGTCCCTGTGTGGTCTGGCTCTTGGTTGCCTCTCCAGCCTGGTAGCTCAGCAGATGCCCCCACCCTGACCAGAATTCAGCCTCTCTGAACCCCTGGACACCCTCTGCCCTCGCGCTGGCCGCCTGCGTGTTCCTCCTGCCCACGGGAGAGCCCTCTCCCTGCCTCTGCCCCCTGCTCCCTCTGGCCGGCTCTGAGGCCCACGAGAAGCCTCCTCTGCAGGAAGACTCCCGAGTGCTGGGGCTGGGGCAGGCCTTCCCTGGCAGAATGACCCGTGCCTTGGACGCCCCGGGTCCCCGCTCATGCCTCTCTGTGGTGACAGGGACGTGCGGTCACAGGAAATGCCCAGCCCAGGGCTCTCCCTGACATCTGAAGTCCCTGTTGACAATCAGGAAAGTAGCAGGCCTGCACCCACCCTCCCGCCAGAGGCGCCCTCAGACCTGACCAGTGAGCCAGCACTCTGTGTCCCATGTCCCCACAGAAAGTGCCATTGGACACTGTGGTCAGGGCTCTGCAGGTGACCTGGCCCACTTCCCTGCCAAGTTGAGAATCGGTGACTCAGCACGAGAGAGTGACCGCAGGTTCAGGCTCTGCCGTGGGGGGACACTTGAGAACTGAGGCCTCTCTTTGGCCCCCTGCAAGTCTCTCCTCGTGGTCTCCCCCCGCAAGTGAGACAAGCCAGGGGAGACCAAGGACAACACTGCCATCTGCACCCCACTGCCAAGCCCTTCCTGGCGCCCCAGTATTGGGCAATCAATGGTGAATTCTGTGCTTATGGGGTGTGTGGGGGGGGAGGACTGGCCACTGGGACGAGGCTAGAGAGTGTGACCAATAGGGAAAATTCAAGAAGAAAAGTGTCAGGGGAATGAGGGAGACAGACAGGTAGACAGTGGAGCCTGCTGGACTCTGGATTTGGCCAAACCTAGGATCATATCCTGGCTCTGTGTTGTTGCTGGCTGTGTGACCCTGGGCAAGTCACTGAACCTCTCTGTTTGGTTTCTTCATCTGTAAAGTGGGGCTTTTCATCACACTTATCACCTAGTGAGTTCAGCACGCTGCCTGCTGCACGTCAGGAAGTCAGTAGATAGAAGTGATGACCAGGAGGCTCCAGATGCTCAGAGGCCAGAGAGGAAACCCAGCAGAGCTGGCCAGGGTTACACCGGTTGTCCCTTCTCGGCCTAAGGGGAGCCCTGGCTGGCTGGGCATCCAAAGCCTGCCTACAGGGGGCCGCTCCTGCCGTTTCAGTGATCAGCGTGAGCCGCCCCCTGGATTACGAGCAGATACCCAATGGGCTGATCTACCTGACAGTCATGGCCAAGGACGCCGGCAGCCCCCCTCTCAACAGCACAGTCCCCGTCACCATCGAGGTGTTTGTGAGTACTCGGCTCTGGCCTTGCTCCTCCAGGGTACAGGGTGGCAGGGCTGGGGACCCTGCCCAGAGGTGTGGACCACGTCCTTGCCTATTCCCACAGCTCGGCTGTCCCAAATTCTGTCCCCAGCAAACCGCTGCCTGCAACTAAGCTGCCTGCCAGGGAGCCCCGGGGCCTGGGGTTCAGGAAGGGCCAGATTGCCCTGCTCTGGCTCCTTGGGGGGCCTCAGGACAGCCTCTGGGGGTGGGTGGAGCTGGGGCCAGGCAAGAGGAAATGAGGTGGAGCCACAATCTGTGAAGTTCCAGGGAGTGACCGCCGGGTGGTCACCTCTCTTCTGCGTCCCTCTCTTCCCCTCTCCACTCCTCTGAAGATCTGAAGGGACCTGAAAGCACAGCACAGCTTGTCTGACATGAATGTCAACACGCCCTGGTGCCGTCCCTGTCTCACAGTATCAGCCACTGAATCCGTCTTCACCGCGGCTCATTTGTCCCAGGCCGCCCCCCAGCGACCCGGGGAATACAGAGCTTGGCCTGTCCCCGCTGAGACCCCGCACGCTGGGTCTCAAGACCCCCCCAGCCCCCCCACCTGCATCCAGGGCAGTGAGAGCCTTGTGGCCCCCGGGATTGGATCAGGTTGCCATGAGCTGCGGTTTGCCAGGAGTTCAGGGGCAAGGCAGGGCCAGCCCTGGAGGAGACGGGGTCCTGGGCAGGGGTGAGGGAGGCTGAGGGAGCAGCGAGGGGGAGAGCCAGGGCAGCAGAGCGAGGGCAGAACAGGCCTGGTCTAGAGTCCTTGTGTGTGACCAACTGGCTTCAAGGAGTGGAGGGGGGAGAGGGGTCCACAGGAGCCCAGAACGGCCTGTCTTGAGCCCACCACCTCCCGCCTTAACGTGGACCCAGAACGGTCGGTCCCCTGGCAGTGCTGACCACGGCTGGTGTCCACCACACCACAGCCTGGCCACAGCCCCCACGCCTCCCCTCACCTGGCCACACTCGTGGCCCTGACCCACCCGCCACCCTCAGGAGGACTGTGGTCCTGTCTATGAGGCAAGAGGCCTGGGTGGAGGCGAAGGGAGGTGGGCACCTGCACCCCCACCCAGGAGACGTCGGGTGGGAGGGGCGCTCGGCCCCAGCATAGGGCTTGGGAGGCACCTGGGTTCGAGTGCTGCTCTTCCAGCTGTGTGGCCAGGAGAGGGCTGCTTACCGCTCGGAACCACAGCTTCCCCATCTGCAAAATGGGGACAAGCCTGGCACCTTCCCCAAGGGGTGCCTTGAGGACTCCAGGGGATAAGGCACCTGGCACCTGGCACCTGGCCGTAATCGCAGCCGATGAGACAGCCACAAACACTGCCACAGCAGCGGGCTCCAGCCTGCCCTGTGCTCACGGGGCAGAGGGACCTCTGTAGGCTTTGGGAGAGGGCGGGGCAGGGCGGTTGAGGGGGACGGTCGAGGTCTGTACTCCAGCCCAGGGCCTCGCAGGCGTCACCACGCAGTGGCAGCTAGCTGAGCTCCACCAGCGCCCGTGCCTCCATCGCTCAGCCTCTCTCAGCCCCATTTACAGATGGGGACACTGAGACTCAGGGCGGGTGGGTCACAGTGCCTCCTGGCCCCTGGTTAGTGGCAGAGCTGGGTGGAACCCCACCCCTGCTGCCTCCAGGCCTGTCTTCTTCCCTCCACACTCGATGGCCTGGAGCCTGGGTGCTCCGTCCCCCCATGTGACTGAGACCTGGGGACCTTCTTGGAGTGCACATGCTCATCCGGCCGGAATGAGCCGAGGCTGAGGTTCTGGGTTTGCAGCAAGGTGGTTGATTGACACTTCTGCTCAGGGGACCACATTTGGAGCAGCTAGGCCTCCGGAGACCTGTCCTCAGGAGATTTTGAACCCCAGGGGCTGCCCTGCACCCCAGGACCGTCCCAAGCTGGGACAGGGCAGGGCCTCTTCTCTTTCCCTCTCAGTCTCTCTAGGGGACCAGAGCCAGCAGGAAGAGGAAGGCCAAGGACTGAGCTGACCTTTTATCCACTGCAAATACTAGAGTGGGCGCAGCCGCCCCTGATTCCAGGGAGCAGAATCTCTGGGGGCCGAGTGGGCGCGAGACTCCGCTTCAAAACGCAGGGGCTTGGGTGGGGCAGCGCAGTCCAGCAGAGGGGGTCCAGTGTCCCCTTCCCTCAGTACTGTCACATGGGTCAGCAGGAGCATACACCTCCTTTCCAAGTCTACCCCAGCCCGCGGCGACCAGGAGGGGCTGGGGACAAAGACAGGTGCCACCTCAGCTGTAAGTGGATCGTCTGGTCCCGGGAGCAGGGCTCTTGAGCCGCATCGTCACTCGTAGCTAAGGACCACACTTGAAAAGGTCACTGCCTTCCGGCTGATTTTGCACGTGGGTGGTTTTTAAGTAGCTATCACTTGGCTGCGCTGCCTCCTCCCTCCACCAAAAGGGGTTTCTGAGGGAGACCCCTGGCGAGTTGGGGGGCTGACGGCAGCTCCCCACACAGGCCAGGCCGGATGGGGAGAGGCGGAGCCCAGGACCAGAGGGACAGGGCCAGGAGCAGGTGATTCCTTTCATCCACTGCTTGTTGGTTTTTAATAAAGAAGTCAAACTCGGTTTGTAGATTTCCCATTAGGGGACAATAAGCTTTTGTGGAGGGAGCGCTGAATTAGAACTAATAGCAAACGCAGCGCCAGGATCCGGGGAAATATCACCGCTAATAAGTTTCTGCCTCGTGCTCCGTGGCTGACATTCCCCCGTCTGGTGCAGCCAGGCAGAAGCTCCAGGGTGTGTGCAGGGGCACTTGTGCCCATGCCAGGGGCCAGGGAGAGGTCCAGGGGTGCCGCTGGGGCGTGGGACATCAGGACAGTCCTGGGACAGCCCAGTGCCAGGGCTGAGGGACCGGTCAGCGTGAGCCAAGGGACAGAACTGGAGCGTCCCCTTTCTGGGCACCCACGACCATAGCGGCTGAAGCCCCGAGGGGTGGCTGGCCAGGCAGCGTGTCCTCTTTCCTGGTCGCTTGGCCAGAAAGGACTCAGCACAAGGGCTTAGCCCAGCCCCCTCCCCTGGGGGAGCCCTCAGCCCCCTGAGCCAGGAGACCCTGGGAGCAGGACCTCCTGAAGGCCGTGGCTTAGAGACTGCCCAGGGCTGTCCCTCGGCCCCCTCTTGGGCTCTGCCCTGCTCTTAGGTCAAGGGGGAAGGCTGAGGGCAGGGGGGCCGGAAGCCCCTGGGGTGAAGAGGAGGAGCAGCCGGTCAGAGGCAGGGGCTGCATGTGGCTCTGGCCCCCCAAGACGGGGCCTCCCCAACCCATGCCCAGTTCAGCTCCTCAGTCCAGCCCCGCCCTCGCCTGCTGAAGGCCTGACCAGAGGAGGGAGAGCTCCAGGAGGGGGCCAGGCCCCTGGCCGGGGTGGGAGCCCTTGTCCCTGTGCGTGAGGAGAGTCCGGCTGGCCCTGCCTGCAGCCCGCCCAGGGCAGGATCTCAGGGTCTGGGAAGGACCTGTGGCCAGCCCCTGCACACCCCAGTACCCTTGGGGCTGTGGCACTCCAGGGACGCGGGCGAGCCACTGCTCCTTCATTCCCGTCTTTGCCCCCTGGAACCCGGGCTTGCCAGAGGGACCCCCCACCCCCGGCCCTGGTTACCTGTAGAGGCCAGAGCTCCTCGGAGCCACCAGGCCCAGCCTGCGCCCTTTGGCCCACCTTGAACTGCCGCCCAGCCTGACCGGCTCCCTGGCCCCAGCTACCCGCCCGCTCTCCTTCCAGGACGAGAACGACAACCCGCCGACCTTCAGCAGGCCCGCCTACTTCGTGTCTGTGGTGGAGAACATCATGGCAGGTAGGCCCCCCAGGAGTGAGGGGCGGGCGCAGCCAGCACCCTCGGGCACCTCGAGGCCCGCTCCAGGCCCTGCTCACGAATGTAGGGAGGTCCGTGGCCACCTCTGTTTCCCAGGCCAGGTGTCCTGGGACAAGTCAGGAAGCCTTTGAGGACGTCTGGTTATCTGCTACCAGCAGCTACTTAGAGAGCAGCCACCATGTGCAGACCCTCCCCTGGAGGCTGGGTCCCTGCTCCCTGGCAGCAGGAAGAGGATGGTGACAGATGACGATTAAGCCGTGTAGAGGCAGAGTTCTGAGACTGAGGCTGGGAGGCGTCTAGGAACCAGGACTCCCTTGAAGAATGGCCTTGAGTTGTGTTCCTAGGTGAGGGTGAGGACAGAGGCTCCGTCCTGGGCCACCCAGGTCCACGCCTGGCTCCGGGGCATCTGCTCTGCCCCGAGTCGACCTGGTGGCCTCACCCAGAGGCCAGAGTGTGCTCTGCTGTGGGGACGTGCTGTGTCAGGAACTGTCGCACCACTGCATGAGTCAGAAACTGCCAGCTCGGAGATAGCAGGATCAGGGACACCTGGATAAGCTAGAGTCAGGCACCGTGAGGTGCAGGGCCCACTGGAGTTAGGGGTGGCCTTCCAGGGGTACCACAGGCCTTTTTTGGGGGGTGCGGTGTACCAGGATTGAACCCAGGGGCACGTAACCACCAAGCCACATCCCCCAATTTTTTTTTTTTTTTATTTCATTAGAGACAGGGTCTTGCTAAATTGCTGAAGCTGCCTTTGACTGAGATCCTCCTGCCCCAGCCTCCCGCGTCGCTGGGACATAAGTGTGCACCACTGTACCCAGCTCCATGGGCCTTTTAAAGGGAACCTCTGGGCACCTCTCTGGTGTCTGACGATTAGCTAGTCAGGTGCCAGGCCATGTCCAGCCCACCCCTCCCTGTGACCGCCACACATCCCCAGGAGGTGCCATCCTCCTGGAGCGCTTGGGGATCTCCCATGGGGTCTTCACTGTGGTCCCTAGTTCTCTTCCTAAGCAAGGGCGTGTGGATGACAGGGCACAGTAGAACTTGTGTATCTGTGCCCTGCTCAGAGCAGGATGGACCAGTCAGATCCGAGGTCCCTGGCCACCTGGAAGGGGCCACCATCACCTGCCTGACCCCTGACCTTCCAATGCTCAGCACAGACCACCAGCAGAGTGCAGTGGGAGCAGACTGCGGGCCACGGTGCCCAGCGTGCTTCCTGCCCAGGGGTCCTCCCCGAGATCCCACAGGGAGGTCCCGTCTGCAGAGCAGGAGGCTGAGGCTCAGACAAGCCCAGGCACTTGCCAGGCCCATGGTCTCCAGCTGGGGTTAAGCCGAGCCTGGGTTTGGGCCAGGGCTGCTGCGGAAGGGCTGATCCTCCACCCAGGAGTGCGTGCAGCTAGGGATGAAGGTGAAGCCTTAACTGGACATTAACGAGAAAATAAAAACCCTTATAAATTCCCCCGCCAACAAGATAAAACAGGACCAAAATTGGATGCAATAAAGGTAGAATAGTTTAATATGGAGCTTCATTTCTTTTTGACTCAAAAGTAAAAGGTGGTCAGTCTGAGTGTTTAACGAGGAGGCAGCTGCAGGGTGAGGAGGTAGCACTGAGCCTCTGGGGTTGGGAGGGAGGACAGGCCACCTCCCCCAGGGTCCCCGGCTGCCCCCTCTGACGGAGCCTCTTCCCACACAGCACAGGGTCTGGGCCAGGAGGGCAAGTAGTTGGGCCTGGTCACCCCTGGAATCCCCCAGGGGGCAGGCTCCCTGCCTCCCTGAGGCCTCTGGCAATGCTAGTCCCCAGGGACTGGGACTGGGGGCCCAGGTGAGCAGTGCCTACCCCCTTTGTCTCCTGGAAGGAGCCACCGTGCTGTTCCTGAATGCCACCGACCTGGACCGCTCCCGCGAGTATGGCCAAGAGTCCATCATCTACTCCTTGGAGGGCTCCTCTCAGTTCCGGATCAATGCCCGCTCAGGTGAGCCCCCGGGCCCTGGGCCCTGCACCCTTGGACTCACAGGGCCAGAGCCAGCCCACTCTGAACACCTGGTTTTATCCCTGAAATTTTCACAGAGTGTGATTCCTGACCTGACCCCGAAACCACCTCAACGTGAATCTTTCCACTCAAGGTCGTCTTTAAGGGCGAGGAGTCCTATTATGTTTCAAATACCTGTCGTTTTACACACAGGTGGTCCACACACCTCCTCAGGGACATGTCTACTCATGTCCAAGTGTCCCCCTCTCTCAGCCACTGAGCTGGTCCTTGACCTGCTCCTCACACACACCTGCATGCCAGAGGACTGCTGGTGGATTACGTTAGTTATCACAGGAAACAAGCTTAGAGTGGGTCCGTAGAAAGTTCTGGAACACTACTGTCATCATGTTCTTTTATCTATTCACCTAGAGCCCCACCCCAGCTCCCTGCTCAGCCCGTGCATCTCTGTCCTCCTTCTCCGGTTCTCTTGAGCCTTCCTCCCACTTTCTCTCCTCCTTGAAGCTGGAAGGAGGTAAAAAGAGACAGAAGGAAAGAATTAGAGACCCCGGGCTGTTCCCAGACCTGAGGGAATCTGGGGTCTGGTCACCAGGAACCACCTGCTCTGAGCCAAGTGCGGCTCTAGGCCCTGGGGTGGAGGGGAGGAAGACGGGACCCTGCGAGGCGCCCTCTTCCAGGTACCCACTTCTGTCCGAGCCGGGGAGCTCCAGACGCCAGCCCTGGGCGGCTCAAGACAATGGAGACACCCAGCCGTCCAACACGGTGTGCGGACAGCCTCCACGGGCCAGTTCTCGGGCCAGGTCCCTTCCAGGTTGTGGCTCCAAGGTCACCGCAGAAGGAAGAGCACCCGGGGCATGGTGCCACGCGGAGCTCATAGGCCAGGCCTGGAAGTGACGTGCCTCACTCCTGCCCACTGGCCAGACCAGGCGATGGCCCCGCCCAGGTGTGAGGGAGCCTGGGAATGGCTCGCAGGCCGGGGGCCCCTTTCCAGGAGACGTCTACCTGGGGAGCGAACAGGAACTTAGGGGACCCTGGGCGTCCCTGCCATGGGCGATCAGTGGCTCCCCAGTATCCATGGCTGCCCGTCAGAGTTGGCCCCAGTGTCTCCCCCATCTACTTTCCCTGGGAGCTCTGGAAGCAGATGGCCGGAGCCGATGTCCACAGACGACAGAGGGACCCCAGGGCCATCATGAGCCCCTCCTTCCACCTCTGAAAACGCAGAGGCCTCCCTCCCTGCTTTGGGAGCGTCTACCCCAGCTAGCCACCCCCCACCCTCCCCCGTTTCCAGAAAGCTCAGAGCAATGCTTCCAGGACCCCGTGGAGACCAAGGCACTCCCGACCCTGGTGTGAGATGGTCCGGGACCTCTGCGTGCTCTTAACTTACACCACCAACACCATGTGAATGCTGTAGGAAAGTTGTTCTGTTGGATTACGCAGGCAACCACCAAAAGAAAAAACGACACCTCATTCCAGATGCAATTATTTTCCCCTAATTTCTGCTTAGTGGAATGTGCACCTGTGGAGACACGGAGGGCGGACACAGAAGCCGTGTCACTCACTAACCTCAACCAAGTGCTGTTCTCAGCTCTCTGACCTGCGTCTTCCCACCCTCCAGCATTAGTCCCATTTTCCAGATGAAGAAACCGAGGCCCAGGAGAGGCTCAGAACTTCACTGAGGACTCACAGAGCTGAACTTGGGGCTCCAGAGCCCCAGGGTTAAACGCTGCGCCGTGGGAAGCCACGTTGGAGCCCGCAGTGCCACCCAGATGGAGTGTGGCTCCGCCCTAGCCTCTGTGTCAGGGACTCCAGCTCCACGCTGGGCCCTGTAGTGATGACAGGGACATTTTCTGCTGCCTGAACACGGCTCCTCCAGCTCCAAAGGTGGAAGCCTTTTCCTCTGAGCTCTTTGGTCAAATTAGCCAGGGCTGCTGCACAAAGGTGGCCTTAATTGGATCTAATTTCCCAGACAGGAGAGGCCATCGATCATGCCGTCAAGTTCATGTTTAAAACTTTTTAGAGATTAATTTCTTCCTCGCCCTGACAATTAACTGACACCACCCCACTGGGGAGCTTGGCTCAGTGGGCAGACCTTTGCCAGTCTTTGGTCCCTGGCCTGAGTACCTTCCCCGACTTCTCCCCCACGCCTCGCTTCCTGCTCGGCCCTCGCTGTTCAGAGAATAGGCCAGGTGGCCCTCGGGACCATCTGACCCAGCTCCCTTGTTTTATGATCAAAGAAACCAAACACAGAGAAGGGAAGCCACTTGCCTCAGGTCACACAGCTCAGGAAAAGGGGGAGAAAAAAAAATGGATAGCACATAGTCCCTGCCCTTGGGGAACTATGACAGTCCACTGGAAGGAAGCCATCGTTTTCTGAGTGTCGGGAGTGTGGCCTCGAGAAGGCACGCTGTTCTCCATTTTACAGATGAGAAAACTGAGGCCCACCCAAGGCCAGGCACCTGGGAAGGGTGAAATCAGAATCAAATCGGGGTCTCACTGTCTTTGTAGAGGAGGCTCCCTTTCCGCTGCCCTGGGAGCTGGTCAGCAGCCTGGCCGGGAGGCCGGGACGAGGTCGGCCCCTACCAGCGCACACCTGCTGGTCTGTGAACTCGCCGCTCAGTGCCGTCGAGTCGTAGCTTGAACTGGGCCTGGGGGAGCCTTACACTGAAATCAGCCAACGCCCCCGCCCCCTTTGGAAGCCAGTTGTCACACACGTGCCAACACACCACACCAAAGGTGACATCCGTCCTTTGGTTTTGCCAAAATAACAAAGAAACACCAAAAACAGCTGACAGGAGTTCTAAGAGTTTTTATTTAACGTCGTCACGCGTTTACACACTAAAACAGTCAAGGTGATATGACTACGCTGTTCCCAGGGTGATTAGGAAATGGCTTTGTGACCATCTCAGGGCACTGTGGATTCAGCTGACGGGGACTGGGTCACCAGCAGGCACGCGTGGGACCCTGGGGTCTTTCCTTCTGGTCTTCGTTTCCTGTGAATACACCGCGCCCTGTGACAGTAGCTATGTTAATCCCACAGCAGCCCTACAATGTTCCCTTTGGGCCAGATGAGGAAACGGGGCAGGCAGCAGCTCTAAGTGACTAGTTGCAGGTGATACAACAGTAAGATAAAGTCAAGCCTAGGCCAGATTCTCTCTGACGGAGTTTGAGGCCGAATGGCCTCCTTCCCTGTTCTCCCGCCCCTTAGCCTCCAGAATTGGCCTTGACTTCACACCCCGGGTGTGTGATCACCATCCCACGGTCCCCGAGCACACAGACAGACACGCACTGCCACCCAGCAGGCATCTCTCCTGCACCCTGGCCCTGCTCCTTCCCTCGCTCTCTCCCTGGCCCACCCGGACCCCCTGGCTCACCCTCTCCTCTCTCTGGCAGGTGAGATCACCACCACATCTCTGCTCGACCGAGAGACCAAGTCTGAGTACATCCTCATCGTCCGAGCAGTGGATGGCGGCGTGGGCCACAACCAGAAAACGGGCATCGCCACCGTGAGTGCCCACCCCGTCCACGCGCTGCCCGTGCTGACCAGGTCACAACTCCCAGCTCATTCCCAGGTGTCCCAGGGCTCTGAGCAGCGTGGGGCATGGAGAGTAGGGAGGGGGCAGATGCCACCTCCTCATCAGCCTTGGGCCATCGCAGCAACCGTGGGGAAGAGGGGCGTGCCACCCGGGATGTGGGAGCACTGGGGTGGGGGGGCACACAGGGCCCGCAGGGCCAGCAGGGGAGGGGACAGAAGGCCTGAGCCCCAGAGCCCCTCCTGCCTTGGCACCGACAAGTCCCTGGGGGCTGTCCCCATGCCTACCCAGCCCTCGTGATGCCTGGGTTTCCTGCCACGAGCCAGTAGGACCAGCAAAGGCACCTTGTCACTTAGGGAGGGACTTTGGGGTCCTGGGTGAGCTCTTGGCTTCAGAAAGAACAGGGAGGTGGGGAGCAGAAAGGCCCCTGTGGGAGAGGGGGAGAGAGGATGGGGGCAGTCTCTCCAGCCCTCCCTTCGTGTGCCCCTTCTGCCGTCCTGGGCTGTCCCTGGGCAACGCTCTCCTGACCGCTCTCAATCGTCCTCACCCGTCCTTGCCAACCCAGAGGGGCGGAGGCTGGGACTTGGCAGGAAACCCACTGTGGCCGGCTCCGTCCAGGGAGGCCCTGCTAATAGGAGTCAGAGCCCTATAAATAATTCACCTGGCGGCAGGTGAGCAGGAAAATTGCTTGACTTGTAGCTGGGAATGGGAAGCTCAAGGGATTCTGTCAGTCCCGCCCTGTCAGTCACCTCCAGCCAAGACTGGGATGGCCCAGCGAACACTTCAGGGCCGTCCCGTCCATTCTGTGCCTCCATCCTCTCCTCCTGAAGGGACCTGGCTCCGTCCTGTCCTCCAAGGACCCTGACCAAGGCTCCCAGAGTTGATGAAACTGGTATAATTAACTCCAAGGTGGCCATCAGCAGGCTGGGGCTGGGCTCAGTGGTAGAGCACTTGCCAAGCACGTGAGGCCCTGGGCTGTCCCCCCACTGTCCCCATCTGTCCTGCCCTTGGCCATCTCAGCGAAGCGTGTCCCACAGCGCCCCCTGTGGCTCCACAGGTGAACGTCACCCTCCTGGACATCAACGACAACCACCCCAGCTGGAAGGACGCCCCCTACTACATCAACCTGGTGGAGATGACCCCTCCCGACTCGGACGTGACCACGGTAGGTGGGCCGGAATAGGGTCCACCAGGCCGCCCTTCCTAGGGGCTACCTGCATGGGGCTGATGGACACGCTTCCCTCTGAGCCAACTCTCAGAGCAGACTTCTAGAAGCTTCCTTGCCTAATGAAAGGTAGTCAGAGATCAAGGGAAAGCCCTCCCCCAGCTTCTGGTGTTAGTGGAACAGTGTCGGGGGGCAGGGGCCGAGCTGTGGCCACTCTTGTCCTGCGATCCCCAGACTCTTGCCACCCACCAGGAGAGCCCCGACCCTCAGCTGTGCCCAGCGTCTGCTCTTCAGCACCTGGTGCCCACAGCCATCAGCCTGGCCAGCTCCCACCGGTGCTGGCCCCAAGGCTGGCCCCCAGGGTCAGAGTGCACTCCAGGGGTGCTCTGGTGCAGCACCCCCAGGCTCCCAGCTGGTGACTGTGTGCACGTACATCCAGGTGCCACTCAGGGTGGGAGGGAGATGTGGCCAAAGCACTGGGCCTGCAGGATGGAGACCAGCCTCCAGCACGGCAGGGTGGAGGCCCCAGGGACCTGCCCTGCTCTGTCAACTCCGTGGGCCTCTCCTCCCACACCCTGGTGCTCCGTTTGGCTTAATTTGGTGGGACTGGTTCCCAGATGTCCACCCCACTGCCACCCAGCCAGCCTTGTGATGGGCATGAACTGTGACAGCTCTAGTGTCCCCATTCACTGCCTACCTGGGACATGTCCAGCACCGTGCCCAGGGCTCCCCATGGATGCTCCCACCCTCAGCCACCTCCCACGGCAGGGGATTCTTGCTGCCATTTTACTACAGAGGACAGACCCTGAGCTTCCGGGGCTTGCCCAGGTCCCTGGCTAGGAGAGGTGGCATCAGGACCTGAACCCGCTCTGTCTTCCTGAGACGAGGGACTGGAAAACACGGGCCCGGCCCTTAGGTTCTACCCAGCAAGTGGCCCCGTCCCGAGGAGCTGGGCATTGACGTGGGTGGGAGACGGGTCAGGGCTTGGGATCTGACTGCCCAGAGGCCTGCCCACTCACCCCCAGCGACCTGGGGGCAGCCCCCACCCATATCAGCCACACCCCACAGTGACAAGCGCCCTGGGGATCTAGGTGGGAGAGGATGTCAACCTGGGAGGCAGGACAAAGACGGAGGAGGGGTTGGCCAGCCCACCTGTCCCCTCCACTGCTCAAGATCTGACTCCCAGCCGCTGGGTGGTGTCCCCTCCCGGAGGCCCCAGGGCGGCAGGGGTCAAGGACGAGGGATCTGGTGTCTGTGTTATTCCAGGTCCCCTGAGTTGGTGTGGCAGGCCAGGCCCCTTGAAAACCACCCTCCCGGGCCATTTGCTGGGTGGGACTCAAGGTCTGGCGTTCTCTGCTGCCACCTGGTGGGCAGACTGGAGACGACCTCCTGCCCCAGCCTGGGACCAAGAGCTGGGGCCGGGCGCCCACCCCGAGCCCCCGTCTGCTTCTATTACCTTTGCTTTATGCTTCGGGTGACAGAGGTGACTCTACCAGGAACTGGCTGCACAGGACACCAGCCTGGGGCACATGATCAAAGTCCCCCTGTCAGGCAGAGATTTTCCAGGTGGGGTCTGCCCTTGACTTGGGGCACTTTTGAGCTGTGGTCCACAGTGGCCCTCTCCACTGGCCTTTCTCATGTTCTGCTGAGCCATGAGCAGATACGGATAATGGGCTGGGGGCCTGCTTGGCACCTGTCAGTCACCCTCCTGCTCAGACCCAACCTGCGTGAGAGTCAGAGTCCTTCCCTCAAAACCACCAGGACCTGCCCCCTGGGGACCCCTAGCAGACCCCTCACCACAGCAGGGGCCTGCCGTCCCTCCTCAGGCACAAGACGGGCAAGGACTGGGCACTGGAATCTCTCAGTGTCCCCTGGTCACATTTGAGCCAGAAAAAATAAAAGTAATGACTCAGATGTGCACAGCAGCAGAATCAAAATTAAACCCTGTTCTATTAAACATCCTCCAAATGTAATATGGAAATCTAATGTTTGTGGAAGTTTTATTACATTCTGAGGACCAATTCTAGAATTCTTGAAAATGTTCCAGAACTCCCAGGAATTCCCAGTTAGGTTTGATGGCCAGGAGATGAGAAATCAAGGGGTACCCCGGATCAAGTTGGTCACGGCAAAATAACTTCAAGATTAGTCATAAAAATACTTTAAATGTGACGGCGTAAGATCTCAGTGTGTGTAGCTGTGCGTCTGTGGGTAGATTTAAATGCCTTCAGGGCCCCCAGAGCCTTCCAAGGCCCCAGCCCCGGTGAGGAGGGGTGTGGCTGGTCACGGGAAAGGTGGCTGCAGACAGAACAGCCAGCCCGGAGGTCAGGTGACAAGAAAAGTGTGACATTTGGGGGGGGGCTGGCCCACATCCTGATCATGTCCCGCCGTCACACACAGGTGTGCACACCCCGCCCACTGGCCTGTCGGTTCCCCGCCCCACTCACCTCTTCCCCACCCCAGAGCCTTTGCATAAGCTCCTCCCTCCCCCAGAATGCTCTGCTTCCTCTCCCCCACAGCCTTCCTCCATCTGTCCCAGCTGGGAAGGTCTCCTGGTGGAGAGGCCCTGCATGCCTCTGCCCCTCTCCTGTGGTTTTCTCGAGGTCCCACAGTCCACGCTTGCTCCTTTGGTTGCCTGTTATTAAGAGGTGGCTAGCTTGGGCAGCTGCTGACACCAAAGAGTCTGGGTTCTCATTCCAGCTCCACCACTTCCAGCTGTGTGACCTGGGGCAAGTTGCTTAACCTCTCTGTGTTCCAATCCTCTCACCTAGAAAATGGAGGTAGTAAGAGTCCCAACCTGGTCAGAGTCAGTATGTCCCAATACTGGCAGCACTGGCGGACAGTGAGTGGCCAACATGCGGCAGCCACCGCCTCAGCCACCTCCCTCCCTGCTGTAGTCCCGTCTGTGTGCCCTCCACAGCACCAGACACACTGTAGGTCTTGGAGACCTGAGTCCTGGAAGGTCTGGTCTGGGGAATGTCTCTCTTTCCTCCCTCCCCAGCTGGGCTGGCTCTCCCTCACCTGGACACTAGGGCACATGGCCCAGGACTGTCCCAAGGATCCCCTCCAGCACAGCGCTGGCCACGGCCCTGAGCCCGAGGCTCGGGCGTTGGCTCCTGGCGATTTTCCGGGGCTGGAGTCTTTGCTCAGGAGCTTTGGGGGGCCTCCCACCTGCATCTGTGCGCCAGGTGTGACGGGCACGGGCACTGGTCACTCTGCCCACCTGCTGGGCGCCCTCGGGAGCGGCCGTCCCTCTGCAGTGAGCTTTGGGCCCAGCTCCCCCCAGGCTCCTGCAGCCTCCTCCAAGGACCTGGCTGATGGGCGCTGATTTAGAGCCTTTCAAAGCCTCTAAAGGAGAGGGAGAGGGAGAGCATCACTCCCCGTCAGGCCCCGAGAAAAACGAGGAGCGTGAAACGGGAAATAAATGAGGGAAGAGGTGAGAGTCCCGAAATCGCCCGGCGGGGAGTCTGCGGGCCCCAGCCCACGCCACGACTGGGGACACCCGGGGCCCGAATTCCCGCCACCCCCCAGCTAGGGCGGTCCACCCAGCACCTCTGGCACTTGGGGGAGAAGACGAGAGCCCCCCACTGGCGTGCGGTGGGTCTCCCGCGTGGGCCCAGGACGGGTCCTGTCCCCTGGAGCCTGTCCCCACCCAAGGATCACCACCCCTCCTCCTCCTCGGACCCCAGACACGTGGGAGGGCAAGGCGCGCCTCCTCCTTCAGGGACAGGCCTGGCCTGGCTCCAGTGGTGCTCAGGGTGCCCTGGAGCCTTGTTTCCTTTTGCAAAGTGGGGGTGCTGGGGTCCCCAGGATGGAGGCTGGGGACACGTGCCCACAGCACAATGATGGCACCTCCGGCCTGGAAGGTGGATGCTATCCAGGGAAGGTGGATGCCACGGGTTGGGAGGGAGCAGCCTGGCAGGGCTGGGCTGCCTGCCCCCTCCCAGCAGGGACCCAGGCCGGGCCCCAGCATCAGCCTCCCTCCGGGGCAGCTGGGCGCCTTGGCCAGGGCAGCTCATCTGTCTGTTCCGCTCGAGTGGCCCCAGAGACACCTCTGGCTGGGGATTAAGCCAGAGGAGGGACAGATTCTGCTGCCAAAGCATAAAGGCCTCACAGAGAACATGATGGAGGAGCTGGCGGGTCCCGGCTGTCATTGCCGAGTGTCCTGGAGTTAAGAATGACACTGTCCTGATGTGGCCCTGGGGACAGCAGTCACCCTCCCCTGGCTTTGATCCCGTCCTCCTCTGGTGCCATGATGGCGTTTGCAGCACAGCAGGTGGAGGAGCTGAGGGTGGCAGCCACTGCTGTCCCCAGAGTGTGAGCTGGCCTGGCCCCAAGGTTGGTGCTGTGTGACCTTGAATCTGGCCTGGGCCTCTCTGGGCTGTTTTCCCCTGCAAACTGGGGCCCAGCCACGGCTCCCTGTCCATCCTGTCATCGGCGATGTCGCCGAGGCCCACTTCTTTCCCCATCACTCCACAGTCAGAAGTTCCAACGGAGGGAAGAGAGGTTTGGGGACGAGGCACGGTTTCACTTCAAATCCTTCCCAAGCTCAGCCCAGGTACAGACGCCCCCCAGCCCCCACACACAGATCACCAGGGAACTGCAGGACCACAGAGCCCATGAACTTGTCCCTGCGTGCCTGGAAAGGAGGGACACGCAGACGAGCTGGCAGTGTTGCCTGCTGGGCTTGAGGGACCTAGGACTGGGCACACCCCACTTCAGCTGTCTCCTGGATTCCAGAGGTTGGGCACCTCACTGAGCCTTCTCTGTGAAATGGACATAATCATACATGTCCACCTCATAAGGCGGTTGACAGTGCATGGAGAGAGCCTAGTGCTTCTGAGACACAGGCACCTGCTGGTACAGGTGAGTGCTAGGAGCTAGCTGCCAGACACAGGTCAGTGCTAGGTGCTAGGTGCTATACACAGGTGAGTGCTAGGTGCTAGGTGCTATCACAGGTGGGCACAGAGACGCCCCCTGCACTGGCCTCAGTGAAGGGTCTGTTCCCTCCGGGCAGGTGGTGGCCGTGGACCCAGACCTGGGGGAGAACGGCACCCTGGTGTACAGCATCCAGCCTCCCAACAAGTTCTACAGCCTCAACAGCACCACGGGCAAGATCCGCACCACCCACGTCATGCTGGACCGCGAGAACCCCGACCCCCTGGAGGCGGAGCTGATGCGCAGGATCGTCGTCTCTGTGGCTGACTGTACGACCCCCACCCACCCTCAGAGCCCCTCCTGGGGGCGGTGGCCCTCCACCCTGGGGCCTGGGGAGACCCCTGGGATGGGTCCTCGGGAGGCTGGGGCTGGCCAGGAGGGCTGTGCCTGGTCACCAGGAGGAGAGTGACACCTCTGTCCAGCTGGACCCCCAGAGCACCCAGGGAGGGGCTGGGGAGGGGCAGGGCCCAGGCTGCCTGGGGAGGGGCTGGACAGGACCCTGACCCTGGCCCCTGCCCGCCCCTCTTCCCTGGGCCCTCCCTCCGCTGTGCTGCAGGTGGCAGACCCCCGCTGAGGGCCACCAGCAGTGCCACAGTGTTTGTGAACCTCCTGGATCTCAATGACAACGACCCCACCTTTCAGAACCTGCCCTTCGTGGCTGAGGTGCTGGAGGGCACCCCCACGGGTGTCTCCGTCTATCAGGTGAGTGTCCCTCACCTTGTCCCTGACAGTCGACGGGTGGCCGGGGGTGCACTTTGCACAGGGGGGCAGGGTTGCCAAACAAGACCCCCAGACGGTGTGCAGGCCACGCCAGGCAGGACAGATGGAGGGACTGGTGGTGGCCCACCAGGTCTGGGCGGGTCCCGGGGGAAGAGGGCCTGAGCCGGTCTTGATGGACAGGTGTGTGGGGGGGGGGCGGGCGGAGGTGGCACCCAGCAGGACAGGGAGGCACAGAGGCGGAGAGGGAGGGAGGGAGGCAGTGGTCAGATGCTGGAAGCCAGGCCAGAGGCCCTCTCCAGGCCTGGCGGAGGGCTGGCCCACAGGGCGGATCCAGAGCCCAGGGAAGGCCCACAGCCTGAGCCCGAGTCCAGCCTTCAGCTCTGACCTCACCTGATTTGCAGGAGGTTTTAAAGAAACTCACTCAAGACTCTGTGGCCCGGAAGAGATGGGCCCATCCTCGACACGGCCCCTCAGCCTCCTGCCTCATCCTTTCTAGTCAGGGAGGCCCTGAAGGTGCCAATTCAGGGGAGATGATACCCCAACAGGAGCCATTTAGAAATTCTGGAAGGTCCTCCTGGTTAACAAAGTCTTGGGGCTGGGGTGTTGTTGCTCAGCCGCAGACACTTGCCTAGAGTATGCAAGGCCCTGGGGTCCATCTGCCCCAAGTACTTACTGCAAAACAAAACACGTGGACTTGGAAGGCCCATCACCATGGGTGTGGGTCCCAATTCCACTACCCATGTGCTGTGTGACTTGGAGAACACTACTTAACCTCTCTGAGTCTCAGCCCCCTGGCTTGGTACCTTACCTGCCTGGCCATGCTGTGGCCATTCAACCAGACGTGGGTGTCAAGCAAGCTGCAGGAGATACACGTGACTGTGGTGTCGTGTCCATTGTAGTTCGTACGTGAGAGATCGTGGGATCAGGTTGACCTGTCCCCATTCAAAGAGGGGAGAGTCGTTTGCCAGGATCCCAGAGTGGGCAGTGCCCGCTGGCTGCCGGGCCTCAGTTTCTCCCCCTGTAAGAGACTGAGTCTCTCAGCAGAGCGCTCTCCCCGGGCCCCCAGCAGGGGGAGCCTCCACCCAGGGAGCCACAGCCAGTCCCCAGGGAGTGGTCCCCAACAGGTCAGGAGGGCTGGGGGGTGAGAGAGTGGACGGAGCCCCAGACCCTGCTCTCGGGGCTCGCAGACAGCAGGGAGGAGATGCCCACCAGCGCACCCCTGAGAAGCGGCTCTGAACCACGAGGAGCGCCTCGGGGGAGCTGGCAGGGTGTGGCTCAGAGACTCTTCCCCCGGGGGAGGGGGTTCTGGGGTGAGCCGCGTGGTCCCCTGGCCCCATCCAGGGGCTCAGCAGTCGAGATTTCTTGTTTTATTTGTCCTTTTTAGATACACAGTAGAGTGCGTTTGACATGTTATACACCATGCAGCACAGCTTAGTCTAAGGAGGATCTCATTCTTGAGGGTGTCCATCGGGTGGAGTTTACTGTCGTGTGTTCATATATGAACAGAGGAAGGTTGTGTCCGACTCATTCCGCTGTCTTTCCCACACCCCTCCGTTCCCTTCATTCCCCTTTATCTAATCCACTGAACTTCTATTCTCTGCCCCTCTTGTTGTGTGTTAGCAACTCGTATCAGGGAGAACAATTGGCCTTTGGTTTGGGGGGACTGGCTTATTTCACTTAGCATGATAGCCTCCAGATCCATCCGTTCCCTGGCAAATGCCATAATTTCATTCTTCTTTATGGCTGAGTAGTATTCCATTCATTCATCTGTTGAAGGGGCTTTGAACTGGCCAACTGCTGCAAGCCAGCATCACAGGCTGGAGGACGAGGGGAGATTTCTGGGCCACTGGAGAGTTTGGGGAACCCAGGGCCCGCTGGAAGGAACCTGGGAGGCCTTACTCAGGGGAAGTCCTAGAAAGTTCCAGAAAGTCCCTTCCCTGCCCACCTGCAGCCTCACCCAGTGCTTCTGGACAGCAGCCCACCTGGACCTCTGTCAGCTCTCTCAAGCTGTCCTTAGAGAGCCTCCAGGAGGCACACTGGGGCAGTGGCCTGGCACCTCACACAGCCTGTCTCCTCCCTCAGGTGGTGGCCATTGACCTGGACGAGGGCCTGAACGGGCTGGTGTCCTACCGCATGCAGGTGGGCATGCCCCGCATGGACTTCCTCATCAACAGCAGCAGCGGCGTGGTGATCACCACCGCCGAGCTGGACCGCGAGCGCATCGCTGAGTACCAGCTGCGGGTGGTGGCCAGCGACGCGGGCACGCCCACCAAGAGCTCCACCAGCACGCTCACCGTCCGCGGTGAGGAGACCAGCCTCGCAGGGGCGGGGGGCGTCCATACTCACCACGGTGCCCACTGGCCACGGGCACCCTGCCCAGCTGGACCCTTCAGCACCTCACAGCTCGCCCGTCTCTGCCATGCTAAGGATGCCAGCAAAGCCTGTCCCCATCTGGCCACCGCCATCAGGGCCCCAGACCCTGCCAAGGTCCCCCCACCCCTCCTGGTCTCTGACCCCAGGAGACACAGGGAGGTCGGAGCCGGCCCTGGGACCCCCAGGGGGGAGCAGGCAGGGGAGGGCGGGGGGCCTGTGGAGGGAGCCTTGGTCTTGGGAGAGTCTCTCTGGAGAGTGAAGGGTCTCCCCGACCTGGGAGAAGGCAGCCACATCCCCAGGTTCCCCAAGATTGTCCCCCTGAGCTGACCCTCAGGGCCCGGGTGGAGGACATTCTCATCTGCTTGGGATGTGCCTTTAATTGTCCAGACAGGGTGGGGACACAGACGTGAGTCATGGCCACCGGGCCAGGAGTGACTCCAGGGAAACAGGTGCCGAGCTTAGACTGCACGGAGACCCGTCCCCTCAGCCCATTCTGTCCGTCTGGCTCCTGTGGCTCCACAGGCGTGGAGGAGGCCAGCTGTGTGGGGGAGGGAGCTCAGCAGGCACGCCTGCTGGCCCCCACTCAGGACCCAGGACGGAGGCCACATCTCTGTCCTGTCGACCCACGGCTTGTCCCTGGGAGCCTGGTGCCAGGTGGAAGACCGGCTTCTTCACCACGATTAACAGGGAGGGGACCCAGAGGGCCTCTCCCCAGGGCTCAGCAGAGGCCACAGCGTCCCACGAGCCCATTACTGTCCCTGCGGGTACCACGGGGGGTAGCCCATATGGCGGGGCCCTTTCCCTGTGAAGGTCACCCCAAGCCCGCCAGCCTCAGGAAGAGAGGCCTGGCACATGGAGCTGGGGGAAATCTTTGGGGGAAACTCAACCTTGTGGGGGAGGAGTCCTTCACGCCCCAGGCCTCCCCAAGAGCCTGCCCCCCCCCCATTCTGTCCCTGGGACTTTAGACCAGTCCCTTGGCTCTGAGTCTCTGTATCCCCAGCTTGGGGCTGTGCCCGAGGGTGCCCGCCTCCTAGGGATGCCCGGTGGCCTGCGTGGGGTCCTGTGAGGATGGCACTTAGCGCATGGAAGAGCCTACCCCGTCCCTGTGATTGTCACTGTGATCTCTGCTGTCATTGTCAGGCACGGTCCAGAGGGATTCTGGAATTTTCTCTCCTCTCTTTGACAGTATGAGCAGCAATCAGCCCAGAGGCAGGGCCATGAGGGAGCTCTGGTCAGCTCCGCTCTGGCCCAGCAGGCACAGGAGGCCGGGGCTCATGGCCAGCAGGCGTTGGCACAAGCGCCACTCAAGGCTGGCGGCTCCCTTGCAAATCCCACTCCTGCTGGGTGCGGGGCAGGAGCCTGAGGAGCCGGGCCTAGCTCGTGTCCCCGTGTCCCCGTGTCCACAGTGCTGGACGTGAACGACGAGACGCCCACCTTCTCCCCGGCCGTGTACAACGTGTCCGTGTCCGAGGACGTGCCGCGGGAGTTCCGGGTGGTCTGGCTGAACTGCACCGACAACGACGTGGGCCTCAACGCCGAGCTCAGCTACTTCATCACAGGTGGGCGGCCTGCGGCTGGAGCGGCGGCCTCGGGGCTCGGGGCTCGGGGCTCGGGGCTCGCCCCTGCGTCACGGAGGGTGTGCAGCGTTCCCCAAGGGCCCTGCAGCTCCATCACTCTGGTCGGGCTCCCTGGGGACCTCCCGAACCTGTCAAGGGGTGACCCAGGGGAGGGAGGACTGGCTGGCTTCCCCCTGCACCCCAAGTCAGGGTGAGGAAGAGTGACTGGGGTACGTGGCCTGTCCTTCCCCGGGGACCCCTTACCCACATGGAGAACGCCCATCTGCTTAGAGGCAGCCGGCTTGGGGGGCCTCAGTCAGTTGGTTTAGCTTTAAAATGGTGACCAGCTCCCCCCTGGACAGCCGTGGCCAAAGATGATGGGGCCCTGTCCTGTCGCGACCAGGAACACGAGCCACGATGGATTAGCCACGTCTGCCGCGGTGGCAGGATGGACAGGATGGCGGTCCTTCCCTGGGCTGGGCATCCTTCTGGGCACCCTTCACCCGAGAAGTGCCAGGACACGCGGGGGTGGGGAGAGTCGGCAGCCCTCAGCCCTCAGCCCTCCAGTGGCCCCTCTACAGGGCTGTCCCCTCTCTGCTCACGACTGGCCCGCAGCCACATCACGCGCACCCAAGCACATGCCTACTATGCGCGCTTGCACACGTGTGCAGTGCGCACTCTGGCTCCCTGACTCCTCTGGCCTGGAGCTTGGACTCCGCGGCTCACAGCCCGTCCAGGGCCGCTGCAGCCACTCGCTTCCCTACCCGACGGGGCGACCTCCAGCCTGGTCCTCAGGACTGACCCAGGAAAGGCGAGGTACCCAGAGCCTGCACGTGGCAGTCAGCGCCAGGGCTCAGTCACCAACACTAATTATTCCTTAGTTCTTCCTGTCCCTGCTGGAAGCCAGATGTGTCCTTACACATGGTACTTCACACACTGGGGAGTGCTAGAGGAGTGGGGCCAGGACACTTCCAGGGGCAAACCAGCAAGGACAAGGGAGCTCTTGGCAGCCCCAGGACGCACTCCCGGGACTCAAGGGGCGGGTTCTGGCCTGCTGAGAGCCCTTCCAGATCCTCTGCAGAGTCCTGGTCCCAGCTCTCCCCAAACCTAGTACCGTGGCGCCCTCTGCTGCCCAGAGTGCGACACTGCCTGCAGCTCACAGGGGAGGGGTTCCCATGTGGTCCCCAGCCCTGTGCAACCACAGAGAAGAGACCCTCACGCTTCCCACCTGTCCTGGAACGCAGGAAGACTGTCTCTGTCCACCCGCCCTGCTCTTCACACACCGGTGCCTCCATACAGACTGGATCTCAGCCGTGCCCTGCTAGCCCTGGAGATCCAGGGCCTGAGCAACGCTCAGCTGAGCCCAAAGTCCTGGGCCACATTTCAAAGCTCCCACTCAAGTTAACTGCTCAGCCACTTCTGCAGGGAGGCAGGGGGCAGAGTGGAGAAGGGGCAGCATGTCATGACCTCAGAAAAGGACCCGTTTCTCCTCTCTGTCAAATGGAGGTTAAATGAACCCATCAACGTGGAATGGCCAGGATGTAGTAGGTGCTCAATAAACGTTATGCCCCTATGTCCAGGAACCTGGCCCATGCAGCTGTGCCCTCATCGCAGCCCCTGGGGAGGGCTGACCTGAGCATGGCACTCCCTCCTGGGCCACCCCAGGCATGCAGCAGAGACTTGGGGGGCAGCTCCCTTTGCCTGATCCTGGAGCTCTGCTACCAACCCGAAGCTTCCTTCTCTTCTATCCACAGAGGGAAACGTGGACGGGAAGTTCAGCGTGGGCTACCGCGATGCCTTTGTGAGGACGGTGGTGGGGCTGGACCGCGAGACCACTGCCGCATACACACTTGTCCTGGAGGCCATCGGTACGTGCCAGCTGGGCCACACACACACCACCAACACGGCCTCACGGGGCAGAGTTCACATGGAGGCTCCCAGAGGCCAGGCGTGGAGCCAAAGGAGGGACTCTGCCCTGAGGCCAGTGAACAAAGTGCCACCAAGCGCTGGCACTTGCAGCCCAGGCTCACGCTCCGGGCTGTACGTGAAGCTTAGGATGCTAAGGCAGGGCTTCCTGGGAGCCAGCAGAGGCCAGCAGGGAGACCCCCGCTGCAGCGCCAGGCCAAAGAGAGCGGGAAGGGAGCAGGGAGGGCGCAGGCGCATGGGCACACGGGGGGCAGGAACAGGGAGTGGGCGAGGCCGAGGAGGGCTTCCGAGATGCCCTGGAGCCAGGTCGGACTCTCTGGATGGCCCGTTTAAAAATAGAATAAGCTGACCTCAGCTCTGTGGGCTCCCAGAACCAGTCCACGGAGACCTCGCGGGAGGTGCGACTGGATTCAGGCCCAGGTGGAGCCATCTGGCCTGGGGATCCACGTTGGCTGGCTCTTCCTGCCCTGCATCACCTGGTGGCGGCAAATCATTGCAGCAGCCCCACCCACCCACCCCGCCTTTCCACCCTCTCAGGTTCAAGTGCAGGCAGGGCAGACAGACCTTGCTTCTTACACAGGGCCCCAGCAGAAGCCGCAGATTAGCTCGGATTAGTTCTGTCTGTCCCAGGGCCGTCACTGAGCCTTTGTTGTGACCAGGGGACTGAGGTGCATGGGTTGGTTAGGCCTAAGCCCCGGGCCCATGCCTGGAGCTGGGGCAGAGCCTCCTGCCCGGAATCCCAGGCCTCAGAGTCAGAGAGTGGGGGACAGTCAACAGAGGAACACTCAGGGCCTGGTCTGAGGGAGAGAGAGAGAGAGAAAGCAGTTTTCCCAAGGTTGGCCTACACTAGAGAGAGAAGACCAAGATCAGAAAGCTCTCGGTTTGCCAGGCGCCGAGGTGCACAACTGTAATCCCAGCGGCTTGGGAGGCTGAGACAGGAGGATCGCGAGTTCAAAGCCAGCCTCAGCAACAGTGAGGCGCTCAGCAACTCAGGGAGACCCTGTCTCTAAATAAAATGCAAAAGGGCTGGGGGTGTGGCTCAGTGGTTAAGCACCCCTGGGTTCAATCTCTGGTACCAAAAAAGAAAGAAAGAAAAATTGACCGCTCGGTCGGTTGACCTGGGTTTGGGAAGCCTAAGGCTGGACTGGAAATCTGGACTTTGATCTTCAGGCAGTTGGGAGCCTTTCAGGGCCCTGGAGGGTAGGGGGCGGGATGAGCTGTCTGACTCACTGTTTCCGGTGCAGTTCATCCCCAGTCCAACCTGCCTGGACACCCCCGTCCTGTTTCTGCCCACCCTTGAAGACCCCTCATCCCCTCTGAGTCCAGCCGCAGTTTCGGAGGAAAGGGCTCAGGCTCCGACATTCTGGGTGGCCTCCCAGCTCAGCGTCCCCAGCCGGGGCCAGTGAGCAGGCCCCTCGGGGTGGCGGGAGGCTAGGCTGGGGGAGAGCTTGGGAGGTAAGAGGATCTGCCTGGGGAGGTGACTGCATCCGGCATGTGGCCAGCTAGCCTGGGGCAGAAGCAGAGTCACCCTTGGTTCCCAGCCAACTCCAGCTACCACGCCTCTCCCTGGGGTGACCACCCTGGCCTGGTCACAAACATTGGGCGCAGCTCCTTCCTCCAGGGAGGACAACCCAACAGCTGTCCTGGGCAGGGCCAAGGCTTCCACCCTCACCCACCCCAGGCTGGGAGGGTTCTGCAGAGTCCCCGATGGACACCTAGGGTTTAGGAGCCAGGACCAGGCCCCTGAGTGCAGACCCCCCCACCCCCAGCCAGATCTGCCCTGCGGCCCGTCTCTAAGCCCCAGGGTTTTAATAGCAGTGACAGCTCTTGTTTAAGAGTTCAGATATTCCATTTCTTTTGAGAAATTGTGATCGTGGGTGTCCCACATTCTGCCCACCATCGATGGACAGGAGCAGAGGACAGCTCCCTCCCCTGTTCCTCACCCCCAGCTGCTGGCTCTGCCATCTCACAGCCTGTGTCTGTGTCCTCCATTTGCATCACAGATTGGGTGGCTTGAAACACCAGAATGTATCTCTCCTGGGTCTGGAAGTTCACAAGGAGGGGTCAGCAGGGCCGCAGTCCCTCCGCGGGCTCTAGGGGAGAACCCTTCCCCGACGCCCGGTTTCCCATGGCTGTGGGTGCTCCTTGGCTGGTGGCTTCATCTCCATGTGACCTTCTCCCTGTCTCAAGTCTCCTTCTGCCTTCTCTCTCTTTTCTTTTTTGAGACAGGGTGGGACTCAGTTGCCCAGGCTGGCCTTAAACTTGCAGTCCTCCTGCCTCAGACCCTCGAGTGCTGGCCCTACAGACAGGCGTGCACCTCCCCCCCCCCCAGCATGTCTCTCCCATAAAGATGCTTATTGTTGGGTCTAGGTCCCACCTGAAGGTCCGGGATGATCTCTTCTCAAGATCCTTAACTTAATTACATCTTCAAAGACCCTTTTTCCAAAAAAAATCAGCATTCGCAGGTCCCCAGGCATTGGGCCATTTCACCTGCTGGGTGCCTCAGTTGCCTCCTCTGTGAAATGGGTGAGGACTGAGAACAGTGCCCAGTGCATGGTCCTGTTTCTGTGTGCTGTTGGTGTCATGGTGGGAAGAGAAAGAGTCACCATTGCAAACACCCGGCCCGTGGGGCAGAACAGGGCGGGGGTCTGGCTGGAGCCCAGGAGCGGGCAGGGGCCCGGAAAGCTGCCCCTCAGGAAGCCACTAACTGTCCTCCTAAAACTCCCACAGACAACGGCCCCGTAGGCAAGCGACGCACTGGCACGGCCACCGTGTTTGTCACCGTCCTGGACGTGAACGACAACCGGCCCATCTTTCTGCAGAGCAGCTACGAGGCCAGCGTCCCCGAGGACATCCCCGAGGGCCACAGCATCGTGCAGGCAGGTGGCCCGGGACCCCGTGGTCAGGCGGGCTGGGAGCAGGCAGGGCCACCCTCGGCTCTGAGAGCACTACTCGGTGGCGTTATGGCATGGGGGGATGGAAAGGGGAGAGGTCCTGAGGAGGACCTGGGACAGGGCCTGGCTCCCCAGCAAACAGAAAGGCCTTGGCCTCTCTCTCCCAGCTCCTCTGCACCCCACCCCACCCCAAAGGGCCTTTCAGAGTGGAGAGGGGACACAGAGGTCACACTTTCCCAGAAGGGAGCTGAGGAGAGAGAGCCAGGGCCCGGAGGCCAGAACAGAGGGGCTTTCACAGCCCTTGGCCCAGCTCCCCTCTTGGGACACAGACAACTGAAGAAGAAAGGGCTCTTTGGGCCCAGAGTAGGGTGGCGGCTAAGAGGCTCCAAGGAACCGGAGGACCCGCCTCCGCAGCCCTGAGGCCTGGTTGCCGGGAGAGGGCGGGAAGAATGGCTCCCTTCCCCACTCAGGGGCTTTCCAGCTGCACTCAGAGGGGCAGCCAAACACTGCAAAGCTGGGCCTGCCCGCCAGGCAGGTTCCTGTGCTGGGATGGGAGGAAGCGGGAGCTGGGAGTGTGCCCAGGTTCCCCACGAGGAGCAGGAGACAGGAGGAGACAGGAAAGGAGACCAAGGAACTGGGAGATAGGAAGCCCCGGGGACTTACAAGGCCTGGGGCGGGTTCTGGAAGGAGGAAGGAGAAGGATTTCCCTGCTCCGGCCTCAGCTGGTGCAGACTTGCAGAGCCCTGCACCTGAAGCTGTGAGCCTCCCCCTGTGGTACCTGAGAGGCCTCCCAGGACCTGCCGCTGCCTGCCCACTTAGGGGCACAGCCAGAGCTTTGAGAGCCTCCTCCCACCCCCCACCCCCCCCAGGAAGAGAACACAAGAGCAGAGCCTGCTGACCAGGGGACCCTGGGGGTGCTGGACCCACTACCGACTGAGTCAGCCCGGGGTGTCTCGGAGAGGCCCTGGGGGAAGTGAACCAGGAAGGGGTGACCAAGCAGGAAGGGAGGGAAGAACAAGACCCCGTGGGGGGAGGCCTGCCTTACTTCCCAGCCCCGAGAATTGGTTTCTATCTACACAACAGTCCTCAGACCAACACCCTAGAGTTCTTGAGTGACATCGGGCTCCCTCTTGTCCCCCACTTTGCAGGGAGAACTTCGGGGCCTTAGGGTGCCTTCTCCCAGGCCCTGGTAAGAGTTTTTGCAAAGCTGGGCTCCCTCTTTGAGGTCACGCTAAGCCAGAGAGAAAGACAGTGATGACTCCACCCAGGCCAGCCGGAGGCAGTGGTCCTGTAGGAGCAGCAGGTGTGCTCGGCAGGCTCCGCCAGGACCCCTGCTGCCCTGGGGAGGGGGATGCTGGCAGCGGGGCCACCCTCGCTCCAGTAACGGGCCCCACGCCTCTGCCAGAGCTGGTGAGTCAAAGCAAGGACTGGCTCTCTGTGCTCCCAGGCTGGCAGAAGAGAGGGTGCGGACAAGACTGCCACCCGCTGCCCACAGGAGGCTGCTCTCGGCTCCCTGACAGGTGGGCACGGAGCTCCAGGCAGGAGGGCAGCTCCCTTGGAGGACTAAGGAAGGCCTTGCACAGAAGGCCTCGGGGGGAAGCACACGCCCCCGGTGGAGAGGCCAGGTGGTCTCGGGTCAAGGTGAGGGTAAAAGATGAACTGGGCCAGCTCCCAGAGTCCTCTGCTCACAGTGGCATGGGCACAGCCCGTGGGCATTAGGGCCCCGGTGAAGGATCAGAGCTGAGAAATGGCACAGTCAGAGCTCAGTCCTCAAGGAGACCTGGCCAGCCGCACTGTGGGTCACTGTGGGTGGGGCCTGGCCCGCTGACTCTGGGACAGGGGCTGGACATTTTAGGTCCCCTCTTCCCAGGCTCCAAATCTGATGTCCAACCAAAGTGATTAGCATTGGCCTTGGGAAGAGAGGCCAAGGACATGGGGTTCTAAGAAGGACATCCTGGGCAGGATTCCTTTGGCAGGTCAGTCAGTAGCCAGGTGCATGGACAGCGGACTTGTGTGGTCCAGGCCCGAGGACCCGCGGCTGTCCTGGAGGTCTGGTAGCATACCAGAGGGAAGGCGGCTCCCTGTGTTCTGTGTCTTCAGAGGCCAGTGGCATCCCTCGAGCTGCTGACGGTGGCCAGCCCCCTTGCACACTGACAAGCCTCTTCCTGGCTTCTGGCAGGAACCTCTTCACCCATCCCGGCCCCTTCCTGGTCAGTTCCAGCCTGGGCAGCTGAGTGGGCTGCTAAGACAGGGGTCCAGGGCCCCTAGCCAGCACCCAGGCGTCTGATCACCAGGAGGCTGAGGCTGTCCACGGGTCAGCAGGCAGATGCTGGCAGGGCAGGAAACCAAGACAAGGAGTCCCTGGGTCCCTTTGCCTTGGGCACCGAGATGGTGCAGGTGGTAGGACAGGGCCCTGCCTGGGTATAGGCTGAGCTGGGTTTGGCCCTGGAATCAGGGGCAGACTTCCTCTTGGGGGACAGGGGTGCTGTTTCCAGGAGTGGTTGGTGCCTGGTTACCAGAAAGGGACCCTAGAGAGTTCCGGGTTGCACCCCCAGAGCCTCAGGCCAAGGGCACAGATGGCCAGGAGAGCTCACCTCTTGATCCTGGGATCTTTTAGCAAGAGCAGCAAGAGGTCCACAGAAAAGAGTGTGTTGTTCAGGGACCACCTTTGGGAAAGGACCCTTGCTGGGTGCCCAGGGCAGCCCTGGAGGTGAGCACAGGGCCCAGGTGGCTTGGAGTCCCAGAAGTCCCAGGCGGGAGGATCTGCCGGGGGTGGAGGATAGTGGGGGCATCTGTTTGGAAACGCCTGTCACATTTTGGTCGATTCCGTGCAGTCACAGCTGCCCGGGGTGTTGTCGTGGCCTGGCAGTGGCCGTGGAGGGGCCGTGAGCCGCTCCCTCCGGAAGCCGTGCAGAGAGCGGCGCAGGGAGCCCAGGCGCTTCCAAAGCCGGAGCCGGGGCTCGCTGGGGCTCTCGGGGTGGTGGGGCATGCACTCGCGGGCCCTGCGGTGGCGGGGGTCCAGAGCAGCCGGCCTGCAGAGGATCAGGAACAGTAGACAAGAAGCCAGCAGGAGGAAGATGCAGGCCAGGGCGATGAGCACAGGGAGGGGGTCCGTCGCCCCAGTGAGAGTCCCAGGGGTGACAGGAGCCGTGAAGGTGTCCTGGGGGCTGGCGGCCCTGGGGCTGGAGAGACTGGAGCCCTCTGTGCTCATGTCTCCTGCAACAGAAAGGAACCGAAGGTCAGCACAGGTCAGCGGAACCCGAGGCTCAGGGCAGGGAGAGACTTATCTGGGGACATCGATGGGGACTGGGCCTGGTGAAACCAGGTAGCATGATGGCCATGTGATAGGTTACGACAGTGAGGCCCAGAGAGGTAGCAAGGCCCCGGGCCTGTCCCACCAGTTTGTAAGTGGTGGAGTGGACCTGGACTGGGGCCTCTTCCCCTCTCGCCCCTGCCCATCTGTCACGGAGGAGACAGAGGGTAATGCCTTTCACATTTAGAAACCAATTCTGACGAATGGCTGTACTCTTAGACCTGAAAGTTTGGAATCAAAATCCAAGTCCATCAATAACTTGTCCTGTGACCAGGGCAAGTCATAGGTTATAAGTTAGCTGGCAGGGGCCCTGGTGCTGCAGACGAGGGTCCCCAGGCTTCACCAGGTCTTGGCAGCACCTTTAGCTGTGATTTTAGAAAAAGAGAAACAGAGGTTCCGTAAACATCTGGAAGCCTGGCTCCTCTCAAAACTCCAGAAATTCACCACTGGCCACACTGGGCCATGGGCCTTTCTGGTACCAGCAGCTGCCCACTTTAGACAGGGAGCCCAGCCCACCACGCACCCTCAGGTCCAGCGCACACCTGCCTGGCTCCGTGAATGTTCCCGTGGCTGCCGTCCGATGCAGTCCAACCTGTTCCCATGACAGGCAGGGAAGTCAAGGCCCGGAGAGGGGAAGGCCAAGCCCAGGGTCCCTTTGTGAGCCAGTGGCTAAGCAAAGGCCAAAAGCAAGTTCCCGGACTCCTGGCCACGTCTCCTTCCTACCCCTTGGGCCCCCAACCCACCCCCTGAGCTGCTCTAGGAACAGGTGGGAAATAAGCCCACAAGGAGTTGGCCAGGTGGGCCGGACCTGCCCAGAGCTCATGCACTTCCAGGCCTTCCTGTTAGGTTCAAGGTCATCCCAGGACGGCAGGTGTCTGTGGAGATACAGAGACTGAGCTTTTGGCTTCCTGTGGCTGGGTGGCAGATAAGGCATGGACAGGGAGGACAGGTGGGCAGGCTCCCTGGAAGCACTGGCTGCCCCCCAGCCCAGGCCTATGGTCCTGCTCCCTGGATCTGGCCCCAGGTACTGGGCTCTTCCAGTTTCCCAAGGGAAGCCAGAAACTGGATTTTTTTTTTTTTTAAGATAAATATTCCTGATGTTTCAATGTTGGCAACTCATTCAATGTGTTTAAAGCAACATGGAGGAAAACAAGCAAGAGGGAGACAACAAAGGCCAAATAAACTGGATTCCAAACATTTTGAAATGGATTTTCCGATATTTGAAACACTCCACCGGCCAATTCTAATCTCAATGGGCTCCGTCCAGCTCACAGGCCGGCATTTATGATCTCTGAATTCTACAGACACAGGACAGGAGATTCAAAAGAGGGTCTAATATGACTGATTGTTTCTGTTCAACCCTGGAGTCTTTCCTGAGGCCAAGAAGAGCAGAGCTTCCTCTTCCCCACGGCAGCTTAGTCTGACCCAGGTCTCAAGAGTCAAGTTTCAGCTGGGCACAGGGTCCCACACCTGCAACCCCAGCTGCTGGGGAGGCTGAGGCAGGGGGATCTCAAGTTCACAGCCAGCCTTGGCAACTAAGCAAGACCCTGTCTCAAAAAAATAAAAAGGGCTGGGGATGTAGCTCAGTGGTAGAGTGCCCCTAGGTTCAGTCCCCAGAACCCAAAAAAGAAAGAAGGAAAGGTTGAGAGACCAGACAGACAGACAATTCTCCAGCACCAAAACCCAGCAGGAGAGACTCGTCCTGCCCAGGTTCTGCGTATAGCTATGTGAATCCCTGTCGGCAGGCAGCGGGGAGGGGAGCATGGCCGCCCAGTCCTCCAGCCCTGGAGCCCCTGTCCTACCCCAGGTACTCACCGGTAGCTTCAGGACCTAACTTCTGGCTCCCTGCGCCCAGCAGACTGAGGGCTTCCAGAGCTCCCACCCCACTTCCCACGGGCCCCTCCACTCCCCCCCTGGCACTTCCAGACAGAAAACGACCCCTCCCAGCTCCCGCCTGGAAACTCTGACGCCCGTCTAGCTGCCCAGGGCCTCCGCCCTTCAGGCATCAAGCCGGAGGGCTCTCTGGCTGGGCACTATGTGCGGGTTGGCCCTTCCTTGAGTCTGAGCAGCAGGAGGGGTGGGGTGGACCCGCTGCGTCTCCCTCCGGGCCCAGCTGTCCCTCTAGGCTGGCCTGGGAGGGGGCTGGAGAAAGGAGAGGAGAGTCTGAGCTGGAAGAAGCTTTGATTCTACCAGTGCTGGTGTCGGACGTCCAGGGCCTCCCGATAGACTGGGAGAAGCCGGCAGGCCACCCAGAGGTCCGGGCTCCAGGCCTTAGGCCGGCTTCAGTCAAAACGAGACTGGACCATTCCTGGGGTGCCCTAGAGCATGGGGGATCCAGCCACCAGGCTCTGTCCACACCCTCTGCTGACCAGCCAGCGAGGGCCAGCTGGGTCACAGGAAAGAGGCCCTCCAAGTCAAGCCAGGGATGGTCTTGGACACAGTGGGAACTGAAGTCCTACTCTGGCTGCATCATGCAAGCTCACTCTAGAACCTTCTCCCTTCCTTCAGAGTCTCACAGAATGGGGCCTGTAAGAGCAGAGAGGCCTGTGTGGCCTGGGCCTCGAGACCTCACTGTCCCTGTCTGCTCTCTGCAGAACCAGAGGGCTTGCCGAGGCCTGAGCACACCTCAGTCCTCCCCAGGGCCCCCCAGCAGGGGTCTCACCCCCATTCCCTCCCCAGACCTGCTCTGCGGTCCCCGAGCACTGACCTCAGAGCCAGCCCTCGGCAGGCTGAGCTCGGTGAGCAGGGTCCTCAGCCGTCCAGCGGAGGCCCCCGGGACCCCACCAGGCCCTGGGCTGTGCCGCGCCTGCACCCTCCGTCGGCCAGGCCTGGCGGAGCGGGTCACTCCCAGCTCTCCAGCTGGACCTGGCTTTGCAGAGAGTTGGCCCTGCCTTGGGGGAGGGGACAGCCAGGAGGGTAGGGATGGCAACTGGGGGGGAAGAGGAGAGGGGCTGCCGCCTCACTCTGGCCGGTCTCCTTGGAGGCCTCTCAGGGGCGGAGGAGCTGGGGGAACAGGGGCGGGTGGAACTGTCCCCAGGCCACTCAGCGCTCACCTTCTCCCTTGGAAGTTCCAACAGCCTGGTGGGCGCGTCAGCCAGCGGGTGGCTATTCAGCGCCTGCCAGCCCCCAGGTTACTGGGGAGAGAAGCGGCAGGAGGGGAGCGGAGGAATGATGGGCCCTGGCAGCCCTGAGGCCCCCTGCCGCATCCCCTGGCCCAGCCTTCTGGGCCTCTCTCTCCGCTTCTCAGAAAAACAGCTTCCTTTGAAGGTGTCCAGCTGCAGAACTGAGGGGCGAAGGTCAAAGAGATCACAGGGGGACAGGGATGGGGGGACGGCCAGAGCCACGGTGGGCCCTGGGTTCTCTCCAACACACGCACACACACTCACATACACACACGTACACACGCACACGCGCACACGCACACACACGCACATGCACACACGCACACACACGCACACGCACACATGCACACACACACGCACACCCTCCCCAGCCTCCTGCCTTCCTGGAAGCGAGATCTACCCTGGCAACCAGCTGCTGCTGGGAGAAGCCGCCCCCCAGGGCCTCTGAGCTCCCAGATACGCAGCACAGGAGGAGTCGTGGCCGCGTCCGAGACCTGAGCCTGGACCCCCACATCTTTATGAACCATCATTTTTTTAAAATTCTTCCCTCCTGCACTTAACCTTGACCACAGAAAGAGGCCTTGTCTGCCACCCCCAAATGGCTGGGAGCCTCCCCATGGACTGTCAAAGCTGCAGAGACCCTTCAAGATCATCTTTCTCTTCCTACAATGACCACACTGAGTTCCAGAGAGCTGTGACCTGCCCACGGCCACCCAGCGACTTGGTGGGTGGGAGGTTTGGTGATCTCCCCAGACCCGGCTGGCACCAGGCGCCCAGAGCCCACGCTGGGGCTCCTGCGTCTTCCTTCCCAGACTCGGCCACCCTTGGTCTCCTTGACCTCCTTGGCCCAAACCGGCTGGCCACTGGGCCTCTGCTCCTGAGACAGAGGAGGCAAAACTCGAGGGCAGTGCGGCTCGCAGGGAGCAGGCATCAGGAAATCTCACTGTGACTGAGGAAGTCCCAAGAACAGCCTCTGGGCAGCTCAGCCTCTCCCCTGTCCTGTCCTCCCAGATCTGAATGGATGAAGCACCTTAGTGTCTGTCCCTGCTCAGGGAAGGGACGGAAAGAACTCCACAGCAGGGGAACCCAGCCGTCCCCAACCCCAGCATCAATCAGGGGGCTTCCCAAGAGGGTGGTGGAAGCTGTCCTGTCAGCCTTCACCACCTGTCCTGGGCCAGGCCCCGGACAAAACGTGTGCAGGATTACCTCCAACCTAGCCTTCAGTCCTGCGAGGCTGGTCACCACTGTGCCCACCTACAGATGAGGAAGCTGAGGCTCAGGGTGCTGAAGTCCTTGTCCGTGGTCACTCAGCCAATAAATGACAAAGCCAGGAATCTCTTCTGGGTGCACCTGACCCAGAACACTACTTCCTGCTGCTCCAACGTGCTCTCCCTCCTCTCTGCCGTCAGCCTGCTTTTCAAAGTCCTTGGATGCACCTGCCTCAGTCCCCGAATGTCCCTCGGTCCAACCAGGCCAACTCCAGCTGCCAGGCTGGTCATGCTCATACCAGCCTCACGCCACCACTCTGTGTCCCCCACCCCGTTCCCCTGAGGCTGCCATGTCCCTTCTTCACCCCAGACAGGGACGCATCCCGTCCCTCCCCAGGCTCTTCATGATTCCCACCTGGTTGTCCCTCCCAACTCTTCCTGCTGAGCCAGGGCCTCCCCGACTTTCCACTGTCTCCTCTGGCCAGTCCCACCCCAAGGCCTCTGCCGGCTTGGTCTTTGCATCCTCTCTTCTCTGTCCAGTGGGCAAAGATAGGGAATCTGCGTCGGGGCTTTGGTGGCAATGACACAGAAACCCGATTCCTACTGTATCAGGCCAAGGAGCCCTGCTGGAGTGATATCAGGACACCCACAGAACCCAGGGCAATCAGCCAGGGAAAGAGGTGCCGCAGGGCTTCCCGAGTACCAGGGGCCAGGGGCCCTGACCCCCCAGTGCTCCGTGTTGGGTGACTTTCCCCTGTGCTTCCTGAATGTCACCTTAGTGCCCTCACTAAAGCTCTGCTAAGTGTTTACAATTCACTCGATGCTCCTTCGTTCAGTGGGGACGTGGGCAATGTACAGAGACGTAGGGTAGCAGAAGGTGATGGGGGTAGGGAGGGCCTGGCAGGGGATGCAGTTCCATAGACAGTGTCCCTTGGTATCTACACGGATTGTTTTCAGGACCCTCAGAGAGACCCAAATCCACGCGTACACAAGTTTCTGATATAAAACAGTGTGTTGAGTCTACGTGTGCACCCGCACGCACACACACAAACACACACACTCACTCACACACACACACACACACACCCCATAGCTTACATCCTTCCATATACTTCGCCTTTTTTGTTTGTTGTTTGGTACCAGGGGATTGAACCCTGGGGCACTCAATCACTGAGCGGCACCCCCAGCCCTATTTAAAATTTTATTTAGAGACAGGGTCTCACTGAGTTGCTTATGGCCTCACTAAGTTGCTGAGGCTGGCTTTGAACCCACGATCCTCCTTCCTCAGCCTCCCGAGCTGCTGGAATTACAGGGGTGCATCACCATTGCCCAGCTCACTTTTTATTTCTAATATATTTTTGTTTTAATTAACACATGATAATTGGGCATATTTATGGAATACAGAAACCTCAATACGCACATGCGGTGTGTAACGGCTAGATCAGGGAACTGGTGTGGCCATCCCCCCAGACGGTAGTCATTTTCTCGCAGTGGGACTGTTCAGGATCCTGGCTGCTAGCTTTGTCCACTTACCCATTTGCTGTCAGCCACAGGTATCTCACTGCAGAACATCAGGAGCCTCTCCTACCCACCTGCACCCGGTACCTGTCCGCCACCCTCTCTCCATCCCTGCCTCCCCCGCATCTCTCCCACAGGGAGAGGCCACACTGTTCTGCTCTCTACATCTTTGAGACCAACTTTTTAGCTTCTACCTACAACTGAGAACGTGAGATTTGTCACTATATCTGATTTATTTCACCTGCTTCATCCAGGGTGCCATAAGTGACAGAATTTCGCTCCTTTTTGTGGTGAATATTCCATTGCTATTGTATGGTTTAAATCATCCCTAGGTTCCTTGTGATACAGTGTAAATGCTAAAGAAACCGTTGTCATACTGAATTCTTTTAGTATTAATGACCATGGGGGAAAGTCTAGACCTCTGCCGTCCAGATACAATGTTTTAAAAATATTTTCAATCTTCAGTTGGTTAAATCCACAGATGCAGGGCTGCACAGTGTTCAGGTAGGGTCTGATGAGAAGATGACATTTTTAAAAGGTCTGAAGCAGAGGAGGGAGTGTGCATGCCAATACCTGGAAGGAGAGATTGTCAGGCAGAGGAAAAAGCAAGGGCAAAGGCCCTGTGGTTGGCATGCACTTGGTGTTCAAGAAATAGCAAGGAGACCAATTGCCTGGGGTGGGGTGGGTAAGGAGAAAGTGGCGGAGGGGAGCTCAGAGAGGCCATGGTGGGGGCACACTACTGACGCCCCCACAGCTTACTACAAAACTGATTCCCTCACTCTCTGGACCCAAGGTCAAAAATCTCAGCAAAGGGTGTGACTGACTCGGCTTTGAGCAGGGAACACTCCTGAACCACTTGCCTCCACCCACATGCCAGAGCTAGAGAGAGATGTGGGGGAGGAGGAGGCTGAGGAATCGGGGCCTCACCAGGCCCCTCCACCCAAACCACCCGGTGGCTGCAGCCTCAGGCTGCTTCCCGCGTGACCTGGCCAGTGCTCCACCTGCCCCAGGTTGGTGTTGGGCTCTGGACCTTCAGGACTGTCCCGGGGTCAGCTGTGCCTCTGCTGGTAGCCTCGAGGCGGACTCCTTGTAACCAGGGAGCGCCAGGCCACCTGGGGGTTCAGCAGAGATAGTGCCCAGGGACAGCAGGAAAGTCTGCGTGTGGACCATCATGGAGCCAGGACCTGGGAGTGGGACTCCCACGTCAGGCCCTTACGGTGGTCAGCCTGGCTGCAGCCCAGCGTGACCGACAAAGAAGTGTGGCAAGATGCGCCTTGGGACCCAGGCACCTCGAGAGGCAGATGGGGAGTGAATGATGGCCGTGGGGATGACCTGCCTCAGCTGTCACTCATCCCCCAACCTGAGGGAGGGCAGGCCACAGGGCTGGCATGGGCCCTCAACAGCCAGATCTTGGTGGGGATTAGAGGGTCTCCCGCACCCCCAGCCTCTCAGGAAGCCAGGGGTTGAGCTGGGACAGGGTGGCGTGGGGGAGGGGAGGCCGGGCTGCACAGACGCCTCCTGTCCCTGCGGCGGGTTAGAAGTGACTCCACTGTCTGCTCTTCCTCAGTTGAAAGCCACGGACGCCGACGAGGGCGAGTTTGGGCGTGTGTGGTACCGCATCCTCCACGGTGAGTGGGCCCCCAGGACGGGGCCGGAGGGAGGAATCCGGAACTCCGACGATTCGCACCAAGTCGGGGGGCTCAGGTGATAGCTGTGTCCCGGAGTCTGTCATGCTCCGGGTGCTTCCCAAAGCCATCACCCTGACGAGTGGGGCCTTGGAGTCCAGGGCGCCCCCGCCCCGGGAACTCCCCAGGGATTCACTGCCATTGGTTCAGCTAGAATCAGGGCCCATCCCTGAGCCGTCACCATGGCCGGTGTGACATACGCTGATCTGTCCCCTTCTGGAACCAAGAGTGCAGTTTCCCTACATAAAGGACCTGGGCTGTGTGGGGAGGGAGGGTCCCCAGTGGAAAGTCAGGGGGAAGGGCACAGAGCCAGCCCTGAGGTGTCCACTAAGCCCCGGACCCAGCACCCACAGGGAGTTTGGTTTTGTGACAGCCCAGATCCTTCTGCAATTTTTAGAAGGCCTCACGGCACCCACACCTGCGGGTGTGAGGGTGCAGGGAGACCCCAGGCTTCCCCTGCAGAGAGGGCAGGTGAACTTCTCCCCTGACCGCCCACTCTGCCAGACCAGGGCCGCAGGAAGCAGAGGTCCCCTGGCCACTGTCACGTCCCCAAGACCTCTGTGCGGAGTCGACCTTCCAACTCTGGCCCCAGGCTGAGCCCGTGCACCTGGTGTGTGCCCCGTGCAGGTAACCACGGCAACAACTTCCAGATCGACGTCAGCCATGGGCTCCTGAGGCGAGGCCCCCGGCCGCTGGACCGCGAGCGGAACTCGTCGCACGTGCTGGTGGTGGAGGCCTACAACCAGGACCTGGGCCCCATGAGGAGCTCTGTCAGGGTGAGGCCAGGGGCGGGCTGGGTGCCGACCGCAGGGCCAGGCCAAGGCTGCAGCCGGACCAAAGGTGGCCACCAGTTGTGGCCTGGTGGAGGCAGGGCCACCATGGACTTAGGTGCTAGGTGGCATTTGGGGCTGTGGGTTTGGGTCATTTGGCTGGGAACCCCAGCTGTGGAAGATCACCGACACAAGTGTCTGTCCCAAGGGATGAAAGAGGGGTCCTCACCATAGTAACCCCTAGGTCCACGCAGCCCTGGAGCGTGCCCGAGAGATCCCCTTACAGATGAGGAAACCGAGGCCCAGCAGAGCTCTGGTGGGAGAACCAGGCCCTGAGCCCACACCTCTGTGTCCAAGCACAGTTCCCGTTCCAGGGAAAATGACCCTGACACATTCCAGTGCCCACTCCCAGCTGCCCCCTCAGCAATGTCCCTTTCTGCCCACCCTCACCTGCCCAGCTGAAGCCAAGCCCACCTCACCCTCCCCAAATGGTCAAACACACATGGGCACGGCCCCCGGCCAGGCTGGCCTACTCCTGTCCGCAACAGGGGGATGACCAAGAAGGAGAGGACCTCTCAAGAGGTCCCGATGACGTCCTCAGCCGCGCACAGCCCCTTCCCCGGGCGTGGTGGAAAGTGAGTCAGACCCAGACGTCACCCAGAGCAGGAGGGAGACGGGAAAGTGGCAGAGCTGGCAGGGACTTCTGCCCAGAACCGAGTGGCAGACTCAGCTGTTCCTCTCGCCACCTCCACCCGCTGCTCCCTCGGCCGGAAACGATGAGCCGAGGCCGACCGAGCCTCCCCCAATGTGGGGGCGCTGGGGGGGCAGCCCCGCTGTGGCCGGCTCCTGGCAGCCTGGCCCCAGGAAGCAGTGGGAAGTCACACCTGAGCGCCTGCAGCCACCTCCACCCCAGGGACTCTGCCCACATGGAAATAGCGCAGGGGTCGATGCCTTGGGTTTTACACAGCCCAGTGACGGGAGGTCAGACCCAGTTACCTGACTGTGCGCCCGGGCAGCCATGTAGCCACACGCCACGCGTGACGGCCCCAACGCTGGCTCCCGTGGAGACCAGAACACCCACGGCAGGACCGCCCTTGGTGGGGACGCTTCAGCCACAGAGTGGCGGACATCAGCACAGCGTGGATGGTCCCTGGACCTTGGCCTCCTGGCCACAGCCCTCCATGTGACCTCCTGGCTCCCACCCGCCTCTCGATGCCTTGTGACGGCAGATCATTTTAAGGTCCCAACGGTTCAAAACCAAGTACTCGGCAGCACCCCAGGGTGCCGTGTAAAACAGACCAGCCAGGCTGTCCATCGGGGCAGGGTGGGACCCCGTGGGACCTGCGGGGCCCTGCGCTCCTCTGTCCCTGAACCCCGAGGAACGAGGACCCCTCCCAGGACCGTGACAGGCGTCTCTCTAAGCACTCCGTGCACTGGAGCCCAGCCCTGCTATCAGCTCTGCGAGCCGCCACTGTTAAGACGGCTGCTTTACAGACAAGGACACTGAGGCCAAGGAGAGTGAGCCACTGTCCAGAGTCACCCCACAGTGGGGGTCCAGCCAGGCTCCAGTGTGTTCTTTTAACCACCATGCTGTGCTGACCACTGCACCACACTGCCCCAGGTGGCTCCTCAGAGCAGCCAGAAGCCACCGCCTCATCCCCCAGGGATAGCTTTGGGGTGAGAATTGGGGCTGGTCCCTGGGATGAGGATTCAGCCTCCACATTCCTGAGAGCCAGGGACTTCCTGCTGACCACGTGTTGGACTCCAGTTTGGCCCTACAGTCAGTTTCCCAACAGCAGCCACAGAGATGGCTCACGGGCCCCACCCACGTCCTCCAGTTCCTGCTTCAGGGACCAGGAGCAGCCCAGACGAGGCTCCAGGGAGCTCGGAGTGAGCCGGTCCTTGTGGAGACTGGACGCATGCCTGTCCTGTCCTGTCATGTCCCTGGGGGGTGCAGCCTGGGGACGCAGGTGGGTTCTCTGAGCAGCCAGGCAGACCCCTCCCGCTCAGCAAGAGCCCTGCAGGCCCGTGGCTTTCCTGTGCAGCTGTGTCTCTCGGGTTTGCAAACCACACACCATCTCGCCTCCTGCTTCTCGCTGAAAACAAGGCCGGAACCATCCAGAGCACGGTGGCCTGCGGCCAGGCCCCTTGCCGCCTCCCTCCTCTTCCTCTCCTACCGTCCGACTGGCCCGTTTCTTCCCGGGGCCCTGGTGTCAAGGTTGTTGGAACAAACAGGCTCCGTGTGAAAGGGGAGGTGCACAGTGTGAAAGGCGGGTGGTCAGCTTCTGTTTACGGGTAGACCGTTCCCGACACCCCCCTAGGCAGACCCCCCACGCCGCCCGCCCAGGATCTCCCCAGCCAAGTTCTGGGTCAAGTCCGATTTAGAAGGTTCCAGCCTGAGAACAGCTGCGCTCCGCCGTGGGCACGTCAGTTTGCATAGCGGGTTCTCGGTGTCTGAAGATCCAGCTGCCGCTGCAGGGCCGTGCGCACCCCGAGAGCAGCCAAGGGGGAGCCCCCCGCCTCCACGCCCATGCGCCTCTCCTCCCCGCCCCCTGCCCAGAGCCTCCACCCCCCCAGCCTGCCTTTTCTGCCTACGGCAGCCAGGAGATCTGTGCCCCTACCCACCAGTTCCTGGCCATGCCATGAAGAGCCCCCAGGCTGACCCAAGTGGTGGTGGTCAGCAGGTCGAATGCTCTGGGGCTTCCTGTGCCTCAGGGGCCTCTCAGTGTCGCTGACCTCACGTGAAATCCACGCTGAGCCTCGCGGCTCCTTCCCAGTCCCCCCCCCACACACACACACAATTGGCCAGTTTCCCGCGGGCCCTGGGACCGGCTCTGGGACCGGCTTACCCCCCCCCCCCATGTAGAGCCAAGAGCCCTCACCTGGGCGGGTGGGGGCAGGAGAACCCTGCGCTCTTTATGGCTCTCCCAGTGACTGGCCTTGGGCAAGTCCCTTCCCCTCTCTGAGCTCGTTCCATCTGCCATCTCTGAAAGGAGGCAGGGGCTCTGGGCCTTGGGCGTCCCCTCGGACACCGCCCTTGTCCTTCCTTCCACTCTGCTCTCTGCCCTGTCCCCGCCTGTGCCAAACCTCTCCAGTGGCCCTGTGGAGGGTGGGGTCGTGGGGAGACGGGGCGCCTCTGCGCCCACAGGCGCCGTTAAACAGCCTGATTCTTGCCGTGCGAGATACGCACGTCCCTGGCGGGCACTGAGGCCATGGGGGAGCTGCGAGAGCCACTGTTCATATTGCACAACTCAGAAGGGCCATTGCCTTGGGCCCCGGGAAGCAAACTCCAAGACAGAGATGGCTTGACAGCAACTAGGAAGAAGGGTCCCCAGGGAGAGCCCGGGGGATGGGGACCAGGAAGAAAAGCAGCCAGCAAAGTGGCACAGAGGGGACATCCCTAGGCCACAGGGAACTCCAGTGAGGGCCACCAACAGGGCCTGGGGGCCAAGGGGGTCAGTAAACTCCCCGGTGCCTCCGCCCTCCAGGCCCTGGTGTCCAGCACCCCGGTGCCAGGGCGTGGTCAGTCCTCTCCTAAGTGCCACAGCGTGTGACGATTTTAAAGGGGCCCCAATGTCAATGTCCTCTGCCACAGTGGCTGTCACCTTCATGTCTCTTCTGCTGCGTGGTTTGGGGTCTGCAGGGGTCAGTCTCAACCCTCCTGGCGGCTCCGGCCCATCTTGTCTCCCTAACGACTCTTGGAGTGGCCGTGGCGGGCGCCCTGCAGCCGTGTGGCTGTGTCACAGCTGAGAAACCTGATGGCCCCCAAGAGTCACTCATTAATTAGTCACAGGGCCAGGGCAGGGCCGAGGGTGGGATAAGGTTTATTCCTACACCAGCCACCTTTGAGTACCGGCCTGGGGTCAGGGCCTGGGGAAGAGGGAGGACGCGGTGACCCTCGGGGCTGCCCGCCGCTGGCCTGGGAGAGCAGAGACCAGCAAGCCGGCCTCTGGGGCCTCACCCTGCCCCCCTGACTCGCGCCCGGCCCGCAGGTGATCGTGTACGTGGAGGACGTCAACGACGAGGCCCCCGTGTTCACGCAGCAGCAGTACAGCCGCCTGGGGCTCCGCGAGACTGCGGGCATAGGGACTTCGGTGATCGTGGTCCGGGCCACGGACCGAGACACTGGTGAGGCTGGTGGCGGGAGCCAGGGAGCCCCGCTGTTCACAGGGACCCTCCCGGCCTGCTCCTGAGGGACCGGTCATCCTCCATGACTCGGGCTCCCCTGTTCAGGGCTCCCAGGCCAGGGAGGGCCACCTGGGACAGTCTTGGTCACTCCCCGCCAGATGCCCAGGCCTGAGAGGATTGCCGTCAGGGCGCTGTCTCAGTCTCCGGGTGGACAGAGGGGGAGTCACAGCTGGGCAAGGCCAGCTGTGTCATCCCAGGACCCAGCAGTTCCCTGCTGGCCTGTGGCCAGGGGCTGGGCAGGTCTCGGGGAGGTCAAGAACTGGCCTCAGCCGGCCATTGCCCCAGGCCCTGCAGGGTCACCTGGGACCTGGCGCTCCCAGGCCTTTCCCAGGCAGCTCCCTTCCTGGTCCAGGCAACCTGAAGGTGGCCGAGGGCCCTGAGCCCCAGAGCTGGCTGTGGTCAGCAGTGCAAAGTGAGGGACAGAGGACTCCAGGACAGCGTGAGCGGACTGGGCACTCCTGCCCGGCTCCCTGCCCCCCAGCACCCAGGCTCACCAGCCGCCCACACAGGGCCAGGGGAGGGGGCTGGACATTCTTGCTGAATCACTCTCCCTGAAGGGCATGTCCGTGCAGTTCCGGTCACTTACACTTCTGGGGCCCCACAGCTTCGGGCCTTTGGGGAGAAAACATCAGGAAGCTCGGATGACCCTAAGCAGGCGCGTCCCCCCCAGCTGGGGCTGGCCGCTCTGAGAGGTCTGGGATTCTCCCAAGTGGCTTTATGACCACGGCCTTCCCAGCCCCTTGAGGCCTGTGGACTTGGGAGAAGGAATCCCAGCCCTGGCTCCCTCTTGAAGGGTGTGTCCCGTGGCCCAGGGACTGGGGGGAGGGGACGGGAAGACAGAACCGTGCCCTTGGCGTGGGAACCCCAGAGGGACTGAAGGAAGGCTGGGCCACCCCTGAGGACCTGCCTCACCCAACGCTTCCTAGATCCAAGCCACCCCCTGTCCACCCAGTGTCCAAGGCGGGGCGAGAACCTGGGTCCCCAGGCCCTAGGGCAGAGCCCAGCCCCTCTGGCATCCCTGGTGCCAAGACCAAGTCCTAGAGAGGGGTCAGCGTGTGCCCCGTCCTCTGCCACATCTCTTGTGGACGATCCAGCCACAGAGGTGGGGGCAGTGCATGCCGGGTGGGCCCGCCAGAGTCCCCGCCGCCGCGTCCCTCAGAGGTCGCCACAGAGCACGGCGCCTGTGTCCTCCTGCAGGGGACGGTGGCTTGGTGAACTACCGCATCCTGTCGGGCGCAGAGGGGAAGTTCGAGATTGACGAGAGCACGGGGCTCATCACCACCGTGGACCACCTGGACTACGAGACCAAGACCAGCTACCTGATGAACGTGTCCGCCACGGACCGGGCGCCCCCCTTCCACCGGGGCTTCTGCAGCGTCCACGTCACCCTGCTCAACGAGCTGGACGAGGCCGTGCAGTTCTCCAACGCCTCCTACGAGGCCGCCATCCTGGAGAACCTGGCCCTGGGCACCGAGATCCTGCGGGTCCAGGCCTACTCCATCGACAACCTCAACCAGATCACCTACCGCTTCGACGCCCACACCAGCGCCCGCGCCAAGGCCCTCTTCAAGATAGACGCCATCACGGTGAGGGCTGGGGCGGGCACAGTGGGCGCTGGCCCTGAGTACCCTGTCTTAAAATGAAAATCAGCAGGTGCAGCTCAGGAGTGGAGCACTCCCGGGTTCCCTCCCCGGCACCCCAAACACAGAACCTCGGCCAAACAAGCAAACCCAAAGACTCCCCGTGATATAGTTCTTTCCACAGGTGGGGGTGAGATGGCGTGTGCAGTAAGGCGGCCTGCTGTCCCTCTTGCTAGTGGACAATGAAAGTGTAGCTCCACCCACAGTCACGTCCGGATCCCAGGCTGCTGAAGGACCGTCCCTCTGACCTTGGCTATGAGAGGGTCCCCACGACCCCCGCCTTGGCCTCTCTTGATCCGTTAGAGCCGCCCACTCGCAGGGCTCAAGCAGGGTCCTCGCTGCGGCTGACCCACGACCAAGGCCAGCACAGCGCCCTCCCCAGAGCCGCCCAGCAGGAGGCCATAGAAGCAACTTAGCTGGACCTTGTCGCAAAATAGAATGTAAAAAGGGCTGGGGACGCTGCTCGGTGGTAAAACACCCCTGGGGTCGACTCCCGGTACAAAAACAAAGCAAAGGACCTCCCCACAGTCTGAGACCTCTGCCCACCCCAGAATGCAGGGGCCTTAGGGCCACCTGGTCATTAACTGGCCCTCCAGCCCTCTCCCCCCGAGGGCAAGGGTAAGACGCAGCGTTCCCGCTTCCAGCCGTGGCCTGGCCTTCCTTGGGGCCCACAGGAGTTGCCTCCTGAGGGCAAAAGATGTCCCTGTCACCCAGGGATTTTGAGGGCATCAGGAACTCTGTCAGGAACCAGGGCCAAAGACCAGCTCCTAGAACAAAAGTGTCCCCCGGTCCCCACTGCTGAGAAAGACGCGAGGACTTGAGGAGCTGTGTGCCGGCCACCAGGGACAGAGGCCCACGTGGATGTCTTGTGATCGACGTCACAGAGCTCGTGTGGCCTCCTCCTTTCCCTCTTCACCTGGGCTCTTGGCCCCCCGGGCACCGTTCTCGGGCACCGTTCTCGTCCTGCGTTGCTGTCGCCGATCTCCGCTGCTCCCTGGGCAGCCCCCTCCCCCACCTGACCTCCTCCGTCTTGGCTCTCCTGTGACCTTTATGGGAGTCCCTCCTTTGAAAACAGGCGGGGATGAGTCACTTAGTCCCCCCGACCCGGGAACACAAGATGAACCGGGCCCTTCCCAGCCTCGGGGACAAGAGAAGGAGGGATACTCAGGGTGTGGCCGGCGGCCCAGGGGAAATGTGGAGGAGCCGCCATGGGGACCTCTGGGGACCAAACAGGAGAGTGAGCCCCTCGGCGGGCTGCAGGAGGCCCCAGGTCGGGGTGTGCCTGGGTGGATCAGAGAGGGTGGCAGGATTCAGCCAACAGCCTGGGGGTGCCCCGCGGGCAGGAGGTGGCAGAGTGGCCTGCCTGGGCCTGATGCGGTCACTCACCCTCGGCCTCCTCCTGCAGGGTGCGATCACCGTCCAGGGCCTCGTGGACCGCGAGAAGGGAGACTTCTACACGTTGACCGTGGTGGCAGACGACGGTGGCCCCAAGGTGGACTCCACTGTGGTGAGTGGGTCCCGGGCCACAGCCCACAGCACGGCCCTGCCCAACCCAGGACACGTCCCATCCAAGGGGGCCAGGTGGTGGGCAAGGGCTGGGCCTTGCTAGCCCAGGGACCACACTGTGACCAAAATGCCACACCCTCCCTGGGCAGCCTGGGCCAGGCAGGGGGCCTCGGGCAGGGGGGAGGGTGTGTCCTTGGCGGGCTTGGCGGGAAGGGACCCTCACCATCTGCTTCTGCTTTCTCTTCTTGCTCCCCCTCTGCCGGGCGGTCTGCAGAAGGTGAGTAGCCTGTGGCCTGGCCCCTGCACTGGCCCTTCTGCCTCCCCTTATGAGAGGACACATGGACGGGCCTGCAGCAGGCTCTTGCTCAACCCCTGATGGCCTTCCAGTCTGTCCACTCTTGCACTTGAGGTCCAGGTCCCTCTTGGGCACATCCCTGCCCCTAGCTCTGGAGTCCCCGTGGGATCCTGGGATGAGGCACACTAACAAAGAGTACCTGAGACACACCAAGGAAGGGACACGGAGGCCTCATCCCAGTTTTGCTCCTCTCTGGCTGTGTGACTTGGGCAAGCTGCTTGACCTCTCTGAGCTTACTCACTTAGAGTCTAAAATGAGGTCGCAGGACAGTCCTGCGCCTCAGAGAATGCAGTGAGGTGGCCGGACCCCCACAGGAACGCTCTCGTTGGCTGGCCGGCGAGGGGTGGTCTGTCCTGACGTCCCAGCTGCCCCACTGGTGGAAGAGTGTGTGAGCGGGGGGTGTGTGGCCAGGGGTGCTCTGGGAGGCAGCTGTGGGCACGGCTGAGCGGCCCCCAGGACCCAGACAGGGAAGCCGAGCGGGGCACCTGGGGAGGGCGGTTTCTGAGGTTGGAGGTGTCAGATGGGCTCCAGGGGGGCTCTGGCCTGGGGGAGGAGCGGGGGGAGGCTCAGTCTGCAGGTGGGGGTGGGGACAGCCAGGGAGGCCCCCGTGGTGGCCCTGAGAATCCTCTGAAACCACAACCGAAGGGGTGGACGCCGGCCGACCCAGGGTCCAGACGGAGGGCCCAGCACAGCCACTTGGGGCCTCCGACCTGCAGCTCCCTGGAGGCGGCCGGCTTTGGTGGCCCAGGGTGTGGCTTGGCGGTGCCAAAGGCCACCATCCCCAGGGTCAGCGGGGCCAGCGAGGCTTCCACCAGCTCCCAGCAGACCCCTCGTTCCCCGGGGTCCCCGAAGGCCACAGGGAGCAAAGCTTTCCGTGGTGGACAGCAGGCGGGCCTGTGTCCTGCGGGTCCTGGCCGAGTCCTTGGCCACCCAGCCAGGAGGCCTGGGACGTGGAGTGGGCACGGCCACCTTCCGGGCCTCACGGGCTGCCCTCAGCTCTCCATGGTCACGAGGGGGCGTGGAGGCAGCAGGGCTCTGAGGGCTCCCGTGGGCCCGGCCACGGCCTCCCCGGGTCCCCGCAGTGGCTCAGCCCTGCAGGAAGCAGGCCACCCCTGCTCTGCCCTGGCTTCCTCTCGGGCCCCGCAGCTGCCCCAGATGCACAGCCCTGGGAGCCCCAAAGGCCCTTTGAGGTACTAGGGCGGAGGCACTGGGAGGGGCCCTTAGAAAGTGCCACCGTTTCCTCCAGAAGCCAAACCGCAGCTCACCTCCACCTGACTCCTCCCTGGTCCCAGCAGCCCTGGGAGGGGAGCAGACAGGAAGGAGCAGGCCTGTGGGGTGGCTCTGCCGTAGGAGCTCCTAACCCCCTCAGGCCCTCAGGGCCAGGAGGGGAGACACACTGTGCCCGACTCCTATGGGCCAACTCCCTTCCACTAGGTCCAGCAGCTCCTTCACTCCAACTGGCCGGGGGCGCAGGGGAACAGCATGTGCAAAGTCCCTGTGGTGTGGGGAAGCATGACAAGCCTAAGGCCTTGACTAGCGTGAGGGATTTAGGAGGGATCAGACCACAGGAGACCTTGTTTGGTTTTGCCCCCCAAACAATAGATAGCCCCATTTCACAGGTCAACAGACTGGGGCTTAGGGACTTCAAGGAACAAACTCTCTAACCAAAATTCATGACGGATTGACAGTCTCGTGGAGGGAAGGCATGAATACCTGTAGACAGGAAGTGGGAGCAGGGACCTCTAGGTACCACCCCTTAATTTCCTGGTTCCTCCGTTATTCCTCCCAGCATTCCTCCCAGGGTGGTAGGTATTCTCATCCCAACTTTCAGTCAAGGAAATGGAAAACCAGAGAGGTTGAGTAACTTTCCAAACTCACGCAGCTAGTGAGCAGTGGAGTTGGTCCTGACAGCTGCCTGAAGACATGGGCAGGGGCTGGAACCAAGAAGCAGCGAGACCTGATTCAGAGAGAGGGTGCAGGGAGGGCCTCTGCAGCATGCAGGGGCTGCTCAGCCGGTCACTGTGGGAGCCCCTGAACCCCAGCCCCCGGGGGGAGGAGAATGAGAGGAGATGGCCGGGCAAGGTGTGGGAGGAGGCCCGGCCCAAGATTCTGAGCTTCCTTCCCACCTCGTCCTCTGTCAATGAACCCCAGGGCACCTGCGGTCCCGGCCTCGGCCTGTGCCTTCCCAGGTTCTGTGCCCACTGCCGGCCTCCTCCCCGGCTCACAGTCCCTGCCTCCCCTAGAGGCTCTGGCTCATCCGCACAGGCCCGTGCTGGCACCTGACAGTTGGGAATTCATCTCCCTCCCCCACTCGCCCTCCCCCCCCTGGGGCCACCCAGCCACCTCGGCCTCCTCCTGCTCCTGGGCCCCATTCCCTCCCTCGAACCTAGAGGTGGCCAGTGTAGAGGCCCAGCCTCTGGCCATGGGATGGTCTCCACCCGCCCACGCGTAATTTTCTTCTTTAATTTTTCTGACTCATCGACTGGGTTCACTTTTAAAAATGTGATTCCTTGTTTCTCTGACAAACAGGAAGCTATGTCCACGGCAGGCAGTGCCCAGCCCGCCTCGGCCTGCATCAGCTTCCCAGTGCCCCTCCCTGCGCCCTCCAAGAGGCCCCTCGCCCCCTCCCCCGCTCTCCTGCCTGTCACTGAGCACAGGTGGCCCACCCCAGGCGGCTGGGAGGAATGGCTTCCCCGTCCCCTGGGACGGTCAGGCCCGGCTGGGCAGGTTCCAGAACTGGCAGGAGGCTGGGCCTCCCTGGCCTACATGGCGCTCAGGCCTGTGAGGCTGAGGAGGGAGGGAGGGAGGGAGGGAGGCCACGGCTCTGACCGTGTGCGCCGCCAGGTCCACATCACGGTGCTGGACGAGAATGACAACAGCCCCCGGTTTGACTTGACCTCCGACTCCGCGGTCAGCGTGCCCGAGGACTGCCCCGTGGGCCAGCGAGTGGCCACGGTCAAGGCCCGCGACCCCGATGCCGGCAGCAATGGGCAGGTGGGTGTCCCCTGGTGTCGGGCCACTCACCACCAAGCCAGAGGAGGCCGGGCCGCGGACTCCCACCTCCCTCTGCTGGCTCCCGGCCACTGCACTGACGTCCCCCGGCCCCGACCCTGTCCCTGCTTCCCCAGGGCCTCAGCCGCTCCTGCATCAGGCCCCTGGCCTGGCCCGGCGCCTCTCCTCCCCACCCACCCCTCACCCTGGCTCCTCCAACAGGTGGTCTTCTCCCTGGCCTCCGGCAACGTCGCCGGGGCCTTTGAGATCATCACCTCCAACGACTCCGTCGGCGAAGTGTTCGTGGCCAGGCCCCTGGACAGAGAGGAGCTGGACCTCTACATCCTCAAGGTGGGGACTGGCCCGGCCCCAGGACTGGCCACTAATGACCTAGAAGGGAACTCAACCGTCAGCACCCTGTGGCCAGCGTCCCTGCTGTGCCCAGCACCAAGGGGCCAAGAGCAGTGGGCCCCGGGTGGGGAGGACCCCGGGCTCCCAGGCCGAGGAGCTGGGGGCTCCATCTGCCGTCAGAGCCCCGAGCAAGCTGGTGGGGCCCGGAGAGTCCGACTCCTCCATAGACACAGCGTGGCTCAGGAGAGTCGCTTGCTGTGGCCTGCCTCAGTTTACCCACATGAAATGGGCACAAGAGCCTCCACCTGGCTGCCTCCGCCCCAGTGAGAAGCAGAGCAGGTGGGAGGAGCCTGGGCGGCCGGTACGGCTGACCGTGGTGGTCCCCTACCATTGCCACACAGCCACGGGGCAGCACGGAGGCTCCATGGTCAGGACCCCGGTGCTGGCAGAAGGTCGAGCCAGGCTCCACTGTTTGCCAGAGGCAGACTGAGTGCATGGGACAGAGGCCCTGGAGGCCAAAGCAAGGAGCCTGGTGTCAGGTCACAGACCTGGGGTCCTGGTCAGGTGCTGGACCAGTCCAGACCACGGGTACGGGCAGGAGGAGGGGACGACTGGGGTACCTCAGGTGAGATTCCCCATGAGGTCCCCAAGTCTGGCCAAGGCTGGACCAGGGGCACCTGGGGCAGACGCTGTAGGGAGCGCCCGGGGCTGGCCAGGCCGGCGCGGTCAGGGATGGGTCCGTCCCTGCTCCTTCCCCCAGCGCTTCAGCCCTGACTCCAGCCCTTCTCCCCGCAGGTTGTGGCTTCTGACCGTGGCACCCCGCCACGGAGGAAGGACCACATCCTGCAGGTGACCATCTTGGATGTGAATGACAACCCTCCAGTCATCGAAAGCGCCTTTGGATACAATGTCAGTGTCAATGAGGTAAGGGCACCCTGAGCTGGCCTCCAGAGTGGACAGTGGAGAGAGCTGACCACGAAGCCCCTGTTTAATGTCCCCCTGGCCGCCTGCCCCTCACATCTCAGGACTGGAGCTCGGGTTCCCCATAATGACACCCCCAATGTTCAGCCTGGGCACGGAGCTCAGTGTCTGTGTGAGTAGGGGAGGAGAGGAGAGGAGGGAAAGAAGTAAGCGTCCTCTCACCCAACAGGAGGCTCAGGCTCACGCTGGACAGCTGTTTCTCAGAATAACGCATTCAGCCAGGCACAGCGGCACATGCCTGTGATCTTAGCAATTTGGGAGGCCGAGGCAGGAGGATTGAAAGTTTGAGGCCAGCCTCAGCAACTTAGCAAGGCTCTAAGCAGCTTAGCAAGACCCTGTCTCTACATAAAACATAAAAAGGGGCTGGGGACGGGGCTCAGTGGGTTGTTTTTTTTTTTTGATAGCAAAAAAAAAAATGTTTTTAATTAATAAGTAAACAGTGCATTTAAGAGCTGGCCCTAAGTTGGGGCCACTCGGGAGAATCTTTGCCCAGGCACTGTGGGCATCACGCCAGGTGGACGTTCATGAGGGCAGGTGGCCTAGGGCAGAGCCCAGTGCCCAGTTCCCATGGTCCAGGCCACCTGCCCTGCAGGTCAGATTCCTCATCTGTAAATGAGGAGGGTCCAGGGTCCTACCTGGCAGGGCTGGGGCCCATTCGGTCGGCGAGTGCGGGACCCAGCACGTAGCAGGTGCCCGCAGACTATCTGCCCGTCGTCCTCTGGTGTAGACCAGAGCTGCAGGGCAGGCCGCTGCTCCGCGTGCCCGTGATCCAATTGGCCCCTGAGGCCTTGACACTGGAGTGACCACTGTCCTGCTCTCCTCCCAGAACGTGGGCGGGGGCACCGCTGTGGTCCAGGTGAGAGCCACGGACCGCGACACCGGGATCAACAGTGTCCTGTCCTATTACATCACCGAGGGCAACGAGGACATGACCTTCCGCATGGACCGCATCAGCGGGGAGATCGCCACGCGGCCCGCCCCGCCTGACCGCGAGCGCCAGGGCTTCTACCACCTGGTGGTCACCGTGGAGGACGAGGGCACCCCGCCGCTGTCGGTGAGCCGGGCGCACTGCGCGGGGTGGGGAGCGCCCTCCTCCTGCCTTTGGCCGGCCAGGGCAGTCCTGATGCAGGGCGGCCGGGTGCCCAGTGTGGGCAGGGTGTCACCAGAGTCCCCAGTGGCTCTGAGCCGCCGTCCGACCTGAGCTTGGCCTTAGGGCTGGGTTCAGTCCCCCCTCTTGGCCTGCCTGTGCTGCGGGGCCACGTTACGCCTGTCGTGGTGCCTGGTGGCAAGGCGTCCCCCACCGTTGCCCGACACCGTGTTGGGGTGACACCGTGTTGGGGTGACACCCTGGCAACACGCCCGGCTGGAGGGTTGGTGTCCGCGGTCCACTCTGGTGCGCCAGGGAGCAGGCACAGGTGTCCACGGCTTGCCAGGCCGGTCGGGGGATGCAGGCTGGGGACTGGTCGGTGGCGGTGCCCGGGCTGGGCTGCCCTGGTGGCTTGTAAGTTGAGAGCAGGGGTTTGGAGTGGGCGCCCTGGGCGCTGGCCGTGTGATGCAAGAGTCAGAACCTTCCAGAGTCTCGGTCTCATCGTCTGCAGCAGGTGGAGGACGGCGACCTCTCGGGGGAAGGGGTTGGCTCCTGTCTGTGGAGGCGCGTGGTCCGCTGTGCAAGGGAGGATGGGGTCAGCAGTCACTCGCCGCAGTGACACTGCGCTGCAAGCCGGACACACAGAGGCCTCAAGCAGCCAAGCTCTTGAGTCCCTCCTGCAGGCCTCTGGCCACACAGGCTGGGCAGGCCAGTCCCCAGGGTCGCGGCTGGGCCCCCTGGTTCCGGTACAGGCTTTGCTCCAGGGGGGAGCTGGCGCTCAGCTGGGGTGGCCGGGCCACTCCTCCGGCAGGCAGCCGGTGCCTGTCCTAGGAGGGAGCCAAGCACGAGGCACACACGGCCTCGGGAGCGTCCGGCTTGGAGCTGGCGCAGGGACCCTTCTGCGGGCTTCTCTTGGCCAGAGCAAGCCCCAGGGCAGCTAGACACGGGAGGTCAGGCAGTGAAGGACTGCAGAGGCCCTGGATACGGGAGGAGCAGAGAGTGGACACAGCGTTGCCATCTGTCCTCCTGGGGACCCGATCGTGAATGAGGCCTGGGCTTCGTGTCTCTCGGTTCCCCACAAGTGACTGTGAGGTGGCTTCCCTCTTGGCCACAGCTCGTGGGGAGAGGGTCAGAGCGGGCCTGGGCTGGGCTCTTGGTCTGGAGTATCTCTGGGGCAGGGAGTGGAATTGGGCTAATCATCCCAGGAATGGGGCTGACCTGCGCTTAGGGCTGCCCAGTATCACTGCTGATTACTTCAGCTGTTTACACAGGGACACATTCATAGGACACACTAACTTCCTGGGGGCCGGGGTGACGCAGGCAGGGGATCATCTCTTGTGGTGACAGTTTTGACATAACTCTTCCCTACCCATACCCGGCTTCAGGGTGGCTGTGAATCATCTTCTTGGTCACCCCTCCAATAGCGCTCAGAGAAGTGTTTGGCTGTGAGTAACAGAACACGATGAAGTCATAAATCAGAACGCAATTTCTCACATAAAGTCTCTGGAGAGAATTTCAAATGCTGATTTCATGCCCAGTGATGCCACAGTTCGTGTTTCTTAGATTTTTTCCTCCTGTTGTAATAGAGCTGCTATGGCTCCAGCCATCATGCCAGCATTTAAGGCAGAAAGATGACAACAAGAAAAGAGCTATGCCTGCCACTTCGACCCCCTTATCAGGAAAGGAAAAGGTTTTCCGGGACCATCCTCCAGTGCCCTGCTATGTCTTATTGGCCAGAAGTGGGTCACACAGACACCCTAGCTCCAAGGGAGGTTGGATCAAATAAGGGACAGGATTGTCCCCATTGGCTTACTACTTGGGAGCCAAATATATCACTGCCCCAAAGATAGGCAGAATTCTGCTAGTGAGGAAGGGGTAGAGAAGAGATTTTGGGTGGGCCCCGGCGGCCGCACTGTCCTTCCTGGTCTGAGGCACACCCCCAACCCCCACCCCGTGGCCCTGAAGGGCAGGGAGGTGCCTGGTGGTATGCTGCGGCACAGACGGTCCCTGAGGAACTTGGGACTGGTTCCTGCGGTCAGAGAGGGTCTCCAGCTGTTGGCCGGACCCTCTGCAGAGACCTCCAGCCCCAGAGGGACCCCAAGTCCCCCTCCGCACATCCCAGCCTCTGACCTCCCTCCCTCTGTGGGTCAGCGCCCCCCCCCCCGTGCTGGCTCCCTGGTGAGGTGACGTCCGCCCTCCTCATGAGCCCGCACCCTCTCCCCGCGGCCCCCAAACCGCCCCCCCGCAGCCAGATGGGCAGCGGGGCTCTGAGGCCTCCTGGCCTGGGTGACCGAGGGCGGGGCTTCCTCCACGAGGGAGGGGCTGCCATGCAGGTGGCGCACGGAAGGCTGGGGAGGGCTTCCTGGGGGACAGCACCCGGCCAGGTGAGCCAAAGAGGGCAGCGCGAGAGCAGAGGGCGGGACTCGCCTGTGCACCTCCCAGGTCAGGTGACATTCTTGAGAGCCAGTCCCACTAGCTGCCCAGGAGGCCGCTGCTCCTGTGGCCTCCCTCGCTGGGCCAGGGCGGGGAGGGGCAGAAGCTGGCAGGCCAGGGCCCCAGAATCTGCCAGGGTTGGCCTTTGCTTCCAAGGAGCACTGTCCCTCCACAGACAGAGCCACGCAGGAGGCCACCGAGAGCCAGGCCCTTCTCTGCCGCTGGGCCATGTCACTGGATGTGTGTTAGAGGGGAGCAGGAGGGCCGAGTCCAGGGAATCACGTGGTCTGATGGGGAGGGACAGCGGCGTCCACGGATCTGCTCAGAGACGTCAGCAGGTCCTCTTGCCGTCCTCTCGTTGCCACCTGAAGCGACTGCCTGGTGACAAGTCCGTCCTTACTGGCAGGGGAGCAGCCTTGCCCAGGACAAGGGTGTGAGCGAGTCACTCATTCCTTCATTTGTTCACACCAGGAAGCCTGCAGCGGGCAGCGGGCAGCGGGCAGGGAGTGGCTGTGGAACTGAATCGAGACTGACCTGCTGACCTGCTGGGGGCTCAGAGCCCAGGGTCTGGGATGTCTGCCAAGACCTTCCCCCACCCCCCCAGAATCCTCCATCTGACCCCCTCCTGTCCTCTACTCCCTCCCTGCCCCCCCCCAGTTTCCTGAGAGCCTGACATTCCTGCAAACAGCCCGTCTCCACCCCGCCCTCAGCCCCTGTCACCCGGGCCTGGAACAGCGGGCCACAGGGGCATCCGGGCCAGCCCCGGCCTGCCACACAATGCCTCACCATGGGACCAGGGGAAGTCATTGCACCGCCTCGGCCCTCCAGCCAGCTCCAGGCCTCGGGGAGGGAGGCCAGCATTGGGGGAGAGGTCTAAGTGGCCATCAGGGAGGCCCAGGCACGAGGAAGGGCTGGGCCCATGGAGGAAGAACGGGTGGCAGCCGGGAGGTCAGGGCGGAGCCCAGCCTCAGATGCACCGTGGCGGGCGGTGGGAAGGGGGAAGGGCCTCAGCCCCCTGCCCCATGGTCAGAGCCAGCGGAGACACAATCCCAGAGAGCAGACCTGGCTTCAGTGGGCACCTGAGGACACTACCTGTCCAGGACGCAGGAGAGACCACCTCCCCTGCCTCTCCTCGTGCACAGGCCGTAGCAGTGACAGTCTGGGAGCTGGGGACACTGCCCTTGGCGCTCGCCTCAGGGCTCAGGCTCAGGGCTCTTCTGCTCCTTGAACTTGGCCCCTGTGCCGCTGTGAACCCTGCTTCCTTGGCTGGAGTCCAGGGAACTCCCTCTGCCTTTTCCTGCGTTCAGGTCACGTGGGCCGGCCCTGTCCTGCCCAGAGAGAATGACCGGACTCCTGCCGCTTGGGGGATGCTCTGCAGCTGCTCACACGGTGCCTACAGCCAGCTGAGCTCCTCCAGGAGACCCTACAGCTGAGGGTGCTCCCTTCCCCGGCCCCTGGCACAAACAAGTGGGGTGCATGGGCCCCTGGGCCTTCCAGGGTCCTGTGGCTTCGTAGCTGCCAGGCAGAAAGTGGGTAGTGGGACCTGATGCAGAAGGGTCTTCCAGACCCATGGAAGAGAAGGCTCAGGGCAGGGCAGGCAGAGAACAGACGGAGACCTTTCTGCTGGGAAGTGGTGTAGAGGACAGGCCGGACGGTCGGCATCTCTGGATGTTTGGGCACAGGTTTGTCTCCCAGGACACTGGTGGGTACTATAGGCAAGATCAAGGAGAAGGCCATGCCAGGCCCTGGCCTATAAAGCCATTTGATTCGGTGACGGGAAGGAGCACAGGCCTGGGAAGCAGGAGACCCAAGCATTAGTCCCACCTTTCACTGGTTTGGACAAGATGCAAGTCTTTTAGAACCTCTGTTTCCCAATGCACGAGTGGATGTGAAAATGTTGTGGAAGCACAGAATATTATAACAGAAAAAGCAAAACACAGCACACGTACTGCAACTTGCTTTTCCCATGCCCAGGGCAGGCATTGCTAGCCGATCTCAGCACTTTCTCACTCAGTTACGTTAGGACCTCACAACCCTTTGGATGCATCATCCAGGAGCCGTCCCAAGAGATCAGAATTGTGAAACGGGATGAAACGCCTGTCCTCAGGCTGCACCAGCTCAGGCATTATTGCCAGAGGTGATCCTACCCGGTTCAGATGTGGCTGCTAGGAGCCAGAGTTGGTGGAAAGCCAGAAGTGGCCCTGCCAACGCGAGTGGCCCCGCAGACACCTGGCATTCTGGCTCAGATCAGTTTTGCAGCCGGGTCCAAAGGCTGGACTGGTATTGGGCCCCACCCTACTGGAATAGCTAAAGATTCACGGTGGCACCCCGACACCTCTGGGGGTCAACGATGCAAAGCAGAGCATGCCCAGAGGACAGGCCCTACAGTGGGGCTCTCTGGACTGAGGCACGCACTCCACTGAGAGGGCTTGGACCCAGCGCCGTGGCTGGCAGCCCTGGTTCCTCTTTTGCTGACTGTGGTTCTCTGAGCAAATCTTAGCCCAGCCCCCAGCACAGCCAGGCCAGCTGCAGAGGGTTCCAGCTCCGCCCAGGAAGTCCTCCTCCAGGAGGCAGGGACTGACAGGACAGGACCCCTGCAGCCCCTTGCCCTGTCCCTCTTCCCACCCCACTCCCTGGTGGTGGCTCTGTGTCACCCTCTGGCCCGGGCCCTGGGCTGCTGAATGCAGGGGCTGCTCCGGCTAGGCAGGGGTGAGGGCAGCCCCAGGACCGGTCATCTGAGAGGCAAGTCCCAAGGGTCCCTGCTAGGCAGGACACATCCCTGAGGCCCCAGGGCTCCTCCTGCTTCCTTGGAAGCCCCATGTTCACGGCCCTGCCTGCCCTGTCCCCACAGCCACCAGAGCAGGCCTCTTAGAGGCACCACCATCCTGGGTGACATGGCGTTCCAGGGCCCTGCCCCTCCGGCCGGGGCAGGAAGGGCGTCCATAGGGCTATCACAGGCACAGCTCGGGCCATGGATGAGACGGAGCCTGGAACCCAGAAGTCAATGTCACTGAAAACAGGAAACCGCGGAGCTGCGATGTGCTCACTCGCAGGGTCCCCAGAAGAAGAGACAAGGAGCCCCATGGGAGGAAGCTGGGCAGGAAGCACCGCGGCTGCTCTGGGCGCCCTCCGCACAGCAGCAGCCCAATTCTTAGAAGTTGCTTCTGCATTAAGGTCCCGGGGTGGCCCAGGCCAGCAGCCCCAGGGGGCTGGGCCCCGCTTCCTGGGCTGGACCACTGGAGTCTGGCCGGAGGGTTTGTCCTTCGACTCTAGGGACAGCACAGCCTACCCCAGGACAGTGTCCTCCCCACTCCTGCCCAGTGGCCCGGGAGCTGTGAGGACAGGGCAGCTGCACTGAGTGTCCGAGTAGAAGAGGGGACCCTAGGGACAAAGCAGGTTTTGGTGTCCTGGTCATTTGAGGTATCAGTCCTGTTGCTCCCTCCTCAGGTTCCCCAGGCCTGGGACTGTCCCTCGGTCCCAGCCACAGGGGAGGCCCACAGGGGTCCATGCCCTTCTCCTGTCAAGGCTGCTTGACTGGGCTCCCTGGCCAGGGGCCTCCTGCTGCCTGCCGCGTGGCTGGTCCCTTCCCCCCACCCACCCAGACCTCTCCCTGCCTGCAGGCGCCATAGTCCTGGTTCTCTGCACCCACGTCCAGCTCAGCAGAGCCAGGGGACACTGCTGGAAGACGAATGCCTAGACTGGAGCTCTGCCCTCCATAGCGCCCAGACCAGAGGGGCATTTGCTCCGCCCAACCTACCTCCTCCCTCTTTTCAGGCACTGCCTACCCTGTTGTATCCCAGAGTGACCATGTTCCTCCCCTCACGAGCTTTAAAATCCCTCAGTGGCAGTTCCACAGAGGACTCCCCTTGTATGCATGTATGGAAAAACACCAGCGGGGCACGGGGGTGCCTGCCTGTAAACCCAGTGGCTTGGGAGTCCGAGACTGGAGGATTGCAAGTTTGAGGCCAGCCTCAGCCACTTAGCAAGGCCCTAAGCAACTCAGCGAGATCCTGTCTCTAAGTTTGAAAAATCTATTTTAAAAAAAAAAAATGGCTGGGGATGTGGCTCAGTGGTAAAAGTGCCCCTGGATTCAATCCCTGGCGCCACACCCCCTCCTGCAAAATAATAAAAAATAAAATAACCAGATCATGCCGGGGCACGGAAGATGGAGGCTGAGCACAGGCCTCCCTAGGCCTCAGGCACGCCGAGGCAGAGGGGGTTAAACCCCGCGTCCCTAGTCCATTCACAGGGTTTGCACCTATTGCCCAGGTCATTTTAATAGCACCCCCTTTTCACAATCAAAAGCGTCACAGTATGGACGAAACATCGTGTGGCCACCCTCGCTACTGGCCATGCTGAGCAGTGGGAGCAAGGGACAGGGAGGGTAGGTAGGGGTCCCACTCACCTTCCCAACAGGCCCCGCCCACCCTCCCTCGCTGTCATCCGTGGTGAGTGGCGCAACCTCCGGCCCAGCCTCAATTGCTCAAGACACCGGAGGTTCACAGGGACCACTCTGCCCCAGTAGGCACTTCCCATCTGGGGGCCACTGAGGACTGAATGCTGGCAGTGGGCGCCCCACATGCACTTAACCTGTTGACAGATCCTCAGTGACACCGCTCCCAGGAGGCATCGGGGGAGTTCCGATGACAGGGAGGAGGCAGCTCGGCCCCAGAGCCCCACGGGTGCAGAGTAAGGTCCACAGAGGCGCAGCCTCAGGTGACACAGGGACCCAGGCCAACCACGGCGGGCAGGAGTCTCTCCACATCTTGTCCTGCATCTCATGCCTGGGACAGTGCCACTGAGGGCCCAGGCCAGTGCCCATCTTGTCCCCTCCATGCCACCAGGTCCAAGACTCTTGTCCCCAGGCAAGAGGCTGCTGCAGCACTGGAAATTCTGGGGCTTCTTAGGATGGAGCTCATTTGGCACCTGGTGAATGCAGGTCTCTGGGAGAATCCGCACCCCAACCTCCTTGGGACAGGAGTGGGTAGTCCAGCACCTTCTCCCCTGCCCAACGCAGCGTCCCGACTGGCCGAGGGTCCGGGCATTGCGGGTGAAGCGGAGTGTGGGCTCAGAGCAGGAGGAAGGGGGCTGAGGACACTCCCAGGGCCAGCCCCAGCTCAGATGCACCTGCCCCAGCCCCAGCCTCTGCTGCCCACGGGTCTAGATGGCCTCGAAGTTTGGAGAGTCAGGAACCGGATCTGCGAAGGACAACAGAGGCAAAATGAAACAGGGTGGGGGGACACTGCTTGGTCCCTCAGCCCCGGCCCAACCATGAGCCGTGAGGACTCCCCAGGGAGGGCGCCCTTGGGTCCTGACCTTGACAGGTCAAGGTGCCGTGAAGGTCAGAGAGCACTTACCCAGGGATGGAAAGAAGACGTCCCCAGGGCCAGGAGGAGACAGGGGGGTGCTGGGCTCGGAGAGCAGGTGCCGTCCAGACTCGGAAGGCTGACGCTGGGCCACGTAGGACAAGGGGGGCCGGGCCTTGGCCTCAGGCATCCCCTGGACGGGTGGAGAGGCCTCAAAGCCAGGGTTTTCGATTCCTTGGGTGTTGCTGCCAGCGAAGCAGAGTGGAAGGTCACCTGCTGCCCAGAGCGTGGCCTCTGCCCTCCCTGCTGTCCCCTCTTCTCACCTCCTGTCCCCTCTCCCAGGCCTTAGCAGCCTCTCCCAGCAAGCAGAGGAGCCAGGCTTCTCCCCCTGCCTGAGCTGCGGGCCTCAGGGCCACTACCAGCACTGACCACAGTCCCTCCTGTGGTCAGACCTGCAGGAGACAGTCAGGCAGCTTCAAACCCCTGCCTCAGGATGGAGGGGACACGTTTCTCTTTGGTCTGAATGGCTAATGGCCTTAGGATCGAAGGTACCCAAAGCTTATTTGAGCTGAGAGGAAGGTTCTCTTGTCTTCTGAGATGAGAAGCGCCCTCAACCTCTGAGCTCCTGGCAGGATCACCAACAGGACCCGTATTGCCCCGTCTGGGAAACCGTCCCTTTCCAACACTCAGGAGCTCTGGGTGTGGGGCTGGGGGCCAGGCTCCTGAGCGTGGCTCCTCCTGGAGCCAGGCTTCCAGGCCCAGCCTCCAGCCCAGAGCGCAGCACCCCCACCCACCCCCGAGCTGCTGTCCCCCTTCAGTGTCTGCTCTCCTGCCTGATGGCCACAGCTTGCTGCAGGAGGCCCAGGTGGTAGGAGCCACTGCCCAGGTGTGGGGCTAGACCTGGTGTGTGCCCCAGGGTCAGCTGCTCCCTCCCCTCCCAGGCCGGCCACCAGGGCCCAGAGGTGGGTGTGTAGAACCAGAGCTCAGCCTGCGGGGTGAGGGTGGGTGAGGGGTGAGTGACAGGGTGGGTGACGGGAGGACACCCAGCCAGCACAGACGTATCAGCTTCTCCGACCGCTGCGCCAGCACAGAGCCCGCCCTCCCACAGCTGGCCTGGGGGGTCTTCCTGGAAAGCATCCAGGGGCCTTACCTGTCCATCCGCACCAACTCCTGGGCACCTAGGGACAGACAGAGAATCGGGTCACGGGAAGGAGGGCAGCCCTGGCGGCAGATGCCCCTCGGGAACTCCAGGAGTGTCCCGGGCAGGGCCCTGCTTGGCCCAGGTTCCACTTCTGTGTGGCAGGACGCCCATGTGCCTGTCCAGCAGGTGGACCCCCGTGAGTGGCCCATTTTCACTATAAATGAAACAGTCTGCAATTTCCAGATGTGGGGGATGACATTTGCCACCAGGAAAGCAAAGGGACCAGCACCGTCTCCTGTGGCTTGGCTTACAGTGTGGGACCCTCAGGGTCTGCATCCACCAAAGGCCTGGCTCCTGGGTTTGCTAACTGTGGTTTCCTGTTAGGACATTTGTCCCCTCCTGGTCTTTAGCCATGACCTCTGGGTGGAGTACTCAAGGTCAGTTCCTAATTAGAGGGTTCCTGGTTCTCTCTGCCTCGTCCCCCGGTTACCTAAGAGAGGTGACATCTATTAGAGGAAGCTTTGGGGTCTGAGCACCCCGCGTCCCAGCCACACTGAGCTGCTGTGGCCTTGCCTCACTTTTGGGGTTCCCCAACCCCCAAGGTGGCCACCAACTAGATGCAGGAGGCTTAACTTCCCTCTTTCTTAGGCTCCCCAGCGCGGACTCCTCCTCGTCCTTGTCATTCTAAGGAAACAGAGGGTGGGGGAGGGGCGCCCCTGCAGCACAAACTCAGGGAAGTTACACAAAGTTCCTGAAATCTGTCAGCACCATGCCCTGTTTACGGGGTGACTCCAAGAGAGGAGCCCCGCCAGACAGCATCCTCCGCCCAGAATGCGTTTGTATCCCAGTTCCCGTGTGTGCTGATCACACTGCACTGACCACACCGAGGCAGGCCACGCTGGGGTCTGAGGGAAGGGACAGGGGCTGTCTGGGAGCCGGGCCAAGCTGGGCGGGCTCCCCCTCACCCCGCCCCGCCCAGGGGAGGGCAGTTCAAGCGGCTCTGCAGCCATGCTCGAGCCCCAAGGTCTGTGCCACCCAAGGCCAGCCCCGGCTCCCTGTCAGGAAGCTGTGCGGGCTTTAGGGGAACAGGGCAGTCCTGAGAGTAAAGGCGAGGAGGTCACAGCCCCCAGGTGATCCACAGCCGGGCTCCAGGCAGGAGCCCCAGGAAGGAGGACAGGGAGCTAATGCAGCCAAAGGTGTGACCTGGGGACAGCAGTGCTCCCTCAGGTACCTTCTGCAGCCAGGCAGAGGGGAGGTGGCTGAGAGGGTTGCAAGGGCAGAGTTCCCTGCCCTCCTGTTTGGGAGGACTGAGGCTGGCCAAGGCTCCCGCAGGGTCAGGGAGGGCAGAGGCACTGTTACCCAGAATGGGAATCCGAAAGGTGTTCAAGGGCGTGAACTTGAAGCCTGGCTTCCCCGCTTATTTGCTGTGTGGTTCTTTAGGCAAAACACAACCTCTCTGAGCCTCAATTTGCTCACCTAAAAATGGATGACCAAAAACAATGGTGGCACCGAGTTCTAGGAGTTGTTCCGTGGACTAAGCGAGACAATGTACGTAACAGGGCTGACAAGGAGCCAGGCACAGCAGCCCCAACAGCCGGGTTGTTGGCTCTGATGAGCATTTGGATCATGTGGTTAAATTACATCCCCTGGAAAGAGCAAGGGTGCCCAGCTCCGAGGCTCAGTCCCAGCTCTGCCCCACATTGTGACGTAGCATTTGGTTAGTTCTTCTCGTCCTCCTCCTCCTCCTCCTCCTCCTCCTCGTCCTCCTCCTCCTCTTCCTTCTTCTAGGGATTGAACTCAGGGGCACTCAACCACTGAGCCACACCCCCAGCCCTATTTTGTACTTTATTTAGAGACAGGGTCTCACTGAGTTGCTTAGCGCCTTACCATGGCTGAGGCTGGCTTTGAACTTGGGATCCTCCTGCCTCAGCCTCCTGAGCTGCTGGGATGACAGGTGTGCGCCACAGCACTCGGCTTTGGTTAGTTCTTTAATTCATTGATCTCAGACTTCACAAAAGGAAGGGCTTCACTGAATTCATCTCTAAGTCCCCTTCCACTTCTAATAAAACTTGTTTTTCTTCCCGAAATTGCTCCTACTTTTAAAATAAACCCACCCTGACATTAAAATAGGTGCCCAGAGGATCTCTGGGTGGCGCCCTTGTTAGAATCAACACGCGCTCTTCCCGTTACCCCGAGACTGGTCGTTCCTTCACTCAGAACACAGTTTTGGTGAGCACCAAGCCGGCACTGCCTGGGGGCCAAGACCTGGCAGGCACCTTGGAGACCCCAGGACCTGGGCCCAGTGGCCACTCCCCGCCCAGCCCCGCCCCGCGGGCAGTACTCACGGCGGTGGGAGGCTGCCTGCCTCTGCTTGTAGACCATGAGCAGGATGAGCGGGAGGCACAGGATGCCCACGACGCAGGCGCCCGTGGCCAGGGCTGCCGCCGTGATGTCTGCGGGGGCAGAGAGACAGCCAGGGTGAGGCCCATCCCACTCCCCTCCAAAGGGACACTGAGGCCCAGGGGTTCTGCTGGGAACAGGGGAGCCTCAGAACCACAACTAGGCCCAGAGAGGAAAGGCTGGGCGGCCGGGGGACCCAGCAACTCTGTGACCTGCAGAGGCACAGATGGCTGGGAACCGCCTTCCAAAGACACCTCCCTCCTTCCCAAGGCGGGCCCAGGCTCAGAGACAGACAGGCCAGAGGCAGCTCCAGGAGACAGAACAGACTCCTCCTCCTGCCCACCAGGGAGAGCTGGACCTCCCTGGGCCACAGGTCGTGCCCAAAAGGGAAGCAGAGCCAGGTGCGGTGGCCCAGGCCTGTAATCCCGGGGGCTCGGGAGGCTGAGGCAAGAGGATCGCGAGTTCAAAGCCAGCCTCCGCCACTTAGTGAGGCCCTAAGCAACTTAGTGAGGTCCCGTCTCTAAGAGAAATATAATAAAGGGCTGGGGATGTGGCTCGGTGGTTAAGCAACCAGGTTCAATTCTGAATACCAAAAAGTAAAAAGGGAAGCAGGCCTTTCACAGACCCCGTGCCACAGAGTTCAAGGTCAAAAGAAGCCCAAGTAACAAAAAAAGTTTCAGAAGTAGAGGTGGTGGTCTCACAGGATTGAGAATGTAATTCAGTTGCATGGCATTGAATTGTCCCCTTAAAAATGGAAAAAAAAATGGCACACTTTTTGTCCTAGATGTCTAACCATGATAACAATAAAAAGCCCTGAGCCCCCCCTTGAGGGACCCCATGGCTCTGGGTCAGGGAATTCTGGAAGCCCCACCTTGTAACCTCAGGCACCCAAGTCATGGCAGGGGGCCAACTTGGAAGAAGAACTAGAGAATTGTTAATCCTTCTCTGACATTTTTAAACATTGAGCTTTTTAAATTAAAAAAAAAAAAACATGCAAATTTAAAAAATACTCAGAAGTGTCTTCGTCCCTGTGGAGCTCCAGGGTCCCTCGTCTGCCCCTCTAGATGGTCCCTGCACAGCCAGCAGACAGGGGATCCTAGGACTCTTGCTCTCCTGCTCATCAGAGCTGGAGCGTCTGAGTACAGGGATCCCCCACCTGCCCAGGCTCTATCACACCCAGCTCCCCCAGAACTTATAGAAACATGTCCTGCTGGCGGGCATGGCGGCCGCCTGTTCCTTCTGCAGAAGGACTCGGTGAGCTTGCTTCCCTGGTCCCCTGGGAAAGGGCATCAGACACATCAGTTCCTAGCCACGTCCCCAGCCAGACTGTGGTGTGTGAGTTTTCTTTTAGGCGATGGCTAAATCACCCTCCAGAAGGTTCTGCCGCTTCCTGGTCCCAGCAGCGAGGGGAGGTGCGATTTATTTCTGTCCAGATGCTGACTTCAGGGGTTCTGCTGGGAACAGGGGAGCCTCAGAACCGCAACTAGCAGAAGGGCACTTCCTTCTTATTTGACCAAAACAGCTGAGCGACCGTGATCTAAATGTTGCTCTGGGGGTTCAGTTGGGAATACAGGGCATTTTTTTTTTTTAATCTCTTCGTGTGGCCAAACAACCCAGCGGTGTAAACAAGCTTGCAGGGGGTTGTTTGCAGGGCGGAAGAGAACAAAACTGTTTTCAAGCGCTTTAGAAGTGCTCTTCTGTACAGGAACAGGGGCTGGGCTCCTTACAGAGCAAGTTCCGCTCCACACTCGAGCGGGCTCCCTGCAGATTTTAGCAAGGCTGCATTCTAACATGGAATATTGAAAGTAAAAGCATTCTTTAGAGAGTGATCTCAGGCCATTCCGTGTTTCTAAACCCCATCCAAGGACCTTCCTGTGGGCAATATCTGAGAAGCTGGTTGCAAAGCACTCTCTTCCTGTCATCAAAGCAGGGCTCCTCCGATGTTAGTAAGCAACACTTAGTGTGCTCCAATAGGTGCTCAGGGACTCTGTCCGCCTGGGAGGCTTGGCAGGACCCCTCTGCCTGACTCTCTAAGTGGAGGTCCCCCTCTGGGGCCTCTCTAGGAGATGAGCATTGAAAACCTGAGATTTCCTTACAACCTGTGCTAAGAGTTGAGGCTGGAAAAGAGGAGACAGGTCTGTGACTTTGGGGATGGGTCTGTGGGCATCTCTGCAGAGCCCAGCCTGGCCACAGTCCCCCATCCCTCTCCCCATGCACCACCAGTGCTGGTACCAGCATTCACTGGGGGAGCTTGGTCACCATCCAGGGTCAGGTTCACCCTGGGGAGGTGATAAGGATCTGGCAGAGGTGGTCTCCACCCCCTTGCTAGGGCGTATGCCAGGCCCTCAGCAGGGTGGGGCAGGAGGGCCCGTTGGGCCGGGGTCTGCCGGATTCCTGGTGGTGTGTGTGGAGGAAGGAGTGGGCTGCTGCGGGTTGGACTGCCTGGTCCCCAGGGAGGAGGCTGGAGGAGGGCAGCCGCAGCCCACCTGCCGTGTTGGAGAGGCGGAGAGGCGCAGAGATGCACCCGGAGCCCCCTTCCCTGGGCACCACCTTCCTGGGTCCCTGCTCCCCGTCTCCTGTGACTTCCTCCCCACTCAGGTGACTTGGACTTTCACTTATCTCAGGGTCTAGCTACTCCCACGTCCCAGGAATAACACTTAGAGCCCTGGGCCAAAGCTAGAGAAAGGGAACTCAAAGAACTTCTTCGCTAGAAGACTGGCTGGCCGACCAGGGGCGGCGGCTGCAACCTGGCCAAAGGGAAGTGACCGTGGAGAGCAGCACCCAGTGTCCAGCCCTGGGCAGTGACGGGTTACCAGGCAAATGGCTCTAGGCCCCTCAGGAAGCAGGACTGTGCTCTCTGCCTGCTGCCACCTACTTGCCACCCTGCCTTGGCACAGGGGGTTGGATGAGTTGACTTGGAAATCAGGCATCTAGAAGTAACAGCAGCTACACCTACACTACCTCACGGGTAATACCTCCCTGAGTCTCACAGAAACCCTGGAAGGTAAGCACTATTCAAATCATCTCCATTTGGCAGATAAAAAATAAATAAATAAATAAGGCCCAGAGAGGTCGAGCAACTGGGCTGATTTCAGGATCCACGCTCTTAACCACCTCACCCCCGGCCTTTCCCTAGAATGGACTCAGGGAACTGCCCTGGCAACTAACTAGCTTTGTTAGTTGTCAACCTTTTAAAATTGAGAGAGTCCATACAAAACCTGGTGTCCACCTTTGCCGAACACTCGGCTGCTCTGGCACACGCAGTGGGAACCACCCCATGGCTGGTGGCGGGTGCTCTCCCCAGTCCCCACCCCTCCCTGCTGTCTTCCTCACCAGCTCCTTGGCCCTGGGGGCACAAGAGCTTTCCATCCCTGATGCAGCCCCTGAGATGACCCTGACTACTGGCTGCCCGATGGCCCAGAGAGGGACAGAGCTGTTCAGCGCCACACCCGACCCCAAGGCGCGGCCAGAGGCTTCTGGTCTGGAGCCTGCTCAGAGCCGGTGCCCACCGTCTAGACGGCTGCAACCAAGAGATTTTAGGACGGGGAGCCCCAGGAGTCCTCAGAGCCGTCCCCTGCCCCCACAGCTGTGACAGACGCCAGCGTGTCCCTTGGACCCTCAAGGAGCCAATTCCCTGGACAGCAGCTCTGGGAAGCAGGGCCTCAGGGAGGCTTCACTGTCTGAAGAGTCAGGGACGGAAACGCCAACACCCGGGGACAGAGGTGCCCAGCGGTGAATGCCTGACCGGCTCCTGGCCGTCAAGTCCAAGTTCTGCCGGGCTTCCCGGGCCTTCCCAGACGCCTTCCTGTGCCTGCACTCCTCCAGGTCAGGGGAGAGGACTCCAGCCTCCACCCCCTCGCTAGCCTCACCCCCTCCCTGGGCATTCCCTCTGGGCTCCGGGTCAGGGAGCAGGAGCAGGGCCCCTCCCCTGCCTGAGCCTCCCTTTCCCCAGCTGTGGGGGGGGGGCAGCGGTGGGCCGCCCGGCTCCACCAGAGTTTGTGCAGGAAGAAGTGGGACTGGGGTGTTTACTCAGAGTGAAGGAGCTGTGGGGAAGTGAGTGTCACTCATGCCCCACCGGGCTGGCCACCCTGTCCCATCACAGACACAGCTGCGGGCACAGAGTCCTGAGCTGCTGCATGGGAAAGTGGCCACTCAGAGGGGAAGTGAGGACAGCCACGGTGGTGTGGTGCTGAGGTGACACTCGAGCAGTGTGCCAGGAGAGGGGCTGGACCCTCCTGAGGTCCCTGGAGGTCTAACAGACTCAAGTGCATGTTCTAATTTTGCTTCTGGTTGGTGTGAGTTTGTTGGCTTAAAAAAAAAAGGGGGGGGGATAGTTTTAAGCCGGGCACGGTGGTGCACACCTGTGATCCCAGCAACTGGGGAGGCTGAGGCAGGAGGACCGTGAGTTTAAGGCCAGCCTCAGAAACTTAGCAAGACCCTAAGCAACTTAGTGAGGCCCCTCTTGAAATTAAAAAAACAAATAAAAAGGGCTGGGGATGTGGCTCCGTGGTTAACTCCTGAGTTCCATCCCTCGTACTGAAAAAAACAGAAAAAAATGAGTAACTTGAGTCAAAAGCCACCACCGCCTTTGAGTTGGGGCTTGCCTGGGGGCTGTAGCTTAGCTGTGCCCCTTCTGGCTCAGGCCCTCCTGCTTGTCCTCCTGGAGTCCAAGGCCCCTGCATTTCCGGGGCCTAGACAGGGGCTGGTCCCCACAGGATTCCTGATGAGTGCTGTGTGGCCAGAGGGTCTGGAAGCCAAGGCCCCCTCCTCTCAGAAGGGCAGAACATCCCTTAGACTTGTCCCCTTACCTGCTGTCTCCAAGCTGCTGGGCTTTCTCACCTGACCTCTGGGTGCTCAGCCACTGGTAACAGCAGTGTCCCCTACCCTGAGGCAACTGTCTAGGTAAACACTGCAGCTGATAGCCGCTCACTGCCCTGCACGTCCAGTCTCCTCCCCCAAGGTGGGAAGAAGGGGACGTGCGCAGAGCTAAGCAAACCTGTAGCCAAATCTCTGCTGTGCTGCCTGAGCTGTGTGTTTGCGGGGGGGGGGGGGGGTGAGGCACCTCTCTGGGCCTCTGTTTCCCTGTATGTGGAGTGAAAATGGTGAGGCCTGATTCACGGAGGAAGCGTTTCCTGCAGGGAGCAGGGAGCAGGGAGCAGCTGGAAGGGGGACGGGGACCAGCTCCTATAGCCAAGGAGGAAGCAAAAGCTCTGGGAGCCGCAGGGAGGAAGACAGGATCCAAGTGCATGTGGAAGTGAGGCCAGAGTTGAGAGCCCCGCCTGGGCTGAGGACGCAGGAGGACAGAGGACAGAGAACGCAGGAGGGACACCAGGGTGGTCCTTACTTTCGCTCTCCTGTGGGGAGGATGGATGCAGGACGCATTTGGATGGCGTGTCATTGCCTGTGGGAGGAAAGAGAAGGGCCATCAGCTGAGTGTCACACCCAAAAGGCCGAGCAGGCTTGTCTAAGCCAGTGTCCCCTCAGCATACGTCACGGGTACATGTGCTGCAAGCTAGCGCCCTCTCGGCAGTGCTGGCCCCGTCGGAGCACACACCCTGGCACACCCTGGCATGTTCTCACCCTGCTCATTCTCATGCCACCCCCGGGGACAAGTGGGGACCTGCTGGCACCCACACTTATCCACCTCCCAGCCCTTTCCTTCTCGGCTGGACAGACACGTGCATGCACACACACAGCCACTCCTTCCCACGCTCAGTGCAGCATGAGCATCACTGGTATAGTCTCCCGTACGGTCCAGGGCGGTACGCAGCAGCCCACGCCCCCAGGCTACGCGCACAGCTGCCCTCACCTCTCTGCACCTGCAGCTCCATGGCCCCGTGGACCCTGTGCTCCGAGTGGTGGTGCCTGATCTCCACCACCAGGCAACAGTAGAGGCCACTGTCCTCCAGGGTCAGGTTGCGCACGGTGATGGAGAAGTTGCCGTGGTGGTCGGAGGCCGACTCCACCCCATGGCTCTGGGCCAGGTCCTGGCTGGTGTTGGCGGTGTGGTGGTCCCCGTGGTGCAGGTGAAGGTTCTGGAACGTGAGGTTGCGGATGGGTCGGCGCTCAGAGCAGACTTGCATTTCGCCCCTCGAGCTGCGGTACCAGGTCTTGTAGAAGGTCACGTCGTGCCCTTTGGACACAGGGCCCACGAGTCTGCAGGTGAGGGTGACGTTCTGCCCTTCTGGACACACGTACAGGGAATATGGCGTGGCCACCTTGAAGGCTGCCACCAGACCTGGTCAGAGAAAGGACACCCGTCACCTGCCTCAGAGAGTGCCAGTCCCCCAGCCTCCCCTTGGTCCTTAGTACCAAGCGCGTCCCCGCCTGGGGGAAGGAGCCACCTGAGCCCAGGCCGCTGGTGTAGCCCTGGGAGTGGGACCAAGAAAGGAGAGACTCTGAGGCAGGCAGAGACCGGGCAGCCGGATGTGACCCTCTCCTGGTGGCTTTGCCCAGGGCGGCCCCTGCACTGCTCATGCTCAGCACTGCTTCATGCCACCCTGCTGGGGGCCATCTGCCCCTCTGCCCCTTCCCACCTCCTCCCCAGTGGGCACTTATTATATGCAAGGCCAATGTCAGGCGCTGCGCCTCACCTGGACGCCAAGCATGAGGCCTTTGGGAGCCAGTGGCCTCCCCAGCAGACAAGCCTGCGTCCCTGGCACAGGAACCCCGCAGACAAGGGTGAGCCAGTGCCAGGCTTCGGGGCTCTTGCAGGAGAGAGAAAACAGCCTTATGGGGGTGGTCAGGGCACTTCTGGGAGGAGGGAGGGTCTCTGGACTTGATGATGGACAGGCAGGATTTAGCAAGTAGAGAGACCCTGACGGGGAAGCCGGAAAACCCAAGGCGACGGAGGGACGGGGTGGGAAGCTCCTCCCGGCCTCCGCCTCCCTCTGGCCCCAAGAACCCTGTTCTAATCCTTCTTTTCTTTTTTTTCCAATACGCATTCCTAGTCCTTTTTACCCTACCCCCCTTTCCCCCAAGCACTGACTTTTGAAAACCAAACTGGGGAAGGCTCTTGTCCTCTGTGTGGCTGAATGAGTCTCGGTTTCCTCATCTGTACCGTGAGAAAGCGCTCGCTCAGCCCAGGGCTGCAGGGGGGCTACTCGGGAAGGTGAGGGCCCCTGCGGAGATCTGTGCCCTCTGCAGACACAGGGAGGGTCGCTGTGTCAGGTCAGCAAGGGGGCTGAGTTGTCTAACTGACCTCTCGGGGCTGCCGTAGGCCAGCAGCCAGGAAGGCAGGGTTTGGAAATAGGTTCAAACAAATGTGTCCTTTCACTGCCCCGGCCAGGGGCACTGCCTAGACGCAAGGAAATGCCACTCTCCTCCAGGTGCCCCTTCCCTGCCCCTAGAGTCCAGCACCGTCCGCCGAAGGCTGGGTCCCCACCCCAGAAAAGCTGAAGCCTTGCCCAGGCAAGAGGGAGGCAGCCTGCTGGGGCTTTGGGAGGGGGCCAGCCTGCTCGGAGTCCAGTAGCCATGGCCCCGAGACTGACTCTTTACTGCAAATGGAAACGTCTCCCTGGTGGACTGGAGTCAAGACTCTGAAAGTGGCCCCACAGGTAGTTGGTGCTTGATACAGGGGGGCTAGATAGTTCTCTGATTCAACTCAAGAAACGTTTCCAAGGAGTTGGGGTGGGGTGGGGAATGGAATAGAGAATCCAGCCTTGAACTCTTTCCCGCTACAGTGTGAGTGACTGACAAAGGCTTGAGACCCCGTCCTGGAGTGCTTGTGTATCTAAAGGGTGATATCATCCATGGCCCCCCACGGTGGCACACACCTATAATCCCAGTGGCTCAGGAAGCTGAGGCCAGAAGATCTCGAGTTCAAAGCCAGCCCCAGTATCTTAGCAAGGCCCTGAGCAACTCAGTGAGACCCTGTCTCTAAATAAAATACAAAAAAGGGCTGGGGGTGTGGCTCAGTGGTTAAGCACCTCTGGGTTCAAATCCCTGGTACCAAAAATGAATGAATGGATGGATGGATGGGTGCATGGATGGATAGATAGATAGATAGAAAGAGTATCAGGAAATAGCAAGGCCTTGGTCCCAAAGCACACATCTGCAGAAGTAGGGTGTTAGGCTTAGAAGGTAAAAACAGATACACCAGGGCCTTCCCCGTGCTTGGCCTCTATGTGAGAGCCAGACTTCTGGAAGTCACTGCAGGGTGAACAAAGACATCAGAAATTCTGGCAGGATTCTTCTCTCATTTACAGACAGTAGCACAGAGATCCAGGGAGGAAACTGGTTTGACTGAAGTTTCAGAAGGTATGAACTCAGAGCCTGGAACACTGAGGGCTTCAGGTCAAGCGGGATCTAGTTACAACTGTAAGAAGAATAGCCTGTTGTGCTGGAGGCCCAGGGCTCTGGGGCAGAGCTAACAATCCTGTGGGGTAGGTGTCGGGTTTGCTCCCTTTTCACCGATGAGGAAACTGGCGTAACTCACTGAGGATCACGCAGGAAGTGCTAAAACCAGACTCAGACTCAGACACTTAGACACCATATCGCCGGAAAAATCGCCCAAACTGGAAGCCCACAGGCCTCATCCAGTCTTCAAACATTTCATTAGACCCTCCAAATATCTTAGATTGTTTGTTTTGAGATTGCTAACATTTAAAATTCAGGGATTTGATATGGACATTCTGATTCCTAACGCATTCCTGTGAAAACCAGGCCACCGAGTCAGCTCCCCAGGAGGCAACGGTCCCCAGGGAGCCCCCGTGCTCCGGCTTGCCACAGTCCTCACCGTCCCGAATGCCTCCACCTGCTTCACTCTCCCATCATCCTTGCTTGGCTCTGGACAGTTGATTTGTGACACAGGATTACAGCTCCCTCCAGGAGCTAGCCAGGGTGGAGCTCCACTGCCCCTGCCCATCCATGTGACCCTCAGGCTCAGACAGGAGCGGAGAGCAGAGCAGGGAAGCCCAAAGCTGAGCCGGGCCAGAGGATGGATGGGTGAGCCCAGATGTTGGCTCAGTGGGGAGGCCGGTGGCCAAGTGAACAGGCAGGGGGACCAGGCACCAGTCGCAGGGCCCAAGCAGTGGTGTTCCTGACCCCAGGCTGCACCAGGACAGTGAGGAAGGACTTGGCCTCCCGGGAGGCACTTTCCTTGGAAATCCACAGGGAGACAAGAGGGACTTTAGGAGAAGGGGCATTGCTCAATCCCACACCCCCCATTCCCCCCATCCCCCCCCATAGGTCCCAAAAGGACCTCTTCCCCTTTTAGAAAAAAAGGAGAAGCTGCCCTGGGATTGGGGCAGGGCAGGCGGTGGGGTGGAGGGGTGGGCGGGGCCAGTTTCAAGCCAAAGTCCAGATGGGGGTGGCCCAGGAGGGCTTTGTCCTGGGGCGTCTGGAGGAGGCCAGAGGAGGCCAGAAACATCCCTTTGTCACGTCTGAGGCTCCAGCTGGGACCGGCCCAGAGGGGCCTGTCCTTGGGAGGACACTCCAGGGCACAGCACTGGGGACAACAGCACATAGCAGGGGTCCAGCGCCCTGCGTCTGCGCACCCCTCCTGTTGCGGGCTGTGTCCCCACCACTGGAATCATAATTACTTGGCAGGAGGATGTTGCTCATTGTCAGAAGCAGATCCTTTTGGACACCTGGGTCATTGTCAGAGACCGGGGAAAGTGGGTGGGGAGGAAGGCCCCAGGCTCCAAGGGGGCCCAGAGCCTGTGGGACAGGAAGGTAACCCGTGCCTGGGCCTGAGCGAGTGCCAGGGGGAACCTTCAGTCAGTCCTCTCACCAGGCCCTGGCTCCCAGGAGCACCTGCAGGAAGACAGCCATGAGCCAGGAAAGTTCCGGAACTTAGCAAGGTCCCTGGGTCCCAGTGCCCACTTAGCTGTGCCCTTGCTGTGTGGCCTTGGGCACCTTCTCTGGGCTTCCCTCTCTTTATATCCTCTTTAGAGACTCTGCACATTCCAAGGTCACCTCCACCTCGAGACCCTGTGGGCAGGAGGGACAGATCCTAACCATTTAGGACATGTTAGGCTCTTGTGGAGCTCATTCAATTCTCACAATACCCCCTAATGTGGGTATTATCATCCCTACTTTAAAGATGCAGAAACAGACTCAGAGAAGTCAAGCCACTGGCCCAAGGCCACACAGCCCTCTGTGGCTGAACTGAGATCCACGCCTTAGACACCCCAGCTCTTCAAACAGGAAGAGCCCCCCACCCTTCAGTGGGTGGAGCTGACACTCATCTTTTAGCTATTTGGAAAGAGCTGACCCCTGGTTGAACCCTTTACTCACTGCCTCCGACCTGAACAGAAAACATCTTTCTTCATTCCACAAATATTTAGCAAGGTCCTAAAAGGAGCCCCAGGCAGAGAGACAGCTTCTCGGGGAATTCAGCCCTGTGTCGGCTGCTTTCTGGCTGGGCCCGGCCACAGGTGGAGCTCAGCCTCTGGTTAACACCTCTGTCCCTGAACAGGGGAAGGAGCGCTTTCCCTTGTCTCCTCAGGGTGCCAGTGTGGGTGACCTGGTGTCTTTCCACCCCGCAGGCCCCTGGAGAGCCCCGCGGGTGTGCACAGGGCGGGTGGCGGTGGGTGTGGGCAGCCTTGTTTTTTCCCTGACAGGCTGAGCTCTGCCCACGCCAAGGCAGCACCCTTTGGAGTGGTCCGGGCTTGCTCAGGCCGAGAGGCCCCACCCACAAGCTGAGCTCCACCCACTGCCGAGGCCCCACCCACACGGCTGAGCTCCGCCCACTGCCGGGCTGTAGAGTAAACAGCTATTCATAGCCTGCTGTTGCTGGCGCCGCATTAGATGAGAAAGTTCTGGTCCCTGGCTGCACAGAGGCCCGGCAGATGGGGGCCTGGCGTTAGCTCCTGGCCAGGCCCCACCCTCCAGAATGGCCACGGGGCCCGAGGCAGAGCTCTGAGGGAAACAGAGGCAGAGGCAATCAGGATGAGCCTGCAGGTCTAGAAAAGGAAGTGCCCCAGGGCGAAGGCCAGGCCCTGAAGCCAGCGAGTCTGCCCAGGGGGCTCTCTGGCCAGCGAGGACAAAGGGCATCTCAGATGTGTTTATTGATACCTGCCCCAGCAGGAAGTGTCCATTCACATCAGACCAAGGAGGCCGGGAAGGGGAAGCCAGGCTCTATGGGAGGAAGCCACACTTCCAGCCCCTTGGGAACCGTCCGAGCATCCGGGGCTGAGGCTCCTGGTCAGTGGGCCTCCCCAGGGAGAGCCTGGGCGTGGGGCCAGAGGCCTGGCTGGGATGGATGAGCCGTCCCAGACTCCAGGGGCTTCCCACAGGGGGTCTGCGTGAGCAGGACCTCAGCTCTGGCCTCCCCTTAGGAGCCACGCTGTGAAAAGTCCCCATTCAAGTCCCCTAGACCCCCACCGTCCACCAGGGCAGGAGGCTCAGTGGTGGTAGCAGTAGCAGCCCCTTTGTGCTGGGTGTGGCTCTAAGAACTTTGAGGTGGACTCGCTTATATAATGTCCCCACCTGAGGGGCAGGTGCTGGAAGCATCTCCATTGTGCAGCTGTGGAAGCTGAAGCACAGAGACCCTTTGGAGCTGGCCCAGAGTCTCAAGGCTGGCCAACTGTGGCAGGAATTTGAAACCAGGCCTCCAGAGACCTGCAGCCCTCTGATTACTCTCTAGAGACCAGGGGTAGCCAGGGACTGACTGAAGGCCCCGCCTTCTGCCCCCAGATGGACAGATGGTCTGGCCAATGAGGGCTCAGCTTGCCTGGCAGCATCTATAACTTAAGGTAGTTTTACTTTTGGTTTTACAATATTGAATAACATTGAATCATACAGAGAGAAAGTTATTCCCTTTTCAATCCTCTCCCAGCCCTTATTACATCAAAGAGAAAGTCCCAGTTTAATGCCACTGTGTCTTTTCAAAACATCTCTTGCTGTAAAAGCTGATCTCCTTTCTTCTGCCTCCTCTTCCCCCCTCCTCCTCCTCATTATCATCATCATCAATATCATCATCATCATCATTATTATTAAAGAGACAGCAGCAGGTTTCAAATTCAGAGTCTTCCCCTGACTAAAGTTTCCAGCTAGAATTTAATACCTTTATTTGGTTTTCCTATTATGTGTTTCTATGATTTTGTTCTATTTATGGCAGATGATATGGGCTTTCCGCTTATGACAATGATAAAAAGTTTCCTTTAAAATCTACCTGCTCAGACAAAACAATGAGTAGATTAAAAGGGGGTGGGGAGCAGACAAGACAGTAGGCAAGCACAACCGAAATCACAAAGGGGATGAGAAAATGGGCTCAGGAAACACCAGCATGGAATTACCCTTCACTGAGACCAAGCCACCCAACCTGCCCGCTGCACAGCCCAAGGGGAAGTGTGTGTTTGGGATCCCACGATGAGTGACTAACAGCAGGACTTAATCTCAGGTCCCCGTGGGAGAGCAGAGCCTGGGTAAAAAGGCTAAAGGAGCTGAGCTTGCTTGGTCGGTAGCAGAAAAACTTCATTTCCTGAATTGCTGATGGCCAACATGGTGGCCATCGTCTTTCTCTCTGGGGATGGTCAGACTGAGCACATGGACTAATAAGGAGATGAGACACAAGCAACATCCCACAGAGATACGCAAACTCTAGACCAGGCTCACCTCGAAGTTGCCCTGTCCCCATCTCTGGAGGCCTTTACAAGGAGAACCTAGAGGCACCTCCATGGACATTGCAGAATCCAGGGACCTCTGGATGTCTGTGGGTGGCTGTCAGCCTGGGCACCCTTCAGACTCCAGGACTCTGGAGAGTCCAGTCCTGGCACAACCAGCCAACGCCTTCCCATGCGCTGGGTGCTCTGCACGGCCCCACAGGTGGCAAGGAGCTGATAGACCACCAATGGCAGGTGGTCCCCAGAAACGGAGGAGTAATGTGTCACACGGGATTCACAAGGATTGGCCTCCGTGTGAGGTCATCTGCTCATCGGCTCTTTAAGCGCTGCATCTGAGGGAGGGGCTGTCACACCTCCATGTTAGAGTCGGGGTGACTTGGAAGGGGATGCTGGGGATCTTACCTGATGTGACAGAGTGGCAAATGGCTTGGGATTTGAGCCTCAATCGGACTCCCAAAGCTAAACTGCTAAGCGAGGGCTGTCTGGAAACTGTGGCATGCAGGACCCAGGACCCACCGGGTCCCTGGCCTCCCTGTTCCCACTAGGCATGCCATCAGGAAGGCCACTGCCATGCCAGAACTAAGGCGATCCATGCGGCATCGGAAAGCACAGAGACAAGGCTGACTCAGCCTCTTCTAGATCAACCATTGGCCTAAACCTGCCCTCGGGCTCAGCACATGGGACTTGGTCAGCACCAGCAGGCCACATGGACCCCGAAGGACCCCCTCACCCTTTCTCCTGCTCAGGCCTGAGATCTCACACACGGCAGGGAGGCAGGTGGCCTCTTTTTATGTCTCAGCAATGCACCGCCTCCTGGGCCTCCCTCTCCCAGGAAGGTCACAGAAAACCTCTGCCCTGCTTGGGACCAACAGGAGAAATTAGCCCAGCTCAACTAGAGGCTCCCTGGCTTTTTTTTGGCCCCTGGGTATATCCCCTGGCATGGGCTAGATGCCCTCTCGTGCCCACAGACTGGCATGCAGGCTGTTCTCTGTACTCTGGGGCCTCTGGGCAGTGGGCCATGGATTTCCTAAGAGTTGACCACTGCTGTGTCAGCCTTGCCACATGGGGTTACTCAATGAGCAGCCATGTTTACCATGAAGGGGAAGATGGTCACCCCTCCCTAGCCCTGATGCACCCCGCCAGCTTGATTGTGTTGGTCCCAGAGTTTGGAACTGAGCCAGCCTGTGCAAGTGGAACAAGGACAGCACCTTCCACAAGTCCTGGGAATGCCTATGAGGAAGAAGAGGTGCTGGCACCCTTGGGGTCCTGGCTCCCAAGGTGCTCCCTCCATCCCTTCCACCCTGCATCAGGCCCATGAAAGGAGCATCTTCCATGGTTCTTGGGCTCCTGAGCCCCTTACTTATCCAGAACTGGAGCACGGGCCTGCTCCAGCTACTCCATCTCCCCTGCCCAGGCAGAATGGCTTTACCCTTGAACGCTCCTGCCCAGGGCAACCCAGCACCTCGGCAGGATGGTGAGCATCTCAACGCCCAGACCCTCCTGGAGACCAGGGGGCACCTATCCCCTGTGTGACCTTCCCCCACTACACAGGCTACTAGGTAGGAGGAGAAATATCCATTAGCAACTGTGCCTGTGTCACAGGTGAGACTCAGGCCAGAGCCATGAAAGGAGACTCTCGTGACGCCATTCAGTGGAGCCCTAGCTGTGTTCCTGACTGGTCCCAGGGAGAGACAGCCCTTAGGTGCACCAAGTTGTTTGAGTCGCCAAGACCTCTGGGAGTGACAGCTCCAAGCTATGGAGGCAAAATAGGGTGAGGGGTTCTGAGGTCCCCTTGGGGCCTCCCATTACTGGATGTGCTGCTAGCTGAGTGGCTAAGCCTGGTTCTCTAGGACTCAGTTTCCCAAATTGGGGCTGGGAGCAACCCAGCCAAGTGAGGGGAGGGAAGGGGCAAGAAAACAGGAAGGGCTTCATGCGGCCACTGGGGGGAGGGCAGAGCAGTGGCCATGGTGGGTAGTCCATGGTGGGTAAGGTGCTGGTCTTCCTGCCTGCCACCACCATCCCCTGCTCCTTCTGGAAGCCATATCCTACCATGAGCAAAGGTCTCGGTGCCGGAATGTACCATTCCCTGCAGCTCCACTCCCCCACCCTTTGGGTGTCATCTTGAAGAATATCCAGGCTGGAGCTTAGGCCACTCTGGGGTTGGGCTCCCGCCTCCTTATCAGAGGCCTAAGCCAGGCTTCCAGTGCTAGATAACAAGCCACCTACAAACACCCCAACTTGTTTCTGGGGTGTCTTCCAGGTTCTCTGTCTCCTCCTCTCCCTCTTATCCCATCTTCCCCCTTCCTTCTCTTCTTCTGACCTGCCCATTGGGTCCCTCTGCCAAGCCCTCCACCTCCGTCCTGCCTCCCTCTGACTCCCTCCATGACTCACACTTTCCCCCTGCCCTCCCCATCACATTTGGATCCCCAGGCTGCCTGCCAGCTCCCTCCTCCTTTGAGTTTAGTCTCTTCAATTCTGTTCAGTCAAGAAGCAAGGACCAGGCTGTGGGTCTCAGGGCCCTGGCCCCACCCCCAGGAGTCCCTGTGTCCTGGCCAGGACAACATCCAGAGTCCCGACAGGGTGGAGTGTGGAAGTGTGGGACTTCTATATCTGAGTTTAGGATACTGAGGCCACAGAGATGCCATAAATCAACCGAGAGGACCCAGAAAGGGTTCTTGCTGAGTTCAGGGAGTGTCCCACATCCTCCCTAGTAGCCACAGTGATCGGTGAGTAGCAGCCTTGCCAGATGCCAGGAATCTGCTGACACTCTGGCCCTCAGACCCTCAGAATAGGGACCAGGTGGGTAGAGCTGTCCTGGAGTGGACAGTGCCCACCCTGACCAGTGTCCACCCAGGCTCAGCCAGGAGTGTCACCAGGACACTGGCTGAGAGTTCTGGAGCTCAGAGGCCAGAAGGGCAGGGAGATGCTAGAGCTGTCAAAAGCCAGTCGCCTTCACTAACACAAACTGGGGCTGCCTGTACCTTGTCCCATCCCTGTCTTGCAGAAGCTCCTTGTGCCCTGTGCCCTCTGGGTGGAGAAGGGTGGGACAGGCAATCCTCAGGGGACAGACAGTCTGGCCGGCTGCCTGGGCAGCTGTCAGTGTGCACATGTGCCCAACACCAGCTGGAGCACTTGGCACCCTGCCCAGCGGTCCCAGCCGCCTCAGTGCAGTGGGGTGGAGGTCACAGCAGGTTGAGAGGACTCTCGGGATTCTCCTCTTTTGCCCGTGTCCCTCCCGTGACCTGCGGTCCTCTCTCGGGGCTCTTCCCCAGCGCCTAGCTGCCTGCGAACCTTACCTCGGGACGCAGCCAGGAAGAGAGCGAGGAGCAGGGGCCCCCAGCGCCAGCCGCCGGCCTCAGGGACCGGGGGGACGCCCATGTCACCGTGGGGCAGAGCGGCGTGTGGCACAGCGGGGCGGAGCGGGCGGTGGGCGCTCGGGATCACCGCCGGAGCGCGCTGCTGTCGGGGCAGCCTCCCGAGTGAGTGCGGAGCCGGCGAGCAGCGGGCGGCGGAGCCAGGCGGCTCCGGGCCCCACAGCGCCCCCGGGGACCGCGGGCGGCACTGCATCCAGAGGGCCCCGCGGGAGGAGCCTGCGCTTCCCCGCGTCCCAGCCAACCCAGCACTTGTCGTCTGGTGTAACGTCCTTTGCATTGCCCCAGTGCTTTTAAGAGATTATTACTTTGCACAGCCAAGAAGGAGCCCTCGCTTCACGTGGCAGGATGGCGCGATTACATAGTTTGCATCTGCCCTCACCCTCCTGCCTCTGACAGTCTCGGGGCAGGACTTGTATGTACCCTGCATCCTCCAGACCCCCGGGGCTCAGCTCCAGGGGTGGGATGGTGGTGTGGATGACAGATGAAACCTGACATAGGTAACACGCTGAGCAAGTTGGAAGCGGGCTTGACTTAGCTTCAGTGGATGCCTGACATCCTCTGCCCCTGGACGTGGGTGCACGGGGCAGGTCTGAGAGCCACAGCAGGCTCTGCCAGCTCTGACTGCAGGTCACACGCAGGATGGGCACTGTCTGCCACTGTTTCCAGCAGACTCTCATCCAACTCCCTCCCCGGCCTGGTGCCCCCCCCACACACACACCCGGTTCTGCAGCAGCTGGCACTCCTGACCCCCACCCCCACATCCACCTCTTCTGGCACTCTCCATCCAGCCCTGACCACCACTGCAGATGTCTCTCATGCAAATTTTTCTCATCCCTCAGGGCTCAGTCAGGTCCTCCCTTCACGGCAGGCCTGGCCCCACCTTGAGGGCCCTCCAGCACCCACTTTGCCCACCACCCGGGCCTGAAGTGCCAACCCCGTGGCTTTGCTCCTGGGCTCTTCCACTCTCTCCAGCTTGACCGTGAACGTTAGGGGACCTCGGCCTCCTCCCCTGTTGATTCTGCGTTCCTGGCACAGGCCAGGCGTGGAGGGCTGTTTACCTGAGGGACACACCAAGGAGTGTACAGGACTGCCTGACCAAGTGGCGGGGATGACTACAGCGGGGACCAGGGGCCGCAGGGGAGGAGGGCACTGCTGGGGTGCCCAGTGGACCCCAGCCCCACTGCAGCTGCCCGAGAGATTGCTGGCCCCTCAGAGATCTTGAGCTCACAGCCGACCCAGGCTGAAGGAGAAGGACAGAGTCCAGCAGGGTCAGGAATCGGGAGAGTGGGACAGAAATTGTGGGTGACCCATGGATGGCCTGCCCCAGTTACAAGCTCTCTGGGGGCTCTGAGCCCTGCTCCCGGGGCAGGGAAGGCTACAGAAGAGGAAGGGTAGGGGGTGTTTGTTACCAGGTGTCCTGTTACAGGCCCAGACCCCTCGACCCAGGGAGCACCTCTGGGATGGGAGCCCCAGAGGCTGCCGGGACCTAACCCAGGTCCTCTGCTGTGATCATGTCCTTTTGATCCCACTGGGAAGGGGGTCCTGGCCCTTTAGGTGGCAGAGCATGCGTCCTCTTCCAGCCAGAGAAGGACCAACTCAGCTGAGATCGGGTGGGCACTAGGCCTTCTTCCACTCCAGCCAGCCTCTGGCAGAGTAAGGTGAGGTTCCAGAACCCTTCCCCCCTCTCCCTCCCCCCCCCCACACTGCCCAGCACTGAACCTCTGCGTTGTGTCAGGGTAGGGCACAGAGGTATTGCCCAAAGTGTGGGCTTGGTCCAGAAACCTCAAGCACTGTTGCCCCGACGCCAGGGCAGGGAGGAAGTACTCAGTCAGAACAGCCTCTGGGGGTGCCCCCCGACTTCCTGCTCACTCCCCGAGGCCAGAGAAAGTCAGACCACCTTCCCAGGGCTCAAGGTGGAGCTTCTCATGGTGGTGGGTCTGCACAGCGGCCCCTACACAGCTACAGCCTGAATGCTGCGGTGGCCTTCCTGGACAGTCATCTTTGCTCAGATATTTGGGGCCCCCACACTCAAATCCATTATGGAGAAGGATGGAAAGTCCATCTGAGCTTTCAAACAAGACAGAAGAGATTGCACACGTTTCATCCTTGAGACAAAGTTTCAGGATGTGTCCCCCAGACTTGGTGCTTGTCCCCTCTGCACTCAGTTGAAAACTGATAAAATAATGCATTTCCCCCTTCTTACGTGCTCGCTGTTTTAATAAAGATTCCCACAGACTCTAAGGCCCAAAAGATGCCTGCTGAGGAGGGACGCGGGCCACATGGCTGACAGCAGACGAGTATCCGAAGAGACTTTAGAGGTCCAAGTGGTTTCTTTATTAACAGACAAAAAAGGTTCAGACAGGGATGCAGCGGGCTCAAGGTCACACAGCTCCATTTCAAGGTTGCCAGTCCTACCTGGTTTAGGAAAAGCTGTCCCTGAGAGCCATAGCTACAGGTCCTAGGAATCATCACCTTGTCAGGGGCGGTGACAGCCTTCTTGAGTTCAGGGACCCTGTCCATCTCTCTAGGCCTCCATAGGCGGCTCCAGAGTCAGCCGGGACCAAGGAAGAGGTTGCACACACATTGTCTAGATTCCGCTTTTCGTAGGACCACCTGCTTTCCGTTCTCTGACCTTGACCATGGCCTCCTCATATTCTCTCACTAGGGCATCTTTGCAGTTGTCATAACCAAGATGTTTCAGATGAGTCACTAGTAGTAGTTTATAAGGGTCAGGATCCTGGCAGGAAACAGATGGCACTCATAAAGGGCTCAACTCAAGAGAGTATAGTGGACACCCCCAGCCATCAGCGAGCACAGGAACCCCTTAGCACCATGTGTCCATGTGGAAGGAGGAGGTGATGTTGCTGGAGCCACCAGGGAAGGAACTGGAGCTGTGTTGGGGGTCCCCAGCTAGAGACCCAGAGCCCCAGGCAGGGAGGGGCAGAGGGAGGGTGGAAGAAATCCCCCCACTCCCTCTGTCCCCCTCCTGTCTTCTGCAGGGGCTTCTATTGGCCAAGCCCACCTGGACGGCATTTAGCAAGGCAGCCTGGTAAGGCAGTCCACAGGGACCACCCCCCAGGGAAGGCAAGGTGGAGAATGGAGTGGATGGGGCCAGGGATGAGCAGTAACAGCAGGAGGCTAATCTCGGATTTTTGTTTTTGCCTGCATGTAGGATGCCCCATCAGCCATTTCTTCTTACTGGAACACAATGATTGCACATAATGGTGGGACTGTCACATATTCGTACATGCACACAACATAACAAGACAATCTGGCCGGTGTCATTCACATCAGCCACCTCTAGTAGATGTTGAGTGCTGAACACTCAGTGCTGATGGGCGGAACAGTACTTGTGTTCGACTGTGATCCCAAGCATCAGCTAGAGCTGGCCAATTGCAGCACTAGAAAATTTGCCTGGAAGTCATATTCTTTGAGTTTTATTTTTCATGGCTCAACAAATTTCTGCTCATGAAATTTCCCCAAACCTAATGTCCTCCCACTTCAGAATGCTAAAAATAAGGCTGGGCATGATGGCACATGCCTGAATCCCAATGGCTCTGGAGGCTGAGGCAGGAGGATCGCAAATTCAAAGCCAGCCTCAGCAACCAAGCAAAGGCCCTAAGCTACTCAGTGGGACCCTGTCTCTAAATAAAATATAAAAAGGGCTGGGGACGTGGCTCAGTGGTTAAGCACCTCTAGATTCAATCCCTGGTACCAAAAAAAAAAAAAAAAAGCTATAAGTATTTCTTCCACTTACATGAATAATACATGAGCCTTAAATACTGAATTACAGCTAGTGCCCCACGTTCTTGCCTCTTATTATCTGGAAGGAGACCCAGGGTCAATAAGGCCCTGGCCCAGGCAAGACTCTGGGTTGGGGTGACAACTGGGGTGCATCAGTGTGCCAGTTTTAATCACAAGATCACTGTGCTGGCGAGGATCCCAGTCTTGGTCTGGCCTCTGCAGTGCTGTGGTTGATTGGTGATGTCTGCCATGAGCCTGGCCGTGAATGTGATGGTACAGGTGCCATCTCAGCCCTAAGCAGTTGCCCAGCTCCATTTTGACAGCGCCTCTGTGCTTTCTCCCTCTACCAGCCGGTGACCTCCCTCCCTCTCCCTCGCTGTCCTCCCCATGTTGGATCACACTGAGTTCAGTCCGGGAGAACAGCCCCGGGCCAGGGCACCTGACGGGCTCTTCTCCACAGGCCACCACTCATGTGTACGTGACCATCGTGGACGAGAACGACAACGCTCCCGTGTTCCCACAGCCTCACTATGAGGTGCTGCTGGACGAGGGTCCGGACACGGTCAACACCAGCCTGGTCACTGTCCGAGCACTGGACCTGGACGAGGGGCCCAATGGCACCGTCACCTACGCCATCGTGGCAGGCAACATCCTCAACACCTTCCGGATCGACAGGCACACGGTCAGCACCGAGGGCCCGCGGGGCTGGGAGCTCCCCGGGGTCCAGGAGAAGGCACAGCGGGGTGGGGGGGCTCTCCATCGTGGCCAGGGGCCCCCTCCTGGGCGGTCAGAGGCTGCTCTGGAACTGCCGTCCATCAATCCACCCTCGTTCCGTCTGTCCATCCCTCAGGGAGTCATCAGTGCCATCAAGGAGCTGGACTATGAGATCAGCCATGGCCGCTACACCCTGATTGTCACCGCCACAGACCAGTGCCCCATCTTGTCCCACCGCCTCACCTCCACCACCACGGTGTGTGGGTGGGACCCGGGACCCAGCCCCCAGCCCCAGTGTGGAGGGGGAGGGAAACAGGCCCAGAAAGCTGAAAGGGGGAGGGGCTGGGAAGACTGTCCAGGGGAAATGGCTAGATCCAAGAGTGCTGTCCTGCTCTTAGCAGCCCACCCAAACTTGCTGTGTGACTTTAAGGAGGTTGCTAAAACTCTCTGTGTGACTCCACCCACAGGTGAAAACACCTTCCTTCCCTTCATGGGAAAAGCAGGAACCCTGGTTAAGCCAACAGGGGTTCAAACTCCTGATTTTTCACTTCCTTACTGTGTGACCCTGGCCAAGTCACTTAACTTCTCTGAGCTTTGATTTCTTCATTTATGAAAGAGGGATTTAAAAAAACAAAAAACAAACTATGATTCTGGGAGAAGAAAATAGGAGATTATGCGAAATGACCAAAGGGTAGCAAAAACTAGGCATTCGTAACCTTATATCTGTGATGCCCATCAAAAGATCCTGATGATCCATCCACACCCTGGCTTCAAATGCCCTCCCACATCCATGGCCTCACAGGAACCGGCCCCAGGGAGCGAAGCCGCCTTCCCAGGTCCAGATGCAGGAGCGGGGCCCAGGGGGCAGCTGCACCCAGCGGGAGGCTGGCTGGAGCGAGGCCCTGCTGAGCTTGTTCACACTCAGGTGCTCGTGAATGTGAACGACATCAACGACAACGTGCCCACCTTCCCCCGGGACTACGAGGGACCCTTTGATGTCACCGAGGGCCAGCCGGGGCCCAGGGTGTGGACTTTCCTGGCTCACGACCGGGACTCAGGCCCCAACGGGCAGGTGGAGTACAGCCTGGTGGACGGAGACCCTCTGGGTGAGCAGGGGGTCTGCACATGGCGGTGGGGGCGGACACCCCCCCTCCACCGAGGGCCTCTCCCCAACCCACTCAGGAGTAGGGCAGGAAGGGAGGTCTCAAGGCAGCTGGTCTCCCCGTGGTGTGATCTTGCCCTCTCTGGGCCTCGGTTTCCCCATCCATCAGATGGGGGGTGATCTTGACAGGGGTATGGTGAGAGTCGGCACCTGACTCTTTATTGAGTACCTAGTATGTGCTGGCCGCGTGCCAGGTGCCGAGGCTACACAACAGACACAAATTCCTGCCTTGGAGACAGGACCCAGGCAACGCGCTGAGTAGGTAGATGACTTACTAACTGGTGAAGTGTTAAGACCTGCCCAAGGGGCGACATTGTCGGAGCAGCTCTCTAGGGAAAAGCATCCCCAAAGAAGGAGCAGCCAGGGCCAAGGCCCCGGCCTCGGAGCAGGCCCCGTATGTCTATGAGAAGCGAAGCCCCTGTGGTCAGCTGAAGCTAAACAAGAGGTTGAGGAGGAAGAAATGAGGTCAGGAGGCTGGGCCAGAGGCTGCGGACCCTGGGGGCCGTAGGAGGACCTGGTGTTGACGGAGGAGGCCGGCCACAGGGGAGGGCTTTGAGCAGGGCAGGGACAGGGTCACTCTGGTTCCCGTGCTCAGAAGAGAGCACAGGGCTGCCCAGGAAGGAGCCTGGGGAAGACACTGAGGCTAGAGGCGGGCCACCTGGGACCGGGGTGGTGGCATCGCTGGGGGTGAGAGGTGGCATCTGCCCAGCAGGATGCTTGGTCATGAGTGAGAGAAAGTCACTCAGGTGGGGACCTGAGTGGCCCCAGGACAGCGTTCCCCTAACACCCGAGAGCCTGCAGGCGTGGAGGGAGGGGGCACAGGGAGGGGGGTCTGGGCTGGAGACAGGTACGGGGAAGTTGTCACACAGAGACAGTCAAAGCCACCCAGGAAGTGGAGAGGGTGGGGATAGAACACAAAGTGGGGGAAACCGGCCATGAAGCGGCTAAAGGGGAAATAACCCCCGTCCAGAGCACCGGATTCAGAGCCCCTGCTGTCCAGAGCTGGCGGAGGCCACTCCACTGACATGCCACCCTCTCATGTCCCCAAGTCTCCTCTCTGGCCAAGCACCATGCCTTTATCTTCCAAAACCCAGCATAGTCTTTGTCCTGTTATTTTCACAAGACAGGACTCTGTCATCTTATGGGCGTCCCTGGTCCTGCCCAGGAAGGTACCAAAGCCCGACTGAGAGGTGATGCTGGACAGGCGGCTGATCCCCTCCTGGGAAGGGCCTGGTCCCCACCCCAGCTTCCTGGGCGCCAGGCTCACCCATGTCCCAGCTCACCACAGGCAGCTCCATGCCCAGCTCAGGAGAAATCTCCCCGGTTAGGAATGGGGGGGGGGCTTGTGGAGATGTCCCCTGAAGCAGTGGGAGAGGCGGGGGTTTGGGGTGACCCCAGCTGGGGCTCCCTCTCCCCAGGTGGGAAGAGCAGACAGGTAGAGCCCCAAGATCATTTCAGGCTCCCCCTGCACTAGCCCCATCCCAGAAAGGCAGGGAGACCTAACGGGACCCCAGAGCCAGCAGCCGGGTCACATGCCCTCCCTCCTCTTTAGTCATGCTGGGAACTTGGAAAGTGGACACTTGCTATAACTCAAGACTGTTTTTCTGGAGAGAGCTCGTTTAGCCACAGCCCATCAGAGAAGAGAGTGTCACTTGCAGGCCACCCAGCTTAAAGGTCACCTTCCCACCCCTACAGCGGAGCCTGGAGGGGGTTCTGTGGTGGGGAACCCTGGGACCTCCAGCTGCCCGTTCTGGCCAGACCTGCTCTTTGGTCCCCTTTCCCACATCCTCATCCCCACTGAGAGCTCCCAGTTCCCCAGAGGGCAGCCTGGGACTCCTTCCAGCTGCCCCTAATGATACCCAGAGTTGCCATGAACCCGTGCACGCAAAGTGGACCAGGCCTTCCCTAGGCCTGGCACAGCCTGGCCAGGGCACCTCCAGATAGGGATGTCAAGACCAGGTCAGCAACAATTAGGATTCAGACCTGGGTAAGACGGGATTGAAATCCTGTGCTTCTATCCTCCTGCCTCCGGGTGTGGAGGGTGGTGAGGTCTGTCCTGGGGCAAGCTGCTAAGGAGGCCAATCTGCAGAGTGGACCTTTAGCCTGCCCACTCCCTGCATCCCCAAGCTGACCTTGTCAGGGTCTTGCCTGAGCCCAGCCCCCCAGGCCTTCAAGAGCAGAGTGATAGGGCCCCCCCGCCCCCCCCACCCCCCCCCCCCCCCCCCCCCCCCCCCCCCCCCCCCGGCTTTGGAGAGAAGGCAGAAGGCCATCTGCCAGCCCATGGTCAGAGACTGGGAAATCCCTAGAAAGGGAATCCCCGGTTCTTTGGAGACCTTGGAGCATCAGGGGCTCAGGAAATCCTGCTGGAAGTAGCTTCCTCCCGCCCCCCAGGCAGGGAGGGGCCTGTGGGGGCCAGACTGGGAGCGGAAGGGCTGGTGGTAAATCCCAGGTGCAGGTGGCACCTGGCAGGAGCAGGGGGCTGGGAATGGAGCCTAGGATGTGAGGCAGGCACCGGAAATCTCCAGGTCGCCTGGGCCTCTCTCCTTGCCCTGTCCCCGTGTGCTGTGTGTCTGTGAGCCAGTTAGCACCCTACTCTGGGCCTGATCCCCAAGTGCAAGAGGGAAAGTGAAGAAAGTGACTTTCTCCTGGGCCAGTTCCTAGGAGACTGCAGGGGTGACCCCTGGTCCTCGGGCTCTCTCCACTTAGAGCCTCAGTCCATTCTCTCTGCTCCAGTGGGGCTCCCACATGCCCCCTTGGTGTCCTTCTCGCCCCCTCTCACCCTGTCAAACATGTTGTCTGGAAAGCCCACGAGTCCCCTGAGATGCAGTGGGCCAAGACCCAGAGCCCAGGGTTCGAATCCTGGGTCTGCCATTACCTTGTTGTGGAAGAGTAGCCAAGGGGTCAGCCCTCTGTGGGCCCTGGCTTCATTGTCAAAAGACACGACTCTGGACAGGCCAGAGTCAGATTCTAAGGCTCATGCCTCAGGCACTGACTCAGCCAGACAAGGACTGAACCCAAAAAGGCCAGGCGGGGTGCTCTGAAACCTCAGGGGACGGAAATCAGAGTCACCACAGGCCTAGGAGAACCCTCTCTGCAGCCAGAGCGGTAGCCTAAGCAGAGGCCATGACCTGCCCACCATGACAAAGCACTCCTTCACATGAATCCTTGTCCCTCCCCAGGGTCCCCTTGTAGAAGTCGTGGTGTCTGGGGGAGATGGAAAGTCACCAAGCCAGCTGCATGACACACCTGTAACCCCTGCAGCTCGGGAGGCTGAGGCAGGAGGACCACAAATTCCAGGCCAGCCTCAGCAACTTAGTGAGGCCCTGTCTCAAAATCAGAAGGGCCGTGCGTGTAATTCATGTTGGAAATACTGGGGTGCCGCAAGGAATCGGACAGACCCATGTTGGGAAGTAGCTCAGCAAGGCAAACTTTACTTCTGCAGAAGCCGCATTACCAAAGAAAATCCTCCCCCAAGCGAGCACACCTGGGGAGAGGGAGGGCAGTTCACCTGTCTATCCCCAACGTGGCCCTGCCCCTTGCTCTGATAGGAGGAGCTCGGGTTACAGTCTATGTGATTGGCTAATTTTAAAATTGGGGCGGGCCAAGGGAAGGGCCACAGTGTAAATTGCGACAATCGGATCTTACATCCCAATTAAGGCTAAAAGCTATATTTTGAAAATTGACCCCGGAACTTTCTATTTCTCACACTCGGTGGCAGAGCCTCCCTGGGTTCCATCTCCAGTACAAAAAAAAAAAAAAAAAAAACCCGATGCCATAGTTAATCTGTGATCAGCAGTGGTTGGGAAGAGTGTCCCTGGGTAGGTAGGGAGCCCCGCTTTCCACACTACGGTCTTACCCAGGGTCCGTCTTGGGCCTGGGCGCCCGGGGAAGGGTGCTGATTGGTCTGGAATTGAGGACACGTGGCCGTGAGCGGCCACGCCCACTGCCCCCCTGGCCTTATGGAGCTGAAGCGGGGAGCAGTGGAGGCTTGGCACCCTGGATGTCCCCAGCCCTGACGAGGGGGGCTGGCCACGGGGAGGGGAGAAGCCAGGCCCTCTGCGGCTCCTGGCCATTCCCAGCTAATGGCTGACTCCCGCCTTTTCTGGGGGCCGCAGGGGAGTTCGTGATCTCTCCCGTGGAAGGGGTGCTGCGGGTCCGGAAGGATGTGGAGCTGGACCGGGAGACTATTGCCTTCTACAACCTGACCATCTGTGCCCGCGACCGCGGGGTGCCCCCACTCAGCTCCACTGTGAGTACGGGACCCCACTCCAGGGCTTCCCCTTCCTGCCCCCCCCCCTCATAGAGATTCCTGCGAATACTGTCACCCTCCTGCCCTGAGGGGCCACAGGATGCTCTGGGGCCAGTCCAAGACCCTGAGTCCCTCTTAAGACTCCTCCCTGGGGGCTGGGCAAGGGCCTGGTGGCTGTGGCTGCTCAGGGCACTCCTGACCCCGCGCCCCTGGGGAGAGGCAGCCCTGCCTCGCTAGCCACCCTCCCTCTGCCTCCACCACCTCCTGCTTTTCCTTCTCCTGCCTTTGTTTGACCTGCACCTTCCTCTTTCTCTTGCCCACGGCCTCCGGCCTCCATGCCTTCCCTCCCTCGATGCCTCCTCTTGCTGCTCATGTCCACCGCTCCTGGCACTCCCTCCTCTGGCTGGCCCCAGATGCTGGTGGGGATCCGGGTGCTGGACATCAATGACAATGACCCGGTGCTGCTGAACCTGCCCATGAACATCACCATCAGTGAGAACAGCCCGGTCTCCAGCTTCGTCACCCAGGTCCTGGCCAGCGACGCCGACAGCGGCTGCAACGCGCTCCTCACCTTCAACATCACCGCAGGCAACCGGGAGCGGGCCTTCCTCATCAACGCCACGGTAGGCCCCGAGGGCCCTCCCCGAAAAGGGGACCCTGACCCAGAGGCCTTTAGATGTTGCGGTCTGGCCTCCTGCTTCCCGCATGGAATCCTGGAGTTCCCTGTGAGCTGTGTCGAAAGGGAAAATTCCTTTAGGCACACTGGATAGAGCAGAGCTCAGTGAGGAAGAAACAAAAGCATGAAAGACCTTCTTCCATGGGGCGGCCTCTATGACCAGAGCAGGTTCTGGTCAAAGAAATGGACTCTTTACTGAAAGGGAATTCTAGCCAATAAACGGATCCATCGGCATTAATCAAAACACTTGCTGGGCACCGTGGCACGTCCCTGTGATCCCTGCGAGACTGAAGCAGGAGGATCACAAGTTCAAAGCCAGCCTCAGCAACTCAGCAAGACCCTGTCTCTAAATAAAATGCAAAAAGGGCCGGGGATGGGGCTCAGTGGTTAAGCACCCCTGGGTTCAATCCCTGGTGCCAGAAAACAAACAAACAAAACTCCCTGAAGTAAAGCATAAGCACAGCTTAGTCTGTCTGTCTGTCCGTCATGGATACAGCTTAAATAGTTAACTGGCTACTGCAGTTACCCGAATTAACCATATTGGTTTGGTCTGTGGGCTCCTAGTGCCAAAGCCTCATCCAAATCAATGGCCTCTTACAATTTAGCAGCCATCTCTAGTGTCCATCTGGAGCTACCTGAGGTTTGTCCTGGGCAGAGAATGGGCTAGAGCCTCTGGAGACACTTGAGTTCTGTCCAAGATGCACCAGAAATGCTCACTTGGCCTCTTGGAGTGTCCGTAGACTACAGACACCATGGCGTCCTCAAAGAGCCCACACTTTGTGGACAGCAAGACTTTGGGGATTGGTCAGTCACCCTCACCCTGGCAGGAGCCTGCCAGCCCATGTTTGGCCCTCTGACCATCTCTTGGGTGCTTTAGGGAGAGAGCTCATAGCCACCCCTGAAGCTGCAAGCTGAGCAGTTGGGCATCTGTGGGTCAGAGCCAAAAGTGGGGAACAGGTGTCCACTCGGCTCACCTGCCCTGCACATCCCAGACAGGGATCGTCACTGTGAACCGGCCCCTGGACCGTGAGCGGATCCCAGAGTACAAGCTGACCATTTCCGTGAAGGACAACCCGGAGAACCCACGCATAGCCAGGAAGGTGAGGCGGAGGGCCCAGTGGGGTGCCCAAGGGGCACACGACACATCACCTTTACCACAGCAGCAGGCCTGGGGCTCAGGTGCACGGGTCTTGGAATGAGCAAGTGCTGGATTCAAATCCCAGCTTAAGAAAGAAAAAAAATTCCAACTTCTCCTGTCCTTAGATGTGTGGCTTTAACAGATTAACACTCTGGGCCTTCGTTTCCTCTTCTGAAAAAGATCACACCCACCTCAAAGTTGTGGAGAGGATGAAGGGGGTCCTCAGCACAGTGCTGGGAATGGGACGACTCCTCAGAGGCCACCCTCAGTGGGTGCCAGCTGCTGTCCTCTCCTGCCACCGACACCTGGCGCACACCCCATCTGTGTGCTGGGGCTGTGCGTTCACACACACTGAGGTCCTGAAAACACTGCGTTTTCCTTCAAAAGCCAAAGAAATGGACTCTTTACTAAAAGGCCATGGGCATTGCATAGCAGTCCCTGTCCCCTGTCGGAGGGGTCAGCTCTCTTCCCAACCTCTGAGGCCACAAGTCTTTGGGCTCAGTTCATCTCGGCTCTGCGCCTGGCTAGCTGTGTGGCTCAGCCTGGGCCCTGTTCTCCCTGGGCCTCGGTTTCCTCATCGGTTCAGCCAGAGGAGACTGCGGGCTGGCGGTATCTTAAGGCCCTTGCCTCCCTCGGTGCCCTCCCGCTTCCTTCTCTTGCTTCCCACCTCCTCTCCTGCTTTTTCTGGCTCTCATTTCCCCTCTCCTTCTGATGCTTTGGAGGGCCCTGGCCATCCTGGGGCAGCCGTGCTGAGTGATGGGGGTGGGGGAGGCTGGCAGCTAGCTTGCCCCTCTGTGCCACGGTTCCTGCCCCTCTGAAATGGTGATAGCATCCCGGGGTACAGGGTACATGATGCGGCACCACTCAGATCCACCCTGCCTGTGACCTTCACGCCACCTCCCTGAAGGAGTTAAGATCCCCGTTGCTCCACTGCAAACCTGATGCCAGACAGAGGGGAAGTTACTTGCCCAAGGCCAACCAGTGAGCTGCTAAGGAGTGGGGGCTTGAAGCCAGGTCCCTGGACCCCGGTGCAGGCTTCTTGGATCAAGGGGTCCCTTTTCCAGAGCACAGCCTACAGCCTGCCCCTGTCCCCTCTCACAGGATTTTGACTTGCTGCTGGTCTCTCTTGCTGATGAGAATGACAACCACCCCCTCTTCACTGAGGGGACCTACCAGGCAGAGGTGATGGAGAACTCTCCTGCTGGTAGGTGCTGAGCCCGCCCAGGGGCTCCTGCCATGGCCGGCACTGCTGGGGCCTCAGGCATGGAGATGCGCCGTGTGTGCCCAGTTGGGGGCCAGATGCAGGCCCCAGGGGTGCAGAAGGGGGTCAGAGGAAAGGGACAGGCACAGTTCCGAGGGCTAGGGAGAGGGGACAGCTGCTGGGCCTTTTAGGGGCCACTAGAGAGACTGCAGGACTGGCTGAAGGAGCCAGGGTGGCGCTTGGTCCCCAGGGTGGCGCTTGGTCCCCAGGGTGGTCTGAATAAGCCCCACTGTTGCCAAAGAGGGGTGTTTAAGGTGGAAGGGCGCCCGCCAGGCCTTTGGTTTGGAAGCTCTGGGGAATAGCTTTAATCAGATGTGGAGGTCCCAGGAGGCCAGCATAGATGAGCCACATCTCCCTCCCCAGGGACAGAGTTTGCCCTTTGGCACGCCCCAGGTGCGCCCTCACTTCTCCTCCAGCCTCCCCAGCCCCCAAAGCTTGGACTGGGGGATCAGAGAGAGAAGCGCTGAGATGCTCCTGTCCTGACTCCCTGCCTGGAGCCTGCCTGTGTGCGTGCTCCCGCGGGGGCCAGCGCTCATGTCTGTCGAGGCATCTCAGGGGTTAGGTGTGCACAGATGCACAGGGGTGTGTGACACACAAGCCAGATGTGCCCACCAGAGAAGGCAGACGCTGCACGCCCAGGAATCCCGGCCCCGGTCTGCTGTGCACGCTCACGTCCGTCGACGGGGCCCACCTGCAGTCAGATGCTCTAGATTTGTTGGGGCAGAGGGGCCCACACTCAGGGAAGGGACAAGGGCGCCCCGGACCCTCTGTGGAGTGGCCGGTCTCAGAGGCTGCTGGGAAGCCCGCGGCTGGGCTCGCTCACGCTCTGTGTTCTCTCCCAGCAGGGCTTTGAGGCCGCTCCCCAGGCATCTGCGTTCAGTCTGCCAAGGCTGCCGCAGGCCCGCCCGCCGGGCCTCCCCACCCTGCCCGCCTCACCTCCCTCCCCTCTCATCCATTGTCAGCCATGGCTCACGGGGTCAGGGGCGGGGAGCAGGGAGGGGGGACCCTGTTGACCTGTGGTGACTCCTTTCCTCCTGGCCCAGGGACCCCTCTCACGGTGCTCAACGGGCCCATCCTGGCCCTGGACGCGGACCAGGATGTGTATGCCGTGGTCACCTACCAGCTGCTGGGCCCCCAGAGTGGCCTCTTTGACATCGACAACAATACGGGTGAGGCCTGGGCACCACCCCGGCTTCCCGCTGGGGCTCTGGGGTGGACGGGCCCCGCTGCTAGATCTGGGGCCTCCTGCTCAGGTCCAGGTTGATCCAGGCCGCCCACCAGGACCCGTTCCTCACAGCCCACATCCCCATAGTGCAGCTGGTCGAGGCCACCCAGGGGCCAGGCAGGGGGACCAGAAGGAAGCTGGTGCCCAAACTCTCAGCCTGAGTGCAGAGCCCCAGCCCTGCCCTTCCCCTCCCAGGACCTGGGTCACACAGGAGCCGCCAAAGCAGCTGCCCCCTCCTCCGCCCAGACCAGCTCCCAGAAACCATGTCCCATCGGCCTCATCTGGGACGGAAGGCCAATGGGTGACAGATATCCACCTCAGTGGAGCGGGTCCATCCTGTCCTGGGTCGGTCTCCAGGCTGGACTCTTGCAGGCACAGAGGGCACCCCCATGAGCCACATAGAGAACGCGGGGCCTCCCTAGACACATTGGGACATCTTCTCTGCTCCCTTCATCTCTGTCCCCACTGCGCTCCTTTCCCTGCACCAGGTGTGGTGACCGTGAGGTCAGGGGTCCTCATTGACCGGGAGGCCTTCTCCCCGCCTGTCCTGGAGCTGCTGCTGCTAGCCGAGGACATAGGGCTGCTCAATGGCACGGCCAACCTGCTCGTCACCATCCTGGATGACAACGACAACTGGCCCACCTTCAGCCCCGCCACCCTCACTGCCCACCTGCTGGAGAACTGCCCACCAGGTGAGCAGAAGACAGACCCCACCCCTGGTCCCTGCCAGGAGTGGGTTGGGGTCACTGGGGGTGGGAGGTCCAGGTGGATGCAGGGTTTACCCCCCAGTGGGGGAGGGATGGGCTGCATGTGATTGGGGAACCCAACCCCTGCACTCCCTTCTCCGAGCCTCAGCTTTTTATTGTTCTTGTTGCTGGGGAAAGCTATTTAGTGAGAAAAAAATTATTATCTAGTATGTTAGATCATATAATCTACATGCAATCTAATTACACATGATCTAATGGTGTAGAATCTCACCTCATATAAGACACCAAAATAATACTTCTACATTCTAAAAAAATATGTAGAAGAGTAGAAAATGCTTAAAAACTAAAAGAAGAAAATTGGACAAGTATTTATCTGATTTCTGGGTACAAAGGTTTTAAGCATAAAAGAAACAGAAGATAGCTGTGCTCACTCCTATAATCCCAGCAGCTGGAGAGGCTGAGGCAGGAGGATCGGGAGTTCAAAGCCAGCCTCGGCAAAAGTGAGGCGCTAAGCAACTCAGTGAGACCCTGTCTCTAAATAAAATACACAATAGGGCTGGGGATGTGGCTCAGGGGTCAACGCTCCTAAATTCAATCCCTGGTACCACCCCCCACACACACACACAAAAAAAAAGAACTCAAAGAAAATATTAAATTTCAGTACATTAGAAAAAACTTCTGGGTAACTGGGGGTGAAGCTTGGTGTAGAGCTTGTGCTTAGCATGTGCAAGGCCCTGGGTTCCATTCCCAGCCCCACGAAAAAATAAACTTCTTTAAACTTCTATTTATGTTAAACAATTACGATCAGGCTCGGGTTGTAGCTCAGTGGTAGAGTGCTCACCTAGCATTCATGAGGCCCTGGGTTCAATCCTCAGCACCACATAAATGTAAAATAAAGATATTGTGTCCACTTAAAACTAAAAAAAAATAAATTAAAAAAAAAACAATGATGACCAATACTGTAACTGAGTAAAAAGTAACTGAGAAAAAGAGATTTGTCATAAGTAACAGAGAAAAAGTTTTTTGTCTTGAGTTACTGTATCAGTCAACTTTCATTACTGTAACAAAAAGTCTGAGATGATCAACTTAAAAAAATGGAAGATCCTCTTCTAGGGCACACTCCCATGTGACTGGAAGACCCCAGCTAGGCCCCACCTTCTAATAGTGCCCTGGGCTGAGAATCGGGCCTCTAGCACATGAGCCTTTGAAAGACCCGTACACACGCCACAGAGGTTTTCTTAACTGTGTACAATAATTTGTATAAATCAACAGAAAAGGGCAGAAGGCAAAAAGCAGATGCTTTTCAGAAGGTACAACTGACATTAAATTATAAAATATTGCCTCATCAGAGAAGGTAGGAGCAGGTGTGGTGCACACCTGTCATCCCAGCGACTCGGCAGACTAAGGCAGGAGGATCCCAAGTTCAAAGCCAGCCTCGGCAACTCAGCAAGACCCTGCTCAAAACAGAATAAGAAGGGCTGGGCGTGTGGCTCAGTGGTAAAGCACCCCTGGGTACAAGCCCCAGGACCAAAACCATATATTTTTCTATAAAATTTCAAACATGAAAAATTTTTTTAAAATAAATGCTGGAAATAGTAGGGTGAGAAGGTGTCCCTGGTGCACTGCAGTAAAGGGGTGCTGGCCTGGTCTGCTGGGGGGGTCTCATGCTCACTACTCCTCCCCCCACAGGATTCTCGGTCCTTCAAGTCACAGCCACGGACGAGGACAGTGGCCTCAATGGAGAGCTGGTCTACCGAATAGAAGCCGGGGCCCAGGACCGCTTCCTCATCCATCCCGTCACTGGGGTCATCCGAGTGGGCAATGCCACCATCGACAGGGAGGAACAGGAAGCCTACAGGCTGATGGTGGTGGCCACCGACCGGGGCACTGTCCCCCTCTCGGGCACAGCCATCATCACCATCCTGATCGATGACATCAATGACTCCCGCCCCGAGTTCCTCAACCCCATCCAGACGGTGAGCGTGCTGGAGTCGGCAGAGCCAGGCTCGGTCATTGCCAACGTCACCGCCATCGACCTGGACCTCAACCCAAAGCTGGAGTACCACATCATTGACATCGTGGCCAAGGATGACACCGACCGCCTGGTGCCCAACCAGGAGGATGCCTTCGCCGTGAATATCAACACAGGTACAGGCCTGCTCCCCCCGCCCCCCGACTCCTGCCCGGACTCTGGCTCCCTGCTTCCTTCCTTTATTCTTCCTACACAGTTCCTTCTATTCTCCTTTCTCCCTGTTAATATTGTATTCTTCTCTCTCTTTCTCCCTCCCCCTTCCTCCTCCCTCAAGCAGCATCTCTGTCCCTCCTGGCTCTGTCACTCTGCAGTATTGCACGAGAGTGCCCATCTCACCACATCCATGCCAGCACTCCGTATTGTGGAATGTTTGTGTTTTAAAGGAAAATGGCACCTTGTTTTAATATGCTTTTCTTTACTAACTAGGTTCAAACCAGTGCTTTCTTCCCACGTACACTGGCCATTTAAATTTGTAAGCTAATCCATTTGTACTATTAATGATTTTCTTATAAGTAACAATTTTCTCATAAGTAACAGACAAAAAGTTGAAACTATAGCATTATTTTAAAGTCACAAAGCAAAGGGGACTGAAGCTTATCTTTCACCATTGACGCAGCTTAGCACAATTGGATTGCGCCACTTCCCCAACAGCTTGGTGTTTTGGCTTCTCTAGCCAGTTAGAGAAGGGACATGGATATTCCAAAGCACACTTCTCGGAAGGGCCAAAGGAGTGTCAGAAAAATTAACATGGCTGTGACGGAAGGCTAAAAAGTCATTGTTATTCAGAGAAACATGCAGGGACTCGGCAGTGAGTCCCTGCTATGGAGATACTTCACATTTCCCACGTGTGAAGTATCTCCATAGCAGACATAAGGATCCTGGCGATGTTGGTATAGTGTGGGAACATTGGAACCCTCGTGCATTACTCTAGTAGTTGGGACTGATTCCACCATCAGGACGATCCAGCATGAGGTCCACTAAGACCCCCGGATCTACCATACGTCCCAGAGAAATCCTCAGGGCAATCGTGGGACTGCCTGTGGGTGTTCACAGCAGTGTTAGAGGTGCTAGTGGGACTCGAAGGCCACGCAAGTATCCATCCCTAGGAGCCTAGAGAGTAAAAAATCAGTGGGTCCGTGGGGTGCCATGCAGTTGAGCAGACACGCAGCACTGTGGGTGGATCTACAGCAGTCACAGAAAGATCAAGGAATAGAGTGAGAGAGATACCACTGTAGCATTTGCATCAATGTCTTTAAAAACACCGCACAGTTTTCATGTGATTTTTAAATAAAAATGCAGGCGAGTACATCGCTGTGATTACGGAAGGAGACTGAGGGAGTGGGGTACTAAAGTGAGAGGGGCCAGAGGTCACAGCGTGCCATAGCCAGAGTGCAGTCACCTCCGTCTGGATGGGGGCCCCAAGGACGAGAAGGAGAGCCATCTATGCCGGAGGCCGCCCAGGCCCTGGACCCCTGGTGCCCGACTCAGGACCATGGAGAGCCGCCACGTCCCGCTCTCCTGCCTTCTCTGTCCTCCCTCCTCCTACTGACTCTCTTCTCTCTATTTTTCTTTCCAGTGTCTTCTCTGCCCTTTGCCTCCTGCTCTTCCACCTCACTGGCTCCCCCTGCCCCTCTTGCCAGAGCCTGGCCCCAGGCTGTCCACTCCTCGGGCTCCCACCTGCTCCTCCTCTCCTGGCCCTCCCCTCTCCCTGCACCGCCCTGTCCCTCCTGCCCTGGTCACTCTGAGCCCCCTGCCCGCACCCTGCTCCGCTCCCTGCTCCGCTCCCTCCCGCGTCCCCTGAACTAACTGACTTAACCCTCTTCTCTCCCCACGGCTGGCAGGCCCGCAGGTTTGAGCTCTGTCTCTGTCACTTCCCACCTCATCTCCTCTCTGCTTCACCCATTGTCCTCCTCCATGCCCACCGCACCCCACCACCCCTCCTGCCCCGGGGGCCGGGCCAGGCCGTGGCCCAGCCTTTGCAGACTGAATGCAGCTGCCCTCTCCCCATCCTCGCTCCCCAGCCTGGGGGACGGGGAGCGAGAGTAGGAAGAGGAGGAGGAGGAGGAGGAGGCGGCCCAGGGTAAGTGACGGCCCCCATGGCTGGGGACCCATGGAGGACAGAAGCCCAGCCAGGGGGTCCGCCAAGGGGGAAGGGAGCCTGAGACCCCAGGGCCTGAGGAGGAGAGGGGTCCTCAGCCTATGGAGGAGGGAGGAGCCCCCAGGCCCCCGCAGGCAGGAGAAGACAGACCCTGCCCCCAGGGACAGCACTGAGACCGCCAAACTAGGCCTGTCCAGACCAGCCCACGGTTCTGGAGGGTTCTTCTCTGGTCAGGGAGTAGGTGGGGACTCTGGGAGGCAGTGGGTAGAAGAGAAGGAACCGGATTGCTGATTTTTATATAATTAATTTATTTATTTGGTTCTGGGGATTGAACCCAATGGCACTTAACTACCGAGCCACATCCCGGCCCATTGGGTATTTTATTTGGAGACAGGGTCTGGCTGAGTTGCTTAGGGCCTTGCTAAGTTGCTGAGGCTGGCCTTGAACTGGTGATCCTCCTGCCTCAGCCTCCTGAGCTGCCGGGATCATAGGGGGGCACCACTGGGCCCCGCTCGCTTGCTGATACCAATGTGAAGTCAACCTTCTTGTCCTGCAATCAGCCCAGTTCACAGCGACTTAATCATTAAGACAAAGGGCCCATCCCACCATGTGGTCACCTTCAGGAACCCTCCTCATGGCTTTTCAGCTGCTGTGACCTTCCTTTATACTTGATCTCCCTGCAACATATGAATTTTTAAAATTGTGACCAAAACGCACATAAAATTGACCTCCTGAGCCATCTGAAGTACGCAGTGGGATAGGGTTAAGGACGTTCGTGTCGTTGTGGATTATAAGTATTTTTAAACAAAATCACCCTAGCACTTTCTATAAGCTGGGCGCAGCCCCGAGTACTTTGTAAATGGAAATTTAACTTTTCCGATCCTCAAAATAACCCTGTATGGTAGGTGCTGGAATTTCCCCCTTTTGCGTGTGAGGAAACGGAAGTGCAGAGAGGTTAAGTAACCTACGGAGGTCGCCTGGCTAGTAAGCATTAAGTGGGGGGCAAGTCCCCAAGGGTGGACCGTCCCAGCCACAAGTCCTGGGTCCACCGAGGACTACTGCCCTCTTTAGGGACTGGAGGGGTTGGCCAGGAGCACCCCGGGAGGCCCCGATGTTAGGGGGTTCCCCTCCAACTGAACCTGACCTGGTCTGGTCCACAGGGTCTGTGATGGTCAAATCCCCCCTCAACCGGGAGCTGGTTGCCACCTACGAGGTCACTCTCTCGGTGACCGACAATGCCAGTGACCTCCCAGAGCGCTCCGTCAGCGTGCCAAATGGTAAGGGTTCTCGCTAGGATCCCACCACGGTGGCTCGGAGCCATTCAGGGCTGCGGTGGGGCAAGAAGAGGCACAGGCCTGGCCCCAAGGGGGACCAACAGGACTCGCCGGAGGGCTGCAGGGGGTTGGGGCCGTGGAAGGTGGCGGCCAGGTGAGGCTGGACTCATGTGGAATCCTCGCTCCCAGGCTCCAGGGGGGAAGGATGCTTGGAGCCTGGAAAGGGGACTGAGAAAGGAGGAGTAGCTGTCGGGTGTGGCTAGCTGCCCCACAGGAACCTCACGATCTGATAGGAAGCTGTGGGGTCCCCACAGAGGAAGCCAGAGCACAGGAAGGTGACTGAGGCCACAGACACTGCGCTGGGGCTCCTGGCACCGAGACGGGGAAAAGCGGGCAGGGGCTACTGTGGTCTGCACCTGAGACGTGGCCGGGAGGGGGCTGCGGAGGGCGGATGCGGGGACCTGGGAGGGGATGGCCTCAGCTGGCCTCGGCCACGAGGCAGGGACACTGCTGGGGTGAGGAGTCAGACCCAGCAGATGTCGGCTGCTTATCTTCACGGCCCAGAAGCCCGACTTTTCCGGAAGGAAGGGCAGACTTGGCCATCTCTTACGTGTCCCCAGCTGGCAGGGTGGCGGGTGAGGGCTGGGGTTAGAGAGGGCACGACTCACGTGGGGGGTGGCAAGGGTCTCAAAGATCACCTTAGTCCCGTCTCCCCGAATAGGTCAGGAAACTCAGCAGGGCCGAGGGCTCACCGAGGCCATCTGGCCAGTTAGTAGGACACAAGCCCCTTCCCCGTGTGGAAGGGTGAGTCCAGGCCAGAGGACAGGGTCCCACGTCACGGCCTGAGGCCCGAGTCCATCTTCAAGGAGTCCTCAGAGGGCTGTGGGATGCCGCCTCCCTCTGTGGCTTCGCTGAGGCTCGGGAAGGCCTAGTCCGGCCATGGTGCCCCTCCCCTCACCCCCTGCCCGCACCCCAGCCAAGCTGACTGTCAACATCCTGGACGTCAATGACAACACGCCCCAGTTCAAGCCCTTCGGCATCACCTACTACACGGAGCGGATCCTGGAGGGGGCCACCCCGGGCACCACGCTCATCGCCGTGGCCGCCGTGGACCCTGACAAGGGCCTCAACGGACTCGTCACCTACGCCCTGCTGGACCTCACGCCCCCAGGCTACGTCCAGCTGGAGGACACCTCAGCTGGTAGGTGGGCATCGGCCTGCGGAGGGCTGGGGACATAGATGTCTGTGCCTGCTCGGCCTCCCAGCAGGACGGTGGCCTGCTTCTCACCCTCCAAGTTGGGACCCCCGGGGCCTCGGGGCTGGGCCAGGTCCAAGGTGGCCGACCTTCATTCACTCCCAGATGTCCCAGGTGAAGGACAGAGTGCCCAGTCCTGGGGGATGGAGGTTCCCTGGTGTCTGCTGGGACCTGTCACACCCCAACCCCTCTGTGTCACACCCACCACCGTCTCGGCCACCCAACCTCCTGCTGATCAGTGTCACTTGGAAGCAGGAAAGCCCAGAGGGCGAGTTTCAGAGCAGGCCCCGGGATGGGTGACGTGCATCCACTGCTTGTGAGGTCCTTCCTCGCCTCCCAGGCGACAGCAGCCCCTCTCAGCCTTCTGGGTCACCACGGGGCAGTGTGGCCTGCTCACCCTCCTCGTTATGGGGCCTCATGTGACCCTCGGAGTCGCAGACCCTTCTCCTCACACTTTAGAGAGTGGCTGTGAGGAGTGGCCAGAATGGCAGCAGATGCCTGTTTCTCAGGGAAGGTCATCGCCAAGCGGACAGTGGACTATGAGGAAGTGCACTGGCTCAACTTCACAGTGAGGGCCTCCGACAATGGGTCCCCGCCCCGGGCAGCTGAGATTCCCGTCTACCTGGAGATTGTGGACGTCAATGACAACAACCCCATCTTTGACCAGCCCTCCTACCAGGTCGGTGGCCAGGCCATCAGGCTGGGCCTGGGCCTGTTCCTGGGGGTCCTTGTGCACCTTCCACTCCCACCTCGCTGGCTCCTAAGGTCCCCAGGGTGCTCAGCACATAAGACACTGGGTGCCCTGGGTGCCCTGCACCGGTGAGTCCCCGGCAGGACGTGGGCTCTGGGCCGACCGCGGTCTGCTGTCCCCAGGAGGCCGTCTTGGAGGATGTGCCTGTGGGCACCGTCATCCTGACCGTCACTGCCACCGACGCCGACTCGGGCAGCTTTGCCCTCATCGAGTACAGCCTGGGGGACGGCGAGGGCACGTTTGCCATCAACCCCTCCACGGTGAGCGAGCGCAGGCCCCGCGTCCGAGGCTGAGAACCCCCGGGGGACTGCAGGCATCCCCCTGTGGCCGAGCACGGCCCCTGGACAGCTGTGACCTCAGAGGCGCTTTAGCCAAGTCAGCAAACTCTTCCTCGAGTGCCAGACATCCTGTCGGCTGGCCTCTCTGTCCAGCAGATGTGGAAGGAAGTGGCCCAGGTCTGTAGGAACCGACCCTTCACGGGTCGAGGACTTCTGAGATGTGTCCCCACCAGAAAAAGAGACCTGAAAGTCCACGGGACTGCCTTTTGAGACTCTCCAAAGACAGGCCTGGGAGAGTGGTCACTGTTGAGCGCCTACTGTGTGCATAGCCCTATACTCAGTGCGGAGGTAGGGGAGAAAACCCAAAGGGTAGACCCCCCGTGTTCCCGTGAGTCTTGGACCTGTGGGGGAGCAGAAACTCAGGAGAAATGGTGGGTGGTGGATTCACACGTGGCACATTGAGTCAGAAGCTGCCCTTGTCGGAATGGGGAGGGAGCCCTGTGGCCCGGGAATGATCAGCAGGCCCCTCCCCACAGCCTGTGCCTCCCACCTGCTGCGTTTCCCTAGGGCTTACTCGTGCCCGGGGTGGACGGTCAGATTGGGCTCTGGCCTGACACTAAAAACAGTGACTGTTTTGGAATACCTACTCCACGCCAGGACCTGGTCAGGCAGTTGGCTGTAGCCTGGGCGGGTCGTTTAATCTCAGGTGGATTGGGGTAGTAAGGGCAAAAAGTGCCACTAGAATGGGACTTCCCAGGAGGCAGAGTCCAAAACAGCCTCTGGCCATAGTAGGTGCTCGGTCAATCTGTTAGATGGATGAAGGGCCTGAAGCCACCCTCCCCCTGCTAGGGTGACATCTATGTGCTGTCCCCTCTGGACCGGGAGAAGAAGGACCACTATATCCTGACTGCCTTGGCCAAAGACAACCCTGGGGATGTGGCCAGCAACCGTCGAGAAAATTCCGTGCAGGTGAGGGGACCCACCGAAGCCAGGTTCGCCAGGGGCTGGGATGGTGGAGGCAGCAAGAAAAGCCTGAGAGGGTGACAGCTGCAGATGGAAACAACTGCCCCCTCAGGGACATGGGGACAGGAAGGAGAAGGCAAGGGGTCAGCTAGGTGGGTGACGATGACCACGGCCTAAGACGACGGGGACTCTAAGAGAAATCCCCAGGCCAGACTGCTGCTGAGGTTGCTAAACACGCCCCAGAGTGGCCTACGGTCCCACGTGGCCTGGTGTCTCCACAGTGTCCCATTGAAAGGTACACCATCCAGCCACCAAAGATAATCATAAAGTCGTCACCTTTACAAATGACTCTTAAATGACTCCTTTAAGAGAGCTTTATCAAGTGACTGACAAGAGGAATGACTTGTTTAATGAGGAATCAAATTCACAACCCCCACTGGACATAGTGGCAAGTACCTGTCGTCCCAGCACTGGGGAGGCTGAGGCAGGAGGATCACTTGAGCACAGGAGTTTGAGGCCAGCCTAGTGAGAACTTGTCTCAAAATAATAATAATAACAATAATAACCCTGTTCCCATTCTAGTTCTGGGGTCCTCACAGTGGCTCTCAGGCCAGTGTCTCACCTCTTGAGTGGCCTCTCCCCTTTTGTACCCAAAGTCTCCAGCCATGAGCCTTTGCTTTCTCTTTACCCTGTTTTGCTTTCTAAAGACCTTTTTGGTTTTTGTTTTTTTTTTTTTTTTTTTTCGGTACTAGGGATAGAACCCAGGGGTGCTCTACCACTGAGCTACACCACCAGCCCATTTTAATTTGAGAAAAGGTTTCAGTAAGTTGCCCAGGCTGGCCTTGAACTTGTGATCCTCCTGCCTCAGCCTCCTGAATGGCTGGTATTACAAGCTTGTGCTGCTGAGCCTGCTGCAGGCCTGTCTTTCTGTACTTGATCTTCTGCTTCTCCCTCTCGCTAGCCCTAGTTATGCAAAGGAAACTCTCCAAAAGGGGTGGAGAGGTGAGATGCTGGATGAGCCAAGACAAATTCTTTCTTGCAGGTTGAGGGACAGAGCTGGGAGCACACACACAGAGCTGGATCTTGTCCCTGTCACACACACATGTACCACGTAGAGAAAAGCACAAACTTTAGAGGAGACCAAGGTCTCGCTAGCTGAGACGCCACACTTGTCCACAAACCTGAATCTTAGTGGTCAGATCTGCAAAGGAGGCAGCAGAGGTGGCCATGAGGTGGTTGGAAAGGGCTTTGTGCACTGAAGGCTGATCTTCCAAATCCCTGTCCTGCAGGGCTCTGATGCCAGTGCAGCTGGGCAGCGTCCGGGCCCTGGGGAAGAGGGGCCTGCTATGTCTGAGGGACCTGCCCTGGGCTGTGGGGTCTGCAGGGGAAGCCAAGAGCAGATGCAAATCCCAGTCAAGGGGGGCCCCAGGGGCCAGGCACAGTGGTACACACCTGGGACTCCAGCAGCTCAGGAGGCTGAGGCAGAAAGATCACAAGTTCAAAGCCAGCCGTAGCAACTTAGCAGGGCACTAAGCAACCCAGTGAGACCCTGTCTCTAAATAAAACATAAAAAGGGCTGGGGATGGGGCTCAGTGGTTCAGCACCCTTGAGTTCAATCCCCAGTACAAAGAAAAGAAAAAGGCCCTAGGGAATGGAGGAAGCCCACAATCAGGTCCCGAGAACAGAGCCAGACTTGCAGGCGCCTGTGGGGAGTAGCAAGGGACCAGGTAGGAGGGGCAGGTGAGGGGTTCCTTCTCCAGGGCCCACGACAGACTGTTCTGGTTGCCAAGGGCTCCCGCGAGCCAGGCGCTGCACCGGCATCCAGCAGACGGCAGTGTGGGCCTCGCTGGGACCCAGGAGAGAAACTGTCGTCCCCAGCGTACAGCAGGGCAAACTAAGGCTCGGGGTTCAGTACATTGTCCAGATGTGAACAGAAGTCGGTGCCTCCCTTCCTCACCTGCCTGATTCCTGGGTGACTAGGTCCCCCAAGGCAGCCCAGGATGCTCCTGACCCTTGGCCTTGACCCCCCCAGGTGATGATCCAAGTGCTGGACGTGAACGACTGCCGGCCACGCTTCTCCAAGCCCCAGTTCAGCACCAGTGTGTATGAGAACGAGCCAGCAGGCACCTCGGTCATCACCATGATGGCCACCGACCAGGACGAGGGCTCCAACGGGCAGCTGGCCTACTCGCTTGAGGGCCCTGGCATGGGTACGGAGCCCGCCCTGGGCGCCTGTGATGAATCGTGGGGTGGGAGGGGCCGGCCAGGAGGAGGGGGAGGACAGGAAGGCCCATGGCCAGTCACACCCCTGCTCTCCTGCCTTGTCTGCCAGAGGCCTTCCATGTGGACGTGGACTCGGGCCTGGTGACCACACAGCGGCCTCTGCAGTCCTACGAGAGGTTCAACCTGACTGTGGTGGCCACAGATGGGGGGCAGCCCCCACTCTGGGGCACCACCATGCTCCTGGTGGAGGTCATCGACGTCAATGATAACCGCCCCGTCTTCGTGCGCCCACCCAACGGCACCATCCTGCACATCAGAGAGGTACCCCTGGCCTCCCGCACCCAGCCGGCTTGCTCCTCTTGCCGTCAGGGCCCGGGCAGTGGAAGGGCCCTCACTGTTGGGGTGGGGGAGCAGGCCAGGCGAGAGCAGGCTTGCCCGGCCACAGGACGTAGCACTAAACAACCGCCAGTCAGGTCAGTCGTGTGGCTGTGCCAGCACGAGATCTTGGGGTCAAGTGGAATTCTGTTGTGTACCAGCCAAAGCACCTTGAGCAAGTGGCTTCTCTGAATCTTTTGGATCTGCAAATGGGACTAATGATAGCAAATGCCCCGTTCTTGCTCCGGTGTCTATGAAGGATAGTCCCCCCTGCTGCCCAGTTCCCCGATCTTAAAATAAATGCACACGCCCCTTCCGTCCGGCTGGTCTCCTGCTGATACCGAGTGCAGGCAGCCTGGGGTTGGCGCTGAGCACCCAAATAAGGCACAGGGGAGACGGCGGAGGTTCTAGAATCTCTTGGTCTAAATGAGCCTTCCTTCATCTCTGTTCCTCCTGCCAACTTCGAAGCACCCAGGCCCAAAGCACACTAGTCGGGTGGGTACAGCTGGTGGGTACAGCTGGTGTCTTTGACTTGCTCTCTGCTCCCCAAACTTCAAGTCTCCACATCTCAAAGTCAGTGCTAAGACCATGCTGTTGCCGTCTCCTCTTTGAGCTTCCCCAGAAGAAAATATTCCCAGCGATGAGTTCTAGGAAACTGTGCTGTCACCTTGTGATTTGCTTTTACATCGTCTCTGGCATCACATCTGCAGTGATTGCTTTGCCCACTGGGGAGCTCAAAGTCATCGCCCACCTCACCGCCGCTACAGAGGCTGGGCACACTTCACCACGGCTCCCTCTTCCTGCTAATTTTTTTCTTTCTTTTTTGGTGGGGGGCACTAGGGGTTGAACCAGGCCCACTCTACACTGAGCTACCTCTCCAGCCCTTTTCAATTTTTTTGAGACGGGGTCTCACCAAGTTGCTCAGGCTGGTCTCAAACTTGAGATCCTCCTGCCTCAGCCTCCCAAGTAGCTGGGATTGCAGGTATGCACCACCACACCCAGACCAGCTTTTATAACCTAAAATTTTTAACTTGTTCAATCTTATATATTATTGTCAGCTGCTTCAAGTGTGTGTGGGTGTGTGTGTGTGTGTGTGTGTGTGTAATAATTCAGGATATAAATTAATAATCTATTATTTTCCACACTAAAGACCCTATTTACTAAGTTGTTCCCTTCGAGGGCTGTGTATTTGGGAAGACTTACGTCCCCTGAATAGCCTGAATGACCGGCATTTATAAAGTAATCATCTGTTGGTCACCCCACTTTTTATTAATTAGATGTAACTGCCACTTGGAACTTCTGATCGTCATGACTGAGATCAACAATGAAACCTTACCGAGTTGAGAATTCTTCCATTAAAAGCGAGGAGATAACGCTCTTTTTCTCTGGCCGTGGGCAGCCTTCCCGTGGGTCACTGTGTGCTTTCAGTTAGGTTCTTGCTAAGCTAGACCTACCTCAAGGAAATCTACCTCAACGAAATCCAGGTTCCACAGTGAATCGGCAGCAGGCTCCAGCCAGGTGGCCGATCTCTAGCTGCCATGTCACCCCGTCTGCATGTCCTCCATTTCCAGGAAACCCACTGGATGGATGCTGCTTCTCGGGGACACCCAGAGTTCCTGTGATTAGGGTAGCACAGAGAGCAGGAGAGACGAGGGACACAGAGTGGCCATGGCCAAAGCCTTTGGATTCCCCTAAACCTTGGCAGGCAGTGGGCTGGCGGGGGATGGGAACTCCTAGACAGTGGTCACCTCAAAAAGCTTGGAACAGCTGGGTCTCAGGCTAGACCTAGGGTACAGTGGCCTCGGCTTGGGGAGATGGCAGAGAAATAACTGTCGGATGCTTAGAATCCAAGAGATCCCAGCCACCAGGCATGCCCCAAGGACGCTGGGAGGTGGCAACGACCTTTGGCTGTGGCAGGATCAGAGCAGAGCTCTGAGGGGGCTGGGAGCTGGGGTTCTCGTATCTAGGCGCCCCCCTCCTCCCGTGCCCCGCAGGAGATCCCGCTGCACTCCAACGTGTACGAGGTGTACGCCACGGACAAGGACGAGGGCCTCAACGGGGCGGTGCGCTACAGCTTCCTGAAGACCGCGGGCAACCGCGACTGGGAGTTCTTCTCCATCGACCCGGTCAGTGGCCTCATCCAGACAGCCCAGCGCCTGGACCGTGAGAAGCAGGCGGTGTACAGTGTAAGACGCCAGGGCCCCGGCAGACTTTCCGGCTGCAGTGACTTGGGGGGACCTGTCTGGGGACAGCACCCGGGAGTCCTAAGCCACTCTCTTCCGCCAGCCTTCCCCTCTGACTGTGCTCCTCTGCCCCCAGCTCATCTTGGTGGCCAGCGACCTGGGCCAGCCGGTGCCATATGAGACCATGCAGCCACTGCAAGTGGCCCTGGAGGACATTGATGACAACGAACCCCTCTTCGTGAGGCCTCCAGTGAGCTTGCCTGTCCCTCATGGCAGTCGCACACACACTCCCCTGTGCACACTGACACACATTTGGCTACACACAGAAAATGTCTGTCTGCACGCTTTTGATAAAGGAACGGCTCTGCCCTGAGCGGCTGTGTTGCTGTATTGAGCTATTACACTTCAAGGCACGAGCCAGAGGTCCAAAGTGGACAAAGAGCCAGGCATGGTGCAGCACGCCTGTATTCCCAGAGACTTGGGAGGCTGGGGCAGGAGGATAACAACTTAGAGGCCAACCTCAGCAACTTAGCAAGACCCTGTCTCAAAGTTAAAAATGAAAAAAGGCTGGGGAGGTAGCGTTTTGCCTGGAGTGTTCCATTCCCAGAAAACAGGTCAGGCAAACGCGCCTGATCCTGGAGCTGATATCGTGTGTGTGCATGCCCCGGCGTGAGCAGGAAGTGTGAAAATCAGCTCTGACTGAGAGCAGGGACCCAGGCTGAGGGCCCTGGTGTGGACTCCATGACGTGCACATGGAGATGAGGTGTCCCTGGAGCCTGTGTGAGTGCCCAGGAGTGTGTGCCTGCCCCCAGATTCACTCACTCAGGTGCCAGGGACGCTTCAGAGAACACGCCCTACCCAGCACTGTCCTCACAGAGGGTGCCACTGGATGGCTCCCCGAGAGCAGGGCTCCTTCACCACAGTGCCACTCATCCCGTGAGGCCTGGGCCGCGTGATCCCTCAGTGCCCAGTCACTGCCCAGGGCCCTCTGGCTGGCGCTGGAAGGTCCCCTTTGGCTCCTGTGATGACGTCCTCCTCCCTCTGCAGAAAGGCCGCCCCCAGTACCAGCTGCTGACGGTGCCTGAGCACTCGCCCCGTGGCACCCTCGTGGGCAACGTGACAGGCGCCGTGGACGCAGACGAGGGTCCCAACGCTGTCGTGTACTACTTCATAGCAGGTGGGGCCTGACCAGCCAGTGCCGCCGCCCCTGGGGCTGGAGATGACCCCAAAGTGCCCTCGCACCCTCACCCTGGCCATGTCGCACCCTCAGCTGGCAACGAGGAGAAGAACTTCCGTCTGCAGCCCGACGGGCGCCTGCTGGTGCTGCGGGACCTGGACCGCGAGCGCGAGGCTGTCTTCTCCTTTATCGTCAAGGCCTCCAGCAACCGCAGCTGGACGCCTCCCCGCGGAGCCTCCCCGGCCCTCGACCTGGTGGCCGACCTCTCCCTGCAGGAGGTGCGCGTGGTGCTGGAGGACATCGACGACCAGCCGCCGCGTTTCACCAAGGCTGAGTACACTGCAGGTGCAGGGGCCGGAGCCGGGGCCCGAGGTCGCCGGTGGCCCCTCCCTGACACTCACGCCGCCTGCTGGTCCTTACAGGGGTGGCCACGGATGCCAAGGTGGGCTCCGAGCTGATCCAGGTGCTGGCCCTGGACGCGGACATCGGCAACAACAGCCTCGTCTTCTACGGCATCCTGGCCATCCACTACTTCCGGGCCCTCGCCAACGACTCGGAGGACGTGGGTCAGGTCTTCACCATGGGTAGGGGCCTGGGTGCTCGTGGGTGGCCCTCCAGCCACGACCTCTCGGTCACTGCATGGACTGGAGTCTGGGGAAATGGGGCCCGTGAGACCACCCGAGGACACGGGCAGCCCCGGCCGGTCATGTCAGCCCTTCTGTCCCCTAATCCACACACCTGTTCACCTCTGCGTCTGCCCACCTGCTCGCTCTTGCTGCTTGTCCCGCCCATCATTCACTCATCCATTCTTGCATCCATCTGTCCGTCCTCTTCCCATTCCTGTGACCTGCCTCCTGCTTTCCATTGGTGCATCTGAAACGCACGTGTCGGGGCGCGGGCCAGGTACTGGGGAGATGGAAGTCGGAGGCCACACTTGGGAATATGCGTGTTTTCTTGTGCATTTGCCTGTGGACGGCGGAGACTCTGGGGCGGGTTTGGAAGGCACCCCCAGGGGTGGGCCCATTTCCTTCCCCCATCTTGGCAGACTCATCTGGATGCCATACCTGGATGCCAGGAAAATTCCTTGGCCTGGCCTCCCAGAATTGGTAGATCATCTTCTAGTGCCTCTTCCTGGCTCTGCAGTCCCCTACTGTCCTTGAGGGCCCTGGGACCAGCCAGGCTGAGCTGCTTACCATCCCCTGAGCCAACCTTCGGTCTACCCTGGGCCTTTGAGCCGTTTCCTGGAACGCCTCCTGACCCATGTCTGCCCTCAGCTGTGCCTCCCCACCACCCTCCAAGGTCTAGTTCACACGCCACCTCCTCCAGTTACATGAGGTGGCCACAGCACCTCAGCAAGGATCGTCAAAGTCACATACGTGTTATTTTGGGGCCCGCACAGGCGGCAGGTGTCTTGAACTTTTTTTTTCCTTTTTGGTGCCTGGTTTGAACCCAAGGACACTGAACCCCTGAGCCACATCCCCAGCTTTTTTTTTTTTGTTGTTTTATTTGCTCATGGCCTCACTAAGTTGCTGAGGCTGGTTTTGAACTCTCCAACCTCCTGCCTCAGCCTCCCAAGCCACTGGAATCACAGGCATGCGCACCGCACCCTGACAGCAGATGTTTTAGTCTGTAGAGAATTTCAATAAAAACTTGGGGAATAGTTGAGAATAAAAGGATCTCACATTGAGAGCGGAAATGCCCAGTTTCTCTAGAAACAGTGCCCACCCCATGACCTCTTCAGCAGAGCCAAGGGCCCTTCAGCTGGGCATTGCTCACTGCCCAGCTGAGCCCTCGAGCTGCCTCCCTGGGCGTCTCCAGGCTCTTGACCCTTCCTAGGGGGCTCGGGAGCACTGGGTGGCCCCTGAGCCGTGCCGCCCCCCGGCTTTCCACAGGGAGCGTGGACGGCATCCTGCGCACCTTCGACCTCTTCATGGCCTACAGCCCGGGCTACTTTGTGGTGGACATTGTGGCCCGAGACCTGGCAGGTCACAATGACACGGCCATCATCGGCATCTACATCCTGAGGGACGACCAGCGCGTCAAGATCGTCATTAATGAGATCCCCGACCGCGTGCGCGGATTCGAGGAGGAGTTCATCCGCCTGCTCGCCAACATCACTGGAGCCATCGTCAACACCGACGATGTGCAGGTGGCTCATGGGACCCACCTTGGGGCTGGGGACAGGTCACAAGGACCGGGGCATTGTGGCCAGGTCAGGAGCCCGAGAAGGGCTGCGTGTGCTGCCCAAGTCGTTTCCCAGCGTGACTGGGAGGCTCGGGAGTTCTCCTGGGTCTCTGTACCTGCCGCCTTACCTGCTCCCCCCCCCCCCCCCCCCCCCCCCCCGGCTAATACGTGGCACCTGCCCCGTGCGGTGGGCTGGTTGGCACCGAGCTTGGTCCTCAGGGAGCACTCTAGTGACAGGTCCACTGTAAGGTAGGGCAGGGAAGTCTCCTGCAAGAAGCCTGCCTATCCCCTCCCTGGTCCTGCCAGGGTCCCCCCAGCAATGCTCCTTCTCCCCCAGTTTCACGTGGACAAGAAAGGCCGCGTCAACTTCGCGCAAACAGAGCTGCTTATCCACGTGGTGAACCGTGATACCAACCGCATCCTGGACGTGGACCGGTGGGTGGGGCCCGGGGAGGGGACTGGGAGGGGACTCATTGAAACACAGACACCTGACTGCTGTGTGGGCTCTCCCCCAGGCATGGGCAGGGCTAGGAAAAAGGACTCAGCTTGGGGGGTGCGCAGAGCTCCCTTCCGAGCCTGGTGGGAGCCTCTGCCTATGGTGAAGACCCAACAGAACCCCTAGGAAGTCCCAGGGGCCCTGTGAGAACCCCGGCTCCAAGCCAGGGGGCTTCTGTCCTGCAAGGCTTCAGTGCACACAGGGCGATCATCTTCCGGGGGCTCAGGCAGAGCGGAGGAGACGGCGGGTGGGGAGGGGGGTAAGGTCTTGGAGGTGGCTGAGGTGGGACTAAGGCCCCTGACCCTGGTCCAGGGTGATCCAGATGATTGATGAGAACAAGGAACAGCTTCGGAATCTCTTCCGGAATTACAACGTCCTGGACGTGCAGCCTGCCATCTCTGTCCGGCTGCCCGATGACATGTCTGCCCTGCAGGTACCCCACGGGCCCCCGTCCTTCCCGGGGCCAGCTCTGCCCCGGAGCCCACGGCTCAGGCCTGGCCTGTTCTCCCCCACAGATGGCGATCATCGTCCTGGCCATCCTCCTCTTCCTGGCCGCCATGCTCTTCATCCTCATGAACTGGTACTACAGGACCGTGTGAGTGTCCCTGCGCCTGGCGGCAGGCGGGGCTGTGGGTTCCAGGTGAGTTCAGCCTCCCTCATGGGCACTTCTTCCTGCTTCTCTCCAGACACAAGAGGAAGCTCAAGGCCATTGTGGCTGGCTCTGCAGGTGAGTAGGGCCAGGAGAGGACCTCTGGGTGTCCAGATTGCCCAGCCGCAGCTGGTGGGCTGCCCACCTCCCCTCCAAGCCCCAACCCTTCTCCCTGCAGGGAACCGTGGCTTCATCGACATCATGGACATGCCCAACACCAACAAGTACTCCTTCGATGGGTGAGTCGACCAGCCAGGCCCTCTGAGCCTGCTGGGAACCAGGAAGGGAACCTAGTCCCTGCAGCCTCCCAAGTGCTGGCTGAAACCTGGGCTGTGGGCGCCCCCTGGTGGGCTGGTCACCGCTGTCTCTCCACCCTCAACTGCATGGCTGGGTTTGGATTCCTGTCCCATGGCCCCTGCCCCACCCCACCCTGCATAGGATATAGGGGCATAGACTTTGGGAACTGGGTAAAGAGTGAGTTCTCCCCACCAAAGCTGACTGGGACAGATGTCAGTCTGGCTCAAGCAGGATCCTAGGGTGGGAGGAACACCCACAGGTGCAGGGGCCGCCGTGAAGGCATGGCATTCATAAGATACCAGGGAGATGGGCAGGTTCGTCTGGGAGGGCACCTGTCTAGCGCGCTCTCCTTGCTTGACCCCCCTCCGCTCCCCAAATGCAGAGCCAACCCCGTGTGGCTAGACCCCTTCTGCCGGAACCTGGAGCTGGCCGCCCAGGCCGAGCACGAGGATGACCTGCCCGAGAACCTGAGCGAGATCGCCGACCTGTGGAACAGCCCCACCCGCACCCACGTGAGCCAGGACGGGGGTGGCTGGCAGTGTGGAGAGGCCGGGTGGAGAGGGCAGCGGCTTCACCTCTCTGCCTGGGTGGCGTCTCCCTCTAGGGAACATTTGGGCGCGAGCCAGCAGCCGTCAAGCCCGACGATGACCGGTACCTGCGGGCAGCCATCCAGGAGTATGACAACATTGCCAAGCTGGGCCAGATCATTCGTGAGGGACCCATCAAGGTGAGCCCTCCCTGCACCCAGAGCCCCGGCTGAACCTGGACCTCATTCCAGAGGAAAGACGGAAAGCCTCAGATCTGCCTGCCCCGGCCTCCACGGGGCCGGAACACCAGAAGGCCTAGGCACGGGGCCAGTGCAGAGCTGCCCTGGCCTGCAGTGGCCTTGAGCATGTCCCATGCGGCTTCTGGCTACTGTCCCCAGGTCCTGCTCCAAATCCTGGGACCCGAATCCTGTGCACCCCAGGCCCCCACAGGGAGTGAGCAGGCGGGGCAGACGTGGAGGGCCTTGGTGGGGGTTGACCCTCTCCCTCCCCCAGGGCTCGCTGCTGAAGGTGGTCCTGGAGGATTACCTGCGGCTCAAAAAGCTCTTTGCACAGCGGATGGTGCAAAAAGCCTCCTCCTGCCACTCCTCCACCTCCGAGGTAGCTGGGTGGTAGGTGGGAGGGCAGGGAGCTGTGTGCCGTGCCCCACTCCTGGGGGTGCTCTCTCCTGCTACCTCGACGTCTCTGGAGCTCATCAGGGTGTGGGTCTAGTGGAAGTCAGCAAGGGGACTTCTACCTTCCGGGCTCTGGTGGGGGGGTCTTTCCCAGGGATGGTTGTGCTCAGAGGCAGTGAACCCCAAGACACCCTGGAGGGGGTAATGTCACTTTAAGAAACTGGTCATCAGGGTCAGTAGGGCCCCGTGGACCTGAAGTGACTGTCAGTATTTACGAATTCAGACTAGAGCTAACCACAGTTTTCCAGCCGAGTGCACGCTGCCCCTTCAATAACCTGACCACCGTCCCCTCCCACTTCTGTGAACACGTGCAACCTGGTCACTATCAGAGCTGGGCACGCAGGAACCAGCCTGATAAGAAGCCCAGACACCACACCGTGTCACAGGACGTTTAAAGTGAGGACAGGCATCTGAAGGTTTCCTCAAGGAGCCCATGTCCCCGAGGATGTGCCGAAGCATTTTAAACGATCACGGTGCCCTGTGCACGCACCCAGTCTGGAGGGTGGTGGGAGGCCAAAGGCCAGCTGGGAGGCCCTGTGTGAGGCAGGGAGGGGCCTGGATGGCAGCCTCTGGGGCTGGCTTCTCCTGCCTCTTGCATGGCCCTGAGCTGTGGGAGCTGAGCCACTGGGGATCTGGCCTCTTGCAGCTCATCCAGACGGAGCTGGAGGAGGAGCCTGGGGACCGCAGCCCGGGCCAGGGCAGCCTGCGCTTCCGCCACAAGCCACCGGTGGAGCTCAAGGGGCCCGACGGGATCCATGTGGTGCACGGCAGCACAGGCACACTGCTGGCCACCGACCTCAACAGCCTGCCAGAGGACGACCAGAAGGGCCTGGGCCGCTCGCTGGAGACGCTGACCGCCGCAGAGGCCACTGCCTTTGAGCGCAACGCCCGCACGGAATCCGCCAAATCCACACCCCTGCACAAGCTTCGAGACGTGATCATGGAGAGTCCCCTGGAGATCACGGAGCTGTGACCCACTCGGAAGACTTGCGGGTGTGAGCAGCAGCCCCAACCGCTCGCTCCCTCGGGGCAGCAGCCAGCACAAGGCCCATCGGGGGCCAGCACCACGTGGGCAGCCTCGGCTGGCCTCACAGCACTCAGATTCCACTCTGGCCAGACACTCATCCAGCATCTGATCTCTATCTTCATAAAATTTGTTATTTTTTTAAGAAAACCAATCAAAAATGCTAAGTATCTAAGGACAAGGTCAGGAGGGCTGCTGGGGCCCCCAGGAGTCTGGGGCCAGCTCAGCTGAGGCCACTGGGGCTCCTTTTCTGCTCTGCCCTGGCCGTGTGCCAGGCTGCCACAGCAAGAGTCCAGCCACAGGACAGAGACCCAGAGCCGCAGCCCTGCTGGCCTGCCACGACTTCAAGTCCCACTGACTGCTGACCGTATAGATCCGACAGACAAGAAGGTCAAGTTCAATAAGCATTCTCTCCATCTCACTCGCTTCCCAAATGTGCCCAGCATATAAAGAGAAGTGACTGACATTCCCTCGGGTTCTGAATGTGGAGTGTGTGTGTGCTCCTTTTTTAAATTAAGTTATTCCCTCAGTATTTTTCCCCTTGGTTTTGTTGAACTGGAACTCACTGAAAAGTTTTTGGAATGGTCTGTTTAAAGGACTGGCAATACACTGGCTCTGGTAACCTCCCTGTGTGTGGCCTGAGATGGGGGTCAGGGGTGAAGGGCAGGCCTGGGCTTCAAGTGCTCCCCGACCCACTGCTGGCCCTGCGACTTGGGGGGACCAAGTGCCTTTATTTTAATTTGAACCCACTTTGCTTTCTTTTCCTGGCCAAGGGTGCTGAAGGGACCAGGGGCGTGGAGCTCAGCAGAGACCAAACTCCTCTAGCGAGGTATCACACACTCAAGCCCAGATCTGGTTAACAGAACTTTATTGTTAAATCACAGAAATTTTAGTGCAAAACAAATGAAAACCACTAAGTTCATTTCATAGCATCTGCTCTGCTTGTCTCTTGGCAACCAGAAGTAGAACAGCTTTGGTGGCCAAACAGGCAGCAGCCGAGCCCAGACAATAGTACCCACTCCACACCCAGCAGACCCTGCCTGCCACTCTCTACCAAGCAGGGACTTAGGAGCTGTTATCCACATTTATTTGAAAGGGAAAATTAAAAAAAAAAGAAAAAATCCACAGCAGGGGCAGGGGTGGGCAGAGGCATGAAGCAGGACTCCAGCAGACACTGAGCAAGCGGTTGCCACGGTGCACAGAACCTCCAGGTACAGCCAGCAGGTTACATTCAGGTGAAATTTCCCCTCCCAACCCAAACCCACAGAACCCTAAACAAGGTATCCCCAGGAAAAGACAGGAAAGCAAAAACAAGGGTCAACCTGGGGCCACCGCACCCACTGGCCACCAGTAGCGGCTTCCAAGGTCTCTGCACTGCCCCTATAGGAATTATTTAAAACACCCAATTCTTCTGAACTGCCTCTGGCTGCTCTGTACAGCAGGAAAGGGGACAGGAAGTGACCTCAGAAGCACAAACCTACCAGCACCCAAGCCTGTCAGGGCTCAGAACAAGGCCCCTGCTGAGAGGGTGGCTCAAGACCTCAGGCCAGTGTGTCCCCCCAGCAGAGGGGACACTGAAGCAGCTATGTTGGTGGGGAGACACCTCCCCCGTGACAGCAATGCTACAATAAGGGAGACAAATCGGGGTGGTCAAAAGGAGGGTCCTGCTCTTACGACCGACAGGTCTGTGCGTTCGTTACCCCAGACACACAAGGAGGGAAACAGGCTACGGCTTCTCCAAGATGGAATCCTAGTTCCATACGTGACGCTTGCAATGCTCGACAGCCTGGGAGGAAAGAGGAAACAGGGATCAGGTGACAGGCTCAATTCCTGGCCCATTACATCGCACATCACCCAGGATCTGGCATCATGTCCCAGGTCTGGTGGCTCACACCAGATGCCGAGGAGCTCATTCAAAACCAAGGAACACGGGGCCAGTGGAGCTTTGGCGCCTCCTAAGGCCAGAGCCCAGTTCAGCAGACGCAAAACCTTTAGTGCAGTGCAGATGAGCACCGGAGCAGGCAGGGCCCAGGACCACTCCAACTACTGACATCTGGTCCCCAAGAACCTGTGTCACAGCTGCACAAGGGCAAATCCACCTCATCACGAGCCATGGCACACCCCAGCTCAGGTCTCTAACCACGGGCACCTTTACCCCCACCGATGGCAGGGTGATGGTGCACATGGGTGGGGACCTGGACAGGACCGGGTGTGGGCCTCTCCCTGTAGTGACCCACAATAACTCCTCCGGGAAACCGTCAAAAGGAACCCAGAGAGGAGGAAAAAGTTAAAGGAACACAAAGTAACAAGGCCAGAACAAATCCCCACCCAGAACGTGGCATGGGTCACCCAACCGGTGGCTGCCCAGCCAGGATGGTGCCCACAGAGTCCTGGGGCTGCTGGGCAGGGGCTCCATTCAAGAAGACCTCCAGCTGGCCTTGGGTAGGACTCAGGCCAGGCTCCAGGAGGGCAAATGTGCTGGGGTGGGGGGACCCACGCAAGGGTCTGGGCAATGAGTCCCAGAGGCCTGGCAGTTCCCAGAGTGACCCCATGAAGGTCTGACACTATCAGGAGGGGACTGATGACAGCAAGAAAGCAGACATACCAGAGAACACCCAGCACCCTTCACCCCAGAGGACGAGAGGCAGGCGGGCCCGCCTTCGCTGGGCAACTCAGGAGACCCTGACTGCCTCTCTGGGCTGCGGTTTTCGCACTTACAGAAGGCAGGGTAGAGAGCTGACCGCTGAGGTCCCTATCAGAGCAGGACTCCCAAGGGGCCACCCACTGGAAGGCGGTCGGCCGAGCTACTCACATTACACTGGGCTGCCGTCTCCGCGTTCCGGCACCAGTAGCTGGGGCCCCAGACACACCTCTCAGCTCCCAAGAGCAGCTTGCGGGCAGAGGAGCAGGCTCCGATTTTCTACAGGGGAAAAGGGGGGAGAATCGGGAACTGCCCAGCCCACCCCTTCCAAAGTCGAAATTAACAGCTCCAGGAAGCAGCTGGAAGGGGACACGCTCTCAGACCCGTGAAGAGGGCAACGATGGCGCTAGAGGCCCCCCTGCACTCCCGCTCCCCCGGCTCCCCCGATGGCCAGGCCGCCCAGCGAGGCTTACCGAGCACACAAAGGACGGGTCTATCACCTCCAGGAGGACCTCGACCAGCACGGGCTCATACTCGGTCACAAACTCGTCACACTGCCAAGTAAGAAGGGGACACAGGACCAGGTCTGAGCATGTTTAAGTAGATGGACACGCTCTTCCACCAGTCCCTGTCACTCCTAGGCCGGTGGGCCCTGCGACTCCTCCCTGAGGCCCACCCTCTGCCCTCACTAGCAGACTCCGCCCCTCTGCAGCTCCAGGAAGATCAACAGGTCATCCCTCAGCCCAGCCAACTCCAGGCCGGGGACAGCCACAGTCTGCTTCCTTCCACTTCCAGGGGCACCGCGGGAGCTGCCCCAGCCCCTGCTACCTGCTTCTGGTAGGGCTCAGGCAGGAAGCTGCAGCCCTTCTCGAGCGCGGACAGGATCTCCTGCTTGGTGCTGTTCTTCTCCAGGCTGTGCTCCAAGTAGCCGACCAGCTTCTTGCACACCTCACAGAAGGGACCGTCCTTCAGGGGAGTCACCCGGGCTACACAAGAGAACACAGGGCTTGATGCTGACAGGGTCCTTCCAGACTCAGGAGGGGCCATCCTGTGCCTCGTGTGCCCTGGGCTCACCGGGCAGTGTAGGCGACTTGGGCAGCGCAGGCGACTTGGGCAGCGGGGGCAGCTCAGGCAGTCCGATTCGGCCGATCATCTCGAGCTGGCCCTTGCCAGAGGAGCAGAGACGGAGCTCTCTGCACACCTGCTCAGGGTTCAGCTCCTCCTCAAGCACTGACAAGATGTACCCGCTGTATGTGTCCACCACCTCCTGGCACACGGTCGACACAGACTTGGGCAGCATCGAGCACGCCGTATCCAAAGCATGGACGATTTTTTCCTGGAACACAGAGAATCATGCGAGATTTTCCTGGAACATAGAGAATCATGCGCGGAGGGGAGAGACTCTGAAAACACGAGGACAGCAGCCCACAGGAGGCACTGTCCCTCCCTTGGAAGACCACACAGAATAAGACCAGAGCTGCCCGCAGAACAAGCCGAGAGGGCCCCACAGAGGAAACAGCCTTTGGAGGAGAGGATGTGGCCGTGCACATCCCAGGCTGGTGCCAACCAGTGAGGGGAGCTGGCCATGGCTCAGTGGTAGAGTGCTTGCATGGCACATGCCAGGCCCGGGTTCACCCTTAGGATACTAGGAGTTAAGGGGAAAAAAGTAAGGGGGGCCAGATCCCTCTCCCCCGCTGAATTCTCCCGCTGGAGCATCCTTCCAGGAGGGCCACGCACCATGGTGCTGTTGTTGTTGATCAAGTCGGCCACCTTCTTCACCACGAATTGACACGCCTTGCACAACATGTTAGCATGGGCCAGGATCAGCTCCTCCTGTTGACAAAGAGAGACACACGTTCACGCTGGGACTCAGGCCCTCGCTCCCACTGCCGCTGTTATAAGCTGCAGAGGGCTGCGGGGACCAGGGCAGGTTAGCAGCACACCAAGGGCCCCTGCAAAAGGATGCGTGGCTTCCTCCACATCTGGGGTTCCACGTCCTGCTGCTGCTTACACAGCAGGCGATCCAGCCCTTCCCCCCTCCTCTACTCCCACACCACCCCAAATCCAGGAATGTGTATTTCAGAAGGTAGAAGCAGTCCCCTCCCTCACCCCAAAGAGCTATCTCCCTGCTCTTGTGTCTGGTTCTAATATTTCATCATTCCACATCCCTTTGGGAGACAGATGGCAGCCAGGGAACAGAATGAGAGTCACTGTATCTGACAGCTATTTAGAAATCAAGAGTTGTAACCCCATTTCAGGTTTGCTTTTGACTTTCCCAAACCTCATTAACACCTGCGGTTGTTTTTCTAGAACCTACCTTTAATAAAGTAATAACACTACTGGGTAGAACCTCGTGACAACCCAGGTGCTCTGTCCAGCACAGAGGCACCAGCTCCAAATGTCTACTGAACGCCTCAAGGAAGCTGACGGAACAAGGGACCTGAAGTTGAATTTTGCCTAACTTTGGTTTAAACATTTAAGTGGTCACGTGTTAACAGTCACCGCTGTACTGCTCCTCCGTGCACTCTGGCCGCGAACTTGGTGGGGAGGGTGGGTGAGGGGCTTGGAGCACCTCTGGGAGCAGGAGGCTGAGCTCCCCTTATTCCATCCAACACCTCAACCCTTTCTGTAGCCACACAGAGAAGAAACAGAGGGCACAGGGGCATCATGGCCCTAGAATACTACCTGACCACAGGAAGTGCTGGGTTCAAGTTCACTGTGGGCTCTTGACCCACGTACCAGCAGTGGGCCCAATGAGGCTTCTGCACAAGCCCTGGGAGGGCGGCCTAGACTCGGTACGATGGCTCCAGTGTGGGGAAGGACCCAGGAGGTCCACGTGAAAAGGTCAGGGCTGAGCTGGCACTGACAACCCACAGGATCTGGAAACCACCACCAGGGCCTTGGCCCAGGAACACAGCCCAGGGAGGAGGTGGGACAGCCGGGGGACAGCCATGAGACGCAGAGGAGCCAGGCAGGGAACAGAAAGTGTGTGACACCTAGATGTGACACAGCATGGAGTGGCCGGCTGTGCCGTAGTCCACACACAGTAACAGCAGGTACCTCGAGGGGATCCATCAGTTCCAGGGCAGGGAGGACGTTCTCGGAGGCCACTCTGGCGGGAATCAGGGTCTGCAGAGGCACTTCCTTGACCTCGTCACAGAACCCAACCAGCGCGCAGATCTCCTTGGGTTGCTGAAAGGGCACAGAACCAGCAGTCAGACGGAGCCCACGCCGCCACCTCAGCCCCTCCCCAGACACCGGGGTTGGGGTGCTGAGGAGCACCCCAGCCCCAGGGTCAAGGCTGACCCCACCCACCCTGACTGGCAGGGATTCCAGACTCAACTTCAACTGAGAAGGACTCATGTCCAGGAGCAGAGCACGTGAGCTAACTACCCCTAGGAAGCCATCGTGCGGCTCTAGTCAGGGCCACCATAAGGAACAGAGGCTCCCGCGGCCTTCAGCATCCCCGAGGACTCATTCTCAGCAGAGTTTCTTTATTCCAGGGGGAAACCACAGTGCCCACGAGCTAACAGAAAGCCTAAGCTGGGGAGGAAAGCACACCAGATCTTGCAGGGGCGGGACCATTTAAAACGACATGTTAGAGGGAAAGTTGGCTTTTCTAAAATCCACGTTCTGTGTTCACAACTGCACACAGGACACAGGAGCCCACCCCCACCCCGACGGTGGTGAATCATTTCAAATCACAAGGTCTTCAGACCCAGCCCTCCACACACCATCTGGACACTAGGCAAGAGAAGGAAAGAGTTTGGAGACCCTGACCATTTCACCATGACGACCAAGCCCAAAATAAGAATGCAGACCCCGTGAACTGTGAATCCAATGCAGCCAGCACCAGCCCGGGCCTGTGGGCATCTGCCTACCACCACCACACACAAAACCCGTCAGCCCAGGCTCCAAGCCCAGGCTCCAAGCCCAAGCCTGCTGAGGCCAGAGAGACAGACCGGCAGCTGGTGCTGTTGAAACAGCTCTAGAATGTGGGGCTGGGGGCCTGGGTACAGAATATCCCAGATCCTTTCCCTTTGGCACACCTTAAAAACGGGGAGAAAAATGTCAGAGTGAGGCTGAAGATACAGCAAGTTTTTTTTTTTTTTAAAGGAAAAAAAGGTGCCAAGATGGGGGAGGGGGGCTGCTCTTCTCTCAGGATCAGCTTTGTTCAGACTCAAGGCAGCAGAGGCAGAAATCCAGGCGTCCCAACCCAAGTGCTCTCCCATTACACTTCCAAAGGCTTCCCAGCGCTCGGAAGAGGCCAAGCTGAGAATGGCCCCAGTGTGGACTGTGGATGTGGCTCCCACAGTGGCCATCTGACGTGTCTCCAGACCCAAAGGACCCCATCCATCACCCAGAAGGGCAGAAGCCACAATCAAGAGATTGTTTCCAATTCTCTGGATCCAACACACAGGGGGACAATGTGTCATTTGCAAGACCAATTAGCTCATGCAGCAGCAGCATCCGGGATTATGAAGACAGCACTAAAGACATGCAATGCCCACTCGTGTTGTGACAGACACAAGGCGTCCTGCCGGAGGCCAGGCGCCTCCGAGGCCACCCCCGATTCCTCATCAGCACGCTGGTGGCCTGCATACATGCATTCCACATATTGATTCTGACTAGAGGGCAAGACTCTGTTGTTTTCCAGACCCCTTGAAGGAGGGAGACCCCAACACTTGAAATGCTGAACTCAGGGGCAGGATGCCTGGCAGAGAGGGGGACCCTTGCCTTTTGCAACTATTCCTTGTATCTGTCAGAGATACCACGCTAAACAAAAATAAAGAAAGAAATAAAGCAAAATATAACTAGGAAAAGCAGCAGATCACTACTACAAGCAAATTCTCCATCACATACCTGATCCTGCTGTTGAACAAAAAAACAGGAAATCGGAGATGGAAACAACGGAAAGGAAAGGATACAACAGTTAAGAAAAATTAAAACAACAAATCATCAAGCAGTCAACAGGGGTTAGGGGTACCACTGAAGCCAAGGGCCCACCCCAGCAGTCTGGCATTGCTACCTACCTACCTGTCCCATTAGCCTGATGGACCCCAAACGCTATTCTGGCCCTGGGACAGACCACACTGGCCACCTAGTGTGTGTGCTGTCCCTACAACCAATACTAAATCATGCTGTGCAGCAAAGTCACTGTGAAGGGTCTCCACCTCCAGAGTCTGACCCCACTGGGCCCTCCCCACGGGTTAGTTACGAGCATTACAATGGACCTGGACACCAGGGCTGCCCAAATTGGCGGGGGTGGGGGGTGGGAGGTTGTTATAAACACACCACTCGCCACACCTAGCCTTGGGGCAATCTACCCTAGGGCCAGCGATGGCCTGGGCAGCAGATTTGACTACCTATTAAAAGCCTGAGCTTTGAGTCAACAATTCCAGCTTCAGTGACCCACACACTAAGGGAAAGAATGGGGATGGGCATAGATATATATTTGGCACTAAGGATGTTTCTCATTCCAAGGGCAAACCTGAAAACAACCTATACGCCTAGCCACAGGGGACTGGTCACACTGATTGTTTGATCCATACTGTGAATTAATATGCAGCAGTCACATGGAAATCACCTGTACAAAGATAACTTAGTGATCAATAAATCGGGAGAGGGATGCAAACTACAAAATACAAAGCAATATATAAATAATGACCCCACAGACTTTTATGAAAATGCAAATGATTTTTGTGTGAAGTATTATCTGTATTTTCAAAAAATTTTCTACACTGTATTTATAAGGAAAAATATTCATGTGAGCAACAAGGAAGTACTTCATTAGGTCGAGTCACATGGAAAGCTTATTTTCACCTACTTCAGCTGCACGTCTCTGTAACGTTTGCCTTTAAACATTTTTACAAGGCAGGCCGTGAGCGAAGATACCAAATAAACTGCTGTGCCTGGCTTATTTGGCAGATGACTGGAGTAGGCAGAACAGGCCCAATGGTCACCCTGCCAGGCTCTGTGGGTCAAGGGTCTCAACTGCAATGACTCAGCCACAAATGGGCTTCACTGGGTTCCAAGGGAACTGATCTGTTCTGTGAAGGGCCAGAGGTGAGGGACCCCTGTGTTAGGAACAAACTCAAGGACAGACATCAATTCTGATGCAGAAAGGCAGCGTAGGGGAATAGTGCACCCCACCCTGCTCTGGCCTTCAGATTAGATCCAGGAAGGCCAAGCCAGCTCCTCAGCTCAGCGTGCTGCAGGCCAGCCAGCTTCTTAAGACAGTCCCAACACAGAGGAGCCAGCCCGCTTCCCACGTCTAACAGGGAATAAATGTCCCTGTCACCGGGACCCAAGAGACGCCAGTGCAGGAGTCAGAGCCTGAGCAGCCACTAGCTGACCCCACTCCAGGGCAAAGGGCCCACTCCACCAGGCAGGATTCCCACCCTCCCCAGCTCCAAACTCAGGCTGCATGGCGGCAATGCTCGGGGTTGGTCTAGAGAGCAAAGTACTGCAGATCCCAGGGCTAAAGCCAGATACTAGCAATCTGACGGCCAGCTCGCGGGTGCACAGGCCAGCAGGCAGGCTACCAGCAGGCAGTCCTGGGATCAAGCTTCTTCCTTCTGCCTTTCTTAGGTGGGTGGGTGGGGGTGGACTGAGATTGAAGTGGAGAGCCTGCTGGTCAAAGAGGGTTCTTTCTGGCCTCAATTCAGTATTTTGAGAATTAAAAAAAAAAAAAAAAAAGGAAAGAAAGAAAGAAACTAAACTGTATCTGGAAATAGCAACATTTAGGACAAAAATGCTAACCAAGGACTCTCCTGCCACCTACCATGTGCATCATCATCTGGATGGCGATTTCAGAGTACTGGCTGATATAGTTCTTGCACTGGAGAGAGAGAAACAGTTCTTCAGTTAAATTAATTACTGCAGCAAAGAACCAAAAATCCAAACTAGCCTTTTCAATAGTGCTAACTGCTGATTATCAAGATTTCTATCGATAGAGCCAGGCACGGTGGTGCATACCTGTAATCCCAGTGGCTCGGGAGGCTGAGGCAGGAGGATTTTGAGTTTAAAGCCAGTCTCAGAAATTTAGCAAGGCCCTAAGCAACTCAGAGACCCTGTCTCTAAATAAAATATTTTTAAAAGAGTTGGGGATGTGGCTCACTGCTTAAACACCCCTGGGTTCAATCCCTGTATCACCCCTAAAAAAATTCCTATAGAATTTTATAATCTGCTCAGAACAAACTTTAATGAGATAAAAGTGACGTTATTTTATAACTTACAGAAAACAGAGAATGTGTTCTGAAACTGTTTACCAAAAGAACTAAAGAGATTTTGTCTTTCTCTATTTACCGCCAATTTGCCCCAACGTTCAAAAGTTGCTCCCTAGCAGTTTGCAGTTGGGAGAGAACGCAGTTACAGACCCACTGATGAGGAATCCAAGGTCACTCTTGAAACCTTTTCACATTCTCAGACAGGGCTGGTTATAAAATTTAAATCCAGACGAATCAAGAATGATTTTCAATGGCCTGATTTCATACGAAGCGAGGCACTGAAGCAGCCCCTCTCAGAACAGCTCCTGCCACACTAAGCTAGTGCTCGCTTCTCCCTAGAAACCAAGGGTAACGCGAACAGCCCTAGGTGAGGGTTTACCTGAGAAACCACCTACAACAGCAACTGCAAACTGATTCCCAGGCTTTCATAATGAGAAGATAAAAAGACTGCTCCCCTGGCTGACAGCCCTAGAGAGCCAGGCCACCGACAGGGCTCCACCCAGGAAGGCCGCGCTGGAACCCAGAGCAGAATCCCAACGGCCTCCCCCACAAAGGTTTCAGAGGGCACTCGGGTACTAACTTGGGTTTTGGTTTTCCACATCAATTTCATGAGCGAATTTAATAATGGGAATTGGGTCCAAGGAATGAAACCACCAAAGGAACTAACAGAGTGGGGTGCCGAGCCCACAGAACCCAGGCCTCCAGGTGGGCGCCGTGTAGGCTGGCTCACCAGGTGGGCGCTCGCAGAACCACCAGGCTCTTTCAACAGCCGGCCCTGAGCATTTGTAATAGGCACGTGACAGGAAGAAGACAAAGTTGGACAAAAGCAGTGTTCTTCCATCATTTTCTATTATCTGCAGATTCAACTACCCGAAGTGTATGTAAGGTCCCCACTCAAGCAGCTGGGAAAAACAGAGAGGGATTATTTGAAGCACCTCAACTCACAGCAGTCAGGCTGAAATTCCCAACTCTATCGCGGCAGCAACGATCTGCTCTTTTGGTGCCCCACTCCCGTCTCCAGAGCCCAGCTCCCGGGGCCAGGACATCTTCACAGCAGGGAGGGGCACACTCACCATGTCAGCCATGCCAGGCCCCAGGCGGTCACACTCCTCCTTGGCATGCTCCACCAAGCCCTCCACAAAGGTGGAATTGGTCCTCACGGCCGTCTGGATGTCGGTCACCATCTGCATGCAGTCCTGGCAGACGTCTCCACTGGCCTAGAGAGAGGACAGTTAGGACGCAGCTCTGTGGCGGAGGACCGACTCCTGCAGAGTCTTCCCCTGCCCAGGCCACAGCACTGGGGGCCACCACCGGGCAGCTCCTGATGGGTTTTTAAGAGGCTCTACAAGTACCAGTAGGTTTAAAGTCAACTCAGGATTCACTGAAGCAACAGACTGGGGAGGCCTGGTGCAGCCTAGGGTCAAGCACATGCTTGGCACATACAGAACATGGCCTCCAACCCCAGCACCACTAAACAAAAGGGGGACACTTCTGCATCCCATCTTTAGAGACTGCATCGTACCCCACCTAAGGGCTGCCTGGTACCGGCAGAGTCAGGCGAAAGGACAAGACTCAGTTTGAGGAACATTACGCGCCGCCCCTCCTACCTCATCTCACACACCCACACACACTCACGAACCACCCCTCACACATCCCTGACTCTACCTTGCCCCCAAAGGGTCCCCAGGGCCAGCCCCACCCGCCTTACCTTTGGCTGGGGCTTGCTCTGGGGGCCATCCTGTGGGTACAGGAGGAGGGGGATGTTGGCCATAAAGGGCGCCACCACCTCAGTCATGTCCATTTCCGGGATCTTGTTGGCCTCCAGCTGCTTCTGGTGGCTCAGCTCTGCCAGGTGCTTCTGAAGAGACTCGCAGAGGTTGAGGGACGAGCACACCTCCCCTGGACGGCTCTGGGGGAAGGAGAGCCGGCTGAAAGCTCCCTCCCCACAGGGGGACAGAACAGGCCACCGAGTGCCTAGGAATCAGTCCCTCGCCCCAAGTCCCTTACACAGGAACAACAGGGGCCGGGATGTGGCTCCTGGAAGAGTGTGTGCACGGCGTGTGTGAGGCTGGGCAGGACCCCCACACGCGGAAACTCAGGAAGAAAAGGAAGACACGGGCCACCCGGCTGCTCCGTTCCCCTGGGAAGGCCACGAAAGCCGCAGCCCCGCCCAGCTAACACCCGGAGGCCTTGCGCATACCCAGCACGGCACAAAACCAAAGGAAAAAGAAAGGAAGGAGGGAAAGAGGAAGGGAGGAACGATGGAAGGAAGGAAGGAAATAAATTCAAGCCGTGCGCCCACCACACAGTAGCCGTGGGCTCCTGGACTGTGACCGCCACTCACTGTCAGCTCTTCCTTTTCAAAGGAAGATCGGCAACTCTGAGCCACGCCCCCACACGCTACTGCCACGCACTGGTTCTACACACTTTCCGGGTGCACACTCGCACCATGATGCAGGCACGCCCACACGCACACACTCCCACCATGGGGACATCTCCAACCCTTCCAATTCCATCCTGCCCTACCTGCTCCCCTTGCTCCCCTCTCCACCCCCATCTTCCCAGAGAGCTGGAGACACTCTTAACTCTTCTCTCCTGTACACCCCCTCCATGGCCAAGGCCGGCCCATTCGCCCTCCAGAATGTGCATCTGCCCCTGTCCACCCCCCAACCCCCACTCACATTGCCAGAACCTTCACAGTGTCCTGCCTGAGTCCCCTGCTGCCGCCCCTGGCTATGGGACCTGGACGGAGCCTTTTGGGACACAGCCTGGAAGGCCCTCCACAATGTGACCTCTGCCTTCCTCACCAAAACCACGTCCTGTCTCAGGACACTCCTGCCCTGCTGGCCCTCCACGGTTTCTTAAGCACTTGCCCTTCTCAGGGCCTTTAAAGCACAGCCTCCAGCACGTGGCTTCTGCACAATCCGTACCTGATAGGTGAAGGCTGAACCCTCGCCGCTGAACCCCCTTAAATTATAAATTCACAGAAATTCAGAGAAATGAAAGCATTTGTTTGCTCCAAAGATGACAGGAGTTACTCCACCGGCACCTGTAAACATTAGCTGGTTCACAGCAGCCCATCTGCTGCCCCTCACCAACCTTGGCAGGCCACAGGGGCTGCTGTGCCAGAGTTCTTCTGAACGGCAGAATCAAAACGAAAAGCTCCTCAAATAAATACAAAGCCACAAAGAGACTTCCCAACTGAATCACCGCTCTGGGCCACTATCTCCTCTGGGCCCTAGAAGCACCTAGAAAGAAGAGCCTGTTCCCCATCACTTACCATTTCCCCTTTAATCAAGTCCAGGATGACGGGGAGGTTAGAGTCCACCATCTCCTTGCACCAGGCCGACAGGTTCGTGTTAGGAAGCCAGTCGCACAACTTCTCCAGGTAAGTGAGGATCTCCTCCTGCCAGGGGACAATGGCAAGGTCAGAATCAGAACAGGCCTCTTCCCTGCAAATGGCTGAAGGCAAGAAGGAAAAGCAAGCCTGCAAATCAGCCAGGCCTCGGGGAAGAGGGCCCGAGAAGAGCTAGTGGTGGCCCAGGGGTCTATCAGGCAAGCCACCTCATGCTTCATGGCATCAAAATTCAAAGCAAAGATCCTTTGACCTGTGGTCTTATAGGCACAGAAAATTCTGAGCAGAGGACAGTGAAGGCGAGCCAGGGCCAAGCTGGACGCTGACAGGCATATCAGACCCCAATCGATCTTGGGTATTTAATCTGTAGTCCGGGGGTCAGCAAGCCGGGCCCTTCCCCTACTGCGTTCAGCCTCACACAAAAAACAGACCTACATTTTTAAAGTGGTTTACAAAAACACTATGTGACAGAAACAGTATGTGGCCTGTAAGGCTTAAAATCCTTCCTACTGGCCCTTTACCGAAGACATCTGCCAGCCCTAGACAATCCTCAGTCACAGCTCTCCTGAGGAACCGGGGCACGAGGCCAAGCCCACTCCAGTCCCCACTCACCTCAGTGGCATTGTTTTTCAGCACGTCGCCAGCCTCGGTGATGACCAGTTTGCATATGTCACACGGAAGGGATTTCTAAAAGGAAAGAACATGAGGCCGAGATGTTATTTGTAGGTCACAATCCACACCCCCCACAGCCGGAAACCCTCACGGCCTTTTTCCTATTCTACCTAATAACCAGCCTATGGTCAAGGCCACTGTCAATCCTGGTGCCCGCCGTGTACACGAGGAGACCTGGACAGCACAGGGAAGGACAGGTGAACTGAGGAGAACACTCTGTGATTCCCAGAAACCCTTTCCTGTCCCCTCTCCCCTCTAGCACTCTGCTCAATTCAGGTGCTATAAGTCAATTTCAAATGAATGCTCACAACTGCTCTGAATAAACAGCTCAGAAAGATGAAATGGTGGGTTTTGATCATATCCCACAGTGGGTAGAGCGGGGATGCCAGCGCCAGCCAGTTACTATGCTGCTGTACATTCCACTGGCACCTGATCACCTTCTGCTCAGTTAGGCCCTACACCAAACCCAGCCTCCTAACAAGCCTGGGCACCACCAGGCCCAGCAGCCACGGAAATTCTAGTTGGTTCTCACAGCTCTGAAGGAGGCACCCACAGGCTCCCTTCTCGATGTCAACTGTCAACCCTTGCAGAACAGGCTAACATGTCTGGATGAGATTATGGGACACCTGTAAGCTCAGCTGAGTTCAGAGAAACCAATATGAACCTTTAGACCTAGTCAGCCATTACTGTGCTTGAGAGTGTAACAAAAGAGAGCCCGGCACCCAGGAGACTATCCAGTCAAGCAAGTTCTGAAGTCCTCACTTAATACACATGAAACTCAGAAAAAGAGGAAGCAGTGTTCAAAACAAGATTGATTTGGTTTCTAATTTGCTTTCAAAGAGTAGTTTTGGCCACAGAAGACAATTTGCAATAAATAATTTAGAAACTATTTCTGAAAGAACAGTGTTATTTAATCAGGTATTTTGCTTTTACTGAAGAAACACTAGTGGCCACTGACTAGTTTGGAATTAAAAATCCACTCATCACACACAGCCTGTACCGTGTGACACAGCACATCCCAGAATGGGCCAGGAGCAGGGTCACATTCTACTGGTGCAGCCAGCAGAGCTTGGCCTCAGTGTGTTAGGTGGCATGACGAATGCACACGAGGTTTGTGGTCTCGCTATTTCTCAGAGTCCCACATTAAAATGCTGCATTTAACATCATTTAAATGAAAAACCAGTGGTATCTTTCCCACTGTGGCTGTAGTTGGAAATAAAGTTTTAAGCTGCTACTAAGCTCTAGGATCTCAATCTGTGGTTTGCCTGTTTGGGAGGGTTTAGGGGAAATATGAAATGGGAAGACCTGAAAAGTTTAGCACATATTTGTGGAGTGACAAAGGATGAGCTATGCCCACGTGCCCAGGGGACCCTTATCTAAGGTGGGAAGTGGAACCTACAGAGTGGCCCACAGGGTCACCAAAAGACGGCATGACCTGGGGGAACGGAACCCTGTTCACTTCCTAGTGAATCAGGCAGTAACAGACCTGACAGGCCCTGCCTCCCACACAGGGTATGATGAAGGGCAAGCACACAAGGGGAGAGGAGGTGCTCGGAGGATCTGGAGGGAGGATCTGGAGGAGGGAAGGCAGGGCAGGCCACCTGGGCAAGGCGCTCACCACTGTGGGCTTGCTCCACACGGTCTGCTGACAGTGCTTCAGAGCCCTGCAGTCCACCGCCGTCTTGAGGTCCTGGCACAGCACGGCTGAGCCCCCGGAGCATTTTCTCAGGTCTGGGACGGGGCCGGCTAGAGCTGAAAGAAAAACCAACATCCGGAGGTGGCACCTGGCTTACTCCGGCCCCGGCCTGCCGCAGGACACGTGCCTGCCCCCTCCCCAGCCTACAGAACACAAAACACACTGCTGCTTGTCTGTCCAGACGAGAAACGGGGCTGGTCACGGATCACCAGGCTGGAGGGACGCACCCAGCTAATCCTCTCCAAACACTGAAACAGTATTGGGGTTCAGGCCCTTTCACCCTTTCAATCTTAGTAAGTTTCCATAAGTAATGAAAGATACCGCAGGAGGAAAAACTGATGAAGACTGACCCTAACCCTGCAGACTGAAAACCATAAAATGAAAAACTGAAACACAATAAAAGGGGCAGTGAAAACCAGATCAACCTTGTTACATCACATAAGGATTCTTAGAGTTGTTCAAGTTCAAGAGCACTTTCATTAATCTCATTCTATTGAGTCTTTGCACATAAACAAATTTACTAGCAGGAAATAAGGCTGCACAAGCCACCTGGGTATCAAAAAAATCACAAGTCCATCCAAAACCAGGGGCGTGGAGTGTCACCTGTTGCTGTGCCCGGGAAAGGCCTCCCGCAGAACCCAGGCACAGAGAGCTAAGAAAAGACAGAAGACCCAACATGACCAGGGACCAAAGAATGCAGGTCAGGGCCACATTTTAAAGCTAAGCTAGCCAAATTGGGGGAAAACCTATGTAACAACAGTGAGAAGTTTACAGTAAAAGTTTCTTCTAGGGCCATCAGCAATGTGACTGCTGAATGTACAAGATTTACTAGGGGGAAGATCCCTCTTCAAAAAGCAAATCCAGGAGCGGTGGCCTAGCCTGTGTGAGTCCTGGAGTCCAATCCCCAGCAACACACATGCACACACGCACACACACACACACACACACACACACACGAACATTAAGAAGCCACACAATAATTTAAGAGGCAAAATATGCATAAATATATTTGAGTGCCATTTACAATGTTAAAAACATGCAGATGTAACCTAAATGGCTAAACCTTATCATTACTAAACTACTGTTTGTAACTAATTGTATGTAACTATTGTTACATAGCTGACAAACACAATTGCAAAGATGAAATATATGAAAGAAAAAAATTCAAAGCCATGACTACACGAGTTGTATAAAGATAAGAAAATAAAGCAGGCTGGCTAGCTGAATTATGTTCTTCTTCTTCTTTGTTTTTTAAAGGTGATGATTTACATTTTTTTTTCTTAGTTGTACACCTTTGTTTTTATTTAGTTTTGTGTGGTGCTGAGGATTGAACCCAGGGCCTCACATGCGCTAGGCAAGCACTCTATACCGCTGAGCCACAACCCCAGCCCCGTGAACTATGTTCTTAACTCCCAATGCCACTGGGCATGGACGCCAGGTTTCACGCTCACTAGGCACAATGTGGAATATTTTTAACGTTTTATAAACTACCTTGAGAGTACACACGCTAACATAGATGGAGACCACCCTGGATTTCAGAACCACAGACTGGGGAAATGCTCCGATTCTCGTCTCCCTCGGAGCCACCTCCTCAGGTAGACAAGAATGGACGCCATCCGACTACACTAGAGCACGATGGGATGGCGCAGAGGCCAAATCCCACAGACATCATGCTTGAACCAGTGTCTGTTGTAAACAGAAGACACTTGGCCCAAGCCTAAGAGGAAAGCCCCAGAGCCACCCAGGAGAGAACCACTGAGCCATCTGCGTGCAGCTTCTTGCCTGCAGGCCAGCGAGAGGGTGGCCGGCCAGCGAGAGGGTGGGCCACGGGGCAGGCACACAGCAGTGGGGGCAGGTTCTTCCTCCGGGAGCAAAGGGAACAAATACTCCATTACTACTTACATGAGCTACTAGTGCAAAGACTTAGGTCCCCCCAAAAGCTCAAGCCAGATCACCTGCACCCCTGTGAATATCAGCAAATGAGTTACAAACCTGCCGCCCAGGTTACAGTCCTCCCTGTCCCCAGGGAGCCAAACCACAAAGGCAACCAGGTGACAACCTCAACTGTTGGTTTGGATTCCGGTGACTATGGGTAAATGCTGGATTCCAAACAGCAGCGGGCCCCCTAGATGGCGCACAGGAGTGAGGCTAACCAGTAATGTCACATGGGGCTGTGCCAGGTGCAGGGAAGTGGGTGTGGTGGGGGCACGTCACGAGGGTGAAGGGTGCCGGGGAGCGCAGGGTGGGAGACTGCACAAATAGGAGCCCCAAGACCCAGGAGCTCCCCCCAGGCCATCTCAGACATGGGCTCCCAGGACTCCTGAAAAGCACCCAGCAAGACACACTGCCTGGTTCTGACCCAGTAACAGACAGGAGCTACCAAAATAGGTCTCCAGGCAAAGGAATGCCCAGTGGCAGAGAGGGAACCAGCAGATGAGTTCAAGACACCAGAGACAGGAGCAGGACTGCGGGGGAGGGAGGGGCAGGGGACTGCCATTCTTCACGCTCACCAAGGCTTGGGCAGTACAACTCTGACCCACTGTTCTCCCCAACCTCTCAGCCGGAAACTGGCTCCTACTGGCTAAAATCAATCAGCTTTTCAGGAACAAAACTATCAACTGAGTGTTGTGGCACAAGTGTGTAATCCCAGCAACTCGGGAGGCTGAGGCTGAGGCAGGAAGATGTTGAGTTCAAAGCCAGCCTCAGCAAGGCCCTAAGCAAAGCCCTAAGTCACTCAGTGAGACGCTGTCTCTAAATAAAATACAAAATGGGGCTGGGGATGTGGCTCAGTGGTTGAGTGCTCGAATTCAGTCCCTGGTTCCAAAAAAAGAAAAATAACAAATGAATAAATTAATAAAAAGGAGCAGGAATGTAGCTGAGTAGTAGAGCACCCCTGGATTCATTCCCAGTAACACAAAAACAGAAAAAGAATACTTTGTAAGTTATTTCTTCTAGGAACTCGATACAGTATCATCTTCAATCACAGCTTTATAGCTTTGTTATCTGTTTTGGACAGGACATTCTGGACTAAAACCAATCTTAAATAGCCCCGGTCCAGCTAACACAAGCCCACTGTCTTGTTCAATCCCAAAGGTTCAATGACCTCTGCACAGTGGCGAGAAATGGAATGTATGCACGGAGTCTTGGACAACCTGAAACAGATCCCACGGGACCCTGGAGAACAAGGCTTAAATCCCAACTCTGGAAACTCAGTTCTTAGCAAGACTTGCCCGTCTACCTCTAGCCTAAAGCCAGACTGCACAGATGCCCGTAAAGACGGCAGCCTGTGGCACGCCACAGACAGATCCCGAGACAAGCTGACACATGTGAGCAGATGACCGCTGGGCTGGGGAGGGCAACGCAGGCTGAAGCCACGGCTCAGGGCCTGCTGCTCCAAGCTACCGGCTCACTTCTCAGGAGTGCTGTCCCCTGAAGGAATCAAACAGTGGGTCAGACTGGGAAAATGTATTTACACACAAAATTCTCTTGCCAAGTCAGATGCGGTGGCAGACACCTGTCATCCTAGCTACCTGGGAGGCAGAGGCAGGACTGCCACATTCCAGGCCAGCCTGGGCAACCTAGTGAGACCCTGTCCCAAAACAGAAAGAGGTGGGGACGTAGCTCAATGGCAGAGAGCTTCCTCACATGGGCAAATCCCTGGGCTCAACCCCAGCACCTCATTCCAGGAGGCTCTCCGGGGCCCAGCTGAGGGTTTAATTGCGAAGCTCAGGCAAGGACGGCGAGCTCCACTGACCGGGCCAAGCCTGCTGTCCTCAGGCAGGACACCAACATGCACAGGCATCTAAGCCCTAGGGATGTTTCTACACCCTGGGAACAACAGAGGGAATGACCAGAGGAGCCTTTGGGATAAAACTGGACAAGAATGTGAAGGACAGTGCTAGAAAGACAGACTGTATGGTGTGTGTGATTGAGGGGGGGGGGGGGTCCAGAACCTTCCAAAGGACAGCAGGTCTCTTTGGCAAAGAGGAAAAACTGTCCCCGTCTTTTCAGAACTGGAGCAGAGGGAAGGAGCCAGGCTACAAAGCAGAGCCCAGGCACTCTGGGAAGGTCTCATTGTCACATATCCCTAAGTAAGGGGTCCAGCCTGTGGGCAATGTCACAGAAACCATGAGGGATTTCTGAGCGGACACAGGGCAAGCAAGCTCACCTCTATGAGTCTTTTTCTATGCCTTTTCTTGAAGTACCAGAACCTGAACCCAGGGGTGCTCTACCATCGAGCCACCTGCTCTGCCCTTCCTTTGAGACAGTCTTGCTAAGTAGGTGGCCTAGTCTGGCGCTGAACTTGTGATCCTCCTGCCTCAGCCTCCCGAAGTGATGGGATTATAGGCACGTGCCCCCAGCCAGCTCTCATCTGTCTTAACCACCAGGCCTCAGGTAGCACCAGTGAAAGGGAGGGGGACACAGAGGGAGACCACCTGACTGGAAGGCTAATAAGAAACTCCAAGCAAGACCTGGCAGCAGCAAGGGCTGAGGCCCACAGAGGAACCCAACAGGAGGAGGCGGAGGGCAAACAAAACCACAGCCTCAAGAAGTGAGCTGGGCTGAGGGGGAAAACAGAACAGCGAGATGCAAGGACTGAAGGACAGGGCGGGTAGGCGGGGCTCCAGCTGCAGGAGGCGCGGACCCAGAGCCAACCCATGGGGTGCTCAGCAGGTGGGGTGCTCAGCAGGTGGGGTGCTCAGCAGGTGAGGGTGCCAGCTGCCATTCCAGACGGTCCCTGGGGCGCTGGGAGGCTTCAATAGGAAACTGAACTTTGGGGAGGCACACGGTGGGCTCCAAATAAGTGAAGGACGCCTCCTGCCTTTTGCATGGGGTGGAGCTGCTCTGGGTGGCTCCAGACCCCAGATCCCAGATCCCTGAGCAGAGGCTAAGTGACCAGACTATGTCAAGGCAAGCAACGTACCTGACACCCGGAGGGTACAGAAGGGAAAGGGCTGCCTCATTAGATGGTGCTTCTCCAACAGAGGTGGCCCACCAAGCAGAAACAGAAATGGCACCCAGCCTCGGAGGGGGTCCGAGGTCGGAGGGCAAGCTGGACAGGAGGACCTCCCGGGCCGATGGGATCCTCAGTGTTCTCAGACATGACCAACATCTAAGAGTCACCCCGACCACTTTCTGGTAGTTATTTCTCCAAATCCGTTCGCAGCACAGCTTCAACCTCTGCTCTAAGCCTCCCACACCCTACCCCAAATACCAACTTCCTTCTCTGAGGCTATATGCTCAACTCGAGGAAAGTTCTTCGATGTCTGCCTGACCCCCTTGAGGTTTCTAGTTAAACTTGTCTCAAGAACAGCACTGGTTTGGCGCGAAACGCGAATCTTGTGACAAAGCAAGCACTCCCTTCTCAGTTCAAGGGCCTAGGACGTGGGCCAGGAGACACAGGCCTTCGTCTGTCTAAGGCCCAGATTTCAGTGTACTTCCTTGGAGAGGGGATGGGTGCTGTTGCCTTTTTACTCCAAGCCTAGAAGTACACAGAAATCTTCTAGAAGATGATGACAGACACGTTCTAAACCTCTTAACACGCAGTCATCGTAGCAAGAGAAAGATCCCAGCCCGAGTGGTGGCGCACACCAGGAATCCCAGCAACCCGGGAGGCTGAGGCGGGAACATCACCAGTTCTCAGCAACCTGAGCAAAAACCCTGACTCAAAAAATAAAAAGGGATAGAAGCCAGGCGTAGTGACTCACACCTGTAATCCCAGGAGCTCGGGAGGCTGACAGGAGGGTCACGAGTTCAAAGCCAGCCTCAGCCATGGCAACTCAGTGAGACCCTGTCTCTAAATACAAAATGGGGCTGGGGATGTGGCTCAGTGGTTGAGTGCCCCCTGAGTTCAATCCAGTACCAAAAAAGGGGGGTGGGGTTGGAGGTGCAGTTCACAGGTACAGGACTTGCATGAGGTTCTGGGTTCAACCCCAAAACTGAAAAGAAAAAACAAACTAATGAGGCCAAGAGGCACAGAAAGTTCAGTGGAGCTGTGATTTGGGTGCCTCTAAGACTTCTTGCAAGGAAGAATCCTTAAACTAAGACTTGTAAGGGAAATCACCACCATCTAGGTGTTCTGTCTGTTTCCTGGCACTGGAGACTCAACACAGGGATGCTTCATCACTGACCTGAATCCCTAACCCTTTTCATTTTTTGAGTCAGTATCAACTAAATTGCCGAGGCTGGCCTCTAACTCACAATCCTCCTGCCTCAGCCTCTTCGTTGGCTGCAAGTTTTGGTGTTCCTCACAGCACCTGCACCTCCACCTCCGGGCTCGGCTCCAGAGGGAACAAAACACAGGACCCGCCTGCCTCCCAGCCTATCTCGCTAATTCCAGTCCAATTGCCTCAGGCAGGCCAGTGTCCTTCTGAGCTTGTTTTTTCATCTGTAAAATGAAGGCACTGAAGGCAGAAATGATCAAGATGGTGTGATCACACGGAAACACTCCCAAATGCCAAAGCACACGCCTCCCAACCCACCCGCCCGCCAGCATCTCTGGGGTCCCAGTCCATCCCACCCTACCAGACCTGGCTCTGACAGCTGTCCTGAATTCACCCAGCTCCTGGCTCCACGACCTCTGTGTCCTTGAGACCTCAGCCTTCCCAAACCTGCAAATTGGGTCTAAAACTAGAAACACTCCCCAGGATTCGCCAAGACCCACGGTACAACACTGGGGCACCATTACTTCGCCCAGTGTCATTCATCACCAGCATGGTAGCCATGACGGGACCTTACCAAGACCCTCGAACAGGCGGGTCTTCAGTAGTGAACTGGGGCCGCCCTCTTCCTCCAGTTTTCTTTTGGAGCACTGGGGTTGACGCAGGGCCACAGGAACGCAGGGCCACAGGAACGCCGGGCAAACTCCCCCGCTCTCCAGCGCTGAGCTAGGTCCCCAGTCTTTTTTTGTTTCATTTTCTCTTGAGACAGGGTCTTGCTAAGTTGCCCGGGCAAGCTTCAAACTTGTGATCCCCCTGCCTCGGCCCCCTGAGGAGTCTCAAACGGCATGTGTTCAGGCACTTACGGGGCAGTTCGCAAATCTAGAGAGCTGGATTCTGGAACCTCAGAAGCAGTTTGCTACTGACCCCAAGACCCAGGAGTCACAAGAGGAAAGTGAGTCCCAGGCCATACTGCAAAGAGCCCAGGGAGATGATTGTGTATCTACAGGGACTAAGCAAGTTCTACGTGAGCAAGAAAGAGGGCTGCCCATCAAGGCCCAGATGTCCAGGTGAGATGCTCCCAGTGCCTCACGAAACTGTTCACGAGCTCTGGGCTAGAGGCCTCCAGGGACTCCAGCGCCTGCCTTGTTATTGTTCAAAATGTTTCTGGCACACCTTTTATTTTGGTGGGGTTTTTTGTTTGTTTGGGTTTGGTTTGGTGGTGCTGGGAATGGAACCCAGGCTTTAGGCACATAGGCAAGTGCTCTACCACGGAGGTGCACTCTCAACCCTTTTAGTTTTGGACAAGGTCTAAGTTGATGAGGGTCCTGCTACGTTACCAAGGCTGGCCTCAAATCTGGACTCCTCATACCTCAGCCTCTTGAATAGCTAGGATGCCTGGCAACACCCATCTTTTAGAAGAGCACCCCAAAACCTCTTCTTGGCTGAGCACAGTGCTGCACGCCCCTAATCCCACCAACTCGGGAGGCTGAGGCAGGAGGATCACAAATTCAAGGCCCGCCAGGGCAATGAAGGCCTGCCAAGGCTTCCTGAAGCCCATCTGCGTCCCTGGCACTTGGGAAGCTCTTAGTGACTTTATGGCTAATTGTTAAAGGTGGACCTGGGGGGGACCAAGGGAGATGTTCACATTCTAACTTCTATATTTAAGTATAACTTAACTTTCCTTTCTAACATTTCCTCTAAAATCAAATTAAACCTTACAACCTGTTAGAACAGTAAGTCGCCAATGCGGCAGAGTCGCCAGAATGCTCCCCTACATCCATCTCCTTTTCGTTCCTAAGGACAGAAGTGCTCCCCAGTCTCCTCTGCAGTAGTTTCCGGCTGTGACACCACATCCGGCGGCCGGGATGCACACAGAGGTCAGGCCTTCCTCTAAACCTAGCTGTGATGGCTGGAAATGGATCACACTTTGGACTTTAAAAAGGGGCCAGACTTCAGAGATGCAGAACAAGGAGATGGAAGAGCCTGGATCTGGGAGTAGAACCTGCAGCTCGGGAGGCTGAGGCAGGAGGATGGTGAGTTCAAAGCCAGCCTCAGCAAAAGCAAGGTGCTAAGCAACTCAGTGAGATCCAGTCTCTAAATAAAATACAAAATACGGCTGGGGATGTGGCTCAGGGGTCGAGTGCCCCTGAGTTCAGTCCCCAGTACTTCCCCTCCCACCCATCAAAATTAAAAAAAAGAATTCAGATGTTAGTATTCCAGGTCTCTGTTGTTTGCGGTTGAGCCTACACCCCACTAACGCACATCCTTCATCAACCACTTCATTCACCAGAAGACTCTCCAAACGCCAAGTCTTCACTAAGGCTAACTGAGGGTGCTGAAGAGCCGTGTGCCCTGCGTAATTGCCAAAGACGTTCAAAAATAACCTCAGAATGAAGGGGTCCACCTTTCCCAGAATGTATACCTGAGGCTCTTATTCCTTAGCTCAGCCTCATTACTTGTGCTCTTCCTTCTAAATATTTTAGGTAACACCTGCTGAATACTGCTTCAGTCTAGCTACCAAAAAGAAAGATAACAACATGCATGCAGCCTCCCAGCACCTGCAACCAGAAACATTCCACAGCATATTGCCTCTGCTGCCTGGGTAATGAGTTGCCATAGCAACAGGTGGGTTGCTAGGAAACTAAGAGAGGATAACCCCAGGAGAGGCAGAATCTAACTCATCCCCCTCCCCCACCCGCACTTAGCCTTTTCTCCAGGGGATCCATGCAGTTGGTCCCCTAAGAGCAGGAGGTAATGCAAAGCACTCAACACCACTCCACCAAACAGCTGGTGTCGCAAACACCTCTCTCTGATGGCAGAGGGCACTTACCTCTTCTTTATAGAATCCTGCTTCTAGAATACATTCTGCATGACAGAATGAAAACGCTGCTCTTTAATCTTTCAGAATAACGCACCCTCAGGGAGAGCCTGCCTTGATTTGCAGAAAGTAAGGTCCAAATATTTCTTTGATCACATAAGAAATCGGTGGCAAGAAAGCCTGTGAGCTTGGGGGTGACATCCCACCCCCTCTGGCCCCCATCTGCCCTTTATCAGGAAAGACAACAGCTCTTTCTTCCCTGCTCCTCCTTCGCCACTGCTGCACATTTCAATTTTCTCAAAGCCAGGTCATTCCAGGACAAGAATCTATCCACACAAATAAGGCGACAGTCCTCAGGTGAATTACCTTATTCAGTGGTGACTGAGACAGAGGGACAGGACACAATGTTCTGTCCCTCTGTCTCAGTGCAATCTGAGGGATGGAGATCCAACAATCTGAGAGTCCTCCCGTCCAACAAAAACTCCTACTGACAAAGCTCCACTTCACACCGACACTGCGGTGCCCAGAGGCCAACCAGATAAGATAAGATGCTGTTGCAACCCCTGAGCAGGGAAGAGAGCCACTGGCAGGACTGCCTGGGATCCAGTTGGTCAGCAGGCACAGGAAGGGGTCAGAGGAGACACTGGCATCATTTTAAGTCCTCAAGGGAACTTAAGCCAGTGTGTGAGGCTCTGCTGCAGACCCAGCGCACTTCCCAGAAGCTGACCCAATCAAATACACAGAGGGAGCACTGGTGCCAGGCGTGGTGGCACATGCCTGCAATTCCAGCAACTCCGGAGGCTGAGGCAGGAGGATCACAAATTCAAGAACAGCCTCAGCAACTTAGTGAGACCCTGAGCAACTTAGGGAGACCCTTGTCTCAAAAAAATAAAATAAAATGGAAGAGTAGGGATGCAGCTCATTGGTAAAGCACCGTCCCAGGGTTCAATCCCCAGTTCAAAAAAAAAAAGGTGGGTGCGCTGGCTTTCCCACCTACCCCTGCTGACAGGCTCTGTGGTCCCTGCAGACCTGAAGACAATAATATGCCAAAAAAGATCTGTGCAAACCACAAAAATGTGGTATTCTGAACTTGCCTCGCATGATTGCTCATTAACTAAAGTTTCAGATACATGTGTGTTTATTATAAATGTCATTTTTAGCTTCCTTTAGTTAATATTTAATAAGAATACTTCATAACACTTGAGACCACAGTAGGCGTAAGAGAGGATCACAGGATGCCTCTTGCAACTAATCTGGCATTCTTGTTAGTTGCTGTCCTGGGTAAAACCACTTATGTTAAGAAAAAGGAGTAAGAAGTCAGACACAGAGGTGCAGACCTGAAATCCCAGATACCCAGGAGGCTGAGGGTGGAAGAGCACAACTTTGAAGCTTCAACAGCTTAGCAAGACGCTGTCTCAAAAAATAAAAAGACCGGGTGGCTAGGTCCATGAGAGCAACCCCGGTTTAACTGCCGGTACCCACCTGTCGCAGTGGTCCGCTTTCCCTTCTGAACATAGCCCTCCTTTCTCTGAGGCTTGTTTGTAAAGGGACATGTGCTTCTCTCTCTCCTCCCCTTCCCCTCCCCAACAAGATTGGGGAGACAGGGCTACCTTTTCTTCCCCTGTCCTTGAACAAGCCACCACGGGAAGGAGATATCTGCCTGAGGATCAGAGAAGTGAATTTCCACACAGCTTCAGGGAGCACCAGGGACCTCCGTCAGGGCACACCTGGCACATGGCCTTTGAATAGCTTCTTTGAAAGCCCTGGGTTTTCCCCATGGACAGAATCACAGCTTCAGGGACAGGAGTCTCTCCTTTGCTAGCAAAGCAATAACACTTCTTCTTCCCTCTTCTCACAACTGTGTCCTCATTATTAAATTGGCATTAATCGGCATGGAGGACAAAGACCGAGACTTCAGTCACACACCCACACACAAAAAAATCATCTTTAGAAGCTGACAAATCAAGAGTGACTTTGGGGGCCTGGGGACATAGCTCAGTGGTAGAGCGCCTGCCTCGCAGGCACAAGGCCCTGGGTTCAATCCCCAGCACCATCAAAAAAAGAGTGAACAGTTGACCTACATCATGGTTTGTGACCAAGTTAAGGGGAAGCCACCCACGACATTCCAGAGCAAATCTCCTGTGGTTGGAAGGAACTAAGATGCTGACATAGTAGATGTCCTTGGTGGCTCTGATTTGAGGTAAATCAGGGAAAAGGGAACCAGCTATAATTTGAGGAAGTGACTTCCCCCTTATGGTTCCACAAAGAAGCAGGTTGTTCCCTAAATGTTCAGCCTGCTAGTCAGTTCTCTAACGTCTGGGTCTTGGGGTTCCTGTTCTCAGATGCAAGTTAGGATTCCAAAGAGCTTTTGTTCACGTGGGTCGCTTCTGTCAATACTAACCACTCCATAAACCAAACTGAATTGTTGATTTAAAATTAATCATTTAGGAATACTGATAAGCCCATCAGATGTGAAATGTGTCAAGCTTTTAATGGAAAAACCCTATTCCCTAAATATTAATGAAAAGAACTAATTAACATTTAATGAGCAGAATGACTCGTTTCACATCTTTGCAGACTCCTCTGTGGAGGTGGCGGTGCTGGGAGCTAAGCCCAGGGTCTCGCACTAACTAGGAAAGTGCTCTAGTGCCGAGTTATGGCACTCCTTCTCAGGTTTTGTTTGCTTGCTTGTTTGGGGGATTTGTTTTTGTTTAATATGGAAGGTGTCTCACTCAGTTGCACAGGCTGGCCTCAAAACCCACGATCCCCACTTCAGCCTCCTCAGTGGCTGGGACTACAGCACGCACCACCATACCAGGACACATCATTTTTCAAACAGCGAAGAGTTAGGAAGAGATTAAGGAGCCGTGACAGCTAAGCACCATGTGGTGCACTGAACTGGATACCAAAACAGAAAAATGAGATTAGTGGAAAAATTGGTAAAAATCTGCATAAAGACCTGAGCACAGTGGCACACGCCTACAATCCCAGGTTCCCGGAGGCTGAGGCAGGAGGATCTTGAGTTTGAGGGCAGTTTGGGTAACGTAGTGTGAGACCCTGTCTCTAAATTAAAATGTCTTTTTAAAAATGCACATAAAGTTTACAGTCTACTGAATAATCTTGTTCTGATATTAATGTCTTGCCATGGTTATAAAAAATGTTAACAATTAAGTAAGCCACGAAACTGCCTCAGCCTCCCAGCAGCAATGGAGGCTGAGACAAGGAGGGTCACAAGTTCAAGGCCAGCCTGGGCAACTTAATAGACTGTTTCAATACACAAACAAATATGTGAAATGGGCTGGAAATTTAGCTTAGTGGTATTAACTCAAGGCCCTGGATTTCATCCCAGTACCACATAAAATAAATAAGGTGAAGGGTAAGTAGGAACTCACTGGACCATCTTTGCAACTTCTCTTTTAATCAAAAGTGATCACAAATGAAATTCTGAAAACTTTTTTTTAAAAAAGACCCCTCTGACAAGCATGAAATAACCTCTAAGATAAATTGCTTACAAAAACAAAACAAAACAAAAATGCAAATGGAACCACTTAGTTTTTTTTACTATCATATCAACAAAAGTTAAAAGTTTTAAAAATATCCAACATTAGCGAGATATGGCAAAACCTGAAACTGAATATCCTGTGAGAATATCAAAGGCCAAAATCATCTTGGAGAACAATTCAGCCACTTCTCATTAAGGTGAAATGCGTCCTTATACTTGGCAGTGTGCTCCTAGGTATGTCCCCTAGAGAAATGTTGTTTATGTGCCCAAGGAGGTATGTAAGAGAATTTTTATAGAAGCAATTTGAATAGGAAAAATCATACTAGAAATAATGTCAACATCTCTCCACATAATGGAGAACAGGAATGATACAAATGGAATACTATGCTCTTGTGAAAATGGATGAAACAGATCTACACACTAGCCACAGGGAAAACCTTCACTAATAAGACAAAAAAACTAACCCAGGAATATATACAGTATCTAAGTTTTTTGAAATATTCAAAACAATACTGTACAGACTGTTGAAGATTCCACTTACATGTACAAAGACCTGCGGGGGAATGATAAACACCAAGTCCCAAAACGTGGTTATCTGTGAGGGAGGCAAGTTGTTGGGATCCATTTCTTAATCTGGCGGTTCATTATAATTAGCCTTCTATGTTTCTGAATATCTAAACTATTCACCTTTTCCTTGTTTTTTTCCCCTAGTACCAGGAATTGAGGCCAGGGGTGCTTTTTATTCTGATTCAGGGTCTTCTCGCTAAATTGTCAAAGCTGGCCTCAAACATGCGATCCACCTGCCTCAGCCTCCAGAGTTGCTGGGATTATAGACCTGTGCCATCATGCCCAGCTCCTCTTTTACAACTTTAAAAAGAGAAATGCAAAACAGTCCATATAATGTGCCAGCTTTTATATTGAAAAGAAAGACGGTGGAGCTGGGAGTGGAGCTCAGTGGTCAAGCACTTGCCTAGCATGTATGAGGTCCTGGGTCTGATCCCCAGCACCCCTCAAAAGAAAGAGAAGAGGAGGAAATAGCACCACAGGTTCAAGGTTGTCTGGGAAGGCCTGGGAGACAGAGTAAAAAGAGACACACTTTTAAACTAAGTGAACTTGTTTACCGGCTGCATCTATTACATACTCTAACTTCACCTCCATCTAATGGATGGGAGACAGGATGGGGCCTTGAACAACTCACCCCAGGTCCCTGAGTTAGTGCCAACAGGTCTAGAACCTGGCATTCAGTTACCAGGAACCAGCTGGGATCCATGGGGCTCTAGAGCAACACTGACCTAGAAGCCAAACCTAGTTTAGGCCCCTGGAGCATAATCGTGGCTCCCTACCCTGGCTCATTTTCCCGAGTCAGTAATTACGCCTAGGACATACACCTTTAATAAGTCAATTTAATGTTGTTGTTGAACTCACAACATCCTTTGAAATGAAAGTCGTCAGGGAAACCACAAAATCAGGGGCAGAAGAGGGTCACTGTGCCGGTGGGACAAGAGCATTGACAGCATGACACTGTATCTACCAGTGGTGAAGGGACAAACAGTACTTGACTAAGCCTTTTCCTACAGTGACTTGGTGTATTCAGGCCTCAAAGCAACCCAATGACACGGGACTGATTAATGCTATTCTACAGATGAGGAAATCAGGTTAAGTAATTTGCCCAAGGTCATACAGCTAGTGTCAGCAATGTGGCAATGTTAAGCCTCTACTCTGCAGTATCATCTCAGTTCCAACGTAAAGAATTATAGATTTCATCAGGGCAGGTGACACACGCTGTAATCCCAGCAATTCAGGGGCTGAGGCAGGACCATGGAAAGTTCAAGGCCAGCATCAGCAACTTAGAAGAGACCCTATTCAAAAAAAAAAAAAGAACTGGGAATGTAGTTCAGTAGTAAAGCACCCTGGGTTCAATCCCCTGTACTACAAAAGAAAAAGAAAAAGAAAGAAAAGAAAAAAATCACTGATTGTACAAGTTTTGTTTTTTTTTTTTTTTTGGCATTTCATAGAATTAAAAAAAAATAGAAAAGCAGTTTGTACTTTTGCAACAACCAAATTCTCCATCCCAAGAACTATATTTATCATCAAGCTTTTAAAATTATTGCAGTTTGGGGAGTCTGGGGGCAGAGCTCAATGCAGAGCACATGCTCTGCAAGTTCAATTTAATTCCCACCACACTCGTACGTGCACACGCATGCACACACTTTTTTTTTTTTTTTTTTTTTTTTAAAGCAAGCAGTCAGCCAGGCTCAGTGGCCCATATCTGTAAACCCAGCAACTCAGGAGCCTGAGGCAGGATTGTCTCAAGCCATTTAGACCCTGTCTCAAAATAAAAAATAAAAAGGGCTGGAAATGTAGCTCAGTGGTAAAGCACCATGGGCTCAATCCCCACCCAGTACTAAGGGAAAAAAAGCGAATGGTCAATGTAACTAATGCTCCCTTCTGTGGAAGAAAATCTGCATCCTCTTTCCCAGTAGCACAACCAAAAGAGAGTGGGAGAGCCAGGAGTCTAGGATTCATGCTAACAGGATTCCTCAAAAGAAGCTGCCTCACCGGGCTGAGGATGTAGCTGAGTGGAGGAAGACTTGCTGAGCATACACAAGGCCCTGGGTTCCATCACCAGCTGATACACAAAAAAGGAAAAGCCACTCACACTTGTCCAAGTGGCGTGCTCTTGGCCTTGAAAGTTTCCCAAGCATGTTTCATTAGGGGCTGCCCCAGCCAGCAACTTGCCCTTTCTCTTCCCCATCCATTCAAGCCCCAACCAGCTGCCTGGACATTACATTTTCATACAAGAAAATGGAGGACTAGGTTTTCCTTCCGTTAATCTAGAAAATTCCATACCACTCAATCCAATATACTTCAACTCTCATAGCAGGTATTCAAAACAATCTGTCAAGTGTACTGCAAGAACTTGACAAATCACTGGTTAAAACAAACCATTCCTCCATGAATTATACCAATGTTCTCCCAGAATACAACTGATTTACTATTGCTAAACAGGTGATTTGCCCAAAATTGCTGGCAGGGGAGACCTAGAATGTTTAAGTGATGTTCAGTCAGGATATGCTATAGATTCATATCTTGCGTCACCAAAAAATTTAAGTAAAAATAATTACTTAATTAAAAATTAACCAAATGAATGGGCACTTACACCCGGTGCATGGTAGCATTCCTAGAGAACACCCTGCCCCCATGAGGCACGGCTCACTCAGGCAGGCAGCATTGACCAAGTGACAGCACCAAGGAAAGCTGAGTGTCAGCGATCGCTCCTACGTGGTGCTCTACACTGAACTCATCCACCCGGCTCACTTTCCCTGCTAAAGCAACCACCCACCAGCATGTCCTGACCTGGATTCCACCAGGCAGGTGACACAAGCCTGGAACCCCAGCAACTCAACCTTCTGTGTAAGAAGTTCAAACAGCAGCTTTTTAGCTAGTGTCAGAAGTTCCCAGAAGGTTTCCTCTGGCCGGTGAGACAAGGCAGTGAGGAGGAAGAAGGGGCTGCTGGATGCTGTGTCCCTCCGGACCCTGTGCTCTTTACTGGGGTCACCCTGGGGCACTCACCACGCTGTCCAACTTCCACGTGTACATACATAAGTCATACCCATTATATTTTTTAAAAATTAAGAGGGATGTGGAAAGAGGAAGCACTGTGAAGAGCCCTGGGTTCTGGACCTGGCATGCCCAGTGAACAACCTGGGACTCTGGAGCCAACCCGGGCACCTCCTCGTCTTCATGCCTCATAACAATATCAGACTAACCACCTAAATGCTCTCCAATCACCTGCTATGCCACGCTTCCCTTTCTTTTTATCTGGAAAAAAAAAAAAGGCAGGGGCAACTGGATAGGCAGAAAAGTAACCCAAAAGCCAAGTGTCTCTAACCCCAGAACATTTTGTGTGTGTGTGGTGCTGGAGATCAAACCCAAGGCCTGCAGCATGCCAGGCAAGCATGGTGAGCTAAACCTCCAGCCACCTAGGACACCACTAAAACAAAACCCAAAGCCTTCCCAGAGTCAGAACAGCACCCAGTCCCACAGTAGTGCCCAGGGTGCCCCTTGTGGTAAAAATCCCAGTGGGCAGACAATGGCTGCAGTCACCAGGCACCTCGATGTTTTTTAGAAATTTTAGGATTAACATTGCCAGAAAGCCACAACGCGGCAGAGCTGTGGAGGCAAGCCAGCATCTCTATACTGTGTTACCAAGTGTGACCTTGGCAAAATCCTAAGGGCCAGTCAGCAAGTCAGGGCAAGGCCATTAGTAATTTACCCAAGTGCTAGTAATTTACCCAAGTGCTGGGGGGGGGGGTCCCTTGGTTAACCACATACACTGGTTCAACATTCCCACATATGTTAGAAATGGATTTTACTTTTCCAAAGAAACTAGTCCCTTTGGGCTGATCCCAGGGAATCAGAATTCTTAAGGGTCTTATGAAGTGACTCGATGCAAACAGGAACAATGGTGTTAATACTGTAAAAATAAAAGAAAAAATGGAGACTAACATTAGTTTACTAACTATACAGATCATAGAATAGCAGCTGTATAAGCTTCATTGAGAACTTCATTCAGTGACTGTAAAACCCAACAGCTTTATGAGCCAGATCAGCTTTGATAGTCTACAAATAAAACAAATTTAAGAGCCTGGTGTAAGGCCAAGACAGATCCTTCAGAGCTGCTGAGGAAAACATCTTATATACTGATCCACAATGACATTTACTTCTTCAGTTTTCCAGCAACTGCCATCCACTTTATTACTGTTTAATAAATCTGAGTGGCTGAATGATTGTTAAAATAGAAACTGGCTCCTAAATTATACAGTTACCAAGAAACAGAAACTGAGGTTGGGGAAGCTGATCAAGTTTATTTTCTGGTCCTTCAGGATAGGACCTGAGATCCTTTGAAGAGATTAAAATCTGGCTCCCAGACAATCAAAATACGGAATGTCTTCTTCACCTCTTTTTTTTTAAACTCGGTGCTGGGGATCAAATGAAGGTTTCCCGCAGGCTAAACAAGAACTCTGCCACTGAGTTTCACCTCTAGCCTTTTTTTTCTTTGGAGACAAGGTCTTGCTAAATTGCCCAGGGTGAGCCCCAGGTATAATGATGCACACTTGTAATCCCAATGGCTCTGGAGGTTGAGGCAGGAGGATCGCAAATTCAAAGCCAGCCTCAGCAATTTAGGAAGGCCCTAAGCAACTTAGCAAGACCTTGTCTCTAAATAAAATATTAAAAAGGACTGAGGATGTGGGCTCAGTGGTTAAGAACCCCTGAGTTCAATCCCCGGTACCAAAAAATAAAATAAATTAAAAATAAATTGCCCAGGCTGGCATCGAACTTGCTATCCCCCTGCCTCCACCGCTGAAGTAGCTGGGATTTCAGGCGTGGGCCACCACGCCCAATAAACTTACAAATTTCATAGTTCTCACCTCAAGCATTTCTCTATCACGATGATTTAAATTAGGTTAAGATGGGAAGGCAAGAGTTTGGGAACAAAAAGAAGAGTCACAGTGATAAAGAGCCGGGCAGCTGGGTCCCTCCTACTACCAGAAAACAATGCAGCTGATCCCCAGGGGCTGCCTGCACAACCTGCAGCGGACTTAACAATCTTGAATGCTATTGTGGGACAATAGTCAGGTGCAACAGTCTCTGTGCACAACTTCTCACATGCTAACATCTTCCCCAGAATGAAGGCCCCTGCTAAAACTGGTCAATGCCGTGGAAGACATTTTAAAGGTGGTGAAATAAGAACTCCAGGGGAAAATAGTCGAGATGGCAAAAAAAAAAACCTTACAGCCTTCAGAGTAAATGCAGCTGCAAAGATAAACATCAACGTGGATGACAATGTGCTTCCTGTAATTGCAATGCCCATACAAAACCTGAGACAAGGCCAAGGGCACTGCTGCGTCCTGCAGAACAGGGCTTGAGTCCATGGCGATCACGCGCACCAGCCCAGGCACAACACTGCTGCGGGAGGGGTCACCCCGTAAGACCCACCCCACAAGAGGAAGCGCAGCCTCAGGAGAGGCCTGCAGCCGCCCCAAGTGCGCAGGCACCCACAGGAGCCCCGAGGGAGACGCTACTTCCCCCGCCCCACTCGCCCCCACCCAGGCTCCTTCGCCGCCTCGGGAGCTGCCCCAAGCAGGTACCGGCCCACGCAAGCGCCTGCGCAGTGCGCGCCCCTCGTCACCCCGGACCCGGGGAGCAGAGCAGCGAGACTCGAGCGGTCCGCTCCGGGGAGAGGAGGCATTGCGGGGGACCCTGTCCCCAGGCTGAGGCTCCAGGCTTACCAGTGCCCAGGAGGCTGGCCAGGAACAGGACCGCGTACATGGCGCCGCCTGACTCCGCAGTCTGCAATGCAGAGCGTCAGCTGACCGCGCGAATATAAACCTGCTCCCCGCCCGACGCCGCGCAGTGCGCAGGCGCAAGCCCCGCCCCGGCCCCTGACTCAGCGCGGCGCAGGGCGCCTGCTGGGAGGAAGGAGACGGGAGGGAGAGGAGGGGAAGGGCCGGGGCCCAGGGGACAGGGGTGGTGGAGGATGGAAAAAGAAAAGCCCCATGATTGATCAAGTCAAGGCCAGTCGTTATACACTGTGTATAGCAGAGCCCCCACCCCATCCCCTTCCAATAATCAAAGCCAGGGGCGCGCACATGCTGGGCAAGCGGCACAGACTTGTCCCCTGACTCAGCCCCACTACTTCTATGTACAGAAAACTCTGCAGCGCACCTTTAACCCAGTTTAGTGGTGTGTTCTCTAGCCTGTGCTTTTTCCAGCTTTCCAGTGGAGCCACAACTTTGGACACAGGAGCTGCCTCTCTGTCCACGTTTTTTTCTATGACATACTGTTTACGGTTGTTCATCTTCATTTTACAGATGAGAATCAATAGCAAACAGATTAACTGTTTATCCAAGTTCTTACAGTGAAGTTTGCGGGAGTCAGACTCACCCCTTACCCACACACTGTCTCTGCCAATCAATCCAAACTCAGAAACTGCAGAAGAAATGAGGGTTTTATTGGGGATTTTAGGGATTGCCATTTGGGGGACACAGGTTGAGATATGTCTCAGTCGGTGTTCCAAAAAAAGACCGGAAAAATTGGGAGCTTAAATGGGCAAACAGTAAAAAGCGATAAGAATTTCTTTCTAGGTAATAGATATGGGAAATGAAAAGTCCCCCAAAATAATGTGGTTGAGAAAAAAAAGGGAGTATAAAAGAAAGCCAGGCACTGGCAGCTTTCATCTCCCAAGACAGATGTTTTCCCAGTGCTAATTGCAGCAGGATGGAGGTGCCTCATCCCACTAGGGTGATAGCCTTCGAGGGGCACTGACCTTCCTCTCCAAATGCAAAACACAGACCCCTGACCCAAGTTCTCAAATTCCTAAGCACTCAAACTGACCCCCTTGCTGATTGATAAAACAACTCCCAAATTCCTGGGTGCCCAAGAAAACTGATATGCTCACTAGACCACCTCTCAGGATAACCCAGGCCCTTTCTTTGTTTGGGGGCTCATTTTCCACCATGAAAGTGGGTCCCACCGTGGCGGCATCATTTCCTCCCTGCGTTTTCTGTTCCTGCGTGAGACTTACACCAGGGAACTTCTTTTGAAATGGAGAAAAAGCAGGTGCTGTATGATAGGAGCGCATGACTGATAGAAGATTAAGACTAAAATGGATTCGACACAGGAGTCCGATAACCTTGATACGCACCTGGCACCTCTGGGCACAGCGTGATTTCGTGTTGTAACTGCTTACAGTCAGAAGGTCATGAGAGGACCTGTTCCTGGGCAGTAGCTAGAATCTGCCAGTAAAGCCTCTTCCCCTAGTGTCCCCACCACTCCATTTGAAAAGCTCTCTCATTGTTGTTTTGTCATAATTTTATTTTCACAGAATATCGAAAAGATCACTGACTTATCCAAGTCAGGATTCAAAGTCCTGCTCCACCCAGACTTCCTCCTGATTCAGGTTTGACTGGGGTCCCCTGTGCCCTGCTTTTCCCTCTTAACATTTCATATACACAATCACTGTCGTGAGGCTCTGGGTCTCCCCATGACTCACAGAGACTTTTCGCTGTTAAAGGGGGCTTTTTCCAAGGTTCCACCCTGGCTTGTCTATTGAGACGGAGTCGAGTGGAGAAAAGGGACTCAGGAGGAAGATGGAGGAGAACAGGAAATAATGCAGCCGCTGGAGAAAGGAACTAGAAGCAAAGCCAGCATTTGAGAACCCAGCTAAAAAATCAGCCTGGCTGGAAGAGGAAGCAGCCCCATCCCGCCCAGCCGGGCCTCCCCTTATTCTGAAACAGAAGGGAAAGTCTGGTTACCCCTCCCACCCTGTCCAACTCTGAGCAGAGGAATGACACTCCCAGCCGCGGAAACCAGTGTCTGCCAACCCCAGGAGAGGAATGAGGGCAACCTCAGTCCATTCAGGCAGGCCCATTTCCGGGTTATCCCAGTGGGGAAGCCGAGGCCTGGAGAGGTGGCAGGGCACACAGCAGATTGGGACAGAATCTCATCTTCTACCTGGGAGAGGAGGCCCTGTGTTCCTCCCCCATCCTGCAACGTGTGTCCCCTCTGAGGAACAAGCCACTGAGCTATCCCTTCTCCTCCTCTGCCACCACCCCACCTGCACCCGCAGCTTCCACTACCTCTGGAGAGCTGGCTAGGGAAGTGTGTGCCCAGGGAGCCAAAGGAAGCAGCTGGGTAGAGCCGGGACAAGTGTTGGTCTCAACTGGATGCCTCAGTGGCCACGTGGAGACTGCTTTAGGCTTCCCAAGGCCCAGCTCAATGGTGAGGCAGAACTCTCCAACAGCTGGTTAAAAGCAAGAGAGGTGGGGCTCAAGGACACACCCCCATCCCACAGCTCCTTGCTGCTAGGCTGCAAGACCCCAAGCCAAAAGGAGGCTTAGGGACCTTCGGATGCAACCCTGTCACTTAAGTGGAGATGCAGAGAGGACAGAGCCTGAACCAGCCAGGCTTACTTTTTCCCCTTCCTCTTTCTTCTCTATCTCTCTCTCTCTCTCTCTCTGGGGGGGAGGGAGGGTACGGGGCATCTAACCCAGGGCCTTGCAGGTGCTAGGCAAGTGTTCTACCACTGACCTACATCCCCAACTGAAGTCTTTTTTCTTTTCCTTTTTCTGCTACCAGAGATTGAACCCAGGGTGCTTTACCACTAAGTTACATCCCCAGTTCTTGATTTTTCATTTTGAGATAGAGTCTTGTTGTGTTGCTGAGGCTGGCCTCAAACTTGTGATCCTCCTGCCTCAGCCTCCTAAGTTACTGGGGTTACAGGTGTGCACCACCCGGCCCAGCCCTACGCCTCTTTTCTAACAGCCTTCTTAACTAGAAGTATATGCCAGGGTGTTTGAGATGAACTGTTGCTGCCCTTCATTTGCCCACCTGTAACTCTACAATAATGTTCCTTCACACTCTTCTTTCCGACCTCTGTGGCCCTGAGAGGACAGAATTTTAACAAAGAATTATAAAAACAGTAAGTGGACCCAGGCACAGTGGTGCATGCCTGTAATCCCAGTGGCTCAGGAGGCTGAGGCAGAAGGATTGCAAGTTTGAGGCCAGCCTCAGCAATTTAGAGAGGCCCTAAAGCAACTTAGCGAGACCCTGTCCCTAAATAAAATATTTTACAAAGGCTGGGGTTGTGTCTCAGTGATTAAGCGGCCCTGGTTCAATCCCTGATACCAAAAAAAAAAAAAGTACCAAGTCAGTAAAATCCTCTTAAAATACTGCCTTATATCTGTGCATGGGCAACAAGAGCTGTGGAGCTATTCAGATCCTTTAGCCTATAATTCTGTTCCCAGCCACATACCCTCGGGAAGTGTTTTATCCAGAGTGTTCACAGAAGGGTCCTTTGTAACAGTGGACAGACACTGGAAGGATCCCAAGTACTGAACAATGGCGGATGACTAAGGAAACCCGAGGGTCACACAGCGCTGCTGGAACAGCTTTGAAGTAGGAGGCAGACGCAGCAGGGCGGGTGGATATCGGACTCCAAAAGCAAGTGGGTTCCAAGAAATATGGGCAGAGGGGGAGCCCAGAGTCCCCTCTTCCAGTGCAGGTCTGCCAGACTTCCCAGGGGGGAGAGCAGAGCTGACGGGGAGCATGGGGGTCCGTCCCCGTCCCCCTGACTCCTGCATGGGGGTGGGCGCCCACTCCTGCCCAGGCCTCTGGGAAGTCCGGTGAGGAGAGGAACTGGGAGTGGAGGCAGGAGTCTGGTGACGTGGTGTTAAGCCATCTTGCACTGTTTCAGTCACTCAAATGTCCACGTTACTTTATGATTGCCGAAAAAAAATTATCCATAATATAAAATAATGCAAACTAGAAAAGAAAATCCCCTCCACCTCCACCCTCCTGTGAGCCCAAGGTTTCAAGGAACCGAAAAGGTATTTTTTCCCCAGAAATGTGAGCCGTGCCGGGAGGCAGGTTTCCTGATGACTTCTCACTTCTGCGTCCCAGTTCCGCATGGGGCCCCAAGGTTAGTGCCTGACCTGTACCTGCCAGGTCCTTTGCGTAATTCCCCCAAGGCCTGGAGGACTCTCACCAGATTACTGTTTCTACACCTGAAGGATCCGGGCCAAGGCAGCGCAGGCCACGGTGGTGCGTGCTGGGCCCCAGAGCCTCCCCGTGACCTGGAAGCCTAACCCCAGCCCCCGTGTGTCTCAAACAAAGACAGGCTGTCTCCCACCTGCATCCCTACAGCCCCTATCAATAGGAGCCTGTAATCCCGGCAACTCTGGAGGTTGAGGCAGGAGGATCCAAAGTTCAAGGCCAGCCTCAGCAACTTAGTGAGGCCCTAAGCAACTTAGTGAGGCCCTAAGCAACTTAGTGAGGCCCTAAGTAACTTAGCGAGGCCCTGTCTCAAAATAAAAAATAGAAAGGGCTGGGATATGGCTCAGTGGTAAAGCCCCTCAGCCTCTCATTCCTGCATTTTCCTTTTTTTTAGTCTGAGGACCCTCGGTTGTCACTCAAGGCAGTCTCCCAAGGTCACTTGGCAGTCTCCTGGTCAAACAGCCCCCAGCCTCTGATTTCTCCTCCTGTTACCTGGCTGTCCCTGGGCTGCTGGCAAGTGGACAGTGCAGCAGGCTCACGGGCCTCTGTCCTGCCCAGCACCTGTTTAGCGCGGATTGTGGCAGGGGCTGCTACTCTTTCCTAATATCCTCACACCCCGACCCTTGACCTTGATAGTTGGTAATCAAATTCCTACTTCTAGCTGAGCGCAGGACCACCTAGGATAAAGACAACACTTCCCGACCTCCCCCCAAGCCACAAGACTTCGTTCTGGTCAATGACATAAAAGAACAAATGTCTGGGGCTGGGGCTGGGGCTCAGTGGTAGAGCGCTCACCTGGCATGTGGAGGGCACTGGGTTCCATCCTCAGCACTGCATAAAAATAAACAAACAAATAAATAAAGGTATTGTGTCCATCTACAACTAAAAAAATATTAAAAGAAAGAACAAATGTCCACTTTGTGACTTAGAGGTACTATTCTTTAAAAGAAGGGATATATCTAACACAAATATTCAAATATTTAACACCCAGTACTGACAGGACACAGGCCGTAGTGTAGGGGAGTGTCCTGGAAGGCTTCAAGTAGCTAGGCTGCTGTCTTGGAGGAGAGAGTGGCTCCTGGGGATGAGTGGGGAAGGTTGGGAGAGCAGGGAGGCTGGGGTGGACATTGAGGCCGGCAGCTAAGCTATTCACCATCTAACTTAGAATAATTATTTTTTTTTCCAGTGCTGGGGATCAAACCCAGGGCCTCGTGCATGCTGGGCACTCTAGCACTGAGCTATACCCCAGCCCAGAAGAATTTCATAATCAAGCTACTGGTAAAGCTCTACTGTTGTGCACCACCTGAATCTAAATATCAGCCCTGGCTACAACCTCATTTCTTCTTCATGCTGCCTGGATTGCAGATATAATGGCAGGTGCTCAAAGCATCCATCTTGCACCAGGAGGGAGAAGACTTGTTGAGGATGACAATAAGAAAGAAGATTGTTCCAGGTATTCAGGAGACTGAGGCAAGGAAGATGGCTTGAGCCCAGGAATTCCAGACCAGCCTGGGCACCATCAGGAGACTTGGTCTCCAGAAACGTTGGGTGAGGTGGTACATGCCTGTAATTCCAGCTGTTCCTGAGACAGAGGCCGGGAAAATCCACTGGCTCCCAGACATCCTCCTGAGGTCCTGTCTAAAATAAAATTCAGGAAAAGGGCAGGGGATGCGGTTCAGTGGTAAAGAACTTGCGTAGCACGCATGAGGCCCTGGGTTCCACCTCTAGTACTGTAGGGGAAAGAAAAAAAAAAAAAAACAGCCAAATACGTGCTTGGACCCTGTGGCTCGTAGTAGCTCTAGACAGTCGGCGGCTTGTGTCTCATTCAGGTTTTCAGTGTCCCGAGTTTTCTGTTACATCCCAAGCTCCTCAGCAGTGCCGAAGCCCCTGGGTCTGGACGTGCTCCTGCGTGGTGCCTATTCTTCCCCTTCCCCGCGTCTAAGGAGGAAGGTGCTGCGGGGAGGCCTTGTGTTCTCCTCTTGGTGAATTTAACTGCCACCCTCCAGTCATCACCCTCCTGAGGCCGGATGGAAGCCTGAGCCCCTTGCTGGCCATCTCCTGTGACCTCTGATCGTCTGTGCATTTGGGTGGTCCCACCGGCGCTCCCCCCTGTTAACATCGCCCCCCAGGACTTTCTCAGTCGCCCTTTCCTTTTCTAAATCTCAGCCTCCCCTTGTGCGGACTTTCCCCCTCAGAACATAAATATGTCCCAAGGGAGCTCTTTCCCCACCCTGAGCTTCCTCTCACTGCCTGCTCCTTGAGCCGTCTACACTCGCTCTGTCTACACTGCCCTCCCAACTCACTCTGACCCAGCCCACCCCCTCCACTAAAGGGCTTTTCTTTTGGTGTCTTTTCCTACTTTTTTTTTTCCCCCCAGTTTTTTAACCACTGAGCCACGTCCCCAACCCTTTTATATTTTATTCTGAGCCAGGGTCTTGCTAAATTGCCGAGGCTGGCCTTGAATTTGCAATCCTCCTGCCTCAGCCTCCTGAGTTGCTGGGATTACAAATGTGTGCCACCACTCCTGGCTCTTTTCTTACTTTTTAATTTGTTTTTCTTTTTTAACCAAATGTTGTTATATTTGTTTTGTCTGTTTTTTTTGTTTTGTTTTGTTTTGTTTTGTTTTTTTAGTAGTTAGAACTGAACCCAGGGATGCTCTACCACTGGACTACATCCCACCTCCTTTTCATTTATTTAGGGGCAGAGTCTCCCTGAATTGCCCAGGCTGGCCTGGAACTTTCAATCCTCCTGCCTCAGCCTCCCAAGTCACTGGAGTATGGGTGTGCACCACCAAGCCTGGCCCCAAGTGGCTTTCATTACGCAGTGCTGGATATCAAACCCAGAGCCCTCACGCCCTCGCACATGCCAGGCAAGTGCTTTACCACTGAGCCACATCCCCAGGTCCTCCAAATGACTTTTGGAAACTACAATCATCCCTCGTTATCTGTAGGGAATTGGTTTCAGGATCCCTGTGGATACTGAAGTCGGCCAACACTGAAGTCTCTTGTATAAAATGGTGCAGGACTTACTTATCACTTGCACGTCCTTCACATACATCACCTCTAGATGACTTAAAATACCCCGCACGGTGTCTACACGTCACTTCATTTACTTGGATTCAGTCTACTCTGAACACATAGCAAATTCAAGTCTCGTTTTTTGGAACTTCCTGGAGTATTTTTTCCCAACCCGTGCTTGACCAAATCCATGGACATGGAACCCACGGATTGGGAGCGCTGACTGCAGATAGTCAATTCCTCCTCCGAAAGTCCACCAGTACCTTGTTCCCTTTAGCCTCTGACGCTGTTGGCCTGCTTCTCCTTCCCACAACTGCCCCCAGCTTGTTGGGCATCAGTGACACTGCAGGGACTGGGAATGTGTGCCACACAAGGCCACACGGCCCTCTCCCTCAGCCATAGCAGACATCACTAGCAGATGGGGACTTCTGAAGCCCTCTCAGCCCAGGACTCCAGCAGCTATCACCAACCCTGCAAAACTGGCTGTGTGTGGTGTGGGGAGCCGTTCTCCCACGGTATTGGGCACCTCCCGGTTTGGGTGTGAGGCGCTCTGGCCAAACTGTGTTGGAGCTTTCCCGACCCTCTCCTGGTGCGAGAGCCTGTCCGTGTGGGGGTGTGACTGACCACTGACCTGGAGGCCAATCACTGACCCTGACCTTGAAGTGCTGCCCCCCTCAACCTTCATTGGATGGAATTTTCCCCTGAATTTCTTGTTCCCCAATAAAAGGCCACTCCCTGGCGTGCTCTCTCTCTCTCCCTCCTGCTAGCCCTGAGTAAGCCTTGCTGCCCTACTGGGTGGTTCAAGGTGTGAGCCAGAGAGGTGAGAGCCGTCACAGACCTGGTCACAGAAAAAAAAGTAACTGAGTCTGTGTGTTTATTTCGATCTCACTAGCTAACTTTGATGCCACGAACCTCTTTAATGAAACCAGTGCGCTGGTCGCCTGGTGGAAGTGTGGCACCCACCTGCCGTCTCTCTCTGGGTGGGGTTGCCTAGGAGGACAGCTGCGGTGCAGATGGGCTCATGGGGCACGCCCCCCAGCACACTTGCGAAGCAGTGGGGGGGGCAGGGAAGGGCACAGTGAGGTTGCAACAGAGGCCCGGGCCTCACCCTCGGCGGGACAGTCCTCAACCACAGCAAGGAGGAAGCAGGCATTAAGAAATGATGCCCTCTGGAATTAAGGGCAACTTCCTGATAACTTGTTTTTCTGCAGGATTTGAAACGGTGCCCTGTGAAAGCTCCACATTCTAAACTTCCTCAAAGTGAAAACGAAATCTTCCTCGTGCTGAGGACAGATGCCCAAGAAGCTGAGGCCCAGGTCCTCCAGCTCACTAAGTCTGCACTCGCAGAGTTCCTGCTTGGGGTCCCACTTGGCCGATCCTTTTATAAAAGCTTTGCTCACCCCTAAGTTGAGCACCTGAAGATAGAAATTTGAGACAAAAAGTTCTCCCTTTCTCAGAGCTGCCTTTGCATAAAACTATTCCTGCCAACCTGACTCCTGGACACAACAGGGGATGGGGGTGGGGACACTCTATGACAGAACCACGCCACCAGCTCTCTTTATTTTTTATTTTGCGCCAAGTCTCACTAGGTTGCCCCGGCTGACCTTGAACTTGGGATTCTCCCAAGCTCATGCCTCAAACTCTCCAGTCTCTGGGATGACAGGCCTGTGCCCCTGCACCTAGCTTTAAGTTCTTTTGATGGAGCAGTGAGCTCAAATACCAGCAAAAGGAGATAGTGCTGCCCCAGCAGAGGGGTGCAAGCGCGGGTGGTGGGCTCCCAGGGCTGAGGGCAATTCCTGGAAAGGCACAAAACTGGGGACCCCAGCAGATAGTCCTTCCCCAGAGGGGCAAGCAGCTCCATTCTGAGAAAAAGTAGGCAATAGAGTTTCATGTCTGGAGCCTTTCCGGAAACGGAGGCAGCGAGAAAGCCCCCTTTCACATCCTGATTCTTGCAATCAGGTCGGAAAGATTTCAGACACTTCACTCAGAGTAACAGTGAGTTTATTAGAAGGGATGGGAAAGGGGGAGAGGGGACACTTTCAAGGGAGAGAGTAGGTGCTGTCAGAGAGGAAAGGGGCAGCATTTCTCCCATCCTCCAGTTTTGGGGGGGGGGGCGGGTCCCAGGGAAGTTTCCAGAGAGTCCTGTCCAGGTTCACCTTTTGACTTTTGACAGACAACAGGATGACATCAGGGTCTCAAATCCCCACTTTAGGTCACTTTGGCCAATGCTGACCGGTTCTAATCCGAACCTGTTCTTACAGATTGTGTAATTAAGAGGAATTATCCTTTTCTTCCTGAGTTCTGGGATCTGGTCTGTGTCAGCGTCACAAAACCAGTGAAAAATAAGTTCCCTGTGTTCCTCTTATCGACGTTAGTTTTGGCCTGTGTCCCTCCTGCAGGTAACAGGTGGTTTCCCGAGGAATGTGACATACCCCGTGGACTCACTCCAGGTAGGGCCGCGGGTCAGCTGCTTTTCAAAGGTGAAGGCATGTGGGGTCAGCACGCGGGGCCTGGTTACAGAGTTATTCCCTTAACCTCATGTTCCACTCTCACGTCTGTCTGTCCGTCCCCTCCCATCCCCCCTCGAGGACCTCGGGTTCCTAGGTTCTTTCAGGGCATTTGAGTGTTGACACCTGACTGCTTTCTGCTGAGAGATGGGGAAGTGGAGGGACGTGACCTCCTTCTGTGTCAGGTGGGGCATGGACAGGTGAAGGTATGCAGCATCAGAGAGTCCAGGGGCCCATGGTGGCAGGTGGCTGGTGACTGGATGAGGCATACATAGGGATCATGTAAGGTGACAAGAGGCAAAACATGATTTTCTGCAAACACTTGGCGCGAAGGCTCTCGGTTTTACCAGCCATTCTCTGAAAACCATGAAGAAAGTTCCTCTCTCACGCTGAAGGTGCTGTCCCACAGGGCTGGAGGCCAGTCGAGGCTTTAGAAATATTAGCAGAGTTGTTAGAAACAGAGACACGACATTTAGTTTTTAGAATGGCACGGGTGTCCCCTTAAGCTGTAGTTAAGATATCTAATGCCATCTGATTTCTGTAAAATACTTTTCTAATTATAATATCTGTGTTTATTTTTTACCTTTTTATCGTTGTAGGAAGACCAGGTGGCGCACAGTCTTGACAGCTCTAGGTCACTGTGATCCAGGCTGACTGGTTCTAATTGGAACCTGTTCTTACAGATTTTATGTCTAGGGGAATTATCCTTATCTCCCTGAGTTCTAGCATCTGGTCTGTGTGTATGTCACAAAATCAGTGAAAAACAAGTATCACTTTCAGGGTAACGTGCGTTCCTCTGACTGTCGTTATTTCAGCCTGCATTTCTTCTGTAGATAACAGGTAGTTACCTAAGGAAACCAGGAATCCTTTATCACTAAGGTACACCTCAGGCCTTTTTTTCTTTCTTTTTTTTTTTTTTTTTTTTGAGAAAGTTTTTTGCTTATTTGCTTAGGGACTTGCTATGTTACTATGGCTGGCCTCAAATTTGCAATCCTCCTTTCTCAGCCTCCTGAGCCACTGGGATTTCAAGTGTCTGCCACCATGCCTGGTGACCTCTGTGTTTATGGAGGGATTCCCTTTAGCTGTACCATTTAGGGCTCTCTTGGTAAAGTTAGTTTAGGGCTTCCACGTGGAACATTACACTTCTTAGAATAAGATGAGCAATAAATATTGGGGCTAGATAATCATAACAGTGAGAAACAGAAACACAGATCAAGGCCACCTATGTAGGAGGTTGGAAAAATTTGTAGGTATATGAGATCAGGCTCAAATTGACTCAGGACAAGCTTGGACTCTAGCAGAGTCTTTCGTGATAATTATTATCAGGCACTCCCACATAAGAACCCTTCCTTTATAGCCTCCAATTTTACTTACTTTTGGGAGAGCTGATACAAGTGTTAACTCGAGTTATATTAAAAGAACATTATCTTGCCTTTTAAGTGTGTAACTGTGTTTTGGTTTATACTTTACCTTCAAGTATTTAAGATCAACTTGACCAAAAAATAGACAGTGATCTGCCAGGTGTGGCGGTGCATACCTGTAATCCCAGCAATTTGGAAGGCTGAGGTGTGAGGATTGCAAGTTCAAAACCGTCTGAGCAACTTAGCAAGGCCCTAAGCAACTTAGCGAGGCCCCGTCTCAAAATAAAAAGTAAAAATGGCTGGGGATGTGGCTCAGTGGTCAAGCACATCTGGTTATCAGTCTGGTAACAAGAACAAAAGGAACTTGTTCCAGTCCATTGTTGAGTTCATCTGAGTTTCCTCAGGGGTCACTCTTGGGAACCTGTGAGAAGCCTCATGCCTCCTTTAGCCTTTTCTTGAGAGTCATGCCATCTGCCAGGATGGGTCAAGATCTTGCTGACCATATGTGGCTTCCCCTGGAGGTTTCAGGACAGGTGCCTCTCCAGGGACCCTCCTCTTTGCAGAATGTGCTCTGGTGGGCTCCCTATTCTCTAGGGTCCTCGTGATCCCCCATCAGGAGCTCAGATGACTCACCAAAGTTGCAGGACCCTTAGAGGTGCCCTGTCATTCCCTGGATCATGGCTGACCTTGGAGGTCAAAGATCAAAATATTGGCTGCTTTTTCATTAGCCCGTTTACTTCTTTGATGTGGCTCTCCAGGTTTTGGTTTTGTACACCCAGCAGGCCAGTTTCGACAGTCTTGAAGTGGTAGTTCTGTGTTTTAACTTTAATGTCTATAATTTCAGTTACTCTTTCCATTTAATTAGGGTCAGTATTAGTTGCTGAGGGCCATTGCCAAGTAGGAATGACGCATCGAAATTTCCTTGCCAGCGTACCCCATGTTAAATGGACTTGCCTTGGACATTGCATGTGTCTTTGACAAAGGTGACTCTGCTCAAGGACCAGGGTGGATCCAGGATTAGGGTGTATCCTGCAGGTTTTAGGAAGTATCTGGGGTTTAAGACAATTTGGGTTTAGGGCGTTCCTGGTTTAAGATAATCCGGGTTTAGGGAAGTTGCAGGTTGAAGGTTATTCCTGCTGGGAGTAGGGCGTGCCTGCTGCCTGAGTTCCAGCTGAGTTCTGGTGCAGAGAAAGTTTTGGGACGTGAATTGTGCTGGAGATTTTGGATTTCCCCTGAACGTATGTGGAGGCCGGCGTGAGTTCGGGAATAAAGAATTGCTATTTGAATCTACAAAGCTGTGAGTGGCTCGTGATTCAGTGCCAAGCCGAGACATTGGCAATTAGTACTGGAAGTCAGCACTATATCCTGTTTGTCTTACGGTGAGGGTTTATTAGCTTTACTCAGGTTGTTCTGTTAGGAGTAGTACTTCTGGGGCTGGGGCTGTAGCTCAATGGTACAGCACTTGCCTGGCATGTGTGAGGCACGGGGTTCGATTGTCAGCACCACATATAAATAAATAAAACACATGTTCAACAATAAGTTAAAAAAAAGTAGTACTTTTGCAACTGTTATAAAGTGAAATTAGCAAGAGCAAAAACACTTCATTTGAATAATAGCTTTGAATTAAGAAGAACAATTTCTATAATAACTCCAAATTTATCTTTGGTATCTATTTAGCCCTACAAAAATCCATAAATTTACCAAATCAATCACATATGAAATCCTTCACAAGTTTTACTTTCTTTAAAACTCCTTTTCAACCTTTAAATATCTTCTATAACTTACACAAACCTTTGCTTAGTTTTGTATCATATCCCTTTTATTTTGAGATCACACACACAATAATCTTTACAACAAAATGTATATCTTTGGGGTATCATTTTAAATGAGCTTGATTTAGTTACCTGTGGGTGAAAGGCACATCTCAGGTGAGGCTGGCTTCTTGACGACTCCTGGGTAAAATGTTTTATTTCTGGAACTGGTCTTTGCCCCTTTTAAAAATATCATTCAGGTTGGGGCTGGGGCTCTGTGGTAGAGCGCTTGCCTAGCACGTGTGAGGCCCTGGGTTCGGTTCTCAGCATCACATAAAAATAAAAAGTAAAATAAAGGTATTGTGTCCAACTACTACAAAAAAATAAATATTAAAAAATCATTCTACAAAGTTCTTACATGTCTATTGAAATATCAATTAACCTAATACAACATTACATCTGAAACACAAATCAACAGGAAGACTAAGAGCTCTCCTAACTTGCTTTTTGTTGAAAAAAAAATGTTTTCATATTCTGCATTGTCAACCTTTAAATGAATCATGCTCTTGTTATTATCTTCCAAAAATACATTTATATCATTTATTGATGACATGATACCTTTATCCAGTTAGAATAGATTAAATGACATAAATAGATTCCCAATGAAATTTGTTATTTCTGTATAATTATGAAAGATGTCATAGTTACCAACAACCTCAGTTTGGAGAACAGCATCTAGTCAAGTGCTCTCCCAAGCTTTAGATTTTAAAAGATTTGCATACTTGTGAAACAAGAATACACCTAATATACAAAGAAGCCAGTAATAATTAGCACCACAATTACACAGAGATCCTTATATTAACTTAGTCTTAACTTTTAAAGTAAAATGTAGAATTCATAATGTAGGGTAAGTATAACCACAGGTTAGCAACACTGGTCAAAATCAAAGGACAACCTCAATTTATTATAATTTAGGAAACAGTGCTACATTCATCTATAAGCTAATTTTGGTACCATGATGTCCCGTCCGGCAGGACACATCAACGTGGGCAGTGAACCTAGATGGGGAGGAATGAAGGGACAAGAGACACGAAAGGTGACAGCAAGACAAAAGTTCTGATCAAGCTGCAAACTTTTATTGTTCACACAGGGGTATTTATATGCTGGGGATGGGGAAGCTCTTCGCAATTGCTGGATGTGGGTGGTAAAACTACCAGCTGCAAGATGTCTGATGATCCTGATAACCGCAGGGTGTTCCAGGGAGATAGGTAGCTGCAGGATGCCTTCAGGGCAGAATGTCTCCCAGGGGGCTGTCAGGCTAATCTTTGAAGGAGAATGTCCTTCTAGTTCCCGACACCATGATATGATATATAGATAAAAGCACATATGTAGACATGACATACAATACACAGGTGTGCTCCAATATACATAAAACAGGAAACAAATGTTAGAGCACTTTACCAGGCATTAGATCCCATAGGTAGGAGATAAAAGTGCTACCATTGTTCATTACACAGTCTCTGTCAGATTTAACCCTTTACAAATTAAAATAGAGACTGTCACAGATGCCCTTGGTGTGACAGTAAGGAATCAGAAATAGACTTATCTGATTATAAATGCATCTCATTGATATGATAGAAAAACATTTATATTCTCAAAACAAAGAGATGTGAATCAGGTTTTAAAATGGCAGTGTGACCTTTTGTGTCAGATACAATTATAAAAGAAAACACTATTGGTTACCTTGCTTGTAAACCTATATAGTTTTCATTTTACAACTTTTTAAGCAACACTTAGACAAAGCTCAGGCAAACAATTGGGTCTCCAATGTACACCTATCTTGAGTCACGTGTATTTAGGTGTCAATTATATTGTAATAACCTAGAATAACAGTTGTTTATTTAACCAGTTATAATGCAATCATTTAAAACAGGTGTGAACCCTAATTCCTTTAAGACTTAGTTTCCCAAAGTAATAAAATCCAATAGACACAGAAATTATCTAATAAATAAGAGCAGATCACTATTCTAAGAAAATCTTGTTGGGGCTGGGGATGTGGCTCAAGCGGTAGCGCGCTCGCCTGGTATGCGTGCGACCCGGGTTCCATCCTCAGCACCACATACCAACAAAGATGTTGTGTCCGCCGAGAACTGAAAAATAAATATTAAAAATTCTCTCCTCTCTCACTCTCTCTTTAAAAAAAAAAATTTCCCTACCTAGGCTTTTTTTTTAAAAAAAAAAAAAGAAAATCTTGTTGTTTGGATGAAGCAGGAGATTTGCAAATTTGAGTCCAGCCTCAACAACTTATCAAGGTCCTAAGCAACTTATCAAGACCCTGTCTCAAAATAAAAATTAAAAAGTGCTGAGGGTCAAGTGCTCAGTGGTAGAGTGCTTGCTTAGAACATGTGAAGCCTCCGTTGGGTTCAATCCTCAGCACCACATAAAAAGAAATAAAATACAGGATTGTATCCATCTACAAATAAAAAGATTAAAAAAAAGGGTGCTGGGGATGTGGCTCAGAAGTGCCCAGAGTTCAATCACTGGTACCAAACAAACAAACAGAAAGAAAACTTTGTTGTTTCAACATATAGAGGGTTAGATTCTGGCTTTATATCAGGGCATTAAAATTTGAATTTATAAAAACCTTTGCATATCTTTAATTGACAGTGCTAAATAGAGCCAATTTAATAACATACTCAAATTTTTTTTTGAGATTTACTTCCACCAAACTTTTGTAAATTTCTTAGACACTCTACAACTTGTTTACATCCTTAGTTTTGTCCTGTTTCAGTTTTTTATTTTGGACTTCAAGACAAAAATATTACTTTACCATACAAAATACTTTCTTATCCAGAAATATTTCTTTTTTCCTTAATAAAATATATTTCCATATCTAATAACTTTCTTAAATCTTTTCCTAGTTGTTGACTCTTTTCAAGTTTACATTTTGAAATAATCCTTATGAAATTTCTGAATTTACACAAATTATTCCTTTTTAATAACATGAACTACCTTGCTTTTTATAGTTTTCTTCCAATTCAAACATAGGTTAAATCCTTTCAATTCTTGCATATAGAATTACATCTGTTAGTTAGAACTTTTTTATCTTTATTCATTTATTTTAATGTGGTGCTGAGGATCGAACCCAGTGCCTCACACATGTGAGACAAGCACTCTACCACTGAGCCACAACCCCAGACCATGTTAGTTAGAATTTTAACTCTTAGTAATCTCACTTTTAATGAAAACCCAGAAACAAAGCAACCTTAAATTCTTTTTCCATTTACCAACAATTTATAAAAACACATTTAATAGATCCAAATATTTATAGAATTTAAGAAGCCAAGAGTACTTGATTTATATTTAGTAGTTGATGCTTTAATATTTTAACTTTGAAAATTAATCAGATATTTCTAAATATTTCTAACAAATACATTTATAAAGATTAATCCTATTTATGATAAATCTAATGTACCCATTTAACTGTTAACTTTAAAGCAGCCATGAAAACCAAGATGTTAGACAAGCCTATTTAACTCTTAAGCTCTTTTTCCTGCTCAAAGACAAGTCCTAAAAACTATGAACTTTATACTCTAAATATCTTATAGAAACCAACACCGTCTTGATTGGCTACTCCTAGAAAAATGTGTGGACTAGTCATTTGTTGCAGATGACACAATATCTTTTCTTTATTTGTTTATTTTTATATGGTGCTGGGGATCCAACCCAGTGTCTCACACATGCTAGGCAAGTGCTCTACCACTGAGCCACAACCCCAGCCCTGGATTAGTCATTTTAAAAACATCTTTACTCTTATCTATTTAACCAATTTAAATTGACCTTTTTCTTAAAAGTTTAAGTCATGAAAACAAAAACAATTTGAATCCATTCCTTTTTTTAAATTTACAAGTGCTCATTTATTTATAAGCCAATTTTGGTACCAGGTACATATAGATACAAACATATGTATAGACACAACATACAATACTCAAGTGTGCACAAATATTCATAAAACAGACAGAAACCAAAGACTTTATAGCATTTTACCAGGTATACATCCCCACAGGTGTACATCCCCACAGAAAAAAAAACTATGAATGTTTATTGCACAGTCACTCTTAGATTTAACCCTTTAGAAATTAAAAGAGAGCCTGTCACAGAAGTCCTTGTTGTGACAGTGAACAATAGGTTATGATATAGAGGACACAGACCCAGGAGAGGCTGGGGCAGGGGCCACCAATCATATCTACACACTGCATCTGTGGTTCAGGTGGCCACTTGTCTGTCCATCCAGGAAGAAGATCCTTGCCAACCATCACCAATTGTTTATTCTCCCTTGTAGGAGACCTTCTAAAGGAGAAGATCTCTCTCCTTTCCAGGTGAATGTGAGAGTTAACCTTTGAGTAATTGGACTCTGAATAAAGACAGACAGAGGGCTAACAAATTCCAGTTAGACAAAGCAAGACTTATCAGAACAAAATATATTCATTTAGGTGTGCAGAATCAAAGGTGAATTCACCAGAAAAACATGAGCTCAAAAAGAGAGGCTTTTGTTGTTGTTGTTGTTGTTTGTTGTTTGTTTTAAACAAAAGAGACAGCCATAATTACCCTGTAAATACCCTGTGTAAAGGAGCACATGGAACATACATATCCAATCAGATGCACTTTTGGATCAGATTAGAGTCAGCCAGATATTTAAAAAATACGGTAGCCTATGAGGTCCAGGGAGGGCTAGGCCTCAGGAAAAGATTCTCAAGAAAAAAAAAACTTGTACATATGGGATCTTTTCATTTTCCTTCTCTGTGCCCATGTGGAGAGAAGAGAAAACTCTGCAGGACGCAAGGCATCCCAGTGCACTCCCAGGCTTGTCCCTGCAGTTTGGGGTAATGTTGTCCCCAAGGCAGAATGTAGACCCCTTAAGCGTCCTCAAAAGTTCTGGGACCTGGCGCAGTCAGCCTTTCTATATCCCCTTCTCTTGTCTGTCCCTTTTTCTAGTACTTAAGGAGAAACTTACTGGAGAGTGGATTCCCAGAGTGCAAGAAAAGATAAATCAGTCATTTATTTTTTTTTTAAAGAGAGAGTGAGAGAGGAGAGAGAGAGAGGAGAGAGAGAGAGAGAGAGAGAGAGAGAGAATTTTTAATATTTATTTTTTAGTTCTCGGCGGACACAACATCTTTGTTGGTATGTGGTGCTGAGGATCGAACCTGGGCCGCACGCATGCCAGGCGAGTGTGCTACCGCTTGAGCCACATCCCCAGCCCCAAATCAGTCATTTATGTCCCATGGCAGCTTGGATTTAAATGTGACACTTTTTTTTCTGGTCTCAAACTTCAGATGCAAGCTGCATGGAGAGAGCTATCAGTCAGCTGAGGAGCAAGGAAATCTGCTGTTTTGCCTGAGAGGCAAAGAGCGTTAAATAGGGCACCTGCCCCAGAGATGGAGGGTACCCTTTGCCTTAGGTGGGAATTAGCGTTCCCAGTAATTTGAGCCTTGAGTGAGGTTTCAGGATGTTTTGTTTATCCTTAAGGGCTGTGACATCCAAGTTACAGTAAAGAGATCTTCCGGTCTTGACTACAGTGTGATCTAATAAAAAATTGTAAATCAATTATCTTGAGATTTTCCCACTAGTCACCAAGAATCCAAGGTGGAGCATCAAAGTTAAGAAAAAGCTAAATGGGAAAACTTGGTATGGAACCACCATTTGACCAGCTATCCCACTCCTTAGCATACACCCAAAGGACTTAGATCAGCAAACTATAGTGATGCAGCTACATCGAAGTTTATGGCAGCTCAGTTGGCAATAGCTAAGCTATGGAACCAACCTAGGTGCCCTTCAATAGACGAATGGATAAAGAAAATGTGGTATACGTATACAATGGAGTATTACTTAGCTATAAAAAAGAATGAAATTATGGCATTTGCTAGTAAATGGATGGAACTGGAGACTATTAGGCAAAGTTTTAAAGAAGCCCATCCCCCAAAACCAAAGGCCGAAAGTCCTCTCTGATTTGTGGATGCTAACACACGATGTGGCTCGGGGAGAGGGAAGAATACAAGTTCATTGAATTAAACAATGAGGGATGAAGGGAAGAGAGGAGGAATGGGAATAGGAAAGAGAATGAATCCGGCATAACTTTCCTGTGTTCATATATGAGCACACAACCAGGGTAACTCCACATCATGTTCCACCATGAGAATGGGAGGTTGCACTCCATGTACGTGTAATACGTCAAAATACACTCTACTGTCATGCATAGCTAAAAAGAACAAATGAAAAGAGTTTTACAAAGAAAAGGCTGAATGGAGAAAGCAATCAGAAAAGTGCTGGGATAACCCACGATAACAGCACAAACACAGGTGGAGCAGGAATGAGGTTTTCCGGGAAACTGAGGCAGCACCAGGGCCCCCCTTCGAATCCTGATTCTTGCAATCAGGTCAAAAAGATCTTAGACATGTTGCTCAGAGTAACAGGCATGAGTTTATTAGAAGGGATGGGAAAGGGGACATTCTCAAGGGAGAGAGTGGGTCCTCTCAGAGAGAAGAGGGAACTCACCCCTTTCCTGCCCTTCAGTTTTATTTTTTTAAATTTATTTATTTATTTATTTGTGTTTGATACTGGGCATTTAACACAGGGGCACTTTACAACTAAGTCACATCCCTAGTCCTTTTTATTTTTTATTTTGAGACAGGGTCTCACTAAGTTGCCTAGGGCCTCACTAAGTTGCTGAGTCTGGCCTCAAACTTGTAATCCTCCTGCCTCAGCCTCCTGAGTCGCGGGGATCATAGGCGCGCCCTCCAGTTTTACTGGGGGTTCCAGGGAAGTTCCTGGAGAATCTTGCCCTGGTTCACCTCTTGACTTTTGACTGACAATGAGATGACATCAGACTTTCGAGCCTTCACTATGGTAATAACCCTAGGTCACTTTGACCTATGCTGGAACCTGTTTTTAGATTTTATGGTTAGGAGGAATCATCCTCATCAAGTTCTGAGGTCTGGTCTATGTAAGGTGCAAAAGTCCCTCCCACCACTTCAGGGTAACTTGTGTTCCCTTTTCGGCATTATTTGGGGCCTCCTTTTCTCCTTCAGAAAACAGGCCGTTTCCTGGGGAATGTAGGTCCTGGGGGCTTGAGCCAGAAAGGGTTGTAGGTCAATTGCTTTTCAAAGGTGAAAAAAAAAAAAAAAGCACGTAGGGGTCAGACAGTGGGCCCCGTTTACAGAATCATTCCCTTGACCTCCTGTCCCACCACTCACGTCTGTCTGTGTGTCGGTCCCCCATCAGAAGACCACACCACTAGACCACACCTGTCCTCAGTTGCCCTCCAGCTTCCCTGACCCTTCAGTTTGGGAACACACGGCCTCGGCACTAACTCAACTTTGCAATCTCTTGGCAAACCTCCAACCTTCCCCTCCCTTCATTCCGTCCTATATTTTCTATGATGACCCAAGTAAGCCATGCCCAAGCTGTGTGCCCTATAGATACCTTCTCCCCTGTTTCAGATTCCCTCCCACCTCTGTCCCTGGAGAACTCTCATTCCATCTTCAGTGCCCAGCTGAGATGACACAGTCGAAGGAAAGACTTTTTATACTTAAGGAAATAGTGGGAGCTGGAGATGTAGCTCAGTGGTAGAGCACTTGCCTAGCCCCCCAAGTCCCCAAAGAAACATTAAAAGAAAATGGTAGAGGCTGAGGCAGGAGGATGGTAAAGTCAAGTCTAACTTAAGCAACTTAGTGAAACCCTGTCTCCAAAAAAAAAAAAAAAAAAAAGTCCAGGTGGTGGTGTACACCTGTGATCCCAGCTACTCAGGAGGCCGAGGCAAGAGGACGGCAAGCTCAAGGTCAGCGAGTTCAAGGTCAGCCTGGGTGATTTCATGAGACCCTGTCTCAAAATAAAAAAAAAAAATAAAAAGGGCTGGGATGTAATTCAATGGCGGAGCACCTCTGGTTCAATCCTCAGAACTGCAAATAATAAACAAAATTAATACATAAATATATAAATAAACAGAAATAGTGGAATCTCCCTTCTCACTCTTGTGGTTAGACTTTGCTTCTCACGGGCTTTTATCATGGCGACCTGTTATTGATTTAGCAATGCATTGATCGCTCTCCTAGTATAGTCAGACCCTGGACCAGGCACTGAAGACACTGAATTGGAAGACACAGCCTGGGTAGAAGGCCACACAAGGGACCTAAGGCTGTCTTACCCTCTCCTGGGAAGCCAGAGGGCGGAACAGCTCTCTGGGGGCACACAGGTCCCAGTTGGCCACCCCTGGGCCAGGGATGAACACACCCCAAGCAGCCAGGCTGTCCCAAAGGCTGGTGGGAGCCTGGGCTGGGGCTGCACAGGGATTCCCCGCGCCCCCCCGCCAGGTTCTCACCTTGGCCTGGCAGAGCCCTCCAGACACTGGATCTGTCGAGTTTGCCAGGAGCTGGGGGGCGGGGGGAGGTGAGTCAGCTGCAGTGGGCAGCTCTGCAGACAGGGACCTGCTGAGTCACCCTGGGAAAGGCCGCAAGCTGGTGAGGACAGGGCGCGTGTGAGAACTGGAGAAAGCCAGGAACACGGCCAGAAAAATGCTCAGACAACGTTTTCCCTGTTTTTGAGAAGTCCTCAGGCCTCGGCTGTCCATCTGTGAATGTCAAAATGATAACCCTAGTGAACCCAAGAGGGGACGTGACAGCTACTCTCACACACACACACACACACACACACACACACACACACACACACACCCCGCGGTAAGTAAGAGCAGACCAGACCCGGCTCTCCAACCCTGCCCTCCATTAATCAGCTCCCATCTCCACCCCAGGCTCTGCCCAAGCTCCCCTGGTCTCCACTCAGTGGCATTTCTGTCCAGAGAAGCTTCCAGGCTTCCTGTGGCCTGAGGTGTCTTTTCTTCCTGCAGTGTTCAGGGCCCCGTGCTCCCTGGCCAGGGTCAGAGCGTGAATAATAGCAATGATGAGAAGAGAGCAAGCCGTTGCTGAGCCCGGAAGGGAAGCAAGATTGGATTGAATCGATCGATTATATTACCATGTTTCTAAAAATTGAAGCATCACAAAAGAATCAAAAAGGTGCCCTGGCCTTAGAGTGGAAAGAAAAGTTACAGCCCAGCGGCTCGGGAGGCTCGAGGCAGGAGACTTGTGAGTTCAAGGCCAGCCTCAGCAACTTAGCGAGGCGCTAAGCAACTCAGTGAGACCCTGTCCCTAAATAAAATGCAAAAGAGATGGGGGGGGGGTGGCTCCGTGGTGAAGCACCCCGAGTTCAATCTCTGTGCCAAACAAACAAGACAAAAAGCCAAGTCCCAGGGGGCCAGTTAGGCTCCTGCACTGTGCTCCTACAGAGCCCCCCCCCCAAAAAAAAAATCAAAACGGAGTCCCACCTGCTCAAATCAAAACGGCACTGCCGACCTCCCGAGAAGCCAGGAAGGGGAAATGAGGGACAGACACATTTCTCCAACAGGCTAACTTGCATGGACATGAAAATGAGGTTTCTTTGCTTTAATTCAGTATCAAAGAAGTGACCTGGCCAGGTACAGGTGGCACACCCGCAGTCCCAGTCCCACTTGGGAGGCTAAGGCTTAAAGTAACCTGAACTTAACCAATCAGTTATTTTTTTTCTACTATTCTGCTTCCCTGTCCCCATCTTAGAAGGAAACTAACTTTTTTTTTTTTTGTACCAGGAATTGAACTCAGGGACACTTGAACCTTGAGCCACACCCCCAGCCCTATTTTAGAGACAGGGTCTCCCACTGAATTGCTTAGCATCTCGCTTTTGCTGAGGCTGGCTTTGAACTCTCGATCCTCCTCAGTCTCCTGAGATGCTGGAAACAGAGATGTGAGCCACCATGCCTGGCTCCATTATTATTATTATAATTATTTTAAGAGACAGGGTTTCACTATGCTGCCCAGGCTGGCCCAAGACTCCTGGGCTCGAGCAGCTTCCCAAACACAGCTGACAGTTTGAATTTGAGACCCGAGTCCTTCGCCAAGGAGCCCACGCATTACCTGACTCCTTCATGGGCTCTTCAAGGAAACAAGAAAGTCGGTTCTCATCAAACCACCTCCTCTGTCCTTGGAGTTGACTCCACCCGCTCCCAGAGCCAGAAGCATGGTCTGGACAGGGCCGGCATCTCCCTGAAAAACCCTACCACAAAGCTAGGTGTGGTGGTCCACACCTCTAATCCCAGTGCCTCGGGAGGCTGAGGCAGGAGGATCCTAAATTTGAGGTCAGTCTCAGCAACATAGTGAGACCCTGTCTGAACATAAAAAGGGGGTACAGCTCATAGGTACAGTTCTTACCTTGCATGCACAAAGCCCCAGCTTCAATTCCCAGTCCTGGCGAAATCAAAGTACAGACAAGTTGTTTGACACATTTCATTTGTGTTCAAAGAAACAACATTTAAAGGTCTATTTATTGTATCATATTTGCTTTGAATATCCCTGGGAAGATTTAGGGCAGGATGAAATTCAGAGTTTTTACAAAACATCCTTGAGTTCAAAAGATTCTTCTTCTCGTTTGGTTTGGTAGGTTGCTTTGGGGGCTGGGAGTTGAATCCAGGGCCTTGTGAATGCTGAACATGTGCTCTGCCACTGAGCATACACCCAGACTTGAGGTCAAGCCATGTGAAGTTATTTCCCATTTTTTAAAAATAAAGATGATTAAAACCCTTGGGGGAGGGGCAGGGAAAGCAGCCAAGGACTGAGAGTGTAGCTGGGTGGTAGAGTGCTTGCCTGACATGCATGAGGCCCTGGGCTCAATCTCCAGCAGCACAAAAGGAAGAGAAGAAGAGATGAAGAAGGAGGAGAAAGAGGAGGAGGAGGAGGAGGAGGAAGGGGAGGAGAAGGAAGAGGGGGAGGAGGATTAGGAGGAGGAGAGGGAGGAGGAGGAAGAGGAGGAGAACAAGGAGAAGGAAGAGGAGGAGGAAGAGGAGGAGCAGGAGGAGGAGGATTAGGAGGAGGAGGATCAGGAGGAGGAGCAGAAGGAGGATCAGGACAAGAAGCAGGAGGAGGAGGAGGAGGAGCAGGAGGAGGAGGAGGAGCAGGAGGAGCAGGAGGAGGAGGAGGAGGAGCAGGAGGAGGAGGAGGAGCAGGAAGAGGAGGATTAAGAGGAGAAGCAGGAGGAGGAGGAGGAGGAGGATCAGGACGAGATGCTGGAGCAGGAAGAGGAGCAGGAGGAGAATGAGGAGAAGGAGGAGGAGGAGGAGGAGGAGCAGGAGGAGGAGGAGGAGGAGGAGGAGGAGGAGGAGCAGGAGGAGGAGGAGCAGGAGGAGCAGGAGGATGAGCAGGGGAAGAATGAGGAGGAGGAGGAGGAGGAGGAGGAGGAGGAGGAGGAGGAGGAGCTGCTGCTGCAGCAGGAAGCCTGTGAAAAGGGACTCAGTTTCCTTAGTTGTCAGGGCAATGCAAACCAAAACCACTACTAGGATGGCTTGGATCAAAAGGATGATTAAGAAAAACAAAAAGCCAAAAACCATGGCGATGACAGTTTGGCAAGGAGGTGGAGCGGTCAGACCTGCCTTTGCTGCTGGTGGGAATGAAATGGAGTAGCCACTGTGGAAAACAGTCTCCAAGGTTCCATGTAGATAGGTGTTGTGGCACACACCTGTCATCCCAGTGACCCAGGAGGCCGAGGGAGGAGGATCACAGGTTCAAGGCCAGCCTCAGCAACTTAGTGAGACCCTGTCTCCAAAGAAACAAATGAAAAGGGCTTGGGCGTAGCGCAGAGGTAGTGCCCCTGCTGAACAAGGTAGGGTAGTCAGGAGCACGGGCAGACAATTAAGGAAACGGGTTGTGGGGGCCACCTATGAGTCCTGTGTGAACTGAGGGACGGTGTTCGAGCCATTAGGCAGAAAGCCGGGTCTTGGGAACTCCCGGGCAGAACCCACTGGTTGGAGAATGCCCAGTTCACGTGGTACCCTGATCTGCTCACTGCTCACGTTCAAGCGCAGCCCTGGAGATGGGGAGTGACCCGCTAAGAACCCAATAAGCTATTTGCCACACCAAGACAAGGAGACCAGACTCCTGCCACACTGAAACCTTACACCTACCGACCCCCTTGGATCAGCTCTGCTATAAATAAAGCAAGCCCAGGCTTCTATGTTAGAGCCAGATCCTTCTGGTGGGCTGAAGCGTCTCACCCTGTTTTTAAAATGTTCTTGCCTTTTGTCTTATTTTCAGATCCATTACTTTGATAGCTTTTACTTGGCAGCCAGCACATCCCTCGGATACCCATTCCCCCACCCACAGGGTGTGAGCAACAACAGGTTCCATAACGGCTTCTCTAAACGCGAAGGCGGCTCCAGGAGGTGAACCTGTAGAAGCTTCCAAACATCCCAGCCAACTCCTTTGACCCAGGGCAGTGGATTGAGACAGACGTGAGCGGAGGCCACAGGCTCCAGGGCTAACCAATCAGAAAGCTGCAGGCTGCACTGATAGCCTTAGCCCTTTCCAATACCTGATTAGCACGAGTAACTGGGGGGCTTTTTGGACCAATAACATTGGTACTTTTCCAAGACCTGATTGGTATAGACATTGAGGATGCCCCTACCCTGCAGCTACACAAGCCTCTTGCCTAGTACACTGAAGTGGCCGCCCCTATCAGGTCCCCTCTCGCCCTGTGGGAGCTCTGTCTCTTTTCTTCTCACTTAAATAAATCTTCTATCTCTGCAACTCTACAGCAGCAGAGGCTGGAAACCTTGTTTCATTGGGTTCAATCCTAAGCATTAAAAAAATATGCATGGATTGAACATAGAGTTGCCAGTTAACTGAGGCACACACTCAGGGGAGTTGACAACATGTGTCCACACAGAGACACGTTCATGAGTGTGTATCGCATGTGTTATTCATGTTAGCCCCAAAGTGGAAACAGCCCCCTGTCCATCGACTGATGAAGGGACAAACAAAATGTGATCTATCCATACAACGCGATTTAATTTGGTGATAAAAAGGAGTTAAGTATAGGGCTGGGGTTGTGGCTCAGTGATAGAGCGCTCACTGGCACCAGCAAGGCCCTGGGTTGGATCCCTAACACTACATAAAAGTAAAGAAATAAAGATATTGGGTCTAACTACAACTAAAAAATAAATCTATAAAAAAGGAGTTAAGTATAGACTCAGGTTGTCAGATGAATACAAAAATGAAAGAAGCCAGACGTGGAAGGTCAACTATTCTGTGGTTCCATTTATATTAAATGTCCAGAACCGGCCAATCCAACAGAGACCAGAAGTAGATTAGTGGTTGTCTAGGGCTACAGGGTTGGGGAGTTTGGGGATGTCAGCTAAGGGGACAGGTTTTCTTTGAGGGCAATAATCTAAAACTGTTCTAAAGTTGACTGTGGTGACATCTGCACGACAATATATATATACTAAAAGGCAGGGAATTGTACTCTTGAAATTGTGAATTGTGGGGCTGGGGATGTAGCTCATGGTGGAGAACTTGCCTAGCATGAGAGAGAGACCCTGGGTTCAATCCCCAATGCCCAGAGAAAAATAAAAAGATAAATTGTGAGTTATTTCTCAATGAACCTGTTTAAAACAAAAGAGACAAAAAATATTTTCCTTGAACAATCTAGATTTTATAACATGCCAAGGGACAGACTAAATTAGAGTCCACATCCCAGCTGTTCCCTGGCACCGTGAGACCCTGGGCACATGACCAAGCCTCAGTGTTCTCATCCAGAGAAAATGGGGAAATAATTACACCTTCTTCATTGGACTATTATGAGAATGAGATGGGGGTAGATATGTGTCCCCCTGAGGGCCGGCTGCATACCAGTCCGCACTCCATAAACAGGAACCAGGAGGAGGAGGTCAGAGGCCACGATGATTGGGGAATTTGTTTCTCTTTTATTTATTAAAAAGGGCAGCTGGGCGTGGTGGCGCACGCCTGTAATCCCAGTGATTTGGGAGGCTGAGGCAGGAGGATTGCAAGTTTGAGGCCAGGCTCAGCAACTTAGTGAGGCACAAAGCAACTTAATGAGACCCTGTCTCAGAGTAAAAATGAATTAAAAGGGCAGGCGCCATGGCTCCGTGGTTAAGTGCTCCTGGGTTCAGTTTCCAGTACCAAAAAGAAAAAAGAAAGAAGAGAAGATGAAGGGAAAACAAAGAAAGAAAGTGGAGGAAACTACCCCGGAGCCTGTGCAGCCCAAGCGGCGGTTTTCTCTAGTCTCTCCCTCATTCCTGTAGACAGGTGCGACAACCACCCTCAGAAGTAACTACTCCTAGACCCCGTGGCCTGGTAGCAGGGTGAGGGCATCTGCGGTGACTGAGGTGGGAGTAATGTCCACACTGAGGGAAGGAGAAAGACCCCAGCACCGTCACCAACCCTCTAGATACCAGCGGCTGACCCGTTTGCTGTGCTGCTCTCAATCTGGGCTCTTGCCTCCTCTGGTCTGCCTACAACCTGCAAAGCTGCCCATGACCGGCCCAGCAATGGATAAGGCCGCATCTGACAGTATCGGTCTCAAGATGGCTGAGCCTGTCCCCTGCAGACCCAAGGCCTAGGGTTGTGGCCTAGGAGGTGGTGATCTACAGAAAAGGCTCGGAGAAAACCCAGACCTGAGCCAGGCACCGTGGTGCAGCCTGCAATTCCAGGTACTCAGGAAACTGGGGCAAGGGCATCTCAGGCTCAAGGCCAGCCTGGGCCACGTAGCAAGGCCCTGTTTCCAAATAAAAAGACTCAGATCTGGTTCTGGTTCCTCTATCACCCTGAGCTGTGGGAGTTGAGCTCAGTGCCCTCTCTGGCTGTGCCAGGCCCTTCCCTGATGGGACTGGGGTGGGCCAGGGTGCACATTGTCCAGGCCCTCCCACTCTGGACCCTCAGCTGACAGAGTCGCTCTGGAGCTCCGTGTTCCTGGGCCTTTATTTCCACAGGCTGCCTCTCACCCTGGCAGGAATGAGCAGAAGGGCCAGGCTCCACATTTTTCCATCTCCTTAAATCTCCAGGAGCCCAAGAGTCAAGGATGAGTCAAGAGGCAGGATCTTCCTGAGGTCTGATACCTGGCTCATATCCCAGCTCCCCCATGGACAAGCTGCGTGGCCTGGGCAAAATGTCTAGGCTCTCTGCACCTCAAATTCCTCACCAGCAAAATAGAGCCAATAATAGCACCTTTCTTAAGAGTTTGAATGATTAATTACAGGTTGAGTGATCAGAACAGCAGCCGGCACAGGTGAGATGCACAACAAGATTGTTATTGTTATTCCAGTTTTATATGTAACCTGGGGCTCACAGAGGCTCGGTGATTTCCCAAGAGAGTGTCCCATGCAGATAGGAAATGACAGGGCCGGGCCAGGTCTGTCTGACTCGTTACTTGCCACTCCCTGCAGTACCCGGTACCAGGCCCTTTATAAAAAATGTTGATGAACAGAGTGAGGAATACTGATGGTCTAAGGACGGGGTTAAAAAATAGAAAGCCAGGTGTGATGGCACACCCCTGTAATCCCAGTGACTTGGGAGGCTGAGGCAGGAGGACAGAAAGTTCGAGGTCAGTCTCAGCAACAACATAGTGAGGCCCTGAGCAATTAACCAGACCCTGTCTCCAAAAAAAAAAAAAAAAAAAAAAAGGGCTGGGGGTGTGGCTCAGTGGTAGAGCACCCTTGGGTTCCATCCCCAGTACAGCAAATAATTTAAAAAATAAATAACCACAAGATTGTGCTTTCCCGATTGCCAAAATGGTACATGTTTTGCCCTCAACCACCAAAGAGGTGTGGGGAAACAGTAAAGGAGCATCCCTTTCTCCTTCTGGACTTTAAAAGGCGGCGTGAGAGCTGTCGGCAGGAGAGACGTGACCTCCACTCACTTGAAGCAGAGCAGTCCAGGGGCAGATGTCGCCAGCGCCCATCCTCCCAGCACCAACTCAGCCCCTTGGCTCTCATCCAGGGCTTTCCGGTCCCCACCTGGGCTCACAGCCTAGAGAGAGCCACAGCCTGCAGCTGCTTGGGTCATGCGCTCGGGTCGGATGCTAAGCCACAGGGTTCAGCCCTCCCAGACAGACCTTCTGGGCCACTTCCTGGTCCTGTACGAGCCATGTGACTTAGAAGGATCATGTGCCCGGCAACAGATGTCAGAGCCTCAAGCCACATGCCACCACTTTTAGGAAATGGGCAAGAGAGCCGGGCGCTGTGGCGCACACCTGTGATCCCAGCAGCTCAGGAGGCTGAGACAGGAGGATCGCAAGTTCAAAGCCAGCCTCAGCAAAGGCGAAGCCCTAAGAAATTTAGTGAGACCTAAATGCCAAATAGAATAAATAAAATATAAAGTAGGGCTGGGGATGTGGCTCGGTGGTGGAGCGCCCTGAATTCAATTCCCAGTACCCCCCCACACTCCCCAAAAAGAAAATGGGCAAGGGACTCCTGGGGCCCCGCTGGAACCCTGGAGCGGCAGTTGCAGGGCAGGGCTGAGGACACCTTGGCCCTGAGACAGGAACACCCATTACAATAGAAGTTATAGCCTGGCGCAGTGGTATGCACCTGTAATCCCAGAGGCTCGGGAGTCTGAGACAGAAGGATTGCAAATTCGAGGCCAGCCTCACCAACTTAGTGAGAACCTCAGCAACTTAGTGAGACCCTGTCTCAAAATAAAAAATAAAAAAAAAAGAAAAAATTCCAAGGGCTAAGGAGGGAGTTCAGTGGTAAAGCACCCCAGGATTCCATCCCCAGTACCAAAAATAAAGTAAAATAAAATAGAAGTTACAGTCCCTCAGGGAGTCCCTTAGTCCAATGGCCTTCTTTTACAGAAAGGAAAACTGAGGCCCAGAGAGGACAAGAGACTCTTCCAGGTCCATTTGGCAAGAGGTAGAGCTGGGATGGGCCCCGAGTTTCCCGGCTCCCTGGGCAAATCTTTTTCCACTGGTCTGGTGTGTGGTCCTAGAGATAATCTGCTTAAAAATGAATTTAGAATTTCATCTAATCTTGGAGGCCTCAGGAGCTTGGCCCGGGACAAGAGGAGGGGTGGTCCTCAAGCTTCGGTGTGGGTTGTAGGGACAAGGACACTTAGCAGAGCTGGAAACTCACATGCCACCGTTCCCCACCCCACCCCGGGCAGGTGGAGGCTTGTATTTCTGGAAAATTCTTCATTTTTGAGGGCAGCCGAGGTCCCAGCAGGCCCCTCTGCTGACCTGCTACTACTCTCTCCATTTCCCTCCTATTTGGAATGTGCTGGACTCTGGCCATCCCTGGGCCATCCCTCCCAGATAGAGATGGAGGAGGGTCCTACAACCTGTGGTGGGAAGTGACTCTCATTTATCATTCTCACAAGGACCCTTTTTTTTTTTTTTTTTTGTATCCAGGATTGAACCCAAGAGCTTAACCACTGAGTCATATCCCCAGTCCTGTGTGTGTGTGTGTGACACTGGGCCTCGCTAAGTGGCTTAGGACCTCGCTAAGTTGCTGAGGCTGGCTTTGAACTAGCGATCCTCCTGCCTCAGCCTCCTGAGCCTCTGGGATTAAACAGGACACTTTTGAGAGTGACCAGGGATATCTGGTCACCCACCAATGGCCCCAAGCATCATGATGGGTTAGGGGGCCAATGACACAGGTTTGAGAACCCATGGTGCATGGGTCCTACCTGCAGAGAAAAGGAGCCCAAGCCCAGTTCTTCATAACCAGCAGACAGCCCCCACGACCACCAAGGCTCTTCAGGAGCTCCAGACCAGCTGAGATTTCTGCCCCTACGGAACCAGTGGGGAATGGGAGACTGTGAGAGGCCTTGCCCAAGGTCACCTCTGCAGAAGATCAAAGGTTCGAACCCAGATTCCCACTCAGCCCAGTGTGCACTCTCTCACCTGCAAACCCCCACCTATCTGGGAGTTGTATGCACAGCTTTGAAGCTTACTATATTGGGCTTTAGTCTGTGTGTACGAGTGTGTGTGTGTGTGTGTGTGTGTGTGTGTGTGTGTGTGTGGCAAGAGTACGCGCAGTATTTTGCTTTTCTCAGTGCTGAGGATTGAACCCAGGGGCTTGCACACGCTAGGCAAGTGCTCTGCCCCCCCACACACACCTTTTTATTTTTTCTTTTGATATAAGGTGTCACTAAATTGCCGAGGCTAATCCAAGCTCACAATCATCCTGTCTCAGCCTCCTGGGTAGGTGAAATTATAGGTGTGTACCATGGTGCCAGGTTTACTTTTCTTTTTTTAAGTTAGGTATATATCTTTAATAGTCTATCTGTATACATCTCAAAATCTCTATTTTTTAAAAAGCAGATCTGTTAGATCAGATTCAAATTACCTCAGGACAAATTTATGATTTGGCTGGGTACAATGGCACACGTCTGTAATCCCAGCAGCTCCAGAGACCAAGGATTGTGGGTTGAAAGCCAGCCTCAGCGACTTAGCAAGGCACTAAGCAACTTAGCAAGACCCTGTCTCTAAATAAAAGATAGAAAGAGCTGGGGATGTGGTTCAGTGGTCAAGTCCCTGGGTTCAATCCACAGTATAAAAAAAATTATGATTATGATTTGACAGTTTCTTTTAGAGGTTATTATTATCAGGCACTTAAGAATAGACCCTATTTTCCTTTTGGTAGGGCTGACCCAAGTGAACATCTCCAATCCATTTAAGCGGACAGTGTCTTTCCTTTTTAAATGTTCATGCATGACTGGTCTTTGATTTTTATTTTACCCTAACACTAGAACATTCGTTGTGGTTATTCTTCTCTGTTGGGTGTTGAAGACTGTGTAGGTGACTTCTATGTTGATCCCCCAACATAATCTCTTTTCTTTCTATGGTTAAGAAAAGAGATTATGTTGTGTTACTTCTAAAAGTATGGTTACTTTTAGAAGCCTCTTGGCTCCTTCAGACTATTCCTGTACCAGTTGGGCCACTTGCCAGGATGAGTCAGGGTCTTACTGACCATGTGGCTTCTCTTGGAAGGGTTAGGTGCATTCCCTCTCTGATGAATATCCTCTTCGCAGAATGTACACTGGGTGGTTTCTGGTTTTCTTTTTTCTTTTTTTTTTCTTTTTTTAAGTTGTAGATGGACAAAATACCTTTATTTTATTTATTTATATTTATGTAGTGCTGAGGATTGAACCCAGTGCCTCACATGTACAAGGCAAGTGCTCTACCACTGAGCTACAACCCCAGACCCTGGTTTCCTGTTTTAGGTTCTGCACAATCCACCTGTTTGGGAGGTCTGGTGACTCACCACAGTTGTAGGGCTTTAAAGGGGTCCCATAATTCCTTGGGTCCTGGCTGACCTTGGAGTGTAAGGGTCAAAATATTGGCTATTTTTTTCCTTAGACCTTTTATTTTCCTTGCCCTTGGTCTCCAAGTCTCAGTTGTTGAACACTCAGAGGTCACTACCACTAGTCTTCCAGTGTGGGTAGTTATTTTAGCTTTTGTATTTTACTGTAACCGATTCCATTTACTTGGGTTCAGTATTAATATTGGGAGTCCTGTCTGTCTTCTAGGTGATGGCTTATTATCTCAAATTGACACAGTTTATTCTGTTCAAAAGTTCTACTTCTGCAAAACACGAACAGGCAACAGTTGAGTTTTACAAGGAAAGTACAAAATGAAATTAACAAGAACAAAAACATATTTGGTTTGTGATTGTCACAGTGGCACAGTTTGAAATGCCTAGGGTTTGGGCACATCTGTGCTCAAAGATGATACAATTAGGAGCACACAAACACAAACCTGAAACAGGCTGTCCCCACAAATGATTTTAGTTTGGAGGACACCAACATAGTAAAATGCTTTCCTAAGTTTGGTATTTTAAAAGGCTTATACACTTGAGGAACATAAATATGTCTAACATACAAAGAGCCAGGCACAGTGGGGCACAGCCTGTAATCCCAGAGGCTTGAGAGACTGAGGCAGGAGGATGGAGAGTTCAAAGCCAGCCTCAGCAAAAGCTGAAATTTAAATAAAAAGTCTTTTATTTAAAGCCCCTGTCTCTAAATAAAATACAAAATAGGGCTGGGAGCGTAGCTCAGTGGTTGAGTGCCCCTGAGTTCAATACCCAGTACAAAAAAAAAAAAAAAAAAAAAAAAGAACCTACAAAGAAGGCAGTAATAATTAGAAACACAGCTACACAAAACGATGAACACTTAACTTTTACTTTTAAGTACAATTTTGAATCCATGGCTGCTGTAATTATGTGGGTCTACCTATAACAGGTTTGCAAGGCTAATGGCAGTGATGAAAATTTAAAAATAACTTTAGAACTCTTCTAAGTTTAGGAAACAGGGCAAATGACAACAAATAGACTTACTACCTGATGTGCAAGTACATCTCCTATGTACAACAACAAACTACTTCCTATTATACCAAGGAGAGTACTCATCCATTACCTTACATGTGTTAAACCTACATACCTTACCTTTACAAACTCTTGAATAGTGTTTAGACCAAGCTCTGATACACTGCATATTTAGCCCTCAGATATATACACATCTCTAGTTACAGAAATATAGGGTGTCAAATATATCATAATAATCTAAAACTTATAGTTGCTCATTTAATCAGAATTCTAAAGGAATTGTTTAAAAGACTTTTAAATAGGTATAATGGGGGGGTACTGGGAATTGAACTGGGGTGCTCTACCACTAAGCTACATCCTCAGCCTTTTTATTATTTATTTATTTTAGTTGTTGATAGATGTTCATTTCATTTATTTATATATGCAGTGCTGAGACTTGAACCCAGTGCCTCACACATGCTAGGCAAGTATGCTACCGCTGAGCCCTACCCCCAGCCCCTTATTTTTTTTATTTTGACACAGTGTTCAACCAGGGCTGCAAATGCTCCAAGCATAAAGTTTGCCAATCCCAAAGAAAGAATTTGGAGGACTCAAGGGAGAGTTTGGGACATTTTATTGTTCACGCACTCCTAGGTGCTGGCCGGTGGAATGCACCATGCCTATAAGCAGGGGAATGTCTAGGGCAGGTTGTGTGCCCCTGTGCAGGTGGCTTTCCTTTCTGTGAGTACAGTATTTTATTTGACAACCAAGGTCACTCTGCTTTGCTCCTCATTTACAGATTGGGGAAGAGGGGAGTGGCCAGCGTCCCCTCTCCTCTCCTTCATTATCACATTCTTTAGTGTCCTTATCTCACTGCCCAAACAGCCAGCTTTCCTAGGCACTGACCAGTGCTAACCCAACACTCCACACCCTTAGCACCTCAGAACCCCTTTATGTCTCGCACAATCTCAATCCTCTCCTGTCTTCAGGGAGACCCTCAGGACAGGGCTCCTGGAGACACCCTGCATCCGTATCTCCCAACAGCAGGACAGAGGGCAAGAACCTACCAGCAAGCTTGGGAAGGGAATTACGGCAGCATTTGTTTAGACACTTGGGTTAAAGCAGGAGAGACTGAGTTTTAGCCCAGTTCTGTTTTATCCAAGTCTGTTCCGTCTCATTTGTAGGTTGGACTGCCCAGGGAAGTCCTTGTGCTGCAGTCACAGGGCGTTCAGGGAAGAGCCAACCGTCCGTGTGGCTGGCATGATGTGCAGCTTCCTTTACTCAGTCCAGGAATAGGTGTCTTATTGCCAGCCCACGGAGAATAAGGCAAACGTTTCATAGACACCAGTAATCGCAAATCAGCTCCAAGAGGCAGTAGACAGGCCACTGTACGATCGTGTGTTAGTGAAGCAGCTTGCCCAGTAGGCTTGCCTGGGCAAGTGCACTGCGCCAACCTGTCCTTTTGCCCTTCAGAGGTACAGAGAGAATAAGACCCCTCCCGGATATATAACTGTCTTAAAGTGACACACCCAAGGATAACATCACCCGTACTTGTGAGGACAGGTTCCCAACACAGTAGGCTTTACTTGTAAGTTTAGAGATTCTCCCTCCCCTCAAGGGGTCAGTGGGGCAAACCAGTAGGGACTTCCTTGTACAGTCCATGGCCCACTAATGCTCCGTGTTCCAATGTGCTGTCTTGGGAGGCCAGCAACATATGCTGTTACTTGTGCCCCAGACTGGCTTAAGAAAAAGCTCAGTGGGAGAGTCCTTTATCTGTAACCTCAATGCTGACGACTGTGGGCCAGATAACAGAAACAGCTGCAGGCTGCTGATGTCTAGGTTTCTCATTTAGGGTCCTCCGTGCCCAGGCAGATGAGCAGCCCACCCTGCACAGAGGCACTCCTAAGGCTTGTTCAGCAGGACATTCATTCTTTCAACCCATCCAGCTCCCGTCGGGTGGCATGGCGGGTGGGAAGTCCTAATGTAGTGGCACCCCCTCCTCCACAGAAAGTCTTCATGAAGCTTCTCCAACGATCCTCACGTAATTGTTCTTAGATTCTTAGCAAAATTTCGACACAAGAACTTTCAGGAGGGGGATATTCTTGCAGAAGCAAAATGCAATAAGAAAGACCAGAGAGGCGTCTGCATTTCAAAGGACAGTGGTCAAATCCTTGGGAGCCAGCTGGTGGGCACAAGGGGAGGGGAGGAGAACTCCCTTTCCCAGGCACTGATTTTCACAGAGTGTCCTTGGCCTGAATTGATTGCTCAGAACAGTAGGAAAAAAAAACTACTGTTATGTGGACTTCTGCAGATTGTGAGCCTCTGAGCCCCTCCCCGTACACATTGGGTATAAAGTTCTAGAACTTTCTGAACCCAGGTTTTAGAGGGGTTGCTTGATTGTAGCGAAAGCTTTTATTCCCCTCTGGACCTAGCTGCAGCCAATAAGCCTGCGTCCTGCTAATTCCTAGGTGTCTAGCCTCATCTGTCCTACAACAGTAATGTGTCCGGGTCTCGAGCCCACTCTGTAGGTCATGGCCTGTGAAATGGTTCCTTGGTCACTCTCCATTACAAAGTGGTGTGCCATGCATGGCACTCAGCCAAGTGGATCCCTTAGCCAAACTGGTTCCTTCTGGTCAGCTCTTCTGCTGGGGAAGGCTTACATCAAGCCTGTTAACTATGTCCACCCAAGTCAATGCCTGTTTGTCCCCTTCTGACTGCAGGAGAGGGCCAATGGAGTCCATCTGCCATTGCTGAAGAGGGACATAGCCTTCTTGGATATAACCCTGTTGGCACCTAGTTGTCCTGGGTAGCACTGAGAGCAGGCAAGACAGTCCCCTGTGCAGCAACAGCATCACAATCCTTTATGGGCAGCCCTGAACGTTACAGCTGCCACATGGTCTTTTGGCCTGTTTGCTTTACTCTCCAATGTCACCAAGGGTGACTTCCTCTGCTGGGGCTTCCTCCAGCCACCCCGTGTTTGTCATTTGTATAGTCTTGACTGATGCTCCTCTGGTGACAGTCCTGGTGGTAAGAAGGGTGACATAAATAGCTCACAGTTATTTTTCCAATAGGCCGCAATGTTCCTCCACTCTGTTCCATAACTGTGACCAAATCTCCATAGGCGTCTTATGTCCCTTAATCTGTTGCCATAAGCCCCCATCCATGGAGTGACACGATGGTAAACTCAGCGGGTTTCCACGTGTCTAGTTTTTTGGGGGCTTGTTCCCGTTTCATTGTCCATTTGGCCTGATTAAATCTTCCATATGTGGGTCAGCCCAGCCCCACACCGTATCCCTCCTACATGAATTATCTAGAGGTCATAGTCACTGGCCCAGAGGAGGGATGAAAGCCCTCCATTAACCCAGAAACCCACAAATTGCTGTATTTGCTTTACTGGATGGAAAAGTGGAAGTGCCTGAACTTTATCACAGCCCGAGGCATAACCTTTGTCTTACCCAACAAAATAACACCCAGCAATCTCACTGATAAGCCACAGTGTAGAGCCTCCACAGGGTTCCCGCCTATCCTCTCCCTTACAAATGAGTCAAAAGCATGGGGGTGAACACTGGTGAACACTGAGGAGAATCGGATGTGATCACTAGTGGAAGTTGGGACCAGGTTCATTACTATAGGGTGACACGAGGTGGGACGATGGAGATAATCCTTGAGGTAACATGGTCAAAGTCCTCTTCCACTTTCCCACAGGAAGGCAAACAGGGCCCAACTCTTAGGAGCTCTATCTATGCTAAAGAAGGTGCTGGCAAGGGGTAGTGCACATGATCAGTCACCCCCTAGAGCTGTGCTCTTCCAGCACGTGGATATGTTGGGAGCAGCCACCCAAGGCCTTATTACACCCCTGTGCTCCACTGTCGCATGCTAAGTCCCACCCCGCTTTCCGACCAGCCAACAGGTGGATTATGTTTACTTTAGCCAACTCATGTGTGGTCTCCGTTCTCTCTTGGTGGCCACCAGGGAGCCAGCATTGCTTGGTGGGGACCATCCAGCCATCAGGAGGGTGTTTTGCATGGCCCCTCAATGTTGGCTTTATGATCGACACACAGGTGACCTCCCAGCTCTTCAAATGGAACTCCCCTACTGTAGTTTATAGGCATTTACCCGCTACGATACCAACACCTAGCTGGGCACAGTGGCGCACACCTGTAATCCCAGGGGCTAGGGAGGCTGAGACAGGAGAATCACAAGTTCAAAGCCAGCCTCAGCAATGGCGAGGTGCTAAGCAACTCAGTGAGACCCTGTCTCTAAATAAATTAGAAAATAGGGCTGGGGATGTGGCTCAGTGGTCAAGTGTCTCTGTGTTCAATCCCCGGTGCCCTGCTCAAAAAAGATACCAATATCTATAATGTATTCAGGAATGGGCGCTACGAACTCTGGGTAGTGGGTGGTTGGCAGGTGTCCAAACAGCAGCATGAGCACTTTAGCTCAAATTCTTACTGTCCCCCACAATCTCCCTTACCCCTCACTAGCAGTTAACCTGCCTGGGAATTTGTCAGGATGACCAAGCATCAATATATACTCAACTCCCCGTCCACCAATGCTGTTTACTCTGAATATTTTTTGAAGACCAATGTACTGCCAACTCTTTTTGGTACCAGGGATGGAACCCAGGAATGCTTAACCACCGGCCACATCCCCAGCCTTTATTTATTTATTTAATTATTTATTTATTTTAAGACTAAGTTGCTTAGGACTTCTCTAAGTTGCTGAGGTTGGGCCTCAAACTTTCGATCCTCCCGAGCTGCTGGGATTATAGGTGTGCACCACCATATCCAGCTCCTTTTCGTTTTTCCTATTAAGAAGTAATGGCCCAAACCTTTTTTCCTTTGGCAAATACTTGCATAACTGTACCAGGTAGCATTAGGTGGTTTGTCTATTCTCCTTTCATCTGCTGTGAAGTCCACCCACATCTGTCCATGGGCGACTAGAAGAGATCTTCCAGTCTGCCTGGGTGTCACAGACTCCTGTTTTCTGCTGCAATCTCTTTGTCTCTCCAAGATCGACTACCAGTTGTGCTGCTTGCTGCAGGGGCTGCCCCACTGATGGGGATGATATTGACACCAGAGCACCATACCCGGACGGAGGAGCTGTGTTCAAACACTGTGTCCCTCACCTGGGCAGTAAAAGTCACCCTGTCCTATCCTGGGAAAGGCTGCCCATACATAGCATATTTCAATCCTAGTTCCCACAGATAGTTCTGTGTTCTTCCGTAGCAGCCCAGGTGCATGGACATAGGAATGGCTCCTGAATTTGGCCACATATTGTGAGTGGCAAGAAGCAGCCAACCTAGTACTGACCCTGCACTTTCATCCGTGGTATTGGCATAAAGTCGCTGACTTAGATCAGGGGGAGCAGTGACTGAAGCCATTAGAGCCAGTTCTAGACCATTTAACGTTATACCGCCTGCTCTGGTGTCCCACCCGCCGCAGGGCAGCCACGACAGGACTCTTTCTTAGTTCCACCAGCTCTGCAGGGGTCTAGAGCCTCAAGGTGGTGTGTATATATGTCTCTGGGGCAGGGAGCGCTCTGGATCCCCTCCCTCAGGCTACTCCTGCTGCGTCTTTAACTTTTTGCACTGTTACCACTCTACCTTCCATTATGTTTTCATCCTCCAACTCTATTCTGGAATCACTGGAAATAGTGGACTCCCTGAGTGAGCTTCCCACCGGGGGCTGCCGTTCTTGGTAGCATTGCCCTAACACAGGTCTGGGTCTGCAATGTCCCCTTAATTTAGAATAATGATACACTAGGACCTGCAGGTGTTTGCGAGTTCTAAATGCCACAATAGCACCTCCTTGCTGTCAAACTGTGCTAAATGGGCTATTTTTTTTTTTTTTTTTTTTTGGTGGGGGGAGTACTGGGGATTGAACTCAGGGGCACTTGACCACTGAGCCACACCCCTAATCCTTTTTGTATTGTATTGAGAGACAGGGTCTCGCTGAGTTGCTTAGCACCTGCCTCACTTTTGCTGAGGCTGGCTCTGAACTCGCAATCCTCCTGCCTCAGCCTCCAGAGCCACTGGGATGACAGGCATGTGCCCTGTGCCTGGCTGTCCTTTTTCTAGTTTCAATCTCCCTGTGCCCTGCAGTGCTGAGCCTGTGTGGCGGACTCTGGTCTGTGGCTAGCTTGAACACTCACAGCAGCTTCCCGTGGCAATCTTCGTTCCTCTTTTCCATAATTAATTTGGATGCTGCTTCGCAACGCACACTTGCAGCACCCCTCTTCACATTTTTGGGGTATCCCCATGCACACATAGTGGTCCCCACCCTTCCACTCAGGAAGCCACCTGAAGCCATATGGAGGCTTGTGGCCAACCCAGGACTTCCCCCTGTAGACACCATGTCCCTTACCAACTCCAGAGTCAACCCAACACACTCCTCTTGGGGACCCTGCCAGCCACATGCCACTGCTTCAACCCTAGGGCTGCAAACACCTCATGCATACTGTTTACCAACCCCCAAAAGAAGGTTTTGGAGGACTCAGCAGAAAGTTTTTTGGACATTTTACTGCTCGTTGTGTGCTCCTCTGCAGCAGTGGGCTGGGATACAATGGAGGACCGCACCTCGCCTACAGGTGCGGGAGCATGTAGGGTATGCTGCATGCCTGCTGCACAGGGGTATTGTGAGTGTGAGCTTTGTTTTACAACCAAGGTCACGGTCATGCAGGGCTCAAACCCAGGAAACAGATTCAGGGTCCCAGCAGGTGGAAAAAGGTGTAAGGTGCAGTTGGGACAGTAGACCTGTTCTATCCAGAGGGGGCAGCAGCCTCCAGCCTTTGGCCTCCAGCTTCAGCCTCCAGCCAGTTCCATTTTAGCCCTTATTTGGCCCCAGAGTCTTTTCCATGGGTCCTTTTAATATGCAGGCCAAACAAGGAAGGCACACTGCCAACAATTGTTTGCATCATTGGGCGAATGCTCACAAATTACCTTTATGACCTTGAGCAGACAGGCTGAGTCAGAGTGTTTATGGCCTTGACTAATCACAACAATAGCTGATTCCTGGCTTCACACCAAAAACATAACACAGCCAGCCAGAAACCTCTGTGAAGGAGCCTATCTATAGCCATTTGGGGCCTGCCCCAACAGTCATTCTGCTTTGATCCTTCCCTAAAGATTCGAGACAAGGGAAGTGGCAGTTTTCTGTCTCATTTCTTTCATTATCACCTTTTTTAAAGTCCTTATTTCACTGTCAGAACAATAGACTTTCCTCGGCAGGGACTAGTGTTTACCCCAGAAGATAGGACCTCACTAAATCACCCATGTTGGCCTTGAACTTGCAATCTTCCTGCCTCAGACTCCTAAGTATTTGGGATTACAGGTGCATACCTCTGCACCTGGCCCAGATAGGTGTTTAAACAGGTACTTAAACCCAACGAATTCTGTTGGTTTTTTGTTTGTTTGTTCATTATTTCCAGTACTAGGGATTGAATCCAAAGGCACTCAATCCCTGAGCTACATCCCCAGCCCCTTGTTGTAATTTTATTTTGAGACGGGGTCTCACTAAACTGCCAAGGCTGCCCTTGAACCTGCAATTTCCTCTCCCCGCCCCGTCGGCCTCCTGAGTCACTGGGATTACAGGCGTGTGCAATTCTTTTAAGACAGGTTCTTAAAGTAACAAAACCCTAATAGACACAAATACTATTGAATTTTGAAAAAATTTTCCTACCCTGGCACAAGTGTGTGGCCTAGTTTGTGTGTGTGGTTTCTGCAGCCCCTGGGGACAGACAGACCCCACACACTGTAGGGTTCCAGATTCGTAGTGGGTCTGTACCTTCCCCATGAGACCCTCATTGCCATGCCTTCAGAAATCGTCCTGGAACTTAGTGTGATGGCCAAAGGGGAAACTGAGATCAGAGGCACCACCGAGGAGGAGGAGGAGGAGGAGGAGGAGGAGGAGGAGGAGGAGCAGGAGGAGGAGGAGGAGGGCTGGGGGCGGTCAGCAGCTCTGCACTGTCCGCCTCTCCCCTGCCCTGTGTGTTGAGCCACTCAGCTCGTTCGGCCCTCGAGTGGGCAGCTCAAACAATGCCCAGGAACCGTAACTGGCCAACTGACCCCTCCATTCCTGAGTCCTTGAACCTCAGTCCCCTGAGCCTCTAGGACCCTAAGCCCTGGAGGCACAGAGCGTGGGGACCCTGAGGCTGAGGCTAGCTGGATGGAGCCTCCCAGGGCCCAGCATGTGGCCCTTCCTAAGCCCATGTCCTCACCAGCTCCAAACGCCCGGCACCGAGGGCGAGGCAAGACGAGGCTAGCTTTTCCTACGGGACAAATAGGCCCCAGAGAGGACAAGTGGCTCATCAAGGTCACACAGCTCCCTAGTGGTGGGACTGGCCCCACATTCCTAGACCTCGGCTCTTAGCACCAAGCCTGGGATCAGTCACCTTCCCCAAGAAATGTGTCAGGCCACAGAACACAGGGAGAAGACAAATACCTCCCCTCTCATCACCTCCACGGCTACCACCTAGTCCCGGCCACGTCTGTCTCAGCAGGTGGCCTCAGTGGTAAGTCTCCTGGCTGACCGTGGCCATGACCATGGTGCCTGGTTTGGATTCCACACAACTCTCCCTCTCCTTCACCTTCCCAGGCCTAAGTCCTGGGGGTGGGGGGAGTCTGCCCCGCCCACCCCGCCCCAGTCATAGTGGTACCCCTCTCCTGCCTCCTGTCATTGTCCCAAGTCTATCCATATCCCCCCACCCTCCCACCGCCTGGTCCATCAGTAAGAGCAGCATTCATTCAGTCCAGAAAAGGCTCAGAAGTGGAAGGGTTGTCACGGGCATGCGTGCTAATTTGAATTTTTAGAATGAAGCCAGATGTTTTCTGATGGGAAATGAGACCTGCCTTGGTTGACTGCCGTTGACAGGGCGAGATGTGGCAGGCCCGCCTCTCGAATCAAAGGAACTGAATCTGCCGCCCCAACATTGGGTGAAAAGATATTTGAAGAATATTTACAATATAGAGCAAGCCACAGAATGCCTCTTTGCAAATTTCAATTAATGATAAATCAGGTGTGGTGGCGCACACCTGTAATCCCAGCTAGTCAGGAGGTTGAGGAAGGAGGGCAAGTTTGAGGCCAGCTTCAGCAACTTAGAACCTGCCTCAAAATAATAGGTTTTTTAAAGGCTTGGGATGTACTTCAGTGGCAGAACACCTGACCAGCACCCCCAGCAATTAAAACAAACAAAAAAAAAGATTGAATTTATTCAAATGGTTTTAAAGGGTACTGATGGAAAAAGGTTGATCGTTGTGGTGTTGAACTGATTTTTAAAAAATGCTCATCAGGGCCTAGAGGTGTGGCTCACTGGTAGAGCATGCCATGTGCTCAGCGTATAGCATCCTGGTTCCATCTCCAGCAGTAAAGGAAATGCGGATCGGGTGGCACCAATTGCTGTTCCCATGTCTCCAGTGGCCCTTTTTGCTGCCCCTCCCTATTTTGGGGGGGGGATTGAACTCAGGGGCCCAGGGCCACTGAGCCACATCTCCAGTCCTTTTTGTATTTTATTTAGAGACCAAGGTCTCACTGAGTTGCTTAGTGCCTTGCCCTTGTTGGGGCTGGCTTTGACCCTCCTGCCTCTGCCTCCTGAGCCGCTGGGATGACAGGCAGGCACCACAGAGCTCACTGTCCCCCTGAACACCCTCAGGTCATTCCTGCAGATACCCAATCCTGAATCTGCTCAATGACACCCCGGGCCCCATGGCCTCCACTTCTCACTCTCTGCCCATCCCCTGTCATCTGTTCTGTCCCCTTCCCTGCCGTTCTAGCACCTTCGGACTTACCTGTCTAGCTCACCTGCGGGTAAGGCTGATGAGGACAGAGCCAGTGCGGCTATTTCTCCTGAGGCCGGGCCCCACGCAGGAGAAACATTCTCCAGACCCAGGTGGGGCTGCAGATGAGCCTCCTTGGTGGAATGACTGATGGTGAAACAGGGGAGAGGGGGGGACTCAGGACCTGCTGCGCCTGCCCCCATCCCCCAGTCCTGCAAACTTCTTCCTGTTCTTCACTTTCGGAATCACCCCCTCCTTATGACAGCTTCCTCAATCTCCTGGGTGAGCCGTCCTGCAGGAGGCACGAATCACTTCACGGGGACTCCCAGGAGCACAGCATGGCTGGTAAGCACTGCCTGCTACCAGCCTGGGAGCCCGTCATCCCTGGCCCTGGGTGCCAAGCACGGTGCAGCTTCCATAAATGCTTCATGGACAGATGGGTGACAGTGAGGGAGAGGCCCTTCCCCCACCAGACACTCATTCAGCATCTGCCTTGAGCACCTGCTGTGTGCCAGACACTGAGTGCAGGTCCCAGGCCCCATCCGTGAGGCAGAAGCGGTTGTTATCCTTCATGTCTTAATTATTAAACTATTTGTTTATGTTTCTTGTCAGTTAAACATATTTTGAGGGCTGGGGTTGTGGCTCAGCGGTAGAGCGCTCACCTAGCATGTGCAAGGCCCTGGGTTCGATCCTCAGCACCACATCACAATAAATAAAATAAAGGTATTGTGTCCAACTACAACTAAAAAATAAATATTTTAAAAAAAACAAAACAAAAACACGTATTTTTTTTTGTTTTGTTTTGTTTTGTGTTGTGTTTTTGGTACTGGAGAATGAACCCAGGGATGCTGAACCACTGAGTTACATCCCCAACCCTGTGTTTAAACTTTTTTTTTTTTTTAAATTTTGAGACAGGGCCTTGCTAAGTTGTTTAGGGCCTTGCTAAGTTGCTGAGGCTGGCTTTGAACTTGTGATCCTCCTGCCTCAGCCTCCCTAGCCACTGGGATTACAGATATAAGCCACTGTGTCCAACTTTTTCATGATTTTTTTTTTAATTTTAAGGGTTTTTTTTTTTAGTTGTTGATGGGCCTTTATTTTATTTATTTATATGTGATGTTGAAAATCGAACCCAGTGCCTCACACATGCTAGGTAAGCACTCCACCACTGAGCCTCAACCCCAGCTCCCTTTTCATGATTCTTAAAGGGATACTCACTGGGAAAACTTTTCAAAAACAAAAATATAAGGGAGAAAAATTACAAGCTGGGCACAGTGGTGCACGTCTGCAATCCCAGTGGCTCAGGAAGCTGAGGCAGGAGGATCTCCACTTCAAAGCCAGCCTCAGCAACAGAAGCACTAAGCAACTCAGTGAGACCCTGTGCCTAAATAAAATACTAAAAAGGGCTGGGGTTGTGGTTCAGTGGTTGAGTGCCCCTGAGTTCAATTTCCAGTAAGCCCCCCCACCAAAAAAAAAAAAAGAAAAATACAGTTCTCTCATAATTCTGCACCTTTTGGCCGATGATCAGATCCAGAAAGCCTAGCATTCCCCTGCCTACCCCTGGGTCTCCAGATGACCAACCTCACCCCTTTTGATGATGGGGCTCTGGAGAAACAGGGGAAAACTGTTAGAGAAAACAGGTGTACGGTGACAGCTGGTATCCAGTTTGAGCCAAAGGTAAGCATTATGAGTTGCTGAAAGGCCCTAAGGTTGGTTCGGGCCCCGAGAAAAAGAAAGTGGCATTACTAGAAAATGAAATGGAAAGTTACCTCTTGGCAGGTGCTGGGGCGGGTGGGGGTGTGCAGAGCGGGGTGGTGGAGACGGGTTCACCCCTGCAGAGGGCCATCTGCAGTAGCAAGTAGCAAGGCACTTGGATGCATTGCTTCCTTTTAGTCTAGTTATTTGATTGCTGGAATCTGGTCCCCAGACTGAAGGCCAGGAAGGCATAAGGTACAGAGATGCTTCTCACCACCCAAGTCAGAAAGGTAAAGACTGGAGGAGCTCCACAGGTCAGATCGGAAAATTGGAAAATATCATTACTTTTTTTTGACAGGGGAGGTACGAGTGATATGGAAAGCACGGTCCCTGACCTCGATGCCAATCCAATAATGAAGACATGGTTTTGAGAAAAAGGAAAAAGAAGGTTTATTGTTTTGCTAGCAAAGGAGACCCACAGGGGATTCCTGTCCCAGAGGCTGTGATTCTGCCCATCAAGGGGAGCAGGGGGCTTTTAAAGAGGTGGTTCAAGGGCACATTCCACAGTTCTCTGTTCGGGGTGGTAATCTACTTGTTAATTGGGGAGATAGTCCTTTCTGAGATCTTCTAGTGCCTTCCCCAAAGTCTGGATTATTTCATTCCTGTGGTGGGTGTGTGCTCAAGGACAGATCACTCTGCCTAGGATGAGGAAGAAAGGAAACCCTGTCCCTGCTGAGATTAGGCTGGGGGAGAGATTAAGGAGGAGCAGGGAGAGAGGAGGAAAAAGGAACGTGTCCATTTAAAAACTAAGTCTCAGTGATAGAGAAGAAAGGGCTATATCCAAAGTATAAAGTGGACCACGGTTACACTAGGGATGGAACCCAGGGACTCAACCACTGAGCCACACCCCCAGCCCTTTTTATTTTATTTTTTATTTTGAGACAGAGCCTTGCTAAATTACTTAAGGCCTTGATAAATTTCGGAGGCTGGCTTTGAATTTGTAATCCTCCTGCCTCAGCCTCCTGAGTTGCTGGGATTACAGGCATGCATCACCACGCCTGACTCTCACTTTTTTTCTGATTATAATTGATATTTTGCTGGTAGAAAAAAATATTAAACAATGTAGATGTATATGAGAGTAAAAAGGAAAGAAACTCTGTAATGCCTCTGAATGCTGGAATATCAGCATTAACAGTCAATATCGTCTTCACTACACATACATAAACATTGGTACACGCATACACTTATACACATGTCTACACACACATATGCACACAAATATGCAAATCCAAACACATACACACATATGTATATATACATATAAATATACATATATTTAGTGTATTTTTGCACAAAAAATGGGACTATATCCAAATGCACTTTTGAAACTTGCATTTTTTTCGTGTAACATATCCATTTCTCCATGTCATTTACATTTAACAGCATCGTCCCTTTTGATGGTTGTTTAATGTCCCACTGTGGGAGGCAGAATCTTTTTTGGAGTGGGGGGTAACAAATCCCTTCTATCTAGACCTTTGTGCTATTCTCCTCCCCCATTTTGGGGCGGTGGGGATGACACTGGGAATGGAACCCAAGGCCTTGTATATGCTAGGCAAGCACTTCGCCCCTGAACTCCAGCCCCAGCTCTGTTTCTTATTATTTTAATCATGACATAGAGCTCCGCAATGAACATATATCCTGGCACATGTTTTTTTCCTAGAAGTGGAATTACTAAGGCAAACAATGCATGTCTGATGCTTTTACTCTGTGTTACCACAATTCTCTATAGAAGATGGTACAGGAATGAGTTTAAAGGAAGCACCCATTTTCCCACATTTTTGCAGCATTCAAAATTTCATCCATGCCAGTGAGATAAGGTGGGAAAATGTCTCTTTGCTGGCTTAATTTGTGTTTCTTTAAATCTTGGTGACAATCCTCTTCACAGGTCTACAGATTGTTTGGATTTTGTGTGTGTGTGTGTGTGTGTGTGTGTGTGTGTGTGTGTGTGTGTGAATTGCCTAGATCTTTGGGTGGTTTTTTTATTAAGACTGTATTGCCTTAATAATTGGAACAGTAGTATAAATCTTACTTTTAAAAAATGCTTCCATCTTTACTCCATGATCTCCAAATCCAAAAGCAGAGGATTCTGCGTGAAGATCACACACACCGAGTGAACTGATGGCAGAGTCCTGGGGGGGTGGGGGGACAGCAGAAGTTCTGGTCCAGGCCAGCTTGGCTCCACACTTTGGATAGGGTTCATGCAGCATTTCCCCAGGATTCTTGGGGGTTCCACTTTCTCTTACAAGGTCAGTGGACTTCAAAATCTTAATATGAAATGGTACCCTGATAGCCCAGTATTTCTTAACCCTAGTTTGCCCTTTAGAGAAACTGGAAGAACTTTAAAAAAAAAAAAATTGGGAGATGAGGGGTACTAGGGATTGAATTCAGATGCACTTGACCACTGAGCCACATCCCCAGCCCTATTTTGTATTTTATTTAGAGACAGGGTCTCACTGAGTTGCTCAGTGCCTCGCAGTTGCTGAGGCTGGCTTTGAATTCACAATCCTCCTGCCTCAGCCTCCCAAGTCACTGGAATTACAGGCACGGGCCACTGTACCAGATAAAACTTTTTTTAAAAAGGCACTCGCTCACAATTCCCAGAGATGCTGAGTCGATGGCTTTTAAAGGTGCCCAGATGATTCTTCTGTGCACAGCCACATTCTCCATCATGCCCCAGGCACCTCAAGGATGTCTCTGGAAGGCAGCAATGCCCACCACTACACCACCAACACAAGGAGGTCTCCTAGGGCCACAGGTGCTCCAGGAATCCCTGAGAGTCCTTGATGCCTCAACTCCAAATCTGTAGAGTAGAATACCATGCAACCATAAAACACAGCAAGGTAACCTGCATGTGCCAACTGTGAAATTTCCTACGATGCATATTTAATGGAGAAAAACAAGTTACTGAACATCATATACTATATATGATCCTTCTGTTTTAAAAAAGCCTACATATACCTAATATATAATTTTATGTATATTTGTGCATGTATACAGACACCTGGACTCTAGGTGGTCAGTACCCTGACCACAATTTGTGGTTATGCATCCATAAAATATTAGCTCCAGGGAAGCTGGGAACTGGCCTATTCACCAGCAGAGCTCTAGAGTCCAAACATTACAGTGGTGCACACTTGTAATCCCAGAGGCTCAGGAGACTGAGGCAGGAGGATCTCAAGTTCAAAGCCAGCCTCAGCGACTTAGAGAGGCCCTAAGCAGCTCAGTGAGACTCTGCTCTAAATATTTTTTAAAAGGGCTGGGAGTTTGGCTCAGTTGTTAAGTTCCCTGGGTTCAATTTCCAGTTTAAAAATAAAATTCCCTACCATGTCATTCTCCATTGTATTTGTTAAAAGACAGACAAACACATCGAGAAAGAAAAAGAGGGCTGGGGGTGTGGTCCAGTGGTGGAGGGTTGCCTGTCACCAGTGAGGCCCTGGGAAAGGAGAGAGGAAGGGAGGAAGGGGAGAGAGAAAAACAGAAACTACAAATGGAACATGTTGGAAGAAAGAAAAGCGACAGGACCCTAGCTTCCTAGCTGCCCCTCGGCCTCCATCCAAGCCTCCTATTTGGGGAATATCTCCCCAGAGGGGCCCATTGCTATAAGTGACTGAAGGGCCTCAAGTCACCACTCTCAGGATTTCCAAAATAACAAGGAAGTCAGGCCTTATTAAGGCAGACCCCACCAGCCATCCATTGAATTTGATCCCCGAAGGACTCGTTTGACATGCAACAGAATGTGAAGGCGTTCTGTTTGGTATTTTAAAACAATCTGCTAGTTGTCAACACTAAAAATCTAGAAATTACTTTATACCTCACCCGTCGGTGGCAGAGTGCTTACCTTGCCTGTGAGGTTCTGGGTTCTGTCCCCAGCACCACAAAAAGAACCAAAAATGTGGGGGGGGGGGAGGATTGCAGAGTTGTTAGAGTCTCACTTTTGCAACTTTAATTGATTGAATATTCTAAACATTTTTTTTATTATGAAATAAAACGGATACAGAAAAACGTATGGTTCAATTCTCCAAGGTGAACACCACGGAAACAACAACAACAGAAACCCCAAAGCAGCCACCTTTGCCAGCCGCTCAGCAGTGCCCTACTCCACGTGCCCGTGTCCAGCCGCACCGCCCCTCCTTCCTGCGGCAACAGCGACTTTAGCCTGACTTTGACCCCAGACCCTGATTGCATCTTAACCCAAATTGGCTGCAGCGGGCCGGGTGGGTGCTTGGGGCAGTGTCCGGGCCGGTCTCCCTGCGCCCACGCCGTCTGCTCCCCACTCCCGGATTGCACAAGGCACTCTAGGCCCGAGGACCCCGGGGCACGCGCGCAGTCCTCATCCGCTTTCGAAATGCAGCTTTATGCAATCCTAGCAGCCCGAGCTTTAGTTCCCCCACCCCCAAAAGAGAAGCGAAAGAGGATGGGAAACCCGCGGAGCGACCTCCAGGACAGCGGCGCGGTGCAGGCGGGGGCGGTGGGGCGCAGCGGAGCGCGGGAGGGAGCTGCCGGCAGAGCCTCCCCCCCAGCCCCCCAGGCCTGCGCAGCCCAGACGCTGGCGAGTGGCCGTGGGCTTAGACCCGTGCTGGGAGCAGACGCGTCCTGCCGGAGGCACTGGAAGCGAGAGAAGGGTTTTGACAGTCCAACTAGCAACACCTAGCTGCCATTGCGCACCTTTCCATAGTGTTAACTGACTCTAAATTGCTTGTGACACCCAGGCATGGGAACCTGACCCTTCCTCTTCTGGGAGGAGAGCCTGGGTGTCATACCCCGGCCTCTTCAGCTTCCCCTCTGCTCCCTGTCTGGATCCTCCCTCTCTGCATCCTCCCAGGCCTAACCCCTATAACAAGGAAGTCAGGCCTTATTAAGGCATTTTAACACTAATCGGCTGCAGGCCAGGCCGGGTGGGTGTTGAAAAGCATCACAGAGCCCAGGGGCCCGTGGCCCACAGCTGTAATCCCAGTAGCTGGAGAGGCAGAGGCAAGAGGATCTCAAGTTCAAGGCCAGCCTCAGGTTCACAGGTTTGAGTCCCAGAACCTGCCCCTCAACACACACACACACACACACACACACACACACACACACACACACACACAAATAATTTTTCTTCAGTTTAGTTGTCAATAATGTAAGATTAGTATCACACATAGTATTTGGGTCACTTGCCTGCAGGGTGGCACACGGTCAAGTTCTTAGATGGCCCACAGGAGCTCTTTTGAGTTCTTGACACTGAGATCCGGCTCTGAGTGTTTGAAGCCAAGGAACTGCATCAGTGTGCAACTCGGAGCCTGGACCAGCACAGGCAGGAGGGACTTTGCAGTCAGGAACGCCCAGACTCCAAAGCCTGTCCTTGCTCCCAGAAATGTCACGCTGGGCTCTATGGTGCTATAGGTGCAGCCTGTCAGACATTTCAGGGCCCTGCCCCTCACTGTTGAGGGCTCCTCATTCGCCCCCCTTTGGAGGTGCATTCCTCAGGGTGAAAGTCAAGGCCATTTTCCGACTTCCTTGGGGCCTGGCCCTGACCTCTCTTCAGCCCTCTTCCCTCTCTTTGTGCCATAACCTGACACCATCCCTGCCTCTGTAACCCAGTCCCACCTCCATGGGTGGCTCATCCTCTGACGCAGGCCCCGGGATCCCCTGTCTCCCACCCCCAGGGACCCACTTCCTTCGGATGCCCGTAAACAGGGTGCTTTGCCCATGAGAGGACTTTGCACACGCCTCCTCTTTCACACTCTGGTCAGGAGCCAGGCATGGGAACCTGACCCTTCCTCTTCAGCCTCACCCTTTCCCACGGCTCCTCTCCCCTGACTTTCCCCAAGGAAGCCCCCTTTAGTCCCTGGGGGGGACCGACACCTCCGGCCTTCGGCTCCATTCATTCTCCTGAGGACTCAGTCTGTGAGGAGTGTGGACTGTGGTCATCGGCGCTGCCTTGGGCAGAGTCAAGAGATCTAAAACTGTCCTGCCCCTGGGGACTCCCAGCTCTACTGGGGAGAAAGCCCCACAAACTGGCAGAGGAAGAGGAAATTCTGGCTGGTGAGTAGGGCCTGCAGCGTCTTCCAGGGGTCAGGGAGGGCTTCCTGGAGGAGGCAGTATCTAAGGTGAGAAGTGAGGGGCAGGTTAGCCAGGCAGACGGGGTCAGGTAGGGGAGTCGGCTCCAGGTGGAGGAAGAGCATGTGCAGAGGCTCTGAGGAGAGAGGCCACCACGCCATCCAGGGCCCTGCAGAGACCTGAGGCTGGTCCTGGCGGAGGCTGAGAGCAGATTCAGGAGTCTGGATACTACATCCCCTACTGTGACTAGCTGTCCCAGGTCCTCCAGGCCCTGACATCCTGCAGCTTCTTGAAGACAAGGTCAGACAGGCTCTATTCAGCAAGCTTGTCTGACCTCCCCAGCAAGCGCCTGTAGACAGGCCAGTGCTTTCCCAGCCCAGGGCTGTGGACATAGCCAGGGCCACCATAGGGGACTGGCCTGAACCTTGCAGGGTGCTTACTGGGGTTCCTGCCTCAGTTACCCACCAAGGGGTCTGTGGTGTGCTGCTGAGGGCCATTGCCAAGTAGGATTGACGCATCGAAATTTCCTTGCCAGCGTATCCCATGTTGCTTAGAGGACATTCGCTGGGACATTGCATGTATGCTTTAGTAAGGTGACCTTGCTCAAGGACCAGGGCGGATCCGGGTTTAGAGCTGATCAGGTTTTAGGGAGTATCCCGTCCTTGGGTTTAAGACAAGTTTAGGGCAATATGGGTTTTAGGGAAGTTCGAGGTTGAAGATTATTGCTGCTGGGAATAGGGCGTTGCTGCTGGGAATAGGGCGTTCCTGCTGCCTGAGTTCTCGTGGAATGGAGAAAGTATTTGGGACGTGAATTGTGCGGGCAGATTTTAGATTTCCCCAGAACGTGTGTAGAGGCCGGTGTGAGTTCGGGAATAAAGAATTGCTGTTTGAATCTACAAGGTGTGGGGTGGCTCGTGATCTTGTGCCCAGCCAAGACATTGGCAGTGTGCAAGAGGTCCTCGGCTCCGCAGGGTAGTCCAAGGGGCTCCAATGGGTGGAAGCATGCGGGGTACTCGGTGAGTCCGTTTGGGTGGGTCCAGCAATGCGGGGGGGCCCTGCCGGCATTTGGGTCAGAGCCTGGGAAGATGGCGCACTGTGGGGTGCTCAGAGCTCCCGGAGACTGAAAAGCCCCCCAGGTGTCCCCTCCTGGTTTCCAATGGCTTTTCTGAGACTCTGTCAGCCACCAAACCTCCTTTCCTACCTAGGAAACTGTGCTGGGGTGTGTTTGTTTCTTTCTTGTGCAGATTTTGAAACATACCCTGGGCACACAAATGAGTGGAAGACTGTACTTTGTTGGCTACGAACCTTCACGGAGAGATTCCACCATTTCAAAGAAATGACATTGGGCTGGGAGGTAGCTGGGCGGTGGAGGACACGCCAGGCCCTGGGGCTGATCCCAGCCACAAAAAGGAAAAAGAAAGAAAATCAGAGCCCTGCCAGCGGCTTTCTTGTGATTCAAGTCCCCAAACAGAGTCCTTAAGACCATCCATGTGTGTGGCGGGCACCTGTGACATAAGTGGCTGCCAGCTTCAAGTCTGCTATCAAGAGGCACGTAGGTTGGTGATAGATTACTTACAACTTTCTCTGTATTTTTTTCCCTCTTTTTAAAAATATATATATATTTTAGTTGTGGAAGAAAATTTATTTTTGTTTATTTTTATGTGGCCCTGAGGATCGAACCCAGGGTCTCACACAAGCAAGTGCTCTGCCGCTGAGCCACAACCCAGCCCTGTATTTTTTTTCTTTAAATATTTTAAATATCTTTTCTTTAAATATTTTAGTCGGGGCACTTGACTGACTTTTGAGGTTGAATGTGTCATGGGTGCATTCTCCTAGAGTCCCTAAATGCCTTTCCTGACAGCAGGAAGACAGAACTGGCTTTTCACTGTGAGGACGTTTGGTGACTCAGAAGCCACTCTGGTGAAACTGCTGGAACCTCAGCAGAAGCAAGGCCCCACACAGGGCTGGTGGCCCCACACAGGGCAGGTGGCCCCACACAGGGCAGGTGGCCCCACACAGGGCTGGTGGCCCCACACAGGGCTGGTGGCCCCATGTTCTGCAGAGACACACTGGCGATGCCAAGATGTAGTAAGAAAGCACTTTGGTTGTGTCTGAGCCCCTGAGTCTGTGTGTCTGGGTGTTCTGGTGAGGGAATGTGTCAGAGCTGGAATAGGAGGTGTTCCCAAAGCTCCTGTTTACATAGGAATGTCTGGAGGTGACATGGTTGGACCGTGAGACCTGCAAACAAATCCATCAGCCCACGCTATCTAGGATGGACGGGCCGCGTGGTCCCTGTGAGCGGGGGCTGTGGCCGGGAGGCCTGCCCTGGAGAGGCCCATCTAACCTGCAGCCCCTCTCCCCCTCTCCTGCGCCTCTCCTCCCCGACGCCCTTCCACCAGGATGTCCTCATCTTGGGCCCAGAGCAGTGGAGTCTGCCCACCATGGACTGAACGTCTGAAAGCACCAGCAAGATCAGCGTTTCCTCCTCTAAGTTGTTTTTGCCAGGTATTTTGGTCACCGTGACAGAAAGCTAACTGACACAGAATAGGAAGTGCACAGGAAGCACTTCAGCTTCGGGTCAGAGTCAGAGTTGAACTGGCCTCTGCCCAGGGAGCGCCATTTTTACCTGGAAGAATGACTGACCGACCACCTGACTCATGGAAATGGGGGGTGTTTTGCAGACAGATGTTTTCTCAAAAGGGCGAGAAGCAAGCCACTTCTCCCAGGAGAACAAGTGACAGGATTCATTGCCAATGATAAAGCTGCGGATTGAAAGGGAGAATTGGGAGTTTGGGAAAACTCATGTCCACCACAATAAGTTTGGCAATTTCCCAGTGTTTCAAGACGCCGCTGAGGAGACGGACACTGGTGTCCATGAGAAATGACACCATGCGAGTGTTGACACCATGGAAGGACATGTCATCTCTTGGAATATCCGTGTGATTTCATGGACTCAGATTCTCCAGATGGCTGAAACACGATGCTGTCAGGCCAGGGTCAGGTAAAAGATCCACTCAAAGGACAAGAGAGGGGCATGCATTGTCATGGGACAGAGCACACAATGTCCACCATGTCCTTCTGGATTCCTCCTGGCAACCAATCTATAAGAAACACATCTTTAGGGCTGGGGCTGGGGCTCAGTGGTAGAGCACTTGCCTAGCATGTGTGAGGCCCTGGGTTCGTGTCTCAATACCACATATAAATAATAAAAAATAAAGATCCACCGACAACTAAAAAAATATTTTAAAAAAGGTAAAGAAACCAATCTTTTTAAGAAACTTGGTGCAGCATCAAGCTACAAGCATCCGAAAAGAGTCTTAAAATACTCCTCTTTCCCAACTGTGTGTTTGTGTGAAGTTGGTTTTTTTCCATTGAAACAATAAATTGCCAAAAAAACCCAATAAATTGCAAAAAAAAAAAAAACAAAAAAACAATAAATTGCAACAGACTGAAAGTGGAAGTAGAGATAAAGACCAACATTCTATTAAGACAGTCTTCTTTGGTTTGTATTTTATTTATTTTTGTGGTTCTGGGGACTGACCCCAGGGACTCTCTGTCACTGGGCTGCACTCTTGGCCCTTTTTATTTTTTAATGTTGAGACAGGATCCCACTAACTGGTCCAGGCTGGCCTTGAATTTGCAGTTGCCTTGCCTCAGCGTCTCAATTATTGTTACTTTTTGATAAGTTGATTAATATTTGGGTCCTTAAAATTTTTTTAAGATTGTAACAGTGGCCCAAGATCCAAAAGTCTGAGAACCCAACTGATCAACACATACGAAAACAGGAAGGGAACACTTCAAGATCCGTAGTGTGAAGAAGGACACGTTGGTCTATGTCTTCATTCCTCGCAGGGTGGCTAAATAAAAACGACAGACATGTGGAGCCATTGGAACCATCACACCCTGTGGCTAGGAATGTAGCTACATGGTGTATCTACCCAGGAGGATTGAAGACACATAGCCAACACCCAAACTCATGCATAAGCGTCCATAGGAGTATTATTCCTAACAGTCAAAAGTAGAGGGACCCGGCGTGGTGGTGCACGCCTGTAATCCCAGCAGCTCAGGAGGATCCCCAGTTCAAAGCCAGCCTCAGCAATTTTGTGGGGCCCCTGAGCAATTTAGTGAGAAACGGGCTGTGGATGTGGCTCAGTGGCTAAGCACCCCTGGATTCAATTCCTAGCACCCCCCCTCCCAAAAAAAAGAGAAAGGGCTCGGATGCCAATCAGCTCATGAGTGGATACAATGGGGTATGGAATAGAGTTTTGCAATAAAAAGGAGTGAAATGCTGATTCAGGCTGCAACATGGTTGAGCCTTGAAAATACAGTGCCAAGGGGCAGAAGCCAGGCACACACAGTGAACCACATATTGTATGATCTGTTTACGGGAAATGTCTGGAAGAGGCAGAACGCAGACTGGAGACAGATCTCTAGAGGCAGAAGTCAGATTTGTGGCTGCCGGGGCCACACATAGGAGCATAACAGTCTTGGGAGGGGGGTTTTCCTTTTGAGAATGATGACAATGTTTTGAAACTAGATTTTGATAATCTTTGCCCAGCTCTATCAATACACTAAAAACAGCCAGGTGTGGTAACTCATGCTACCATATGACTAAGGGGCTGAGGCAGGAAGACCCCGGGTTCAAGGACAGCATAGGCAATTGAGCAAGACCCTGTTTCAAAATAAAAAGTAAAAAGGGCTGGTGAGGTACCTCATGGCTTCAACGCCCAGTACCCACCAGAAAACACCCAAAACATTTCATTCCTCTTTATGGCTGGGTAATTTTCCACACAAACAATGAATGATACATTTTTTAAAGGATTAGGTGTATAGTAAGTGAATTCTATCTCAATAAAGTTGCATTAAAATACAGAAATTTACTTTTCAAAAGGCTGGAGTTGGGTGAGAAAACCTATTGGACGCAAGTGTTGATGACACTGTCCTCTAGTGGCCACGCTAAGCATAGCACCAGGGAGGTGAGGATGTTGTCACTTGCTATCATGAGACTGACCACCAGAGGGCAGAAAAATACAACATTTACTGTGTTAACAAGGCAGCCCGTTCTCCAGGTTGGTCCTACATATCCTTCACGTCTATGTACCCTGGTGCCTAGGCACTGGGGCAGAGGGGGAGGAAGAGCCAGACCTGGCAGGGGTGGCCCAGTGACCATGCCTGAAGTGCCCCCATGAGCAGGCTTAGCTGTGTCTCCTCTGGCTAGGAAGAACACAGCCCTGACTCCTAAACCCAGAGACTGAGGACACAGAATCAGGCAGCAGTTTTTGGATGTCTCTGGCCATAACTGTGCTTGACTCTGGGAAAATGTGACATATACAAATCTTGCAATCTCTAGTATACGCCTAATAAAACCATCTGCCCACTCATTTGATGGAGAAAAGACACTTGAGCACATGCAAAGAGCCAGGGGCTGTCCTGCTCCCTGAGGGCCCCAGGCCCTGCCCACTCGGGACCTCTAATGCAGCAGAGAGTCAGGCCTGGATGAAAACTCCACAATAAACATAGTGAGAATCAACGTTCGGCTGGAGGCTGTGGAGGGCACGGCCCAGGCAAAGGCCTGGGGGTGGGCAAGCTTGATGTCCTCTAGGACAAAGGAGGCTGGTTGGGCTGGGAAATGATGGAGCCCTTAAAAGGAACGGAGTGCTGACACCCGCAGGGCATGGGTGACTCTGGAAAGCATGATGCCAAGTGAAAGAAGCCAGTTACAAAAGGTCGCAAGCGGTATGATTCCATTTATAGGAAACGTCCAGACCCGGCCAATCCAGAGACAGAGTGCAGACTAGTGCTGACCAAGGACAGGGGCGGGGGACAGGGAGGAACTGTTTAATGAGATCAGAAACTTTTGGGATAGTGGAAATGTTTCAGAACTAGACATTGTGAATGAACTGAAAGCTACTGAATTGTGTGATCAGCCAGGCACCGTGGAGCAAGCCTACAATCCCAGCAACTCAGGAGGCTGAGGCCGGAGGATTACCTGTTCGAAGTCAGTCTCAGTAACTCAGTGAGGCTCTAAGCAACCTAGTGAGACTGTCCCCAAATAAAAAATGAAAAGTGTTTGGGATGTGGCTCCTTGTGTTCAATCCCTGGTACAAAAGAGAGCGAGAGGTGGCGGGAAAGGGAAGGAATGACCAGGAAATGGACAGGGTGGGGCAGCACTGGGAGTCCACAGGGCTGAGAAGCCAGCAGAGGAGTCTGGATTTTTTTAAATTGATGCATAATAATTGCACATAGCAATGGGGCACAGAGTGATATTTTGATTACATGTATATGATGTGTAATGACCAAATCAAGGTATTTAGCATATCTATTATGTTCAATGCTTATCATGGTGAGAACTTTCAAAATCTTCTCTTCTAGTTATAAAATGTCACCCTTCTATAGTCACCCTACTGTGCTATAGGACACCAGGACTTTTTGCTCCTATCTAACTAAGGATGTACCCGTTAACCAGCCCACCACCACCACTCCCATCCTCCCACCCTTCTGGGCCTCTGGAGTCACTATTCTACTTGCTGCTTTTATGAGACCCACTACTGTGTGTGTGTGTGTGTGTGTGTCTGTGTGAGAGAGAGAGAGAGAGAGAGACAGACAGACTAGGGATCGAATTCAGGGGCACTTAAACACTGAGCCACAGCCCCAGCCCTTTTTTGTATTTTATTTTAAGACAGAGTCTCACTGAGTTGCTTAGAGCCTTGCTGAATTGCTGAGACTGGCTTTGAACTTGCGATCCTCCTGCCTCAGCCTCCTGAACTCCTGGGATTGCAGGCGTGTACCACCATACCCAGCTATTTTATTTTAAGACAAGAGCACTAAGTTACCCACGTTGGCCTCGACCTCCCGTGAGCTGGAATCCCAGGTGTGGGCCCCGGCATCTGGCTGGGATCGATGGCTTCAGCTTCCACATATGAGTCAAATTACGCCACCTCTGTCTTTCTGAGCCTGGGTTCTTTCACTCAACATGACGTCCTCCGGGTTCATCCACGTTGCTGTGAACGCCAGGAGTTTGCTCTCCTTTATGGCTGAACAGCATCCCACCGTGTACTTATGCCACCTTCTCTTTTCCCACCCCCTGGACGGACACCTGGGTGATCCCACATCCAGGCTGGTGCAGATGTGTGGGGACCGTGCCCAGCAGGGGGATTGCTGGCTCAGGTTTGGATTTTGTGCTCAGGAACGAGGACGCCACTGAAGGTTGAAGCAGATGGGTACAGAGTGACTGCTAGGTGAGAAGAGGTGGCATGGGGCCTGGCAGTCCAGGGACGTGGCAGGGGAGGTGGGGAGACACCAGCCCTCCTGGCGTCTCCTGGCTGTGCTCAGATGCGAGGTGCTGGCTCTGAGATGAGGAAGAGGCTCTGAGCCCTCAGGAGACGGTGAAGGGAAGGAAATGGCTTCTCACCCAGAGCCTCCAGGGGAACGCAGCCCAGGGAGACCCACGCTGGGCTTCTGGCTTCCAGAGCCGCCAGGTCATTAATTCGTGTTCCTTTAAACCACGACATCTGTGATGGTCAGTTATGGCGCCATAGAAAAGGCGGGCTCCTGCCATCCCATTCCTCAGGGCCTGGGAGGCCCAGCAGCCTCCACCCCAGCCTCCCTCCTGGGAGAACTCTTTGGCCAGACCCCGACCCGGGCACACCAGCGCCTCCCCTGCTTCTCTGTTGAGTCTCCACCAAGAAGGCCCAGCTTCCTGCCCGTGGGCCCAGGCCTCAGGGCCTCCAGCCTGGCTCAGAGTCTACCGGACCAGCCTGGGCCCAGTAGCCCGCGGGGAGGCCCTCTCCCTGGAACCCACTGGGCGGGGCTCGCTGCACCTCGTTGTCCAGGAGGAGAGGGTGAGTGATGCAGCCTCCCATCTGGGGGACAGAGACCCCGGAGGCCAGGGGTCAGGAGGCCTGGCACCTCTCCAGGCCTTGGTCCAGAAGGGCAGGCCGACTCCATCCCTGGACTTGAAGGGCTTTTACTTGATGGGGGCCCTGAGGCCCCTCCACCAGTTGTCCCAGTTGCCCGTGTCGCGTGCTCGGGGACCTCTGAAGGCGGCCATGCTGTGGCGGACAGTGCCTCGTGCATGCAAAGCTTGCTGTATACACTTCTCTTTTCTGCCCCAGGACTTTCTCCAAAGCTGGAGATGCCATGGGCCCCTGGTGGGTGCAGCCCAGTGGGGGAGAAGGCTAATCCCAAGGCTGTTCTTGACCCTGCAGATAGGAGGGGGGGGGCGCCCCAGCTTCCTGCCCCCTGAGGGGCCACTCTGGGTCCCTGTGTAAGGGGACACAGCACCCTCAGCCACACCTTGCCGTTAGTTCTTCCTCCTTCCCTGTCACCCCCTCTGGGGGGCAGAGCACCCCCAGTCAACTCCTGCACCCAAGTCCTGGCCTCAGGCTCTGCCTTCGGTCAGAATAAGACACACAGGACCGATGGCCACCCCAAACCAGGGCGGTAAATAGCAGAGGGAGCAAAGCCAACCCGAGCCTCACAAAGTCCCTTCCACCACAGACAAGGCAGGGGACAAGTTCAGATTACAGAAAACCAAGTGTAGCCAGGAAACTGACCGGTGGGGTCGTGCATGGGGGATGGCGGAGATGCTTTGGGGGAGGAACTGAAGGAATCTGAACGGCCCCTGGGGCGGAGGCTTGGTGATGTTGTTGAACTGATGAAGCTCTTGGGTGTCGAGGATTCTGGGAGTCTGTGGGACGGCAACTTTGTTCCCAGGAGATCCATGTTTATGAGTGAAGTGTTACGATCCACTTTCAAATTGTCAGGAAATAGAGGTGGGCAGAAGGAGGGAGAGCTGCCGTCCCAGAGCCCAAAAGTCACCAGCCACGGGGCGCACGTGCACAGTTTCACATGGATGGCACCTGCGGCTCAGGCTGTTTTATATGGTCTTGGCTCCTCAATAATGACACCAATGTCTTTTGGATCAACAGAGACTAGCATGGTCCTTTTTGACAGCTACATAGTTTTCCATGGATACATGTAGTTTGCTATCCTAATCTGGGTTCAGACTATAATCAACACTGAGCAGAGTCCTCTGGCAAGAAGCTTGGTGCACTTTACCAGTTACCTCTTAGGGAACTGCTGCGTCCAAGGGATGCCTCAGGAATACCCCCTACACATTTTGGAGGGTAATCTTCTGGATCATTCTACAGCAAGCAAAAGAAAAGAGTTTCCCAGTTTCCTGGGTCCCAGCCACCCAGATGCTCTTCTGGAAGCAAGGAATGCTTTTGGCTTCTAGGAAGTTCTTCCAGGATAATCTGTGCTTCTGTATGGAGAGGTGGGTGCGTGTTCCTCCCCAGCCCATTTTTTCTTTCCTTATTTCCTTCCTTTCTTTTGGTTTCGGGGATTGAGCCCAGGGCTGCCCTACCCCTGAGCTCTGTCCCCAGTCCTTTGAGGCAGGGCCTCACTAAGTTGCTGAGGCTGGCCTCGGTTTTTGCAATCTTCCTGCCTCAGCCTCCCGAGTCACTGGGATCACAGCGGGGTACCCCTGCGCGGGCTCCCAGCCCACTCTCTCCACAAGTGACAGCCTTCCATGTTCACTGTTGTGCCCTTTTAGCACATTTAAAATCTTTTCTTTAAGATTAATAAGACACAATATTATGTTTATAAACAGGCCTCAAAACACTATCAATATCTTTTTTTTTTTTGTAACCAGGACTCAAAGAGGGGAGAAAAGTGAAATAACAGACACTATAGAATTTCACATCCTCTTTCTTTTCCAAATCGTCTCTGGTTAAGTGGCTTTGGAGGGCAGAGACTGGGGCAGAGGGAGTGGCTTTGCGGCCACCTAACTGCGGGGAGCCACAGCAGAAGGGAGCTTGCCCCCAATGACAGCCAGGGTCACATCACCAGGCTCCAGAGGGAGACACTGCCCACCCCCCGCCTGGCCCAGGGTTATTTGTGTCCATCCCAGTCACCAGTTGTCCTGGCTGCCCTGTCATTCGGGACCCTCGGACGGCAGAACTGAGCGTGGGGTGTGAAGCAGGCCCTCCTGTGGTGTCCTGTGGTGTCCCTAGTGGGAGGGCCGCAGAAGAGCCCCTCACCTCACCAGCCGCTCCCACGCCTGCCTCCCGCCTGTCCCGAGTGTCCCGTGTAGGAGGCGCAGGCAGAGGGATTAGAAGGGAGTGGTGGGCGCCTGGGGTGTTTCTGAGCATGGCCCCCAAACCCATTTGGAGTACCCCAGGGTTAGGGTCACTGAAGTGGCCGCCCCTCTGTGAAACTGCATCCCACCAGCCTGAGTGGTCCAGGCAGGGTCCAGTTCCAGGACTGTCACGACAGCCAGATGGGCCCTCAGGCTCTCGTCAACCCCTGGGGGCATTCTGGTCACCACGGAAGCCAGGCCCCTTGCCTTTCTTGTAATGACATCGCTGGACAGCATCCCACCGGTTCAGAAGTCCTGCTCAACTTGGAGAGAGGCTGAGAGTAGGTTGGGGTCTCCGGGGCCACAAGGCTGACCTGTTGACCCAGTTTCTGGTCAGGATCCCAGAAAAGGAAAAAAATACCAGGATTCACTCATTTGGCAGAGGAGCTGGACCCTGTGCTCAAGGCTGAGAGTAAGGGACTGCAGAGCTGCGGGTCCATGACCACAGGGATCTTCAGTATAGACTGATCCAATGTCCCTGTTGTCCAGATAGGGAGACTGAGGCCAGAGAGGGGAAGCAACTTTCCACAAGTCACACAGGATTCCAGAATCAGGATGGGAGGGTCTCAGGTTGGATTTCCTGGAGCAGGTCCTGAGTCCAGAATCAGTGGACGTGGTTATCTGGGATTATTGGCCCAAGGAAGCCGGCAGGGAGTGGGGAAACGGGCTTGGGATGCAACAGGGGCCAACAAGACGGGTGGCAGGCCAAGCAGCATGGGAACAGGAGCTCTGCTCTGGGGCGGCCTGGGGCACCCTCAACCCTGTCCCAATCCAGGGCCGGAAACTACAGCGCCACGTGACGGGCTGCCCAGGAGGACGGAGATTCCAGGCCCTTCCAGGGCTCCCTCAGAGCACAGGCCACGCAAGTCCTGGCAGCCCAGGGCCGTCCTCCAACAAAGGGGTGCCAGCGCTGGCCCAGCGGGGAGCGCACTGGGAGAGCTGTGCCCAAAGGTGGAGCTGGGGGGTTGGGGGGAGAGTGGAAAGTCAACCTCAGCTGCACCAGAGGTCATCCAATCATCTGCTCATTGTGGGAGGAAGGAAACCAAGCCCAGAGAGGGCAAGTGATTTGTGCCAGGCTACACAGCTAGGTCACGGGAGGGCCGGGGCCGGGGTTGACCCGACACCAATGGCTTTTCCATCATACTCAGATGTTTCCGCCGCTAAGCTGCCGGGAATAAGGTGTCCAACCAGGAAGGTGGAAGAGGACACTCTGAAGCCAAGAGGAGGTGGGCGATGCCAGGACGCTCCCTGGCAGGTCTGACTCCAACTGATGGGCCGGCTTGAGCAGCAGCTGCCTTCCAGAGAAGCTCAGAGAACTCGGGAGACCTGGGGCTCCTCCAAGCGCACGGCCCAGCGTATGTGCAGAGGCCAGGAGGCAGCAGCGGTACTGGAGCCTAGAGCGGTCAGCTTTGCCCTGGACCTCAGGGCTGACCGGAAGGGAAGGGCAGTTCTCAAATTAAATAACACACGTCCTCTCCGCTCCATCTGCCAGGCCCAGCCCTCTTCACCTGCCTTCTAGACCATTCCGAGGCCCTGTGCACCTCCTGCCTTCCCCTGCACAACTGGGCAGGGCCTTGGGCTCAGGAGAGGCCTGTTCTTGGTTTAATATTCTGCTGCTGCTTCTGTCTTGAAGTTCCTAATCATTTGTGAATGAGCATCCCACCTTTTTTGGGGGTGGTGGTACTGGGGATGGAACTCAGGGCCACTCAACCACTGAGCCCGTTCCCAGCCCTTCTTTATATTTTATTTAGAGCCAGGGTCTCGCTGAGTTGCCTGGCTCCTCACTGTTGCTGAGGCTGGCTTTGAACTCACGATCCTCCTGCCTCGGCCTCCTGAGTCACTGGGATCACAGATGTGTGCCACCACACCAGGCTTAGAGGTTCTTACAAAGCACAGAGGACAGATGTTGGAAGGTCAGGGACAACCTGGGCTGGGAAGGAGTCAGGGACTTGCTACGGCAGGAGGTCTGGAGCCCTGCGGGGCACGTGGAGGAGGCTGTGCCACTGGCCTGTGCTACAGAGAGCTGGAACCCGGGAGGAGGAGCTGCCGGGGGAACAGGGACTGAACGTCCCACTTCTCACTACTCACCACCTCCAGTCGGCGCCTCCCCAGGCGAGCCCCACAGGATGCCAGAGCACAGGAGCCCAAGGAAGGCAGTCTCGGGGGTCCACCCCCCAGAAACGGAAGGGCTGAGAAAGGCTGAGATGGTAGTGGTGACTGCTGCCACACCGTCTGCCAGGCACAAGGCCAAGCACCTGGGCAGTGACGTGAGCCGTCGCCCCATCTTCTAGACGAGGAAGAGCAGAAAGGTCCCAGCCAGAGGGGTAGGACTGGCCTCTGAGCCCTGGGCTGCCCACAGCAAGTGCAGGTCTTCCCTGCCGGGCAGGGAGCCTCGGTCCTGGTCGCCTGGCTTGCAACACTCACTGTACTGTCTGCACCCGCGGCAAGCTCCCTAGCACAGGGACATGTGGCACCCGCTGTCTCTCCCGCACCCAGCAATGGAACGAGCACCTGGTAAGTATTTGCTGAATGAACGGATAGAAGAGGCTGCCTCGCCAAGCCCCTTCCCAGAGCTTTTCACTGCGCTGACAAGAACCGTTAGAGGAGGAAAGGTCACTGCCAGCTCACGGTTCCAGAGGCCTCAGTCCATAGACAGCTGGCTCCATTCCTCGGGGCTCCAGGTGAGGCAGGACATCATGGCGGAGCAGTGTGGCAGAGGGAAGCAGCTCACATGGTGATCAGGAAGCAGAGGAGAGGGAGGGAGAGGGAGAGGGAGAGGGGGAGAGGGAGAGAGAGAGGGAGAGGGAAAAGGAGAGAGGGGGGGAGAAGGAGAGGGGGAGAGGGAGAGGAGGAGAGGGAGGGGGAGAAGGAGAGGGGGAGAGGGAGGGGAGAGGGAGGGGGAGGGAGAGAGGGGGAGAGGGAGAGGGACAGGGAGAGGGGGAGAGGGAGAGAGGGAGAGAGGGAGAGAGGGAGGGAGGGAGAGAGGGAGGGAGAGAGGGAGGGAGAGAGGGAGGGGTAGGGAGAGAGGGGGAGAGGGAGAGGGACAGGGAGAGGGAGAGAGGGAGAGAGGGAGAGAGGGAGAGAGGGAGAGAGGGAGAGAGTGTGTCCACTGCCAGATACCAAATATATATCCCCCCAACCACACCCTGAATGCCCACCTCCTCTAGCCACACCCCACCTGCCTTCAGTCACCACCCAGTTAATCCCATCAGGGGATTGATTCTCTGATTGGGTTAAGGCTCTCATAACCCCACAATTTCTCCTGTAAACCTTGCATTGTCTCACACATGAGCTTTTTGGTGACACCTCACATCCAAACCGTAACATATAATTATTATTTCCCTTCTCTTCTTTTTTCCCTACCTGTGTTAGTCAGCTTTCCAACACTATGACAGAATACCAGAGAGAATCAACTTAAAAGGAGAAAAGATTTTCTTTGACTCACAGTTTCAGTCACAGTCCCTTGGGCCTGTGGTGAGGCAGAACATCATGGGGCGAGTGCAGGGTAAGAGACAGGCCCAACTCACGGCTGCTGGGAAATGAGAGAGAGAGGGAGAGAGAGAAAGGCGTGCATTACCACCTTTCAGGACAAATTTCCAGCGACCTCACCTCCTGTAACTGTGCCTCCACCATCTCCCGACAGCATCTGAACTGGGAACCAGTCCTTTAGCATGGGCATTGGGGACATGAAGATCAAAACCACAGTACTGCCCTCGGATCCTTCTCAATGACTAAGACTGCTCTGAGGGCTCTATTTCCCCCATGTCCCAAAGGCTCTGGGACTCCCTAGGCCCACTCCTAGGGGTGGGGGTGCAGGGCCCCTGCCCCCAAGCCACAGCCTAGTGACTAAGAACATGCTCTTTGGAGCCAGACCAGCTAGTGCACAGTGGGGACAGTGGTGGAGGGGATACTGATAAAGCTGGTGTCACAGGCCACCTTGGTCACTGTTGCCCTCAACGTGTCCTTCTGTCCAACCACAGCAGCGGTGACCAGTTCTGCGTGGAAGACGGTCAGCTTAGCCAGGGTGCAGCTGCCTAGCTCCTGGCCTGGCGTTCCCTCGTTGTGCTCTGGCTCCTGTGTCCTGGGCCCTCTCTGAAATCAAAGCATGAGATGTCACCGGACTCTGTGTGGCGTCCATCTCTGTCCCTTGGGTGAGCATTGGCCCATGAGAGACAGGAGCTGGTGGATGTGCTCTTCCCATTTCTCCCCTTGGTCCCACCAGCCTGGGGTACAGTTTGTGACTTCTTAAAGGATACTCTGGTGGGATAGCGCCTTCATTCAACAGTGCCCAGTGGTGGCCACCTGGGTGACACGCTCCTGCTTCACTCCCCTGGCCCCAGGCCCCCACCCCTGCTGCTTCCTAGTGAAGGACTGAACCTAAGCCCTTCACCTCAGGCGTTGGGGCTTGGAGATCGAGGCTAAGACAGACATCATCCCCCTCTTAGGCCTGTCACAGGGAAATAAGCTCATTAGCATAAGGACCCAGCTCAGGCTGGCTGTCTCCCCCGTCGGGTCTCCCCCTCCTTCTTCCCCACATCCTCACCAGTCACTCTCCTGACACATCAGAACCCGCCCTGCCTCTGTCCTTCCCCATGGCCACCACCACCTGGCCCAGGCTCCAGCTCCCCCCCTGGACCTAATGCCAGTCACGGCGACCTGCTAGAGTGCCAATGCGTCCTGCTCCTGCTCTGCCTCAAACCCTCTGGGTGTGCCCAGGGCTCCTCACACCTGGGTGCAGCCCCTGCCCCTCCTCTGCTACACAGCAGCTGCCACCCTGGGACGGCCCCTGCCTAGGATCTCCCAGCAAGCCCCGGGCCCTCTCCAGGGCCCACAGGAACAGGCTGCGATGAGGGAGCACAATATGATCCTGTAACCCAGCAGCTCAGGAAGCCGAGGCGGAAGGATTGCAAATTTGAGGCCAGCCTGGGCAATTTAGGGAGACCCTGTCTCAAAACAAAAGAATAAGAAGGGCTGGGGATGTGACTCAGTGGTAGTGTGACCCTGGGGTTCAATTCCCTTTGCTAGAAAAAAGGGAAGAAAAGAAAGAAAGAAGGAGGTAGTCTTCAGTGTTTAGTTTATCTTCTTAATTAAGGAGTCTTTATGTATTTATAGTGGCACTGGTGACCACTGGTGACTGAATTCAAGGTGCTCTGTCACCCTACCACTGAGCACATCCCTGGCCCTTTTTATTTTATTTTGAATCAGGGTCTCCTGCCAGCCAAAGTCATGGGTTCTCTGACTACAGGCCACCAAATGCCGCAGTCTGGCTGGGCACAATTCAGGAGCCACTTGTCAAAAGAAACGAACTTTATTTTTAGAACCACACACTCCAAACCACACGGCTCCTCAGGAAAAACCTTCAGAGCCCAACTGCCACCACCGGCTTCCCACAAGCCTCTCAACCTCCCCCATTCCTCCTGCTCTTGAGGCCGATTGGCTGGGTCTCCTGGGCAGAGCCAAAAAAAAAGTCCCCCAATGAGCAGCTCCGTGGTCTGAAAGGGTGGGGAAACAGCCCAATGAGCATCACTGCAGAGGAGCCAATCAGTTGGCAGCTAGAATTTTGCTGGGGCTGCTGTGAGCCAATCATCAGCGGGCAGCTGGAAGTTTGCTGGCAGCTAGAAGTTTGCTGGGGCTGCTGTGAGCCAATCATCAACTGGCAGCTGGAAGTTTGCTGGCAGCTGGAAGTTTGCTGGGGCCCCTTCGATTGTGGCTCTCAAAAGTCTCCCTAAATTATGGCTGCTGTCAATCCTCTTTTCCTTGAATTGTCTACTTATGCCATTACCAAGGCTTCATGATTAGCAGAACATACTTCTCTGCCCTGGTGAAGTTAGTTTGGGCCATAGGATTTGCTTTGGCCAGTCATCTAGAAAGAAGTTCTATTATTTTTTTTAATTTATTTTTTGTTACTGTGGATTGAACTCAGGGGCACTCAACAACTGAGCCACATCCCAGCCCTTTTTACCTATTTTATGTAGAAACAGGGTCTCCCTGAGTTGCTTAGCACCTTGCCATTGCTGAGGCTGGATTTGAACTTGTGATCCTCCTGCCTCAGCCTCCAGAGCTGCTGGGATTCCAGGCAGGTGCTACTGCACCCACTGGAAAGAGGTTTTAAATCTGCTCACGTGGTTTGGTTTATCTCTTGTACTCCTGTGATCTAGAAGAATATATTGAGAAGAATATATTCCCAATGTAAGGCTGGTGTGTAGGTCAGCAGTAGAGCACTTGCCTGGTATGTGCAAGGCCCTAGGTTCCAACCCCAGCACTGAAAAACAAAATAAATCAATAAAAAGAATATAACCCAGGGTAGCCCCTGGTCCAAGGAGAATGTGGAGCTATAAGGAGGAGACTGGAGCCCCACCAAAGCTTGAAACCTCTGACCCGGCAATGAGGAAAATGAACATTTAGTGTTATAAGCCATTGAGACTTAGAGGATGTTTGTTATGCAGCATTACTGCAGCAAGAGCTGACTGACAAATCATTGCCAAACTCAGCACAGTCCTGGGCTAAAAAAATGGTTATTGAATAAAGAAGAAAATAAGTTATTTGATCCAAAACATTTGCAGTGTGAGTCTGTTCAAGCCACTGCGCCTCTCAGGACGTGTGTTACCTTTTCTTTGCAGGGTTGCTGTGAAGACTAACTGACTAACTAACTAACATGGGCAAATATCATCCAGCACTTTGTGCTAAATAAGAGATGTTTTTCTCCCTCCTTCTCTGATCCTTGATATCCCTAAGTGGGCTCTTAAGTTATTAGGGGACAAAGGAGGCTGAGATGGGGGAGCAGTGGGAAGACAGAAGAGCTTACAGTTGAGGTGGCGCTTCAAAGTCCTGCTCTTCTTCATTTGGTTTCCTTTGTCCCCGGGAATTCGTCCCTGAATCATTGCCCCAATCATTTTTCCTGGCCCAGGGAAGAGGATTTTTCCGCATCCTGGGCTGGCTCAGTGGCTTCCTGGCCCGGGAAGAGGACAGGCAGCATTCTCCCTCCTGGAAGCCAGCTGCTAAGAAGTCTTCCACAGCGGCCCTCTGAACCGACGTGTGGGGAAGCCCCAGCTGCTCAGGAGCAGGCAGAGAGGCCACTAGAGGCACCCACATGCCACTCCTGTGAGTAAAGCCTTGGGATTCTGCAGCCCAGCCCTCCCACCCACCCCCGCCCAGTTGCCAGCTGACTACAGCAGGGTGACAGGTGTCAGTGTTGCCATACGAAGCAGAAGCAGAGGCCCCTCCCCGCCCCATCTAGCGCACCACAGAATCATGAGAAACACCGCATTTTTGTCACATCATTTGGTTTGGGGGTGGTTTTCTTATGTATCGGATAAACTAATGCATAAAAGAAATTTTATAATTGTATACGTTATAAATAATACACAATATATGTATCATTGTTCTTATTTATTTATTTTAGGTACCAGGGATTGAACTCAGGGGCACTCCACCACTGAGCCACCTCCCCAGCCCTATTTTGTATTTTATTTAGAGACACTGAGTTGCTTATTGCCTTGCAGTTGCTGAGGCTGGCTTTGAACTTGCGATCCTCCAGCCTCAGCCTCCCGAGCCGCTGGGATTACAGGTGAGTCCACCGCGCCAGGATCATTATTTTTATTTTTATTTCTGAGCCATTTGAAAGGAAGTGGGCAGAAACCATGGCTCTAAATCTTTGGAATCTCTGATGAATAAAACTTCATTTCACAAAACCACAGCCACAATTGTTGCTCAGATTTTTTTTCTCCAATTTTGTTTCTTTTTTTATTCTTGGACTAAAAGGTAGAAGAAGAATGAGGAATTGAATCATAGATAATATGTACATTTTTTTTTCCCCAGTACTGGGGATTGAACCCTGGGGTGCTCTACCACTGAGACACATCTCCAGACTTTTCCTGTTCCTTTTTTGTTTTTTTTTTTTTTTTTTGGATTTTGAAACAAGGTCTATTAATTTGCTCAGGCTGGCCTCGAAACAGCCATCCTGCCACAGTCTTCCCGCCACTGGGACCATAGGATGTACCATGGCACCTGGCCATACTTTCCCTTATTACTGTTTACTATTTCAGAATTATCTTGGCCTTTTGCATTTAAAGTTCACCTTTATTCCTGTTTTAATCAGGGAGGGCTGCCCTCTTTGCCCCGTTGTCCATCTTGGAAGAGGCATGTGGTGGGACAAGGAGGACAGTGAAGGAAGCGCGTGCCCCCTTCCTAGCCAGGCAGATTCGACAAACCCCACAAAACCCAAGGATGCCCCCACCTGCATTCCTGTCTTCTCTGACACAGATGACCACAGCTCACATACAGTAAATGCCTACTGTGCCGCAGACACTGTGAATATTGTCTTAAATAAACCTTTGAACCTCCCTCCGGGCCACCCTTTGAATTATGTAGAGCAGGACTGTATTATGAAGGCAGGATAAGATACTGGTTTTTTCCTACATTTTTTAGTTGGTGCATGTAGTTAGACGTATTGATGGGATTGGTTGTTACATACTCATAGGCGCACACAAAATAGCAACATGATGTGGCCACTATCACTCCCCAGCACTTCCCCCCTCCCTCCCTAACTCCCACCCCTTGGTCCCTTTCCTCCACTGATCTCTTTGATTTTTTAGGGGATCACCCCGACCTTTGTTTTCCTCTTTCCTCTCCAGCTTCTGCATATGAGAGAAAACATATGACCCTTAACTTTCTTTTTTTGGGGGGAGGGTACTGGGGATTGAATTCAGGGGAACTCCACCACTGAGCCACATCCCTAGCCCTATTTTGCATTTTATTTAGAGACAGGGTCTCACTGACTTGCTTAGTACTTTGTTTTTGCTGAGACTGGCTTTGAACTCGAGATCCTCCTGCCTCAGCCTCCCATGCTGCTGGGATTACCGGCTTGCACCATTGCTCCCAGCAGACCCTTAACTTTCTGAGTTTGACTTATTTTGCTTAACACGATGGTCTCAAGTTCCATTCACTTTCCTTCAAATGCCATAATTCCATTTTTCTTTATGTCTGAATAAAACTCCCTTGTGCATGTAGACCACATTTTCTGGGATAAAGTACTGTTCAAAGCTTGAGTCCTAAGGTCAGCTAGACCCTGGCTTTGAATTCTAACTCTATTCTTACTTGGCTGGATGACGTTGGCAAATTGCTTTACCCATGTGAGACTCCATTTTCTCATCATCAGACTCGCAGTTGTGTTTTCGTTTTTGCTTGTTCCTATCCAATGTTTGTCCATTGGCAGGTATGTTTTTGCAGAGTTGGGATCGTAGTGTACATTCCACTTTGTATCCTGTTTGGGTTGGTCTCTTCCCACTCCGCAGTCTCCCATGTTGTAGGTGAGGAGTTTTCCACAGAGCAGCTCAGGTCATGGTGGTTCTGGGTGCAGTTGGGCCCCTTTAGATTCCAGCCCATTCCCTGATGCAGCTTTTTTAGCTGAGGCCAGGGATACAGGAGGCAGGCTTCCAGTCCCAAGCAAGCTGGCTGAGGTCTTTTGCTCAGAAAATTTGACATTGTTACAGTTATCATTATTTATTCGGTTCCTATTCATATTTTGCCAATTTTCTAAATGATGTGTTTCATAGTTTCATAGTGATTTTTTTTTCTTTTTTTTCTTTTTTTAGTTCCAGGATCCAGTTCAGGGTGACAGAAGGCATTTAAAGGTTGTATTAGTTATGGACAGCTGTACAGCAAGTTACCCGGAACTTAAATGGCTCAAAACAATATTTATCATCTCGGTTTCTGTGGATCAGGAGGCTGGACCCAGTTCAGCGGGGTTCTTTAGCGCAGGGTCTCGCAGTAGAGCAATCAAGGGTTGGCCACACTCATCTCTGAGTTCAGGGGGGCCCACCTCTGCTTCTAACCTTATGCTGTGATTACGAGCAGGATTCAGGTCACTGCAGCCCAGTGGACTTGGGACCTCAGGTCCATGCTAGCTGTTGACTTAAAAGGCCTCGTCAGCTCCTTGAAACTCGGGCCCTGCCTTTTGGGGGGGGGGTACGGTGCTCACAATTTGGCAATTTGCTTCATGGAAAGGAAGCAAACGGAGAGGAGCCAGAGAGAATTCTAGCAAGACAGCAGTCTCTGTCTTTTGTCACCTAATCTCAGCAGCCCAGTCACTGAAATCTGCTTAACCCAGTGGCTCCTGTCTCTTTACTCTCTTCTCACCTGGCCCCGTGCTTGGCCTTAGTTGGCCTTCCGTATCATCAGCATTTTAAAGTTCCATGCCACTTATTTTTGTAAATGTCTCTTGACTTGAGAAATTGTCTGCTGGTCCCCATGACTAGACTCAGGGGTTGCATTTGGGGTGGGGACACCCACAGTGTTGTATCGTTTGTCAGGGGCTTTGTCCCATTATCCGTGGATTTCTTGGTTAAGCGTCTATAACCTAAACCCTCTGCCTTCCACCTCTAGAGGCCTGGAAAGTTCTCTTCATTCCTCCAATAGAGTAAAAAATTGAGATCAGTTCTCTTGACTGAGCTATGATGGCAAGAAGTTGAGCCTGGAGACTAATTTAGGATGAAAATTTCCAAGGTCCTGGCTCAGCCATTTACCCTGTCCCTCTCGCGGGCACACAGATGCCCTCACTGGAGGCCTCACTGCCAGCCTGAAGCCTGGGGGATGAACACCCTCACACCCTCTGCCTCCTTCTCCACCTACAGATCTCCAGCTCGTCTCCAAGCCCAGGCTGGGGTCTTCCCCCTCCACGAACAGGACAGCAGTGCTACTCAGATCTGAGGCCAGCTGTCCATCACGCTCTGTGTGCTTGGTGCCCCCTGAGGTTGTGCAAGCCTGCGGTCGGTCCTGTTCTGGAAACCCTGGCCGGCCTTGCCCCAGGTAACACACTGTGTCCCTGGCACTGTGTCCGCATGTCTGTCTTCTGCAGACAGGCCAGGACCAAGGCCAACTTACCTCTCTGGGTCCCAGTTCCCACTCTGCTCAATAAGGGATTTCTCAGCACGGCTCGGGCTCCCTGTCCCCACCTGCAGCACAGAGTCCCATTCTCTATGATCTGTTGGTGGCACAGCTCTAGCTCTTGGTCTTTGTACCTCCTGAGGTGTATCACAAACTTCCAGCAATAAAATCCCTGTACCCTAGTGGGAAAACCTTCCAGACAAGGCTAAGAGATGGCTGGGCACCGTGGCGCTCGCCTGTCATCTCAGCATCTCTGGAGGAGAAGGCCAAAAAATTGTGAGTTTAAAGCTAGCCTCAGCAACTTAGCAAGGCCCTGAGCAACTCACTGAGTCCCCATCTCTAAATAAACTATAAAAGAGGGCTGGGGATGTAGCTCCGTGGTTAAGTGTCCCTGAGTTCAATCCCGGGTTCAAAAAAAAAAAAGCCAACAGATGCAGTTCAATGTAGCTTCTTAGATTCATGAGATTGAAACACTCCCCATCCCTCCACCCCCATCTAAGAAGAGGTAGTAGAGTCCGGGGGGGCCCATGTACAAAGCTCCCCTGATTCTCACAAGTCTGACCTCTTGTCCTCGTCACTACTGCTAATAACATTTGGGTACATGGGGAAGGGATGATTTTGTTGGGAGGGAATTAAAATTGAGATTGTGTGATTGACTTTTTCTGGAATGTGTTTACTCATTTGCATCCCCCAACTGGGGAATCAAGCGTAATACTATAATAACAGGACAAATCAAACAATTAGCAACTATAAGAGTTATAATAATTTGGGTTCTAAAGACATTTTTTTCCTTAGAAGTAAAACTAGTTGTTTCATCTGAGGTAATAGCTATGGAGTCCAGTTGACCAGAAGAAAAATTAGAATTGGAAGATAATGGGTTATTTTAGATACTCACTACGTCAAATAAAATATGTCACAGAATCCAGATGACTGTAGATACATCGGGGAGACTAATGATAGTATGACTAAAGAGTAGGCGACTCATGGGGGGGATTTTATGGTTGGTTATTTCCTCACCTCTTACCTTTTCTTCCACAAGTCAGACTGTGTTTTTTATTGTATGTTGCATATAAATGTTGCATCAGATGCAAAGGTTGGAAAAAGAGGAAAACCCAGACCAGATCATGACACCTGACAACATCAACTCGAGCGGGGGATTTCTTTCTCTATAGCTTTAATGACTATGTCTGTCCTGAAGTTTGTCTGGTTATTCAGGTTTGTCCTTAAGAGATCTTGGGAATGAGACCTCTAACTTCATGGATCCTAAAACAACCACTGGCCTCAGTGTGCGCAGAATGTACGGCCTAGTTAACAGGGGGATCTGAAACCTGAATTTCCTCATAGAGGCTGAGTTTGTATTTGGGAGTTTCCAGGCTGTTTGAACGAGATGGATTTGAGCATCAGAGACCTTGTGGAAAGGTCTGGATTATTATTATGTACTGGATTATCTTTGGCTCCTTTTCACAACCATTTTGTCTACCTCTGTGCCTGAATGAGCACTAGATAAATGGATACTCTGCTTGACAGACTTCTGTCCTCTCCCAACCTTAAGACTTCCCAGCCTTATTGAAAACAACATCTGAGAATTATGGATTACCCCTTATTGTAGACTATTTGAAGACCCCCACCTACTTTGGAGACTATACAAGCTTAAGTAACCTTCTTCACAAAAACAACAACAAAACATGTCTTTTCCAGGTAACTTGAGTTTGAGTTCCCAGGGCATGGTCACTCATGTTTGGCTCAGAATCAGTTCTTATTTCCTTGAAGCAGAGTTGTTATTTTCCGCGGTCAGCTCTAAACTTGTTGGAGAGCATGCGGACTGATTCCCAGGCAGTCTTCCCTACAGGGAAGACTGGGGAGGGCTGCAGAAAACGCAGAGAAAGGGATTCAGAAAGGTTCCCCAAAAAGTGAGCTGGGGTCTGAATCCTCACCAAACCTCAGGTCTCTTTTAACAGGACACACAGTTGTAAGGAGTGGGACCAAAGCACCCAATGAGGACTTTCTACTAAAGAGCATCCAGGGTCTCACTTCCTAATCTGGAGCATTCTGCCCAGGCCCCTCCAGTCTGCCTTGGCAGAAGCCTTAGCTGGTCTGCACCCAGGTAATAATGGGGACCCTCTAACTGTTGAATCTGAGAGAAGGGGTCCTGGGTAAGCCTGGGCACTGCTCAGTTCTAACTGGTTTAGTATCTGCTGCCTAAGACATGTCTGCTATCTCCTTTCTGCATTTGTTGAGAAGAAGAGGAAAGCCAAGTACCAATGTCTAGGTTTTCCCTTTTCAGACTTTTCTTACTTCTCCTTTACAGGAAATAATTCGCTGTGTTTAAACCGCATACACTCCCCACTAAACGTCAGGACAGCTGTCTTAGGCCTTAATTAGCTCATGATGCTAAGTACTACTAGGAAGTCCCAGGAGAAAAACCCGGGGCAAGACCGAATCAAAGACTTCCTCCTGACAAGGCATTCCCGAGGATTCCAGAGAGGGACCGGGAAGTTCGGGGCTTGTGTTCTAATACTGAGCTCCTAGAGAAACTGACCTTTCTGCTCCAAACCACGCACTGCCTAGCTGGCCACTGCCCGTCCCTACTCCCCTTGCAGTCCCCAAATCAGAGGCGCCAACTGTCAGGAAGGGTCCGAAGATAATGCCAAGCATCTCTGGCTGCGTCAGCGGGCGAGGACCCTTCCAGGATCATGCCGAATTGGGGGAGTCCTGGACACGCTGCTTGCGCAAGAAAGCACAGAAGGGAGGGTGGGTGACCCGTTGCCGACTAGGATGTGGGTGCTGTGGTCTTTGGAAACCATAGTTCAGCTCCCGCTGCCCCAGGGGGACGGGAAGACCCTCCCCTGGGAGAAGCTGGCCGAGAATGCGCGCAGGAGAGAGGGTCTCCCGGGGGCGCGAGGGTAACGGAACGCGGGGGTGGGGGTAGTCTACGGCAGGGTGAAGCCACCAGGATCTCCACGCAGGCTCTCTCTTCATCTCCTCAGCCCAGGACAAGCAGCCTCTCCCAGAGGGGTGGGAATCCAAGCGGTCCCCAGCAAGTCCCCGGGGACGCGCGGTTGGAGGTGCAGCGCCCGGAACAAAGGCCCACCGAAGGGTCCTGGAGAGCGCGCCCCCCCGGAGGCGGGTCCCCTCCCCTCAGCTCCTCCCCCTGCTCCCCTTCCTCCCGCCCCAGAGGCCCAGCGGGCGCGCAGCCCCAGCATCGCCAACTTCGCCAACGGTTCCCAAGTTGCCGGGCGCGCCGGGGTGGGAGCTGGGTGGGGTGAGAACGGAGCAGGGAGGGGAGGAGGGGGAGGGCAGAGGAGGGAGCCGAGAGGGAGGAGGAGGCTGCCCCGGCTCCTAGGACACGGTTCCGGAATCCGCCACCGGCGCGGGCCGCTCGCCCACTCGGGCCGAGCGGGTAGGGCACCGGGCAGGACCGCTCGCTCGCCGGCTTGCGGCACAAGACGGCGCCCGCCTGGCGCCGCTTCCTGCCGGGCGAGCGGAGCGGCCGGGCCGCGCCTCCTCCTCCCTCCCTCCTCGCCGCCGAAGGAGGGCGCTGAGCCCCGCCGCGGAGCCGCTGCAGCCCCGGGCTACAGAGAGGAGGGCGAAGTTGCGAGCGGATGCTGCCCGCGCTGGACGCCGATCGGGGAGAGTCGGATCCGCCTTCTGCGGACGAGGCTCGGCGCAGGGGTAAGTGGGGCCCCGGAGTCCTGGAACCGCTTCCCTGGCTCGGCCGAGGCCGCCCAGCCGTGCCTTCGGGTCCCGGCGCCCGCGCCAAACTTTGCAAGAAGGCGCAGGCGGAGGGTGGGAGAGGGGCTCCCGGCTCGAGAGAAACCCCATGCAGGCGCCTCGACTCGGGGCGCCCAGATTTGCATCTGCCAGGTACCCGCGCCTCCTGGCCGCCCGAGCTCCACGCACAGCGCGTACGCGTGTAAGCGCACGCCGCCCCGACCAGGCGCGTGCAGCCAGCCCAAGGGCACACTCCGGGAGCGCCGCGAGTTGGGCTTTGAACCCAGGCTCGTCTCCATCTCTTCCAGTTCGATCCACGGTCTTTGTCTACTGCCCTCGCAGTCCCTCAGCGAGAGGGAGCCCCCAAAGTGCCAGGGGCAGGGATCGGACTGCCTGGACTTTAGTAAGTCGTGACTGAGATCCCGAGGCCGAGGAGTGGGGAAGAGAAAGCAGTCAGTGCAGATGTTTTTGCGGGTTCGACAGGAGAGGATTTGGTAGGGGCAGGTTTGGTGCGGAAACTCAGCGTCTGGGTGATGTGTCTAGGTGTGCGCAGCCCTTCCGGAGGCGAGGCCGGGAGGCAGGAGGGACTGAGCCTAAACTCACATGGGTGTGCTGGGGTCTGTGAGCAGGGTGGGAAAGCCTGCAGGCCGGCGCTGCGCTGGACAGCTGAGGGTTGATGGTGACAGGGCCTTGGAAGGAAGCAGAGACCCTTCCCCCTAGCGGATGTACTTCCTCAGAGGGACTTCCAGGGGGACAGGGTGAGGAGAGTCGAGCTATATGCATGGGGAGGAGGGAGACTCTAGGGTGTTAGAAAGACACTTATTTTCCTTGGTCTGAAGTTGTGTTTGGTTTCTGATGCAGGGCACTCTGAGGCCCGAGCATGTTTCTGGACCTGGTGCAGTTCTGGGCACAGTGGGTACTCAGTAAGTAGTTGCTTGATGGGTAACACCAACAATTTATGTCTTTTGCTCTGGCTCTGAGCTGAGCCCACTGGACTTCAGCCAGGGTAGAAATGGTCTTCCTGAAAAGGTCGGGTCCTGGGTGGCTGGAGAGAACCCTGCCTCATCTTTGGGGGAAGCAGATCAGCAGCATGTTCCACTGTGCCTGTGAGCTAGCATGGAACTTTATCATCTCCCTTTCCCAGGGCAGCAGGAAAAGTTCCATTTCTTCGTCCTGCTAAGCTGGGGATGGAGGAGGAGATGGCATGCTGATTGGCAGACTCATTGGGGTCTTAGGGGAAAACTTTCCGTGTGCAGCAGAGAGTAAGAGTAGATGCCATCAACCCTCCCACACCCTGGCTTTAGGGGAGAGGGATGGGTTAATGGGAGAAAGAGATGAGCCAGGCTAGTGGACATGTGCCAGGGTGGAGAGACCATGGGACATGTGGGATTGGGGAGCACCTGCTCTTCTTTCTGGCTCCTGCTAGCCTGGATGGAGAGAATTCTCATGAAGGGTCTCTGAGCTGTGTCTTCCAGCCAGGGCTTGGCTGGATGGAGGCAGCAGGTGGAGGGGCCGTCACAGTCCCCGTACTAAGTATTGGTGTGGATTCTTCTCTGCCAGTTGGCATGAGTTTCCCAGAGGAGCAGAAGCATCCCCTGTTCCTGGAACTGGGACTGAGAGTGCACAAAAACGTGGGGGCGGCCTAGGCATGTCATGGAAAACGTCTCACTCCCCGCCCCCTCATGAGGAGCTCTGACTAGGTGCAGTGTGCATTTCAACTTCTAAATACTGAAATTAGCAAAGCATGTAGGCAGCACTGAGGACTGTGGCCCCAGGTGAGAGGGGGAGTGCTCTGGCCTCTGGCCTTGGCCACCCCCAGATTCAAGCAACATGATACACACATCCAGTCATTTCCGCACCTTTCCATCTTCATCGTGCCTTCTGGGAAACAGGAGGATCTCATGAAGCAATTACATCCCAGCGAGGTTAGTATTTCATCTCCTTTTTACAGATTAGGAAACTGAGGGTCAGAAAAGTTAAGTCACTTTTTATAAAAGTCACGTAGCCAATGAGAGACAAGGCCAGGAGTTGAACCTGGAGAGTCTGACTCCTGACTGTGCTGTCTCCATCATGGAATTCTCCATAGCAACCAGGAAACACTCTGATGCTGCTTACTAACACAGTAGTAAGCTAACAAGGAGCCTCTTGACGGTGTCCCTTTTTCCCCCTCACTGCTGAGCCTGGGTTATACCATAGCTGTGGGAATCCGAGGCTGGGTGGTAGCTGGGCAAGGTGGCGCACACCTGTAATCCCAGCTACTCAGGAGGCTGAAGCAGGAGGATCATAAGTTTGAGGCCAGCCTGGGAAACTTAGTAAGACTCTGCCTCCAAGTTAAAAAAAAAAAAAAAAAGCTAAAATTAAAAGGCTTGGGGATGTAGCTCAGTGATAAAGCATCCCTGGGTTCAATCCTCAGTACTGCCCAAAAAAGAAAGAAAGAAAGAAAAGAAAAGGCTGGGTGGTACCAGGCTTCTAGAGCCTTCTATGTGGATCTGAAGTCAGGAAACAGTGGAGGTTTGGGGGATGGTGAATGTGGAAGATGGTATAGCAATTCCAATGAGAAATTGTCCACTGTTAATCTGAGAAATGTTGACACAGCTGTCCCTCGTGACCTTACCTCCGGTAGGGAGGAATGCCAGCAATCCATCCTCAGATAGATTCCCACCTTCCTCCCCCCTTTGGCCCTCACCAGCTTCACCTGTTACCTGGGGAAATCAGCCCTCGCCTGCCAATTCCTGTTGTCACTTAGTTGGGACCATGTCGCAGCTGTCTGTCCATTCCTGCCGTGGGCTCTGAAGAGCTAGACTCCTCTGCAATGTGTGGTCATCTGAAGAGAGGGGTGGGCAGACTGGGGACATGATAGTCACATGGTTCCTGGTTCTTGGCTGTGCTGTCACATAGTCACCCTTCAGAGGGACAGTGGTTATCTGTTGGTCTCACTGTACACATGAAGAAATGAGGCTCTGAGAGGTGTGATGGTCACCCAGGGTCAGGAGGGTAGCAGCTGCCGCCATGCTTCAGGGCCCCCAGCTGTGTTTCTCCATCTGGCTGGTGCTCTGCACCCCTGGACTGCCCCCTAGGACTGAGAAGGGTACCCCCCCCTGCCCGGCCCAGCTCATCCACCCCAGAGCTTCTGATACACGTGTCCATAGTAAGAAAAAACTGACACTCTTAAAAGGAAGTGAGGGGCATTGGGTTAGCCCAGCCCAGCTGGCCTCCGCCCACTTCACCCTGGGCTGGTTCCAAGAGTGTGAGGCTGCAGAGATCCTGGAGCCCGCTCCTACTCCAGGGCAGAGTGGACACACTGTCCAGAATGGAATCTGGGACACAGGGTACAGGGAGAAGCCGCCCCAGCTGAGGAGCAACTGCTATCATCTTTGTCCTCCCCTGGGAGGGACTTAAAACCTTGTCAGGTGGTGGGTAAAGCCCTGGGAGGGGCTGGGAGTGTCTCTGATGAGCAGTGGTACTGCAGGGGCGCCAAGGCATCTTAGCTGAGAAGGATGCTCAGAGACTGACTCTGACTTTGGTGATGTAACACAGCAGGAGAATCAGCGCTCTTCTTCTTTCCTTAAATAGAAATGGAATTTGTCACATTTTCTTCTTGGAGGCCCAAAGACCATAGGACGTGCGTGCTTGCTCACTCTGTGATGTGCGTGCAGATTCCACAGTTGGGAGTGGGAAGCCCCTAGCAGGCCCAGACAATTGGTTCAGCCTTCAGTCTCCATGGGCCCCAAACCTAGCTGGTGGCTCCTGGTCCCCTGCCAGGGTGGAGGGAGGGGGCAGCCTTGGGAGCTTCGTGTCTTTGGCACCCAAGGCCTCCTCCGCCATGCCCACCCCGCCTCACAAAGATATCTCTGTGTTGAGGGACTGTGGATTTTCTCTGGGCCCTGGAAATTTACTGGGCCTGGAGCTCTCTTTACAAAGGACCTGGAGGAAGAGGGGAAGGTCAACACCCCACTTTCCTGAGCAGCCTCTGCAGGCGCCACGGTAAACACCACCCCTCCCAGCCTGGGAGGTTCTTATTTGTGGTTACACCTGCCCCCTCCCTGGGAAGTCCCTCCCCCTAGACTTTGGGAACCTCAAAAGTCAGGACGCACACCCTCTGCGGCCAGTCCTTGTGCTGGTGGCTGCAGAAAGGAAGAACATGTGGGAGAAAAGACCTCCCCGGGGCCCAGCCCTGCTCCTTCTGGGTAAGTCCCAGTCCCCGCCCCTGGCCGGGGGAAAGCAGGTTGGTTGGTGGGTTTGACTTTGAACTTGGGGCTTTTCTCCAGTTCTGTGACATCTGAGGAAGCTTTGTATCTTAAATGTTGCTTTAGGGTGGATTTATCTGAGTGATTGTCTGGGTTACATCTAATCTGTCAAGAAACCCTCAAAAGCCATGTAACCGCCACACAGGCCTCTGATCCCAGCGGCTCAGAGGCCGAGGCAGAACGATTGCAAGTTTGAGGCGAGTCTCAGCAATTTAGCAAGACCCTGTCTCAAAATAAAAAAGTAAAAAGGGCGGGGGATGTGACTCAGTGCCCCTGGGTTTGATCTCTGCTACCAAAAATAAAAAGTATTGGTTTCCTCTGTAGGCCAACAGAATGTCAAGTTTTTTTCTTTCTTTTTTTTTCCAGTAATGGGAATTGAACCTGGGCCTGCTTTACCACTGAGATACATCCCTATCCCTTTTTAGTTTTTACTTAAGGTTGATTTTGACTATAGTCACGTCAGCTCAGGGAGAGGTGGTGACTGTGGCACTGATGGATTCCTGGGGCTCAAGCATTGTTGTACATTTTTGTGTCTTTGAGATAGGAAGCAGGTTCTTCATCACTTAGTGATGGCAGTTTAATTGGTGACTGACTCTAAACTTAGCACACAGTGAGAAGGGGAGACAGGAGCTCTGGCTGGGGCAGTTCCTCAGTGGGTTGGAAGCCAGGGAGAGACCAGGGGTCTCCCATTGTATGTGACTTTGACAAGGTGGGTCTGCAAACACGGAAACCTCTGGGATCTGGGAGGGCACTGCCTGAGGCCCAGGGTCTTGTCACTGTCCTGTTGCTGCCAGTCTGCCGGGGTTATGGGGTGAGCTATGTCCTGTACTCTTGGTAGGAGAAGGGCATAACCACGCACTCACACAACAGTGCATGTATCATCATGGACAAAAGTGCCGTGTGGCCTTGGACAAGTACTTAACCTCTCTGAGCCTCAGTTTCCCAGTTTGTAAGAGGAGAATGGTAACCGTAACCAACTGTAGCATGTGGTTGTGAGTTAATAGACATAAAGAGTCTAAAAGTGCATACAGTGAGAGCTCGGTGTGTGTTAGTGTTGCTAATCAGTCTTGAGTGCAAGCACACAGGGCGTTGTAGGGGTACCCACAAACCTGTCAGTGAATGAGATCAATACTTCGCATGCTTTGAGCCCCCGTTCTCTAAGATGCGTGGCATTCCCTATGCTAGACTCTAATTAGAATTTACTGGAAAGATAATCTCATCTTCCCACAGGAAGTTCATATTTTTAGACACGTTGTGTGCTGATTCTCCCGGGAGTGAGAGTAACAGCCTCAGCTGCGAGCGTTTTCAACTAGGTTCCGTGGAACCCCAGGGTTCAGTGCAGGGGAACCCTTAGGGGCCTGATGAAGGGGTGGCAGGTCCCTGTCCCTTTTCTGTTCTGTCTGTTGGACTGATGAGGAAAGCTCTGGTTCATAAGAAGGTTCCACAGCTGAGACGTTGGCTGTCCATGTTCACCGGTTGGGCTTTCCATCCTGCGTGTGCACGCTCACCTTCACACGTGTCACACACTGTGCCCCCTGTGCCAACCTCACGCTACCTGAGAGCTGGCCCGGGCCTCCACTGCTGTCTCCCTGCGTCCCTCTCCTCCCTCCCCTCCAGCTGCCTCACCATCTGCAGGGTTCTGGAGAGTGCTAAGGCGCCCTCTGAGCCAGAGCAGTGCTATCTGAGGAAATATTTTGAAAACAAACGGGGCCACCCCCTGGCTGTGACTGCGGAGTTTCAACAAGGAATTTCACAACTCCAGCCGCAAGGCAGGACCAGGCATGGGCAGCAGCTTTCCTCTGGAGACCGCCAGAGGCTTCTCAGGGGGCAGAGGAGCCCAGCCCTTGGCCCTCGGGGTCAAGGACAGGTGCGTGTCTGCAGAGGCCCTGAGCTTGGAACCCAGAGCATCCTCCACAGAGAATGAGCAACAGAGGCAGCCACCAAGCAGGGACCCTTCCTGGATCCAGTCTGAGAGATGCTGTGGTTCTCCTTCGCTCTGCACCTGGCGCAGGTGTCTGGGGGAGGGCACCTAGGAAACAGTGACAGCAACAGCTGGCCGCCCTGAGCACCTGCTGGGCGTCCCCTCCTGAGCTTTCCCAGGAAGCTCCTGAGGTCACAGAGAGGAGAACAGCCAGACGGGCTGGGGAGCTGCCCACATCCACAGCCTCCACAGTGAGCCCAGGCCTGAGCTCAGAGGCTGGCGCCTGGGCCCCTGCCCTCCCACAGCGTCACCTGCGTCTGTCCTGCTGTGGCTGCGCTGCCGACAAGAAATGGCCCAAAGGGACCCACCTCCCGCCTATGGCCAGGGCATGCTGGGGGTCCGGGCAGGGAAGCCCGGTGGGAGGCATCTCCCAGCCCGCTGTGGACAGTGCAGGTGAGGTGGAAGCCGCGACCTCCCCCAGGTCGGGGCCCAGCACCCTGCAGCCCTGGGCGAGGCGTTTCTTTGCAAGGCCCAGCGTCTGCTCCCGTGATTTCAGCGAGCAAGGGGGACTTGCCGATTGGAGCCTCTGTCCCCCATGAGGCCTTCCAGCAAGACAGGAGTCCCACCCTGGAGTGAGCACGTATCCGCTTGGGGTGACAAATGGCTTCCGTGAGCCCTGTCACCTATCAGCAGATGTTTCTTCCCTGGCCTCTTCTTTTACCAGCCCTCACTGGGACACAAATTCCCAACCGTCCCCGTTTCCCAAGGTCACACAGCCTGCTCTCGTGGCCTCTCTAGCTGTCCAGGAGGCCCCTCCTGTTTTGCCCGTGGCCTGGACGTCTCCTCCCCCTGGAAGCCAGAGTGAGGCTCTCCTTGTGGCTGCCTGCGATCCCCCTCACGGTGTCACCTGCTGCCTGGCGGTGGCCCGCTCCGTGGTCTGTGGTCTCTGCCCCGTAACGAGCTGTGTTCACTTTTGTGTCCCCTGTGCTCAGTCAGCACAGCCACAGGTGTGCGGCAAGCGTGCGCAAGGGTGAGGGGTGGGCTGCAGGTGGGGTGGGAACCTCGAGGAGCTGCTGGCTGTGGGGTGGGACGTCCCGTTCAGGACACTTGTCAGGGCATGGGAGGGTGGTTGGTGAATGGGAGGAGCAGCTGATGTGCACCTGGAGCAGGAAAGAGGGACCCCAGGCACACGGTCTCACAAGGTCATTCATTACCCTGTGGGCACTGGGCTGGGATCTAGGAATGGGTCCCTCTGTCCTGTCCCTGCCACCCATGGACACCTTGGATTATGTGGGCTGGACCTACCAGCATGAGCTTCCCAGTCCTGGCCCCAAACATGAGTCCAGCTGCTGCAGGGTCCAGTCCTGAAAGTCAGGCAATGCAGGTCCCGTGGCCGCGCGAGTTCTCCTGAGCAGAGAGAAGGAGGCCACCTGGCAGGCTGTGTCCCTGAGGTTCCAGCTCCAGCCCTCCCTTCATCCTCACAGAAGCAATGGCCCCTCCACCATGGCCTGGGGGCTTGCTATTCCCTGCCCACGTGCTACATGCCTGGTCCCGCCCGACACCGTGCAAGGCAGGCTGGGGCGAGAGCTACTCCCCTGCAGAAAGCCAAGGAGACTGCACCCTGGGACACCTGGAGTCCAGCTGTGATGACAGACCTGGGTGGACCTGTGGCCGTGAGGAAAGATTGAGGAAGGCTTCTTAAAGGGAAATTGGCCAGAGAGACAAAGATAAGAAAATTCAGCCGGGTGCGGTGACATGAGTGGAAAATGTGTTTCTATACAAGTGCTCGGAGCAGTGCCTGATACACAGCATTAAGAAACACCAACGATTCTACACGACCTTTGGGGTGTGTGTGTGTGCGTGTGTGTGTGTGTGTGCGTGCGTGTGAGTGTGTGTGCATGTGTGTGAGTGTGTGAGTGTGCATGTGTGTGTGTGTGTGCGCGTGTGTGTGTGTGTGATTTTTATGCTGGGGATTGAAGATAGTATAGATTTTTAAGTTCAAGTAGAAAAGTAAACCGAGGTCAGATCACAGAGGCCCCCGAAAGTCACATTGACCATTTCGAAGTGCTTTGTAGACATTCTTACTAAGCCCCATAAAAGCCAGCCAGGTCGTTAGCAGTGTCTCCCTGTTGCATATAAGGAAACCGAAACCCAGAGAGGCAAGGTAACCTGCTCAAGGCAGCTCAGCCAGAGGGACACAGAGGCAGCCGTGACACCCACGTCTTCCTGGCATTCGGTCCCCCCTCAAAGTAGAGATTGGAGAGACGTGGCAGAAGCAGCCTGGAAATGAGTCAGGAACTACCGGGATGTAGCCTGGGGTCCCTGGGGCGGGGAGGACAGGAGGTGACCGGGGAGGGGGGACGATGCCAGGTCATCCTGGAGGCACCGCACACAGCTCACCATTCATCGCCCAGGGCGAGCCACTGAGTCATTTGGTGGAAAACATGACATCACTGAGTCTCCCGTCAGCCGCCCACCTGCCAGTCTGCCCTCTGTGCTTCTCCTGGTGACCTCAGTGCCCAGAGTCCCTGGCCAGGTGGCCAGGCCAGGTCAGCTCCCCTGCTTCCTGCCCCGGGTTCTCCTCCGCAGCCACTGTGTCCCACCCCCCTGCTCTCTGTCCTGCTCTCTGCCATGGCCCCCACTCACACACACTGCTGAAGCAGAAGCTTCTGGAAACGGTGATGGGCACAGAAAGCCTCCACTTTGAGGAGCTCTCAGGGGCCATGCCAGCCCCTGACTGGAATGTGGCCTGGGAGGGGACAGCCCCGGAGCCTGTGTTTGCTTCTCCTTTGTGGCTCTTGTGTGGGGATCAGATTGGGGAGAGCGGAGCCTGGCCGAGCCGAGTGCCCAGCACCAGGCCGCACCTAGTCAGGTGGATCAGCGGCTCTGCCTTCCAGAGGACACCATGGGGCGTCAGAGGGCCGTCTGGTGGAAGCATCCCTGGACAGAGTCATTTATGAACATCCCCCTAAGGGCACGAAGGGTGTCCTCTTTTGCAAATGCCAGCAATGAGGGATCCGGTGACTTGTCCAGGGGGCACAGCCAGACTGCACACCCTGGCCGTCCAACTCCAGAGGTGCCATCAAGCCAACCAGAGACCCACAGCAAGAGGGGTGCAGTCCTATTGCCAGTGCCTTGTGCAGTGCGGACAGGAAGCGCCAGGCAGCGTCTGTCTCAGAGCGTGGGCCCCGACTCAGAGCTCCCAGATCCCTGTCGGAGGTGGCAGAGAATGCCGTGGCCCTCACTCTGCTTAGGTGGCCCTGTGGGCTGAGAGGTTCCTTTAAACCCCGGCTGACTCCTTTTGGGAAGGAGCACTGGGACGCCCATCCGCGCCTGTCCTGGGCTGGCGGGCAGACCTGGAAAGGAGTATGAGTCAAGCGGGGGCCCAGTGCCAGCCTCCTCGCCCCAGTCGGTGGGTGCAGGATGCCAGGCTGCTGCAGCTGCTGCCGCCCTCTGCCAGGCAGCTGGGGAGGAGGGGCCGGCTGCAGGCCTGTGCCGAATGGCGCCTTGCCACCACCTCCCAAGGGAGGCCTGATTAGCCCCATTTTCCAGGGGAGGACACTGAGGCTAGGGGAGGCTTTCAGTTCCCTCAGCTGGAAAGAGAAGGACTCAAGACTCAAGTCTTCTGCAGAGAGAAGGACAGAGGGACAGTTTCCTTCTGGAGGAGGCAGGGACTGGCTTTCCTGTCACCAAGCAGCACTCACCAGGCCAGTTCTCTCCAGATTTTAGGAGCCGTTTGGTTTCTTCTTGTCCATTTCCCTTGCTGGTGCAGGATTTTGCCTTGGTTGCCGCTTAAATTTAAATTTAAATTTAAAATTAAAATGGCTTTTCTAAAACAGAAGAGTCTAACCTTGTGAGAGCTTTGCCTCTACTTCTACAGGTAGACAACTGGTACCTACTTTTATGTCATTGTTAATTTTATTAAATTTCATAATACACATCCATGGTTCAAAATTGAAAAGGTATAAGAAGATATATGGTGAAGTTTCTTTCTTGCCTCAGACACCCAGGACCCTCCATGGAGGCAACCAGTAATGTTAATTGTGTGTGTGTGTGTGAGCTGCTCTTAAATCGGCCCATTTGTTTCTGAGGTGTTGAGGATCTAAGGATCAAACCCAGTGCCTTCTGTGTGCTGGGCAACTGCTCTGCCACTGAACTAAGTCCCTAGTCCTGTCCAGTTTTGTCCCCCAGTACTGCAGATGGAACCCAGGGCCTCACTAGGCCAGCACTCCAGGACCGAACTCCCAGCCCTCTTGATATTTTGAGAAAGGATCTTGCTAAGTTGCTAAGGCTGCCCTTGAACTTGTGGTTCTCTTGCCTCAGCCTCCCAAATTGCTGGGATTACCTGTGTGAGCCACCCTGCCTAGCCCAGTCCTGCTTTAAAGCAATTGATATCTGACTCCATTGGGCCCCCCGTGAACAGGTAAACCAAGGCACAACCTGGAATATAACCAGGCCTGGAAATAGTGCCAGGGTCCCCGCACAGACCACCTGTGCCTGAGGACTATTATGATAATTGCTTACGGTTATTGCTAAGTGGCTGCCCACCATCAGAAGTCACCTTTATTTCCACTCACACAGTCAGATGGGCCCCCCCATCCCTGTGTGCTCGGGAGCCAGCCCCAGCCTGTCGGCTCGGCTTCCTCCAGGCTCCCCGATGGCCCTATGCACCCCGCTGCCCCTTCTCCTTTGCCTACTCTCGTCTTGCGAGGCAGGGGGCCACAGCTTGGGTGCAGCAGGGGGCAAGGGTGATCAGACTCGACCAGGCTGAGGCTTAAACTATATATTCAGAGTCTTGTAAGCTTGATTTTTTTCTTTTTTAAAGTCCCCCACCACCTGGCTCGGAGCCACCTTTGGGAAAGGCTGTCCACAGAGCCTTTGGTAATAGTAACACCATCTCTGTCTTGAGTGGAACCCTGCCTATATGCCAGGCACCTGCGACCTAGTAACAGCCATTGTCCCATGTCTGTCTTCATGGCAACCCTGTGAGGTAGCAGCGCTGTCCCTGTTTGACCAAGGAGAAATGAAGCCGGAGAAGTCAGTCTGCACCGTGGGTCACACAGCAGAGAGTGGCTCAGCAGGGCCCGGGACCTCTGCAGGCTTCCGGCTCTAGCCACAGGTTCTAACCCCTGCTCCTCTAGGCTTCCCAGGAGCCTGTCCAGGACCACAGATCAGCTCACCTCCTTGACAAGGTGACTGCTCATTCCCTACAGCTTGTCTGACGACAAGACCGGTGCAGAGGGTTGCTTTGCGAGCAGCATTGCTCGAGGGACTCAGGCACAGCCTCCAAGTCCTCAGGTGCTTCTGTGTGGCGGGCCCTGCTGTCCCTCCCTTTCGCAGACGAGAGGGCAGAGGCCAGGAGCTGCCAGGTTGAGGGGCCAGGGAGCGGGCAGCCTGTAGGAATGTGGGGAAGCTTCCCCCCATACCAGGTGACAGCTGTCCTGCCGTCCTGTCCAGCCCTTGGAGATGGCCTCTGAGGAGCCTGTACTCAGCACAGTCTTGAAGGCAGTCTTCAAGGCACAGCAAGGTGATGTCCGGACCCCTCCCAGGCTGTCTCCCCAGATCTGAACCTGGGAGCCCAGTGTCGGGGGAAGGTCAGCCACATTCTGGTTGTCCATGGCCCCGGAACACGTTCCCTCCCTTCATGCTCCCCACGTCCTTCCTTCCTCCCTTCTTACACCCTTACCCAGTGCTGAGCAGTGGGACAAGGTGGAGCCCACAGGAGCGGCAGGAGGTGGAGGTCCGTGGTGCTGGGAAGGAGCGGGCCACGGGGACCCTGCCCTGTGCAGCCTGGCCTTGAACCTCCTTGAACCTTGACTTGGGCAGGTCCTTGAGCCTTCTCTGAACCTGCTTCTCATCTAGATAGAAGTTGAGGATGGTGGGGAGGATCCGGCTTGCCCACGGAGCTGGCATGAGGATCGGGAGTGCAAAAGGGTGGGGGTCGGTGCCCGTCCCCTGGAGATGGATGATGGCTAATAGGGCAGGATCAAGGACGGCTCTGGGGACATGTGGGGTTCGGGTTCAGCCTTTAAGGGCTGAGTGGACTCTGGGCAGCACCTGGCCTGGGTTAATGCCTACCTGTCCTCCCTGCGGGGACTGCAGGGGAACTCTCAGGCCACCATCTTTAAAGCCTCTCCATTCGGTCCCCGTGGGGAAAAGGGGGCCGGTGTCCATGAGAACCTTCAGCTCTAAACACTGGTTTTTATACTCCTTTGTCCAAAACCTCAGACACAAACGCACATAACGGAAACAAAAGCCTATGAAACCTGAATTTATCCTTATTACATGAGGCCCTCTGATATTTTCTACTCTGCATTATACAGTTCTATTAAAAAGGAAAGAGGAAAAAAAAAAAAAAAAGCTTGCCTGACCTACTAAATTGGTCAAAGGTATTCGGTTTGAAAACCACTCCTCTGGCACCGTGGCATTCAGTCCCAAGTGTGCATCAGGCTCCCTGGGCAGGGTTTGTGGAAGCAGTTTGCTGCTCTGGCCCCAAGATGCTGACTCCGTGGATCTGGTGTGGCCTGAGGATTTGCCTTTCCAAGTTCCCAGGTGATGCTAATATTGCTGGCCGGGGCCCCACTTTGAGACGGGTCCTCCTAGCACATGTTTAGGGCAGTGCTCCTTTGCAGAGCCCCCTGGGGGTCCTGCTTTACTGAAGAGATAAGAATGGATGGTGGTTACTACAAGAAGTGTACATCTCTGCCGGGCGCGGGGGCACACGCCTGTCATCCCAGCACCTCCAAGGGCTGAGGCAGGAGGATCGAGAGTTTAAAGCCAGCCTTAGCAACTTAGCAGGGCCCTAAGTGCCTCAGTGAGGCCCTGTCTCTAAATACAATACAAAAAAGAGCTGGGGATGTGGCCCAGTGGTGAAGTGCCCCTGGTTTTAATCCCTGGTACCAAAAATAAAAAAAATAAAAGAAATGTGGATCTCTGGGATTTTCCAGGATGCTGGCCAGGCCCTGTCTTTGGACCTTTAACACCACCCTCCTAAAATCCAGCTCACACTGTTCCCGTCAAGTGCTGAATGTACAAAAGCTCCGTTAAGCATAGAGACGATCATGCGCAGCCCTGGTGGAATTACCTGCCTCGCAAATCCTGAACCCAGAGAACATAAAACCCTCCCAGCCTCCTCAAAAATACTGGCAATGAAAGACTCCATTTACCTGTGGATTTCACCTTCCTGGGTTTTTTGGGTTTTTTTTTTAAGAGAAAAAGGTAGGTCAAGCATGACTGTCCCATGGGGAACACGGTCCCCACGGGCTCTGGTGGGGTCTGGGGGGTGTCACTGACTGTCTCTGGCTTCCCAACGTTGATCAGACCCTTTCCCAGCATCGCAGCCTGCTGACTCAGGAGACTGTATGAAGGAGCAGGGGACACTCAGCCCCCACCCCTAATCCTCCATGGTAGCCTGGGGCCCCACACCCCCTCCCTAGCATCCCAGCCCTCCAAAAGCCCGCTCAGCTGGAGCAGCTCTGCTCAGGGAGGGGAGTGTTCAGTGGGCACAGAGCCCCTCTGTTCCAGTGACAATGGCCCGTTGATGACTGGATCCTGCCCTGGCTGGCCCCCTGGGCTGCACTTTGGAGAGGAGAAAGGACTCCAGCCCCCCAGGCGGCCACTGCTGGGTGTGAGGTTGACTCGGAGGCCTCAGTCCCTGTCTGTCCACAGAGCCTCATTCTTCCTCTCTTCAGGCCCCTTTCCCTCAGCCCTCCCACTCCACCCCGGCCTGTGGAGCCCGGGAGTGACTCAGTTCAGTCCAATTCAACAAGCACTTATTGAACAGCTCCCAGGCCCTGAGGTTTGGTGCTAAGTAGCTGTGGGGCGTAAAAGGATGACTGCGCACGTGGACTTCAGCCCCAGCCCTGGCTGCCCACCATCATCATCCCAAGCGCAGAACACACTCCTCGGAATCTTCAGGGCTAACTCCAGGCGCTGATATTTCTGAAAAGCTGTCAAAACGATTCTCACGCCCCCACCCCCCAAATTCAGCAATCCTGGCTTCCTATCAGATACCGCCAGACGTTTGACTCCCAGTACCCAGGCAGGGAGGCAGGCACCTGTGGGAGGCTGCACTGGGTGCCCAAGATGTCCACATGGGTGTGTCTGTGGTACAGGGGGTTTTTCAGATGTCGTGAAGTTTAGGGTTTCGAGGTGGACAGTTATCCTGCATTTTCCTGGAGGCCCTAATTAGAATCACAAAGGGCCCTTCTAAGAGGGAAGCAGAAGGAGATTTGCCTACAGAAAAGGAGTCAGAAGAAAGCAGCGGGAGGAGGGCCCAGCTGCCATGCTGGCTGTGGAGAAGGAGGAGTGGCCAGGAGCCAGGGAAAGCCGGCAGCCTCTAGAGGCCAGAAAGCTGCTCCCCCTGGGGCCTCCAGGAGGAGGGCGGCCTGTGACCCCTAGGTCTTAGGGCTGTGAATCTGATTGTGAACTTGTGACCTTCAGAACTGTAAGATCATAAATATGGGTTCCTCATCCCACCCGACAACTAACTTTGTTTTACAAATGAGCAGAGAGCAGCCAGGCAGACACCTGGGGTCCCACGGTGTGTATGGAGCTGGAAGAAGCCAGGGGTGTCTGGCCCCTCATTCAGGGTCCTCCTCAGCTCATCACGTTCTCCATTTTTCCAGCCGTTGGGCGGTGCTGGGATTGAAGCCAGGGCCTCACGCTCGCTAGGCAAAGGCGCCGCCACTGAGATACAGCACCCCCCACCGCCACAGTCTTTACCCAGATGTGGGTTCCAATGCCGGCCCTGTCCTCCTCAGTCTGTGTGTCCTCTGCTGAGGGGGAGGCCTGTTTTTCCAGGGGCAGGTTTCAGTGAGGGGAGTCCAGTTGCAAAGATGGGGTGGGCCAGGTTTTCCCCAGGGAAGGGGTTGAACTTGATTTTGGAGGAGTGGAAGGCCCTCTTTCTCTGTCCCCTACCGCGAGGATGGAGCTTCCTCACCCCGGTCTTGTTTTCTCATTCAGTCTTCTCCTCCCAAAGCCCCACACTTATTACACATGAACAGACCTCAGGAGGGCCACCAGCCCTTGGCTGTGCAAAAGCCAGACTGGACTGGCTCATTTCTGTCCCAGGAAGGCTGTTTGCGTCCCTTTGCCCCACCTCTAACTCCATTTTGCAAAGAGCTCTTTAAACCCTGCCTGCTATGGTGGAAGCCAGTTGAGTTTGCTTTGTTTTTCCCCTTTAATATACTTTTTTCCCCCCCTGTAGTGCTGGGAATCAAACACCAGGCCCAGGCAAGCACGCTACCGCGGAGCCACACCCCCAGCCTCATGGCAGCTTTAAGAAATAATACAGTGAAGCCAGGAGCAGTGGCGCTCTCCTGCCGTCCCAGCAACTCAAGAGGCTGAGGCGGGAGGATTGCAAGGTCAAGGATAGCCTGAGCAACTCGGTGAGACCCTGTCTCAAGGTAAAAAGGGCTGGAGATGTACCTCAGTGGCAGAGCACCCCTGGGTTAGATCCCTACTACTGGGGTGGGGGACGGGAGAGAAGAAGAAAGAGAAGGAGACACCTGAAGTCATTACCCGACTTCTCCCAGTGGTGGCATCTTACAGAACTTCAGTCCAATATGCCACTAGAATATTGACCTTGCTACAGTGGAGATCCAGGGTCACCACCTCAGGGATCCTTGGTGTCGCCCAGGGATGAACTCACTCCTCTCCTGTACCTGCCCCTTCTTCAACTCCTGGCAATACCAGTCTGACTCCGTCCTTATAATGTTGTCACTTCAAGGATTTTATATAAGTGGCATCGTGTAGTATGGAATCATTTGGGATTGGCTTTCTTCCCCTCAGCCTAAGTCCCTCACAGCTCATCCGAGTCCTGTGTATCAGTTATATCCATGGCCTTTGGAGCTGAGGAGGAGTCCGTGGTGTTTTGCACTATTTAGGGGAGCTGGTTTTATTTATTTATTTATTTTAAAGAGAGAGAGAGAGAGAATTTTTTTTTTAATACTTATTTTTCGGTAGACACAACATCTTTGTTGGTATGTGGTGCTGAGGATCGAACCCGGGCTGCACGCATGCCAGGCGAGCTCGCTACCGCTTGAGCCACATCCCCAGCCTGGGAGCTGGTTTTAAATGGGTCACTCATACATGGTCCTGGAAGCTCCTCAAGAACTTGTGTCCTGAATAAAACAAGGAACACAGACCCATCGCCTGGCATCTGTGCCTGCTCAGCAGGAGAGCCAGCACCCCCTCTCCCCAGCAGTGTGGACCGCTGATGAGCCAGTGTGCCATCAGGCAGAAGCTGCTGCCGTCTCTGAGATGCCCTGGGGTGGTGGAGTTGGGTGGTCTAAAATAGTCTTGGGGCTGGGGTTGTGGCTCAGTGGTAGAGCGCTTGCCTAGCATGTGTGAGGCACTGGGTCCGATCCTCAGCAGCACACAAATAAAACAAAGCTATCGTGTCCACCTAAAACTTAAAGAAAATAAATATATTTTAAAAATAAGTAAATAAATAAAATTGTCTTGATCTTTGATGATTCTAGATTAAAATCACCTAAGGAGCTTTATTTTTTATTTTTTCCCATAACTTTTTTATACTTTAAAATTTGTTCTTTTTAGGTATATATGACAGTAAAGTGTATTTTGACATATTATACATATATGGAGTATAACTTTCCATTCTTGCAGTTGTACATGATGTGGAGTTTCGTTGGTCGTGTATTCATATATGAACATAGGAAAGTTATGTTCAGTTCATTCTACTATCTTTCCTTTTCCCGTCCCTCCTTTCCCTCCCCCTTTGTTTAATCAATCAACTTCTGTTCCACCCCCCTCTGCCCCCTTATTATGTGTTAGCATCTGCATATCAGAGAGAACATTTGGCCTTTGGCTTTGGGGGATTGGCTTATTTAATTTAGCATGATTGTTTTCAGTCCCATCCATTTACTGGCAGATGCCATAATTTCATTCTTACTTATGACTCAGTAATATTCCATTGTGTACATGTACCACATTTTCTTTATCCAGTCATCTGTTGAAGGGCACCTACGTTGGTTCCATAGCTTAGCTGTGGTAAATTGAGCTGCTATAAATATTGATGTGGCCATGTCATTACAGTAGAGCCCAGAATTTTGCAGTAATGAGCATGACCAACACAGAACAGACACCTGAAGAGTAAGGGTAGAAAAAAATTCGAGGGCCCAGAAACTTCCTGACCTGCCTTAACCTGCTCCTCCTAAAATTGAAATAGCAAATATGTGGCACAGGCCAGCTCTTCCCCGATCCTGCACACATGGCCACATCACTAATTAACCGCCATATTCTTTCCTGCAGAAAGCAAGCTTGCTCTCAGTCTGTTTCTCCTCACTGTGCTCTGGATGCCCATACCAATCTGTTGGCTTTTGCTCGTGGGATGAAAACTCTTTGCTGTCACCAGGTTAACAGCAGCCTGTGGTTCAAGATGTCAGAACCCTGCACAGTCACCATCTTCGTCAGGCCCTGCTTGTTCTGGGTCAGTTTTGTCACAAAACTAACAAGGTGGTCTTGGTCACTCAGATGGACATTCAGCACTGTTTCATGTGTGCAGGGCAGTGGATTGGGGCCCAATTCCATGTGCTCTTCTTTTTAGTTACACATGACAGTGGAGTATATTTTGACATTCATGGAGTAGAACTTCCCATCCTTGTGGCTGTACATGGAGTTTCACTGGCCGTGTATCATATATGAACACAGGAAAGTTCTGTCCAGTTCATCCTACTGTCTTTCCCATTCCCAGCCCCCTCCTTGTCTAATCCAATGACTTTCTATTCGACCCCTACCATATGCTCTTTTAATTCCAATTTATTTTTATCACCATTGCCTTTTATTTTGAAAAGGGTAATATATAAACATGATAATAAATCCAAACAGTGCAAGAAATTGTAAGTTAAAATGGGTCCCACTTCTCACCCTTATTCTCCAGTCCCCTCAAGCTCCCCCGCTGATTTCTTGTTTCCCTCTCTGGAGGAATCTGAGGCTGAGCCAGCGCTTGCGTCTCCACTCCTGTCTTCCACAGCTGGTGGCTTACCTCAAAGGCCCTGCTCCTTGCTTTTATCACGTGTATCTTGAACAGCATTTCATGTCGGCCTCGGCAGACCCGCCTCTTTCCTTTTAATCATGACAGAGTATCACATTGTTCAACGTACCTGACGTTTATCTAACAAGTGGGGTTCCCCCCCATGAACATGCATCAAGGTCACAGTCCGGCTTTGCTGTTAGAAACAGTGTGTGTCCTTGCTCGTACCCATGCAAGCCTACCTGAAAGATTAGTTGCTGGGTCTAAGAGTTTCAAAGGCCACTGGGACTGCTATAACAGAATACCAAAGATTTATTCATAAATAACAGAAACTTACTGTGCACGGTTATTGGGTCTGGAAAGTCTAAGATCAAGGCACCAGAAGATTCAGGGCCTGATGAAGGCTCATTCTTTGCTTTAAACATGGTGCCTTCTTGCTGCATCCCCACATGGTTGAAGGGGTGAACGGTTCCCACAGAACCTGATCTTTTACAAGGACCCTAATCCCATTCACAAAGGCCCCCCCTTCGTGTCTTAGTTACTTTCCAAAATTCCCCTTAAAACTAGTACACTGTGCTTAGATTTCAAAATAAGGATTTTGGAGGGACATTCAGACCATAGCAAAGAGTATGCATATTTAATTGTGATGTTTAGGCCAACATGGCCTTCAAAAGGATACCCCTGTCAGCATTATGGGAGAATCTTATGTATTAGTCAGGATAGGATAGGCTGTGCTGCAGAAACAATTAGACCCCAATTCTCAATGGCATAACACAGCAAAGGCTTAGTTTTCTCTTGCATCACATCTGATACAGACTGGTTGGCTCTCCAAGCAGCATCCTGGATCCAGTTGCTTCCATTTTGAACTAAGCCTTTTGGAACATGTGGCCAGCCAGAGAAGAGAGTCCCTGAGGAATATGTGGAAATCATTTCAAAGACCAAACCTTGAAGTGGCTTACATCACTTTCACCCACATCCCACTGACCAAAACCAGTCACATGGACTGCAAGAGAGGCCAGGCAATGTGGAGGAACACATGGGTCCTCAATGAGGGCCACATCTCTGTTTGTCAGTTCCCCCAAACTTCACCCACACAGAATACTCTAGGACATTCTGTTGTTTGTCAGTCTAATATGTGAAAAAAAAAATAACATTGTGTATGGTTCCAATTTGCACTCCTGTGCTTTCTGCAGCAGTTGCTTCTCCCATCTTTTTCCGCTGGACTACCCACAGCAGACTTTGTTCACACTTAAACACACCCCCGTGTCCCTGCCCAAAATTTCCCCAAACCCAAAAACCTTTTGTGGGGAAGCCTGATGACTTTTTTTTTTTCATTTTGGCTGTTATTCATCAAAACATATAAAGGTATGTGAGTAATAATATAAAATTAGCCGGGTCAGGAGCCTTGCCAGCTGTGGTGTGGAAGGGATTGGCAGCAGTTTCCTCTGCAGTTTTCTAGGCTCGCTCTAGCTCCGCCTCCTCTCTGGTTCACGAGGGACAGAGGTGCATAAGGGAGAAGGAGAACCTGGCTCCCACTGCTATTCTTTGCAGAAAGCAACATTTTTGCAGAGTTTGATGATCTAACTACTCTGAACCTCACAATTAAGGTGACCTGTGGCACTCGTGGCACAGAGGGATTTCCGAGTTAAAATCCTGCAGGCTGGATGTCCAAGGAACATGTATGGAGGGTTTGTGTAAGTAGAAGGAGAGTTGAAATTCGGTCTGGTGTTTTAACATGATGTCATGTAGTACATTGCCAAACTAAGGATGGTTTTGTAGCCAAAGGGGATCCTGTATGGTTGGGAGGGCAAATGGGTTTTTTGGGTGTTTTTTCCCTTGCCAACTCCAATGAATTGGCCCTGCATTGAAAGGGCTTATGAGGTTCCATCCAGTCCCAGCTGAAAAGAGGACAGTGATTGATGAGTGATGTCTGGCCCAGGCACAGGCCTGCAGGGTGGATGTGCCTTGTAGTTAACATTTGTGCTGAGGGTCCCTGAGGGAGCTACACCCTGAGTGTCTGGGTGATGTCCTGCTCATTGATCATTTACCTGGGAGACAGGAGACACAGAAGATGGTTCCAGTTGTGTCACCACTAGTTTAAATGTTGGTTAAACACTTCACTTCTCTGAGCCTGGGTTTCTAGAGGTGAAAACTGAGGAAACATGGTTCAGAAAAGTCCTAAGCCCTTCCCAGTCCTGACATTCTGCCGTTTGAGGGTGAGAGCCATGCTTCTTCGTGATTGATGGGGTGGTTTACAGGACAGATTTCTCTTGAACCTCTCAGAAATAAAACATCCCTCCAGACTTGAACAGTGCAAGGAAAATACAGGCTGAGCATACCTAATCTGAAAATCTGAAATGTTCCCAAATCTGAAACTTTGAGTGCTGACGTGACACAAATGGAAAATTCCACACTGTGAAACTTTGTTTCATGAACAAAATTATTGTTATTTTATTTTTATTCCTTTTTTTTTTAAGTGGGGGAGAGCTAGGCATTGAACCCAGGGTCTCATGCATGCTATGTGAGCACTCTACCTCTGAGCTACATCCCCAGTGGTTGTTATTTTATTTTGAGACAAGGTTTCACTAAGTTTCTCCTTCCTTGCCCTCCCGAGAGCCTGGGATTACAGGCTGAGTGACACGGGAGTCACCACACTTGTCTCATATACAGAATTATTTAAAATATGGTGCAAAATCTCCTTTAGGATCTGTATGTATGGAACAGAAATAAGTGTTGTGTTTAGACTTGGGTCCTGTCTCCAAAATATCTGATCATTACATTCAGATATTTCAAAAACACAAAAAAATCCTGAACACTTCTGATCTCAAGCATTTCAGGTGAGGGACGCTCAGCTTGGTACAACTAAAATTGGAAAGCCAAGCTGCTTTGTGTGAGGCCGCTGACCTGAGCCACCGCTGACATGTGATTCTGTCCTGGAACAAAATCCCCTGGCCTCCAGATTGCTCTCAGCACATCAGCTCTAAGGCCTCTGGGTCAAGACCTTGCACCCAGCACCCACGGGCACGCCTTCCCCAGAGTCCAGCGGAGAAGGCAGCTGTCCCGGGGCCTGTTGTCCTCAGCTCCTGTCCCCCCGACTCCTGCCACTCCTACAAACTGCTCGGCCCTTCCTGGCCACGAGGGGCCACATAGAACGTTCAAGCCTTCAGGGCAGCTGTGGGAGGGCAGCTGGCAGGTCTCGCTGGGGTGCTGCTGCAGTTTATCCCTAGATGAGCTGAAGGGCAGGCTGAGATGCCCAGGGTCCAGCGACATCCAGTGGCTCTGCTTGGGGGACATTTCCAGCTGGTGGCCAGGTCAGGTTGCACTGTTCCCTTCATCGTGGTGTTTTAGGGGGACTCAGACGCCCCCACCTTCCTGCCACTCACCACCAGTGTGCAGACCCCCAAATCTAGGCCTGCAGTTCCTGCCTGGGGCCACTTCCTGCGTCCTAGCCTGCGGTGAGCACTCCACCAAATTCCCCATGGCCACTGGGTCGGCCATAGGGGCAGTCAGTGTCCCATGTCACAGATGAGAAAAACATGCTCAGGTGTCAGTTCACAGGGCTTCAAAGACAGTAAGTAAAAGCAAGGGAACCAAGAGCACATCCAACTCTAGAGAGAATCTTCATTTTGTCACACTGGGCTGAGGGCCACCGCTGGCCCTTGGAGACAGTGTATCAGTGCATTCATTTGCTTCACAGATGTTCCTCGAGCCCTGCCATGTGCCAGACACTGGGCCAAGGGCTGTGGAGACAGTAGAGAATAAGACTGCCATCCAAGGCACGAACCAGGGACCCCCCCAGGTTCCTTGGTTCCCCCACCCACTGCCCACAGGCATCATTGTTTATTTAATTATTTCTTGTGGTGCTGAAAACCCATAGCATGGACTTGACCTTCTCCTATGCACGATTCAGTGGCACTAAGTATATTTGCATGGTCACGCCACCATCCCCACCTCCACCTCCACAGCCGCTCTCATCTGGCAGAATTGAAACTCTGCCCATTCAGCAAGCGCTTCTCCCGCTCAGCCTCCCAGGTAGCTGGGACCCCAGAGGTGCATCCTCACACCCAGCGTCCCAGGCATTCTATGTACCAGTCCCAAGATGGATGATCTCATGTTCCTCTTCTGAAACTTCAGATTAAGTTTTAAAAATGATGAAAGTGATACAGGTGCACAAGGTGTCAAAAAATTCAAGTAAACAGGAAAGGGTATAAAGTGAAAAGATCTGTCACCTACTATGACATTTTTGTAGCTCTGCATTAGCAGAGCTGCGTGGCATCCCACCCCCTGTGTGAGACATTCCAGTTGCTTCGCACACATGTGGGAATTTCAGGGCTGGGTGCACATCATTGGCCATGAACCTTGGTCCACGTCCAGGTCGGCTCCATAGGGGTTGGCAGGCTCCTTCCCAGGCCATCTGCCATGTAGGTAGGGGACAGCAGCCTGCGCTGCAGCCCCTGCCTGAACAAGGACAGGAAGCTGGGACTGTGGTTTAGCATGGAGGCCCTGGAAGTGCCTTCATGGACAGGGGCCTGCAGCTGTTCTCCGGGGCTCTGTCTTCATGCAGCTGTGGAAGCGACTGTCCAGTGGGGGTGGGGAGAGTGTGCTCCCCACACCCTCGCACAGCCCGTCCTGGCAGGACTGGCTCCTTGGGGACCCGCAGCAGCCTTCCCCCACCAGGCTCTGGCCCACAGACCCTCACAGGCGCATGAGCATCCGATGACACTCGGGTGACACACACCTTAGCCTTTGGCTGCTTCTATTCTGTCTCTGCTGGAGGTGGACATGAGGAAGGTTAGAGATGGCTTCCTTCTTGCGAGAGGAAACGGAAGCCCTGGGATGCTCAGACGCCAGCCAGGGCTTCGTTCACACCTCCTTTCATTCCTTTCAGGGGCCACTCGACAGCTGCTAGGCATTTACTCCTGTCCAAACCAAGGAGCCGTGGCCTTCCCAAGCCATCTCTGGATGTCCCCGTGTGAGACAGAACCTGGCCTGACAGGCTCCAGGTGCACAAGCCATGGTCTGTGCTCCGTCCCCTGCCCCAGCAGGCCCGTGGTCGGGGACTTCCCTGCTCTGCCTTTGGTCCCCTCTCCAGGGATTCAGCGACAACACAAAAGCCCTGCCCAGGTGTTGGGTGGCATGGCAGGGGCAGCCCCTGGCCCCTGTGGTTGACTCGGTGCTTTCCCAGGGTGACCACAGCTCCATCTCTGCCCTGGAGCCTCCTTCTCCACAGCTCCTCTTGCCACACAGCTCTTCCTCCCACAGGGAGAGGCTGTGGCCGGGGGTTGCTGACTGGGAGGCCACAGGCCACTGTGCTCTAGGCCCCTCGAGCCAGTGAGCGAAGGCAGTGGAGTTTTGCTGCCTGATGCAATATCTGGCAAGGCCCCGTCTCTTATCAGAGTTCCATTCCCAGCCTCCTTGCTGGGACCCCAGCTTCCCAGGGGGAGGAGGGCCAGGCTGCAGTCCATCTGGGGCCCACAATAGAAGGGCCTGGCTGGAGGCCATCCAAGCAGAGAGCTCCTCCAGCGAGGCGCCTTGCCAAGTCACGAGGGAGGCCGGACAGAAAGACCCCGGGGAGAGCAGGGAAGGCGCAGCTTGCAGGGCCCTGGGCCTGGCTGCCAGCCCTCTTCCTACTGCTTTCCCCACTTCCCTTGCCTTAGCTCTTCTCCCCCCGCCCTCCAGTCGCACACACAGCTGCCTGAGCCTTGAACTGAAGGTCCCTGGGTTGGCAGGAGCACGGGAGAGACTGAAGCAGGTGAAGCCTTAGGTGTCAGCTCCGCAGTGGCCCACGCCAGTATGCCTCATAGATGTTGCAGCACGAGGGCCCTGTGCAGGCCACGGCCCACGACCAGAGTGGACGCGGCCACCCAAGCTCAAGATCTGGGCACTGAGCCACTAGGTCCCCTCACCTGTGGAGTAACTGCTTTTCCTTCTTCCTCTGCTCACTTTCTACCAAACCAATTAAGCGTCTTGCACGGGGCTGAGTGCTTGGGGAAACGCTGCCCTCCATTCATTCATTCATTCATTCATTCATCCATTATTTATGGACACCCACTCTGTGGAGCACAGTTCTGGGCCCTGGGAACACAAAGGCGGTGGGACAGTCACGCTCTCCTCTGTGGAGCTGACATTCCAGTGGGTGAAAGAGGAGATCAACAACCACATTTCCATCCAGGAAGAGAAAAAGAGGATGCGGAGAGGGGAGGTGATGGGGGTGGGGGTTGTTTGGCCAGTCTTGGGAGAAGGACTGGGAGGAGGGGACATGGGAGCTGAGTCCTGAATGTCAGGATCCCACCCGAGAAGGTCTAGAAGAGCCTCTGGTGCAGCGACCAGGTAGGCAGAGTCCCAGGTGGGGAGTGGCAGGAAGGGCGGTGGAGGGAGGGCTGGGGTGTGAGGAGAGGGGGGCAGACCGCACCCTCCACTGGGGGCCTGGAGGCTTGTGTTCTACTATGAGTGATGCAGGATGGGGCTGGATATTCGAGACGCTTCCATGAGGCAGAGGAGTGGGTGTCTACACAGCTGTGATCAGGTGCCGTGTGATGAGGTGGGGAGAGTTGGGGAGAGGAAGTGGGTAGGGATTGAGTGGAAAGATAGAACTGTGCTGATGAAGGAGGAGGAGAGGTGAGTGGCACCCCCTGGAGCAAGGTGGGGGCGGCCATTGCCTAGGGAGAGCACACTGAGGCAGAGAAGACGGGCCCCATGCATGAGGACTGAGAGGAGAGGGATGGGAGAGGACGGGAGACAGGAGGGTGATAGTTACAGGTGGTGAGTGAGAATGTGCCAGGCAGCTGCTGGTTCCTGGAGGGCCAGACTGGACCCTGTTCCCCTCGAGTGATTTCTGGCATCTTCCAGGACCTGGCACACGGTGCACACCCCCCAGATGGTGGCTTGCATGAAAGAACGCAGCACTTGGGCTCTCTTCCTTCCTCTGGTATTTGCTCCCTACATGCAGAACACAGGGTCCAGAGAACTAACTGTCCCATGTCTGCTGTACCCAGTCAGAGCTGGGTGGCACACGCCCTGGTGGCACCACTAGCCTGGCACCCTGCAGTGTGGCATTCACTGGTACACAGGCAGGGGATGCCACATTTCCCTTCAGCTGTCATGTCGTTGCTGGGGCCATTGAGGGGATCAACCCTCGGGGTATGAGGGCCAGGAGGGGCATCTAGCAGGAGGAAGAGAGAGGGGCTTTTCAGTTCTTCCTGTGAACCGAGCAATGGAGGCAGGACTAGCCCTTGCACCAAGAGACTGGGGAGGGCGCTGGGCAAAGTCATTCCGTGTCAGGGATCCCACAGCCCACTTCTTGTAGAGGCCTCCTGCAGGCAAGTTCTGCCTGGGCCTTGGCCAAGTGATCCTAATCTGGGTCCTGCCCTGTACCCTTCCCTCATGACCCTGTGACCTCTTGGTACCTGTGTCCCTGCCTTCTGGCTCTGGGGACCTGCCACATCCTGTAAACCTCACCCTCATCCCCCTGCCCCTTAGACTCCCAAAGCTAAACGGAGGGGTGGCCTGCCTGGGGCAGGGCCAAGGGGCCATCAGCCTGCCTCATGCCTCCTGCCAGAGTTTTCAGACTTGCCGCTTCTTTTTAGGGCACTGCTGCAGAAGATCTTAGGGACCCTGTATCATTCTTGGGGTGAAGAGGCTGGGACCACAAAAAATAGAAAACAGTCTCTGGATGGGAGGGGAGGAGAAGGAGCCTGTCATCGAAGCAAGGTGACTCCTAAGTCTTGCCAAAGGTACTAGACCTGACGGGAGAGGGCAGTGAGGCCCTTCCTCCCCCCTGCCCACCTTTCCTTCCCTCTCCTAGTTAATAAAACTTACTGTGCACCAGATGTGTCCCTCACAGAAACTGTATGCTCTAGGGACTGCCCTTTTCATACTGCACGGGAAGAAACTGAGGCCCAGAGACTTTAAGTCACTTACACGAGGTTGCACAATATGGTAGAGGCAGGAAAGACTCGAACCCAGCACTTCTGGGTGGTTGTTTGCAGTGCTGGGGACGGAACCCAGGGCCTCACACATGCTAGGCGAGTGCTCAGCCCCGGCCCCAGGACTTCTGATGGCAGCTCCTCTGCTTCCCTCACACCATCAGACTCAGGCAACCGTCACTGGAGAGCTGAAGAGCAGAGCGCCAGGAGGTCAGCTCGTTGCTCCCCACAGACACGGTATTGAGTCTCCCCTTCTCAATGGGACAGGCAGCCTCACGCCTCAGCACAGGCTAAGCAGGGTGCATGGCGAATGTGACCTCACTGACTGTTTTACACACTCAGGCCCAGAGCACATAGGGTGCCAGGTGCCATTGTCAGCACCGGTCCTGCCTTCAGGGAGCGTGTAACCTGGGAAAGGGAGACAAGCCATCAGCCGGAAAGCCCTATCATGTGTGCTATAATGGGGTCCCTGGAAACCAAGTGACCTGGACGTGGGAGAGGTGGTCAGTTCCCATGAGCCTCATTGCTTTCCCAAAGGGATCTTGTCTGGAAGGTGCCACTCCTGCTGTGTAGCCAGCCCTGCATCCAGCTCCTGCAGATTCCTACTCCCATCTTCTTGTCTCGAATGGGATCATGATGCAGCGGAGTTTCTCAATTTGGAACGCTCTGGTACCTCCTTGCCCCAGGGAACATTTGACCATGTCTTGAGACATTTTGATTGACAGAACTGAAAAGGGCTATGCCACCTCAGTATTCTTTGTGGCCACATAATAAACCAGTGCAAGCATACCCCACCGTTTTTATTTAGGCATTTCTAAGCCTTTGCTACTGCAAACATTTATACTGCGAGTGGCGTTCTTTTCCATATGCAGCCATGTGTCACTTAATGGTGGGGATATGTTCTGAAACATATGCTATCAGGTGATGGGGTGTACTTACACAAACGTAGAGAGCATGGATCAGTGTGTTAGTCAGATTTTCAATGCTGTGACAAAATGCCTGAGAACAACAACTTAAAGGAGGAAGGATCTATTTTGGCTCATGGTTTGAGAGGTCTCAGCTTCATTGTACCTGGGCCTGGGGTGAGACAGAGCATTTTGGTGGAAAGTTGGAAAGAGCAAAGCCACTCACCTTATGGTGGCTGGGAAGCAGAGAGGGAGAAAGGGGCCAGGGACAAGAAATATCCATTTAGGGCCCATCACCAGTGACCCACCTCCTCCAGTTTCCATCACCTTCCAAAATGCCCTCAACTGCAAACTGATCAATTCATTGATGAGATTGAAGCCCATATAATCCAGTCACCACCCTAGAGTGCCACCTCTGAATACTACTGCATCAGGGACCAGGACTTCAACATGTGAGCCTTTAGGAGACATTCCAGACCCAAACCATGACACTGAACTTGGCCTGTATATGTGTGTGGCATGTGTGCACACGCACATGTGCACATGCACCTGCACTAGGAACCAAACCCAGAGCCTTGTGCATGCTAGGCAAGACTCTGCCCTGGAGCTATTCCCAACCTGCTTCTTTTTTTGCGGGGGTGGGGGGGGTGGGGGTGGAGTAGTTCCAGGGATTGAATTTAGGGGCATTCAAACATTGAGCCACGTCCCCAGCCCTATTTTTTGTGTTTTATTTAGAGACAGGGTCTCACTGAGTTGCTTAATGCCTCATTTTTGCTGAGGCTGGCTTTGAACTCGAGATCTCCTGCCTCAGCCTCCTGAGTCATTGGGATTACACAGTGCCCAGCAGCATATTGTCTTAAAGTGAACTTATTTTTTTTTTTAATAATTGGAGTACACTCTAAAATGATGATGAAAAGGTATAGTAGAATATAACCCTATGGCAGATTTTATTATCAAGCGTTATGTACCATCCATAATTGCATTCACTTTTATCCAGCTGTCTGCACAAATTTGCACCAACACAAATACCAAGTAATGCATTGACATCACCACAGCTATGATGTCATTAGGCAATAGGGATGTTTCAGCTCCATTAAAATCTTCTAGGACCACCATTGCAGAGCCAGCTGTCCTTTATCTGAATGGCATATGCTGTAGGTGGTTGTACATGCCTTTGACTTGTGAGATGGAGGGAGTAGCTGAGAGGGGTGGGGTGATGAATGGCTTTGTTAGCTTTTCTTTTTTCTTTATTTTTTTGGGGGGGATATTGGGGATTGAACCCAGGGTCCCTATCCCTGCTTATCAGCATTTTCAGTGACCTATTAAAGACTCCTCAAGTCTCCTGAGGCCGAGTCTGTTTCAAGAGTGAGTCTGGGGCTCAAGAGTGAGTCTGCCTGGCAGGGCCAGGATCCTCAAAAGTCCGGTGGAGAGGTGTTCTCTGTGTCCCCCCCTCTACAGACACGGTGTCCTGACCACCTGTCTCTCCGCAGGACAAGGGTGTTTCCCACCTGAAGACCACAAGCCAGGTCCTGAGTGCTGTCCCTGAGCTGAGTACCTGCGGCCAGCCTGTCCTCATGGAGAAAGGACTCACTTTGCCCCAGGACTGCCGGGACTTTGTGCAGAGCCTGAGGATGAGGAGCAAATATGCCCTTTTCCTGGCTTTTGTGGTGGTGGTTTTTGTCTTCATTGAAAAGGAAAACAAAATCATATCAAGGTAAGGGATACGATCAAGGACAAATCTCCCTGATCAAGGTGGGATGGCTGGGGACAGGGGACAGGAGGGCTTCCTGTGGACCTGCAAGTGCCTCCCTTCAACAAGTGACCACCAGGCCCCTCCTGTGGCCCAGGCAGAGTCCCAGGCACAGCAGTGAGCCCTGGGCAGCTGGGTTGGCATGTTCATGCTGCCACTTCCCAGCTGCAAGAGCGAAGATGAGAGATTTCACTTTTCTGAGTCCTGGATTAGTCTTCTGTAAAATGTGACTAGGAGCTGCCTTGTTGGAAAAAGTAAATGAGAAAATGTATGAGCATTTGGCGCACCACCTGGCACACGATCCATGCCTGGTGTTTGCTGGCTGTGACTATGTATTGTTACTAATTGGTTTCCTGGCCTAGATGATGGCTCACGTCAGCAGCACAGCCCCTACACTAGTCTTGGTGTTATGGGTAAGGGTGAGCCCACGGGAAGGCAAGGTTCTGGTGTGGACACTCTGGTAGGGCTGCCAGATTGTGTACTGCTCAACTCCAGAGATGGGTCCCTTAAATAGGCTCCTCTGGGAATCCCACGCCTGCCTGCCCTAAGTTCATAGAGCATTACTGTGTGCAGAGGGCCTGCTAGACACACAAGGGTTTCTGGGACCCCTTCCCCTCCCAGGCACAAGCCCTGTAGGAAAATCGCAGTTCCTATGCATAAGGAAGGGGCCTGAAGCGCACTGTTAGTGCCCCTCCTGGGTGGCTTATTATGGATGGACCTAGTTCATGTTTACTGGTCCTACTGAAACTCCCTGGACCTCTCCACCAGCACATTGGCAAGCCAGGAGTGCCAGGAAATGCAGGTTCAGAGCTCTCGGGTCAGACTGAACCTCATATATTCCAGGGGTTTCCTGCTCGGTAGCAGTACACCCTTCACCTACATCTCCTCCCGCCTCAGTTCTTCTCTGTCCCGATAAACTACACTCAAATCCTGGCCTCAAAGTCTGCTTCTGGGGAAACCCAGCTAGACACACTATTTGTTGGTGATGAACTGGGAAGATTGCCTAGAGTTGCATAGGCGCACCCCCTGCCCCCAAATCAGGCACTGACCCTGGACTCCCTGTGATCTCCACAGAGTCTCTGACAAGCTGAAGCAGATCCCCCAATCCCTGGCAGACGCCAACAGCACCGACCCAGCGCTGGTCTTGGCCGAGAACGCGTCCCTCCTGTCCCTGAGTGAGCTTGACGCGGCCTTCTCGCAGCTGCAGGGCCGCCTGCACAACCTCAGCCTGCAGCTGGGTGTGGAGTCGGCGGCGGAGGCCGTCGGGGAGCGGCAGCAGGAGGAGCCCTCGCAGCCTGCCAGGGCCGGGCACCGTCGCCACGTGCTCCTCATGGCCACCACCCGCACGGGCTCCTCCTTCGTGGGCGAGTTCTTCAACCAGCAGGGCAACATCTTCTACCTCTTCGAGCCGCTGTGGCACATCGAGCGCACCGTGTCCTTCGAGCCGGGAGGTGCCAGCGCCGCGGGGTCGGCGCTGGTCTACCGCGACGTGCTGAAGCAGCTCTTCCTGTGCGACCTGTACGTCTTGGAGCACTTCATCAGTCCCCTGCCTGAGGACCACCTGACGCAGTTCATGTTCCGCCGCAGCTCCAGCCGCTCCCTCTGCGAGGACCCGGTGTGCACGCCCTTCGTCAAGAAGGTCTTTGAGAAGTACCACTGCAAGAACCGCCGCTGCGGCCCCCTCAACGTGACGCTGGCGGCGGAGGCCTGTCGCCGCAAGGAGCACATGGCCCTCAAGGCCGTCCGCATTCGGCAGCTGGAGTTCCTGCAGCCGCTGGCCGAGGACCCCCGGCTGGACTTGCGCGTCATCCAGCTGGTGCGCGATCCCCGGGCCGTGCTGGCCTCCCGCATGGTGGCTTTTGCGGGCAAGTATGAGACGTGGAAGAAGTGGCTGGCGGAGGGACAGGACCGGCTGCAGGAGGAGGAGGTGCAGCGGCTGCGGGGCAACTGCGAGAGCATCCGCCTGTCGGCCGAGCTGGGCCTGCGGCAGCCCTCCTGGCTGCGCGGGCGCTACATGCTGGTGCGCTACGAGGACGTGGCGCAGCAGCCACTGCAGAAGGCCCGCGAGATGTACCGCTTCGCCGGCATCCCGCTGACCCCGCAGGTGGAGGACTGGATCCAGAAGAACACCCAGGCGGCCCTCGATGGCAACGACATCTACTCCACGCGGAAGAACTCCTCGGAGCAGTTCGAGAAGTGGCGCTTCAGCATACCCTTCAAGCTGGCCCAGGTGGTGCAGGCCGCCTGCGGCCCTGCCATGCGCCTCTTCGGGTACAAGTTGGCCCGGGATGCTGCCTCCCTCACCAACCGCTCCTTCAGCCTGCTGGAGGAGCGCGGCACCTTCTGGGTCACGTAGGGAGCCTGGTGCCCCGTGGACCCCTCCTCCTGAAAGGTCTGCCCGCCTTCCTCACACCCAGGCCAGCAGGGAGACGCATCCCTGGCAGAGGGCAGTGGGAAGCTGCCCTGAACGCAGGCAGCCCCTGCTGTAGCACTAGGCCCCAGCCAGCCAGTTTGCTCAACCCCAGGGCCGCCCTGGGGTCTCCTGCCCAGAACAGGACAGTACCTTCCCTCCAGGGCCTGCAGTCTCCTGAGCAGACCCCAGCCTATTGGCAGGTCCCCGTGCCCGTCTCTCCTGCACACACAGAAATGTACATGAAAAACGCATTAAGGCCTGGGAGCTCTTTGGGCCAGGGGCCAAAGATTTAACAACCAGCAGGGGCGTGGGCCCTGACCAGCCGCTCAGACCTCCTTTTACATGCTCAGTGTTAACCTTTTCCTTTCTGGATTGTGGGGAAGCCTGGAACCTGGGTGAGTCCTTGGAGAGGAAATAGAGCAGCCCAGAGGTGGGGTACTGGAAGCTCATCAGGTGACTATGTAGTTTACCATCCAGTACAAAATAATCTGCTCTTTTAATAAACAGGATCGGGGTGCTGGTTCCTGATGAATGTCAGCCCTGCACAGAACTGCAAGACACACACAGGCGTGCACACGGACAGAAAAACATCATCGAACAGGTCCACGCGCACGAGTGGGCATAGAAAGGTTTCCCCATTCCTTTCTGCCCACAGGATTCTTCTGTGTCGCATCAGAGAGAGCCCTTTGATGACATTCTTAGGATTATTTGGAGGGACAGGGGAAGGAAAAGTGTTCAAGGGCAATGACCATTCCCTGACCAGGTGTGGAACTGAACGGTGGACCAAGAACTGCCGAGCCCACCACCCCTGCCTGCTGGAGCTTGTGCCTACCTCCTATGACCTGTCCACGTCCCATGGCTGGCAGGCAGGACATTTTGAGAAGATGTGGCTGGTCCTCATGTGACTGCAGACCCAAAGCCCCATGTAGCTCTTGCCTGGCTCCCTGGGAGCATGTCTTTAGTTGAAGACTGCCTTAGGCCCAACTGGCAGAAGCAACTTTGGTCCCTGGAGGTAAAGACAAGTGACAGTTTCTGCCATTTCCAGCCAGGCCTCATCTGGAGCAGAGCCAAGAAGTTTGGAGTGTGGTGGCGGGGAGAAGTCCCATCAGGACACATTCCTCCCCTGAGGAGCCTGCCTGCTCCCCGGGTCGAGGGAGGTCAGCCAGCTGGTTGCCATGGTTACAACTAGTGTCCAAAGGAATTCCTCCTTTAGGGTTCTGAGAAGAGTCTTGCTCCACTCAGGATGGGCTGGGTGCTTTACTTAGGGCTTTTTAAGTTATTTATGGCTTGGTGTCTTTCTTGTTTTGTGGCTGTTTTTGGTTTTGTTCTGCTGCTGACAAGCTGTCTGGACTTGAGGGCCTGGTGGGGGAGGCTGGGAAAACCAGCAGGGAGCACATGTCTCCTGGCAGAGGGAGAGGGGTGCCTTCCCCAAGAGGACTGGAGAAGAGGTGGCACACGGCAGCCCTCAGTGCCCCATGGGATTTTCTGTGTGAACCCCACATAGAACAGATCTCAGAAGCCACCAGTATTCTTGCTGGTGTCCAGGGCAGTGTGGAATGAGTGACAGCCCTCGCTCCCTCCTGGAGAAGAGGCTGAATCTTATCCCACATTTCCTAAGGGGACAAGGACTCAAACCTGTTAGCAAGTGGCTGAACGCAGAGTGCAAACCCTGCCCCACTCCCACTCCAAACCCAGGAGCAGAAGCCAGGATGGCCTTGGAGCTTGCAGAAGCTGCCTGGTTCACGAGGACTGCCCTCCTCGTTCGCACTTCCTGGACAGCCTCTCCTCCAGATACAGCCCCGTTAGACCCAAGGGCTGAGTTGGTTTCAGTAACACCATCAGGTCGCCAGAAAAGCACAGCATCGGAGTTCAGCTGGAGCTGTGGGGGGAAAGGCAGAGTAGCCTGGCAGGAAGCTGCCCTGTGTGAGGACGCTGACCATCTTGTGGGATTCATTATAATCCACCTCTTTGAGCCACTGAGTCTCCAGCACCGTGGACTTCTGTCATTCGAGCAGCCCTTTGCTTTAGATGTTCTTCTCCCCCTCTAATTTAGATGTGCTGGTCCAAGAACAAGTTGGGTAGGGAGCTGACTCTTATTTGGAGTCCAAAGGGATACCAGCTCTGGAAACTTCATCGTGGGGCTCCGTAGGGCCCAGATGTTTCTTGCAGGCCCAGGAGTGCCAGCTGCTCTTCCCAGCCCCCATTCTGTTCCTTGAAAGGGTGGTGGGGAGGGATACCTCCATGGGAGGCTCTTCCTAGGGGTCCTCTTGGTTGGACAGCAGACTTCTTCCTTCCTCCTGCATCAAGGCCTCCGTCTCAGCTCTCTGAAGATAGGACCAAGAATGGACCTTTAGGATTCTCAGGACATTGACAATGTGTATACTGCAAGTTGACTTAATTTATTTATTGTGTGAAAAGAAGCAACAGAAAATATTATTGGCAGGGACTCAAAGCTAAACCCAAATCAAGACAGACAAATAATAATAATAATAGAAACCACCCTCGCCCCCCACACACAAGGACACCCACAGACAGTTCTGAAGGCAGGAGGGGACTAAGTCAACGTGCCAGCAGACAGTGGCCCCGAGGTACTGTTTAAGGAGGTTCCTTAGTTTTTCTCCTAGGGATTTGAAAATGTGACACGAGGGCCCTTTCTGGTTGCCTTTGCCCAGGTATCTGACAGACTCTAGTGGGTGGTGGCCTTGACACTGATCCCCGGGGGGCTCGGTAATGCCATGGGAGCGCTTCTGGTTTGGGGAAGGACTGTGGGGTTCACTGTTGGCTTCCCACTCTGTGGACATGGCCAGGGTTGTGCATTTGAGGTCTTCAGCACGGAGCTGGGAGGGAGAAGGTGGTCCAGCTGGTATATTGAGCAGAGGGTGCCCAGGAAGCCCATCACAGTGGCATCTTTTCCCACCATCCCTGCTGTCTGTCGACCATGGAAGGAGCAAGAGATGACAGGTGCACCTGTCCTGAGCAATAGGGAAGGAGATAGAAGCACCCGAAGTCTGATCCAAACCCCAACAGTCTCTTCCACCCTCCCCCATGCCATGACCTGTTTGAGGGGTCTGTCCCGTGAAGGACCGGAGCAGAAGACAAGCTGGCTGCCTCCTCAAGGCAGTCTGCTCCCACGCCCACCCTAAAGGCTGAAAGTGGAGGCAGGTCTCAGGAAAGGGAGAGAGAGGGGTTGGTGGGGCTGAGGACAGATGTTAAAGACGCCAAGTGGCTCCTATTGATCTGCACAAGCAGGAAAAAGGAGCATCCACTGAAATCAGGAGCCCCGAGATGGTGGATTCGTTGCGAAGCTCCTCGGGATGTGGTCCGGCGAGATGGGAGGGAGGAGGCCCGGGTTTCCTGAAGGCCACCACATCCGCCGTCAACTGCCCACAGTTTCAGAAATAGTGGAAGTTATTCTTTACCTCAAAAGCGTAAAGCAGAACTGGCAACTTCAATGTCTCAAGAGCTAAGACCTTTTCACCTAGTGTCCTCTGGTGTCCTGTGAAGGACAAGTGGATATCTTTCCAAGGATACAGACCTGGCGCCCTCCTCGTGGGCCTAGCTCATGTTGCAGACCAGTTTATTGGGGGGATACAGTTCTTGCGTAGCCTCTCCCATCTCTTGGGCTGGAACTGGGCACCCTGGGATGTCTCCGTCTTAGCTGAGTATTCTGGACCTGGTTTGCTCAAGTCCCTTGTTCCTTCTGGGATCCACCAAACTCTGCCAGAACCTGGGTCCAGTATCATGGCCTGTTAATTGTGTCCACGCATTTGTGTAGGACATCCTGCTCCACCTCTAGTGCCCCCCCACATAGTTCCCAGCCCCTTTGCCATCATTGTCCCAGATGTCCTTGTGGTGGCCACAGACAATCTGCCAACTCCTGGAAAGGCCGGGGCTGCCCGTCAGACAGCTGGTGGTCACTGGCGCTCAGGGTCTGTTTTGTGGAATGGAATGTGAACCCATCGCCCGAAGGCTTACTTGACTTATTTAATTAAAGCTGAAAACATGCAATGAGAAAATTCTGCAGCGTTTCTTCTGCATTTGTTCTCGGCAACCATTGAACCATAAAAATTAACAGGAAAAAAACACTAAGCAGTAGGTAAGACATGACTTCCAGCATGAAGCAGGGCAGGGACACCTGCTGCCCATCCCCACAGGGTGACAGAACAGAGGGCATGATGAATGCCATGGTCCCAGATGGCAGAGCCGACAGTGACCATGTTCCCAGGAGCCAGCTGCAAGGACAAGGTCTGAGGATCAACGTCCAGGTATTATGGGATAGGAATAGGAAAATCAGACTAGCTGTCAGGGGACCCAGTTTTGCTATTAGCTGGCCATAAAACAAGTCACTTCCCCCACCTGGGTCCCAGGTTCCTTTTGGAATGAAGGGTACATGTAGTTTACGATTTTCCAAAAATACCCTTTTACACGGTTTCTTGAGATTTCATTCTCCTTTCAGCTAAGAAATACAGTGGCATCCTTTCAAATCGCAATGACTTTGCTGTATAGGTTGTAACAGCTCTAGTGGGAACGAGGCTGCAGCCCTGTGTTAGCTTTCTGTTACTTTCTGTAACAACTACCCCCAGAGAACTTACAAAGAGAAGAATGTGCCAGGAGCAACTGAGGAGGGTGTAGCAGGAGGATCCCAAGTTCAAGGCCAGCCCCTGGCAACTTAGACCCTGCCTCAAAAATGTAAGGGGCTGGAGCTATGGCTCAGTGGTAGAGCACTTGCCTAGCATGCAAGGCCCTGGATTCAAACTCCAGCACCACCCCCCCCAAAAAAAAAAAGTGTATCAAAATAAAACTTTAAAAGGCTAGGAGTGTAGCTCAGTGGTGGAGCCTCTCCCACCCTGGGTTAAATCTCCAGTATCATCATCCAAAAAAAGACATTTATGTAGCCCCACAGTTTTGGATGTTTCAGTCCAAGATTGGGCAGAACCATTGCTTTTAAGCCTCTGGTGGTGGGGGAGTTCATTTTTGGACACAGGAAGACAATTGGCAGAGCTTTGGGGTCTGGGGGTCACAGGAACAGCAGCATCTGTGAAGGGGCAGAGGAGAGCTGAGCCCCGCAGACGGTGGGTGGTTCCTGCAGGAAGGAGAGATAACACAGTGGGGCACGACGAGGGGGATGGGAACCCCCTGGGCCCCCTCCCCAAAATGCAACATGAATCTCTGCCCTTGCACCCAGTCCAGTCTTTGGAACCATTTCGTGCCCAACCCTCAAGATATTTGAATCCACGTGGTGACACTCCAACAGGAATAGAATCTCCCACTCCTGTCGGGGACACTTTGCTGTCTCCACTTCCCTGGGGACTGGATATAGTTAACTTCTGGCTGTGTTTCCTGCCACAAATAAGCCACGAGAGAACTAAATTGCCCTAATCACAGAGCACAGAGGCCTGGCCACCCACCCACCCCCTCCGCTACCGGCCCAGGCCGGAAGTCACCTTTTCTCCTTCCTCCCACACCCTTTGGGCTCAACCTACACCCCAAGTTACTCAACCCTGGAGAGGAGCCGAGCACACCACAGGGGCTCTGAGGCAGTGACAGCCATCACAAATCCACCCGGAAAGCGCTTGGGTCAGCAGGGCCTGGGACCTGCGTGCGGCAGGCCAGCCCTGGCCCAGCTGGAGCCAGCAGCAAAGGAACCTGATGGCTGGTCACAGCGTTGCTCTTGGGACGTCCCAGCGCACAGTAGCTTATTAAAGGCTCTGAGAAGGCCTGTGTCGACCCACAGTAAGGGTTCCTTCACAGAAAGGCCCATTTTTATGGGTGGGATCCTTAATCATGATTTTTTTTTCCTCAAATAACAATATTTTCAAGTCTCTGGAATCCTGAAGAACAGTCTGGAGGCAACAGAGGCCTGCAGAAGCAGACAGGAAGGTGACAGGTTAAGAAGCTGAGGAGAAGCAGCCCAGGGACAAGTAGGTTTAAGGGCCCCTTTCCACCTTCTTGACGTTCTCACGGAGCTGCAGGCCGGTCTGCAGAGGGGTGGTGGGGACAGCCGCAGCCCCAGGGTCACCGCGGGCAGCAGTTCCTGGAGTTCCAATTTCTGTGCTGCTGCCTTGGAACCTCCTGTCCTCTGAAACCCTTGGCCCTCAGCTCCCTCCACTCAGTCACACCTGTGGTGACCCCTAGGGAGAGTGGGAATTCTGAACTAGGACAGGCACGAACACCATCAGCTCTGTTTAACAGAAACTGGAGTTCTAGAAAGTTCTTAAAGCAGCCATTTCTGAAACAGCCGGGTCCCTGGAAGTAGTAGCCCTCTAGCAGCCGCTGACCCCTCTGCTATCTGCTGCTGCCCAGTTTACTAGAAGAACATGCTGATAGTAAAGGTTCAACAGGAGAGGGCTGCCCGTGGTCAGAGTGGAAGAGGGAGGAGGGAGAGAGGGAGGGAGGAGAAAAATGGGAGGGGGGAAGAAAGAAGAGGAAAGGAGGGAGGGGAGGAAGAAAAGGAGAACAGGAGAGTGACAATGGAACTCATTCTCGGGGTGCAGGGGAGGAAGACTGTCAGGTTGTCAAAAAGAGCACCCCTGAGGACAGTCACAGCCAGGCCTTCCACAAGCCAATGTGCCTATCATTAATAGAGACCAAGATTTCAGGGTGCCCAAGAATTCAGGGGACTCTCAGGGTCAGGCCAAGCAGGGTCCACACATAGCCTGCACACCACGGGTCATGGACCGAACCCACCCCGAGGCCGAGCAGCTTCTAATTGTGTTTGTTTTGTTTTTGAAGTTGGCATTGAAAGCCAAAATTAATGGATTTGCATTAAAAAAAAAAAAACAGATTTCTGGTTCCTCTGAGACTGGGGTGCATCTTGGTTTGAGTCAACCAGAAAATGACTCTGGGACAAGGGCTCGGGTGGCAATGCAGCCGTTTCTCTGGGGGCTCCAGGCAGCCCTGCAGGGAGGAGGGGAGGGAGTGAGGAGTGGAGGGTGCTCTGTGAAGGCAGCCGTCACCTTGAGAAGTTGCAGCAGAATCCTCCAGAAATGACAGAGAGCCCAGGCCTGGGAGTTACCCAGGGTGAGGTGAGGGAACCTGGAGCGTCCCCACCCCAGCCCCTCCCGTCTCTGCTGAAGGCTGTTCTTGGAGAGTGTTGACCCCCCAGACCCTCTGTGGGTCCCAGTGGAACAGCACTCTGGGTTTCTGGGAAAAGCCATCAGGCCCAGGAGCAAAGAAACAGGTGGTTGGAAGCTTCCAGACACAATGAAAAGTGAGGTGTGAGGGAGGGGGAGGGGGCCAGTCAGCATCTGCACCCTGGGGTGATCGGTCACTGACACCTTCATTCCCACAGCAATAGCAGGCTGCACCTGGGAGAAGGGCAGCGTCCCCCTGTCCCTCTGCTGTCCCCAGTGCTGAGGCAGCATGCTCATTGCCGTTTAGCACAGCACCTGCCCTGCTCATTCACTTCCAGCCAGGAAGCTTCTCTGTGAATCCGTATGTGTTCAAGAGGAGAAAGCCACAGGCCAAGAGGCCACAGCTATCGGGCCATTCCTATGACAGCTCCCCAGCCACCGTAGGCATTTGAGCTTACGCCACTGGCTTCAAGTCCTGGTGGACGCTGAGGCCTGGGCCGACTATCCTGACAACCACCCGTGCTCCCTAATGCTTAGCCTCAGGAGGCAAGTGTCAGTGTGCAGTCCGCTGCCCTGCCTGGGGCTGCTTGTCAACACCACCAAACCAACTGTCCCATTGTGACGGGTGCCATCTCCCGTCACACCCACCTGGATTTCTCCTGACACCTAAGCAGTTATCACCCAGTGCCTGCCCCATGGAGGCGAGCAAGCAAATACCTGAGATCTGGTAATTTATAAAGAATAAAGGCTAATTTTGCTCCTGGTTCTGGAGTCTGGGAAGCCGAAGGGCATGGCCAGGCCTCTGCTCAGCACCTGGTGAGTGCCTCAGGCTGCATCACAACATGGTGGAAGGTGTCCCATGGCAAGACAGAGCAAGCTTACCAGAGCCAACCTGCTTCTATACCAAAACCAACCCCTTAATGACCCTCTAATCCATTAGTGCCAAAAGTCTCCGTCAATCCCATTAGCATATGAGTCTGGGTCCCTATTGCTCGTGTGTAAGTGGGGGACACTGTCAAGGGCAAGGACACATTCATGCAGTATGCCTGGTTCACAGCAGTCACTGGGACTTTCAGCCCATGCTCCCTCTTCTGGATGCGGCTCAGTTAATCACTGAATGGACATAGTTTAGCTCTTCCCTGGGGACCCCTCCCTCTCTTGCTGCTTCCCCAGCTGCTATGAGTAGAGTAGCTTTCCCCACCACACTCTTCCTCCATGATGTTTGCTCACCTCGAAGGGCCCAGAGCAAAGGAGTTGGCTGACCATGGACTAAACCTCTGAAACCAGGAGCCAAAATAAACTCTCTCCCTCCAAAACAAAAAGATAGTTTAAAGTCTGGGATTTAAATAAAGCTTGTCATGGAATCTGGGAATGAATACTAAGGTCCCCCGGTGCCTGCCCCATGCAGGCGAGCAAGCAAGCTACTCCCTGCAGGATGGACACTGGAAACCAGAGCGGAGGCCGCAGACAGCCTGCCCCGCCCCAGAGCGGCTCCCAGAGTTTGCACAGTGGGTAGGGGCTAGTTCTCTCCTTCCTCTGGGAAGCGTCCGTGCAGTCCATTTCTGTTGTTTTTAATACCTTCTTTCTCTTGACTTGATGTTGATTTGTTTAAAGCTGTTTCCCCTCCAGGAAAAAATGCCCCCTGCCTCTCATCCGTATGAATGGAGGGAACATCGGAATAAGATGCTGGATGAAATCAGCTCATTGAGAACATCGCCCATCTGCAGCGCTTCTCCCCCTCCCTGGGCCCCGAGGGATCTGCCTGGCCCCAAAAGAGCCGCCTTCACACTTGGCCCGGAGACTTCAGCTTCTCCGCGCCTGTCCCGTTTGGCTGGGGAGCAGAGGAACAGTTGAGGAGACATGTGTCACAACTTGTACCAACCCCAGGAGCCTGTTGCGGGGAAAGCCCCTGATTCTTACTCATAGAAGCCAGGGCCTTTGTCTTTCCCAGGAGATTAAGCCTCAGTCTCCAACCTCAGCGTTCACACTGCTGACCCAGCCAGAGCAGTGACTGGATAAATGAGTGATTGATTGAAAGAATAAATGAGGTGATGAAGATCAAGTAGCACTTGGAAGGATTGCGTTCATATTCATTTTATTACAGCACAATACATAGAACACAAATTTTTTTTTAAAGAGTGAGAGAGGGAGGGAGAGAGAGAGAATTTTAATTTTTTTTTTTTTTTTTTTTTTTTTTTTTAGTATTCAGCGGACACAACATCTTTGTCTATATGTGGTGCTGAGGATCGAACCTGGGCTGCACACATGTCAGGCGAGCGCGCTACTGCTTGAGCCACATCCCCAGCCCAGGACACAAAATTTACTGTTAGTGACATTTAGTTCATCCATAATATGCAATCGTCACCTAATGCCAGCACATTTCATCACCCTAAAAGGAAGTCTTCCTTCCCCTGGTACTGAGATAGCAAGCAGCAGAGACAATGCATCCCACGAGTGTGGACTGTGTGCCTGCAGGGGCTCAGAAAGCAGAGCAAGGTCCCCAGCTCCCCGAGCTGTGGCCTCTGTGTGGTGACAGACCTCCCACATCACATTTCCCAAGCAGAGTCAGGATTACGTATACTTTCCAATAAAGAAAATTCATCACTGTGGTCTGTGTGGCTGTGTTTATTATCATCTGTACAAATACATTTCCAAAATGGGAAACAATAAAGCTCGCTGTCAGGCCCTGTGTCTGTGTCAGTCTCCTCCTGCACAGAACTGGTGAGATTGCCCAGTTCCAAGTGGATCACGCCTCACTGGCTCAAGCTCAGCAGCTCTGTCCTGTCCCTGACACTGCAAAGTCACTGGAGATGATATCTGCAGCTCTGGCGCCCAGCAGGGAGCTTTATCAGGACTCCAAGGACTCCAAGGACTCCAGAATTTCCACCATATATCTTGGAGATAGAAGCAGCGAGGGCTGCGGGCATAGCTGGGGCAGTGCCATGTGTGACCCTTTAGAGGGCAAAGGGAAGAAGAAGGTAAGTGAGATTGGGCATTTTTTCCTACATACACAGCGATCCCAGCGTTTTTGCAAATCCCAGCGTGTGGAGCCAGCCCGTGGCTCTCAAACCCTGGCTCTGCCCATTTCCTCATTTGAGGGAACTTGGGCAAAGTACACAACCTGTATTTTCCAGTTTTCTTATCTGTAAAAACCAGAGTAAGATTGTTACCTATCTCCTAGGGTCATTGTAAGGATTAAGTAAAGTTAAGAGATGGGAATGGCCTGGAACTTACTAAGTGCCAGTAAATGTTAGCTGCTCTGCTCAGAGTCTGGACAGTGGTGGGAATAAAAAGGGTGAAACAAGGAGGGCTCATGATCTTGCTTCCCAGAAATGACGAGACCAGTTGCGTGTCCATGAACATTGTATACGTCTGTAGTATTGCTGCTCACGCAAAATACCTCCCTCAAAACCATTCGGGTGCTCATATCTGAATTATGATAACAAGCTGCCTTGTGCCTTCTACCTTTATCTCATCCGGTGAGCCACCTGGTCTTTGTGAAGTGAGCACTATGTCGTCACCCGTTTCACTGCTTGGGAGACTAAGCTTGAGGAGGTGGAGTGAGCTGGCTCTCAGCTGCAAACCCAGGTCTTTCTGCCTCCTAAACTTGACCTTAGAACAGCTGTGCTGCACCATGGTAGGGACACGCATGTGCTTGGCACCCTGGGCACCTTGTCCCTCTCCTGACTGAGGAGACAAAGGCACTTACTTATTGCCCCAGTGGTCCGGGTCCTCGGGCCATCCCCACAGATGTTGTCTGCCTAGTGAACAGCGCTCACTGGAGTCTGACCTAACCAAGGAACAGGCAGTCACCGAGGAGACTTTCTTTATGACTTAGCATTTGATGCCAGCAATGCAGAGGGAAAGGCAGGGAAATGTCACAGGAAGAGCTCCTAGATTAAAAAAAAAAAAAGCAAAAAAACTCCTGTTCCCCTCCAGAGGTGAATAAACATGGGACTAAAGCTCAAACTGAGCACAGATCAAAGAAAGGCAAACCCAATGGACAGCCATCTCTTAAATTGGCAACAGTGTTTTTTAAATATAGCAACACTGGTGACAGTGTGGGGAAACACTCATTCAGCTGATGGGAGGCTCACAGAGGCCAGTTCATTAATGACTATCCCACCCCCAAACATGCCCCATATCATCCCCCACCCCACCCCCACCCCACCCCCCGCAAATCAAGGAATTTATCCTGAGAAACTGTGGCTGAACGCTAAGATGCGATGTTAAACATTAAATCTTGTTTATAATAATGAAAAATTGGAAAACCACTATGTGTTAGATAATAGGGAGATTGGCTAAATAAATTGTGGTGGCATATATGGTAGATCACTGCAGCCATTAAAATGGTCATGCAGAAGGCTTTTTAAATAATGGTTAAAGGGTATTTATTGACAAAAATGAGCTATAAAACAATACCATGTGATTCCATTTTGTAAAATAAAATATCTATAACGTGAATATGTCTGCATACACAGCTGATTGGGAAGACATCAATCAAACTGTTGACAGTAAATTGTTCCTGTGTTATGGTTTATTCTTCCTGTATCTGAATTTGCAGCAATTCCTAACAGGGGATAGATTATAGCTCTATCACAGAGCACTTGGCCTGGCACACACCAGGCTCTGGATTTGATCCCAGCACCCTCAAAAGACTTTATCCCTTGTATTCACCACCTAGCACGAAGAGTGTAGCCTCCAGAACCAAGTTCAAGCTCAAGTTCAGTGCCCAATTCCATTCTTAACAGCTGAGACCTCTCGAGTTCCAATCTTCAAGGACAAGATGGTGGTGATAATAAAGCCACAGGGCCTGGCTCAGTGGGCATAGGAGGCTCTGGATGAGAGGATACCCCAAAGCTCCCTGCACAGCGCCCCACACAACTATTTTTCTTCATTATCACTATAGGATTCATCTGATTATTGTTACCATCATCAATTCAACTTCTGCAATTAGGACGGAAGCAAGCCCGCATCTTGGCCCACCTCCTCTGCCCACCCAGCCTGCAGAGAGCTGTCCCCGGCAGGGTCCTCCGCAAGGTGGGTGTCTGCCCTCCCACTTCTCACGACACCTTCGCGGGCCCTTGCCAGACCCCCGTGTTTGGTCTTCCTCACCCCTATCCACAGAGATGACTTGGAAGAAATAGCCCAGCAAACACCAGTCTGCTGGCCCCAGAGTGAGACGCGGAAGTTTACAAAAATGCATAACCAAATGTTTGATTTGGGAGGAGAAACCGAGCGGCGTCTGAACCAAGGGCAAAACAGAAGCAGAAAGGGGCTTTTTCAGGAAGGCCTGAGACGTGCCCGACGCTCACCACTGGGGCCTCCTTGTTCCCCCACCTCGTTTCTTCCTTCAGTCCTGCCCCCTCGGTTGCTGTGGAACATCTGGCCCCAATATGGGGCTGATTTTAATAAATCCAAGACATCTCCCTAGCCCAGCAGGCTTGGAAGAAGCCAAAGAGAAAGCCCAGGGCGTTGTCAGCAGGAAGACCAAGAGGCGAAGAGCTGGTCAGGAAGGGGGCGGGGCAGTCATAACCAAGATAGGACTGGGCCAGGGCGGGGAGTGGGGTGGGGCAGGGCAGGGAGACACTGAGGGGTTCAGAAATGGAGATGAACTGGTTGAGAGACCCCCCCATTGATGCCAGAGGCAGCCCCTGGACGCATCCACCTGCTCTTGGTTTCTGGTGTCTCCTGCAGCCCTCACTGGGCAGAGCTGGCTGGTGTGAGTCACAGATTTCTCCCTGTGTGGGAGAACAGGATGAAGTGACGGACATGGGGTTTTTGCATGCACGTGCATGTGTATGAGCACGCGCGCGCGCACACACACACACACACACACACACACACACACACACACCTCCTTCCACACCAGAAACCCAGAAGGCTCATGGAGTATCAGTTGGCCTCCACCCTCCCGTTGGTTTTACCTGGAGAGACCCTGCAGCCCAGTCTGCTTGTAGATACCCTAATGAGTGATCGTTTCTGGTGACCCAAGACAAAGCCAAGTAACTTGGCGGCTGAAGCATCAGAAGGGATGGAGCCTTAGATTGCAAATAGATAAAGAAGTCCATGTGAAGAAAACTGCGACTCCCAGACTCTCCCCCTCCGCCCACTCTCATGACTGCTCTATTACTGCAGACTGAGAAATCAATTCTTCCAGAGTCAGGACTGAGAAGGTGCTGCCAAACCCAAGAAAATGGTTATACATTTGCAGGGTGCGAATGTAGCATGAATTGGAACTGAGCCACAGCCGCCAGGCCCTGAGCCCGCTCGCCCCGCATCAGCCGTGTTGGCGAGGAGGCCTGAGCAGGCTGCCAAGGGCCTCCTCTCACTACTGGTGGTGGTGAGACAACGGAGTGGGCAGGAGTGTTAATTGTGACCAGAGCTTTTGTCTTGTTCTCACTTATGTGTGGAAAAGATGCCGGAAGAATGAGAATAAATTTGTCCCCTTTCCCTCCACGGAGCAGAGAGCAGCCTGCCTCAGTCTACAGTCTGGGCCTCAGTAAGGAAGGGAAGTCAGAGCTCAGAGCTTCTCCTCACTCCTCACAAAGACAAACCAGGCACCTCCCTAAACTAACCCAAAGCTTTCTGCTCTGCATACATCTTAAAATCTCCTGCAGGCCCCCACACTTTCCTGTAAATCAGACTCCCCTAGAAGGCTGGTTAAAACACAGATCGATGGGCCCACCCCCAAGAATTTCTGAGGCAGTAGGCCTGGGGTGGGGCCCGAGGGTCTGCATTTCAGCTGCTGGCCCTGGATCCAACTTAGGGAATCCCTACCCACCCCCACCCCCACCAAGTCCGCAGAAAAGGATTCCATTTGTCCGTAGTGGGGTCGGGTTTGGATTGCTTGAAAGCACCCAGGGGATCCTGGGGGAGCAACAGCTAACGCTGCCAAGGCTAGAGGCCCTGGAGCCAGTTCCAGCACTAAGCACAGACTTGCAGTGACCAGAGACTCGCTCAGTCCAGCTGATGTCAACCTCTGTCTTCCCTAACGCCTGTCCCCTCTTCTACATCAAAGGAAATCTTTTATCTCTTTTTGTGAGACTGAGGATTAAGCCCAGCAGCCCTCTACCACTGAGCTACATTCCTAGACTATTTTTTAACTTTGAGACAGAGCCTCGTTAAGTTGCCCAGCTGGCCTCAGACTTGGGGTCTTCCTGCCTCAGTCTCCCGAGTGGCTGGGATCACAGGCGTCCTCACGTGCCCGGGGAAATCTTCCACGTCCCTGTCTGCCTTGGCTCATCTGCGGCCTTGCAGGGCCCTCCCTGCACATCCACACCTGGCCCCCCGTTCCGCCTGAGCTCTGGGGCGTGAGCGCTTGGTCACAGGTTGGAGCTGTCAGTGTGCACGTTCACGGGCGTCTTGATGCTCCCATTTCCCTTCAAGAGACTGTCCCTCTTCCCAGTGCTCGGAGAGGACCATTCCCTCTCCTTGAACGTGGCATAGAGGTCTCTCAGGTCTGGCCTCTCTTGTGAGCACAGGAAGGCTAGTCCTCTCCATGGGTGAAAAGCTCAGGTCCTGTGCGTGCTCTGCTCACAGTGGCTCCCAGAGGGCCCGACCCTTGGTCTGTGTGGGCATAAACCCCAAAGATGCCCAGGCAGAGTGAGGGCCCGGCTCCTTCGAGGCCTGGCAGGGAGGAGCTGTGCTGTGGGGAGATTTACAAAACCAAGAGCAGACGCTTCAAAGGATGACTTCCTGCAGAGGGTCCACGGGGAAGGGATGGCCAGGGGATGCTGACCAGGTCCTGCAGGGGAGTCTTCAAGAGAAACAGGCAGGTGAGCACTAGGGCCACATGGCCACAGTGAGGACAGGGGAGAGGGACAAGCACCCCGTGCCTCTCCGAGGCTAGGCAGTTACAATCCGTGTCTTATTTAATCCTTATAACAACTCCACCAGAGAGGCTATTTTGAAGATTAAAAACGGGCTCAGAGAGGTCCAGCATCTTGCCTAAAGTCACGTAGCTGCATTGAAAGTGGACATCTATTGAGCCCTTATGAAATGCCAGGCACAGCTTTAGTCGCTTCACACATATTAACCCTTTTGATCTTTACCCTCCAAGGCCACTTGCCTTTATGCAGTGACCCAGGGACCCAGGCAATTCTGAGTTTATGGCTCAACCAACTGAATTCAATCCCCAGCATCAGAAAAAACAAACAATAATAACCAAAAAAAAAAAAAAACAGAAAACTGGATTGGAGCCTATTATGGTTTGGATATGAGATGTCCCCTAAAAGCTCATGTGGGAGAAAGTGCAAGAACAGTGAGAGGTAAAGTGAGGTGACTAGAGTATAAGAGGTGTGACCTAATCAGTGGGTTAATCCACTCATATAGACTAACTGGGTGTAAGTAGAGGCGGTGGGGAGTGGCTGGAGAAGGCTGGTCCCTGGGGGTGTGCCTATGGGGTTTATATTTTGTCCTTGGTGAGCAGAACTCTCTCTGCTTCCTGACCACCATGGCCTGAATGTCCTGAGCTGCATTCCCCTCCACCATGGTGTTCTGCATCACCTTGGGCCCAAAACTATGGAGTCGGCCATCCGTGGACTGAGACATCCAAAACCACGAGCCCCAGGTAAACTTTTTCTTCTCCCTATTGTTCTTGTCAGGTCTTTTGGTCACAGCAATCAAAATATGAGTCAAACAGAGCCCCTCAGAGGACAAAGCCTGAGATTGCCACGCTACACAGGAGGGACAGAGAAAGAACAAGACCACCAGCGACCACTGACTCATAAGTGGCCCAGCAGCCAGGTTCCCAATCAGAGGAGGACGTGGGAGGCTGAGACACCTGGCAATTCAACCACAAGAAATGAGATCACTGAAGAAGGTCTGGGGGAAAGACAAGAAATGGGTTTGTTCTCCTTAGAGATCAACGGAGGAGCCAATTTGAAGAAAAGGAGAGAGGAGGGAGGGAAGGAAGGAGGGAGGGAGGATAGGAAAAAAGAAACCAGGTGTGGGGTGCACGCCTCTGTCCCAACTCTATGGGAAGCTGAAGCAGAGGATCAAAAGTTCAAGTTCAAGATCAGCCTGGGCAACTTAGTGTGACCCTGTCTCAAAAAAAAAAAAAAAAAAGGAAAAGAAAAAAGAAAGAAAGAAAGAGTGAAGGGCTAGGGTGTAGCCCAGTGGTAGAGCACATGTGTAAGACCCCAGTTCAGTCCCCAGCACCACACACACACACACACACACACACACACACACACACACACATACACACAGAAAAGGCAGTAGCGATTATGAAACCTAAGTCAAAAGAAAGGAAACAAGAACCGTGAATGTAAAAAATACATGTCTTGGGCTGGGGATGTGGCTCAAGCGGTAGTGCACTCACCTGGCATGCGTGCGGCCCGGGTTCGATCCTCAGCACCACATACAAACAAAGATGTTGTGTCTGCCGAGAACTAAAAAATAAATATTAAAAAATTCTCTCTCTCTCTCTCTCTCTCTCTCTCTCTCTCTCTCTCTCTCTCTTTAAAAAAAAATACGTGTCTTATTTCTTGGCAGTGAAAATGTATCTTGAGCCTAATAGAACAGACAGACTCTGGTGGAACACTACCCAGCTGTGTAGGAGGTTGAGGCCGGAGGATCCCTGGAGCCCAGGAGTTAGAGGTCAACCTGGGCAACATAGTAAGATCTTGTCTCAAAAAAAAAAAAAAAAAAAAAAAAATCTTTGCTTTTTCCTTTTTCTGGACTTGGTCTCACTTTTTTTTTTTTTTTTTTTTTTGCCCAGGCTAGACTCAAACTCCTGGGCTCAAGTGATCCTCCCACCTCAGCCTCCCATTTCTCAATGAGAGCCGGTCTGTGTTGCACCCAAGGCCACATGGTTGGTGAGCGGTCCAGCTGAGATCTGGTACCTGCGTCCCCTAGGCCACGTGCTCCCACTTCTGTCCTCACCCCTCTCTACCTGGTTCTGCCCATTCTCAGCCCCACCCCAGACCCCTCCATGCGAGGGCTCCCTGAAGGGGAGTGACAGAGGGGTGACGCCATCAGGAGCAGGGCCAGTGGCTTCGAGCAGCCTCTTAGTTCCCTCAGCCCTGCTTCCCCAGCCTGCTGGTGGAGAAGGCTGGTGCCCTCCTCAGGGGCCACAGGATCAGCAACGCCACTCAGAAGCTGGTGATAATGGCGGCCCCCACTCGGCACTTAGAATGTGCCAGGAACTTCACCGGCCATCGTGTCTTCCTTACCTGAAGAGCCAGCAGACGTGCTGAAAGGTCCCTGTGCCACCAGGGTGCATGGGCCACCTGGAAGGGTGGCGGGAAGGGGCAGGCGGGAGGACACGTCAGCAGAGTAGACTCCTTCTCCCACCAGCCTCTGCCCCATGAGGACAAGTCAGCAGGGGTCCTGGACCCAGGGCCTCACCCTCTGGGCAGCCCACATGAAGACCACGGCTGAGCACCAGGCCTAGCTCAGCTTTCACTGTGGACAACCCAGGGCGTGGTGCTGTCTCCTTGATAGCCTCAGTTTCCTCATCTGTAGTAACCCTCAGGTTCGCTGTATTGTGAAATTCAAATGAGATAATGCAGGTGGGGAGCTGAGACAAGGGCTTGGCGCATCGAAAGGCCTCTAAAATGCGACCTATCACTAAGGCAGGGGTGAGTCTCAGAGCCATGAAATGCTCGCAGGCCACGGGCTGCCTTGTCCACGTGGGTAGTCACGTCTCCTCTGGGACACTGGGGGGCGGGGGGCAGTGATGACGGAATGACCCCCACCCATCACTCCAGGGCAAGAGAAATCTCCGAGCCCCTGTGGTCCAGCATGGGACCCTCCCTCCAGGTCCCTCTGGCCCATGCACACCCAGTCCTGGGCTCTGTGCCAGCAGGCTGCTCACACACACCCCAGAGGCCTTCTTCCTGTGACTTGGCCCAGGGCTGAGGCTAGGGGGAGGCCAGGAATCTGTCAGCCACGAAGGTGCAGAAAGAGCCCTTCTGCTGCTGTCACTGAGAAGGAAGGAGAGGTTGGGGGCTGGGAGGGGGCACGAATTCTCCTCATCCCCCCTTTCCCCCTACAGAGAGCCTCAGCCTAGTCTCTGGGCTTGTAGTGGTTGTCTCCTGGCTGCTCTGGACCCCTGGCCAGAGGGAAGATCCTTCCCCCAGACCCTCATCTCCCTGCAGGGCGCTTTCAGTCCAGACACCAATTCTCCGGCCCTTGGTAGCAACAGCCCTCCCCTGCTCCCCTCAGGGGGTACCTTCCTGGAGCTCTCATTGATTTGTAATCCCAGCAACTCCAGAGGCTGAGGCAGGAGACTGGCAAATTCAAGGTCAACCTGAGCAGCTTTGTGAGCCTCCTTCTCCAAACAAAATGTAAAAATGTCTGGGGATTCATCTCAGTGGTAGAGCCCCCTGAGTTCAATCTCAGTACTGGGTGGGGGGCGGGGAGAGAAAGAAACCCAAAACTAAAAGCATAGTCATTTTGTTTGAAGCCCTATCCTGTCCTCTGACAGAGGTTTTTCTTTCTTTTTTTAAAAAAATATTTTTAATTGTAGTCAGACACAATACCTTTTTTTTCATTTATTTCTATGTGGTGCTGAGGATCAAACCCAGGGCCTCACGCGTGCTAGGCGAGCGCTCTGCCACTGAGCCCCAGCCCAGCCCATCGGACAGTTTTAAACAACCACAACGTTGGTGACAGCCATCGCTCCCCGTGCACTGTCAGAAGGACTCTAGACTAACCCAACCTCACGACAACCTGGGCGTGTGCCTTGTCATCATCCTCATTATACAAACAGGGAAACTGAGTCACAGAGTAGGTAAGCCACTGGCCCAAGTCACACAGCTCAGAGCAAGAGTGTAGAAAGCCCCACTCCCCGGTCGCCCCTCCTGACTGCAGGGGCTTGTGTGACCCTCTTTGGGTGCATCTTCTGCTTGGGAGTTTCCGCTCCCAGGGTGGGCACAGAGGACCCTCCACCTGGCCGTGGACACAGCTCTGGGGAAAACATGGAGCCTGACAGCGAACCCGGCCCCAGACCATGACCTGAGCGTCCACACTGGCTGCTGTCCTGGTTTACCCTGAGGCCACCACGCCAGACAAAGGCTCCTTGTTGGGTCCAGGGAGTGGGCAGGTTTCTAAGGACATGGGTTTGGGACAAGGGCTATTTCCTACCAGGACTGGTCTTTTTTTGGAGACTTAAGAAGTTACCATCACAGGCTTCGTGGCCGGGTGGAGAGCAAGCCATCCTCCCTGCCCCTTTCCCAGCTTGCTGGCACAGGTCCTGCCTGGGCACAGGGTTCTCTTGACAGCCGAGCTCAAAAGGGCCACCGCCCACTCCCAGGACCTCATGGCTCCTGGGCCCTGTCACTCTTGATGGAGCCTCTTTCCAAGGCAGGGCAGCCAGAGAGGGTTCTTAGGAAACCTGAGGCCAGTGGCCCTTGGTGCCTCCTATTCCCCTCCAATGCTCATGTGTAGCTCCTTGGGGGCCCCTGCTGCCCCTCCAGCCATCTCCATGGGGCCTGCTACCACCGAGGGGAGAGGAGTCCTGGTTACCCCAGCATCCGCCTCCTCCCTTCCCCCAGCCTGGTTTCCAAGCCTGGCTCTAGGGTCTGGCAGCAGGGACTGGAATGCCTGCTGAGCCCTGGGAGCCTGCAGCCTCTTGGGTCTCCCCGTGGACATCTGCAGCATGCAAGGGAAGGGTCCCCATTTCTGCCCCGGGCGTGCCCTCCGCCGTGCACCCACCGTGAACAGTGAACACCATCTCTGTACTGATGAAAAATGGAGTCATCCAGGACTAGAGGCCCTGGGTGGGATCCCCAGCACCAAACAAAACAACAGCCACCAAGACCCAGAACTCCACCAGGGGTCCTTGAAGAGGGCAGAGGGTAACTAAAGGTGCAATAGAAATATCCTGATAGAGGGCTGGGAGGGCTCAGTGGTGGAGGCTTTGCAGCTTGTGCAAGGCCCTGGGCTCAATGCTCAGCACCATGAAAAACAAAAAGAGAGGAAGTGGAACAGTAACACAGCATTTGGAAAATCTAAGTACGCTGGTGTAAAAAGGTGTTCGGGACATATTTTTTTTTAATCTTTATTTATTTTTATGTGGTGTTGAGGATTGAACCCAGAGCCTCACATGTGCTAGGTGAGCTCTCTACCGCTGAGCCACAGCCCCAGCCCCTTGGGATATATTTTTAAGTGAAAGCAGAACATTGCGAAATAATACATACGCTGTCCATCATTATGACACAACAAACAATCCATTCTCTAAATCTCTCTATGCACAGGGCAAGTCTGGAAAGATATTTCACAGTGGTTATAAAGGCTGCCTCAGAGGAGGGGAGGGGACGGTAGGGATGGTTAAGAGGGACTTCATGCCTCCCTTCTGCAACCTTTAACCTAAGTCCAGGAAGCCTGTCCCAGCTCCCAGACCCCCCAGAAGAAATGGAATTTCTAATCCTAGAGCCAAGGCCAAGTTGTGCTGCTAGCATCCAGAGTGGGAATTCGGAGTAGCTTGTAAATAACCAACTTCCAACCACGACAGTAAAATGGTTATAACCACCAGTTATTACCTCCCCACCTGGCTTGGCCTCGTACCCTCCCAGCTCCGTGGTGAATGTGGCAAGCACAGAACTGACCGTCTAGAACAGTGGGGGATCTCAGATTCTTACCCTTCTGTGGGCAGGGAAGTTTTCCTGCCAAGATGTCATGAATGCTGGCAGAAGACCCGAGACTCCTGGGTCAGAGACAAAGGATTGATTGATTGATTGATTGGTTGTAGTCCTGGGAATTCAATCTGAAAGCACTCTTCACTGAGCTATGTCCCCAGCCCTTTTTATGTTGAGACAGGGTCTTGCTAAATTGCTAAGGCTGTCCTGGAACTTTCGATCTTCCTCATCCTCCAGAACAGCTAGCTACAAAGGACTTTGTTACTCAAGCACGACAGGCAATACAAGTTCAAGTTCACCTTGACTCCGCTCCGCCGCCTCCTCGGGTCACAGGGCAGACTGGCGATGGGCTCAGGGAGATGCTGTGCTCACGGTGGGTTTATGCTCCAGTGGAGGAAGCCTGTGACACTAACCTTTAGTCTGCTTCTTCCTCTTTCTTTTCTTTTCTTTTTTCTTTTTCTTTCTTTCTTTCTTTTTTTATTTTTTTGTACTGGAGATTGAACCCTGGAGCAATCTACCACTGAGCTCCATTCCCAGCCCTTCAACCCTTTTATTTTTTATTTTGAGACAGGGACTCACTATGTTGCCCAGGCTGGCCTTGAACTCGCTATCCTCCTGCCTCAGCCTCCTGAGTGTCTGGTATTACAGGCATGTGCCACCAGGCCTGGCGGGAACCGGGGAGACAGTCTTTATTAGCCCATAACACAAGCAAATCTACCCTCAGGGGAGAAGGGAGTCATTCTCTCTATCTATCCTCTAAGGCCACCTGTTACTAAGTATCTTCAAAGAGACAATCAAGACAGAAAGACAAACAGAAATGCTAAGAAATGGGAGACTGGCCTCCTAAGGTTGACAACTAAGGACTTGGGCAGTTGAGTCTCTCTCTCCAGGATCACAAACTAGGACAAAGCTGATTCCAAAGCCCCTGTCTTCTCCTCTTGCCTCCAAAATGAGCTGCTCCACTGGCCGGGAACCCAGGAGGCACAGACAGAGTCGCTTCACAGGGAAAATCCACTCGGACTTCTGCACAGGGACCTACGACAACCGTGGGCACAGGGCTGGCCTGTGGCTCTGAGAATAGGCACTGCCACACGCGCCTGATCCCCAGGACACAACCGTCTGAGAGAGGACAACCCCTGCAGTGCTGTGCCCCAGGAGCCACAGGAGAGCTGGAGTAAGGCATGAGCTTCCGGAGATGGCATCAATGCTCTCTTCTTTTGCAGAAGTTTATTTTGAAAGCGCGTTGTTCGGTATTTATTTATACAAAATTTATTTATGGAGCAAAGCGAGCCGGCCTTGGCCTTCAGCACCCAGCCAGGAAATGGTCTGGACTTGTTTTCTTTTCTCCTCAGAACACCTTGTCCCACAGCAGCCGAATCTGACTTTTTCAGAGTTGGAGGTTGGTTGGCCCTCCCATGGCCCATGACCAAGTTCTGGTCCCCAGAGCCCACTGCCCTGGAGAACAGGCAAGGAGAGGCCAGGTTTAGCCCTGGGTTCTGCCGCAGTCTGCCTGGGCACAAAATCAGGAGCCACCACACACCTTGTAGATTCCAACAGCAACTCTTTATTCTCGAACTGTCACCGGCACTCTACACACAGGTTCTGGGCAAAATCCACGCCCTCCACCGGGCTCTGAATCCCAAGTACTCTCTGAATCCCAAGGAACTCAAGGATCGGGTGCCTGGAGGCAGCAGGATACGCCCTATTCCCAGCAGGATACACCTTAAACCTGGAACCGCCCTAAACCCAATGAGAGCCCTAAACTCTGATCCGCCCTAAACCCTGATCCACCCTGGTCCTTGAGCAAGGTCACCTTACATGCAATGTCACTGCAAATGACCTGGGTCATGCCATGCGTCATTCCTACTTGGCAATGGCTCTCAGCAGGGTTCCTCCATCTCTTCATCCACAAAATAGGACCACAGGCACCTGCACTGCCTCCCTCATAGGTAGAAAGCCATCTCATAGCGATGGTAGAAGTTTCTATCTTGGCAAACTGCTAATATATGCATCTGTATTTCTAGATACGGAGAGAAATGGGGCTTCAGGGTTTCCCTGTCTGTCAAGCTGACTGCTGTCACACAGATGCCACTGAAGGTCTGCCCTGTCACATCACCTTACCCGACTTTGCCACCGAGGAGCTGGGCGAGGAGAAGGGCGATAGCAGGGTCAAATGGTGGATCCATTCCCAGCTTTCCCAGGTACCTCCATACTGCTTTCCAAATTGGCCTCACCATTTTGCAGTCCCACCAGCAATGTACAAGAGTACCCTTTTCCCCACATCCTCGCCAGCACTTGTTGTTGTTTGACTTCATAATGGCTGCCAATCTTACTGGAGTGAGATGGTATCTTAGGGTGGTTTTGATTTTCATTTCTCTGACTGCTAGAGATGGTGAGCATTTTTTCATGTACTTGTTGATTGATTGTATGTCCTCCTCTGAGAAGTGTCTGTTCAGGTCCTTGGCCCATTTGTTGATTGGGTTATTTGTTATCTTATTGTCTAATATTTTGAGTTCTTTGTACATTCTGGATATTAGGGCTCTATCTGATGTGTGGGGGGTAAAAATTTGTTCCCAGGATGTAGGCTCCCTATTTACCTCTCTTATTGTTTCTCTTGCTGAGAAAAAACTTTTTAGTTTGGGTAGGTCCCATTTATTTATTCTTGTTGTTAACTCTTGGGCTATGGGAGTCCTATTAAGGAATTTGGAGCCCGACCCCACAGTATGTAGATCAGAGCCAACTTTTTCTTCTATCACTCCCTGCCTGTGCTTCTTCTAGTACTCTCTGAAATGGTCGGGGGTTTGCATGCTCAGCGTCGGGCAGGGCTGAGACAAGGGTCTTGCTCCTCAGGTAGCAAACCCCTTTGCCCGGGAAACATTCCATACGAGGCCTTTTAACATTGTTTATCTCATTTTAGCTTCACATCAACACTGAGAAAAGAGCACCAGCTCTGTTTCACAGGGAGGGAAGCTGAGGTTCTGGGGGTCTTCCATGGCCAGACCTCATGACTGGGAAAGGTCAGGATGGGACTGGAAGTTGTCTGCTCTCCAGGCCTGGTTTGCTCCTACTGCATAAAGCTTCTGAACCAGGACAGCAGACTGACGGCCTGGCACCTCACCTGCTGTGACACAGCCTCAGGTTTCCCTCTACAGCAAGGGACAGCACCAGATGCCTTGCCATCCGAGGTCCCCAGGAGGTTGCACTTTCTCTGGAAAGGCCCAGAGAGGGTTAGTAACCTGCCTGGGGTCACCCAGTGAGTCACAGCAGGGTGGGACGAGGCCTGAGCCTTGGTCCAGGGCTCTGTTACTCACACCTCTGTGCCATGGGCTGCCATGTCTCAGGGAAGGGACTGAGGACCGCATTCTCCCCCTGAGCAAGACAATTTCGGGTAAGTCCCAAAGAAGCTCCCACAGCAGACAGGAAAATTATAGGGTGGGGTGGGATGTGAGGCCAGGGCAGGCCAGGAGGGTCGAGGAACCAGGAGGAACAGGCCCGACTGCCCACACTCCAGCCAGTGGGCAGCTGTGGACAGAGACACCTGGGTATAGCCTACCTGAGCCGGGCCAGACGCCCTGGGGCATGCCCAGGATGGAGATGAGCTGTGTCCCCTCTGCCTGAATCCCTCCCAGCCCTCACTTCTCAGGAAGGCCTCCCTGACCTCCCTTTGTAAGCAGCCTCCTCCCTCACCTGCTCACCGCCAGGTGCTGGTCACACCCGGTGGCTGAAGGAAAAGGAAGGGATTGGAGACAGCGCTTCTATTTGGAAGGCTGTGTGCATATTGCTGTATTTAAACCCCACGTCGTGGCCTGGGGTGGTGGCCTAGGCCAGTAATCCGGGAGACCTAGGAGGCTGAGGCAGGAAGATTGAAAGTTCGAGGCCAGCCTCAGCAATAGCGAGGCCCTAAGCGACTCAGCGAGACCCTGTCTCTAAATAAAATACCAAGTAGGGCTGGGGACGGGGCTCAGCAGTGGAGCGCCCCTGGGTCCAATCCCTGGCACCAAAACAACAAACATGCAAACCAAGTATTCCTCACTGGGAAGCCTGCCACGGGGGCCCCCACCTCCAAGCAGACGGCAGCAAGAGCCTGACTGTGTGCAGGTGCCTGCGAGGACTGGGCTGCAGGGAGCAGAGAGCGCCTGCCCTTTCTCCAACGAGACAGGGCTGCTCCAGGAGGGAGGGAGGGAAGCCCCCGGCCCCAAGCAGGACTCACACCTCCCCCAAGCCCCTCAGGGGCCACACCAGGGAGCCCAGGAGCAGCACTGCCCCCCCTTCCCGGCCACCCAGAGCTGGCACCCTGCTGCAGCCTGGGGGCGGCCCTCCGCTGGCCATAAAGGCCCTTTCTCTGACGCTGTTTGTGTTGGGCCCCGCTCTCCTCCTCACAGCCCCAGTCACGGCCACGGGCCCAGCAGAGGCGCAGGGCCACTCAAGGGCTTGCTTTGTGGTCTTGAAGATCAGGCGGGAGCTCAGCCCTGGAAGCCAGCTGTTTCCACCCTCCTGCTCATCCAGGGGGTAAACAGGACCCGGAGCGGCCTCTGCCACCTTCCACCCCATTCCTCCAACCCGTCCCAGCCCGGGCCTTGCCCAATCCTGATTCCAGAAAGAAACACACAGCCCCTGTTCTTCCTCGGCCCACGAGGTAAGTCACCGCTCCTCCTTCAGCTGTAGTTGCAGCCAGGTTCCCCACAGCCTGCATCCCAGGCGCCATTGACACCCTGCTGCCCAGAGGCCGTGGCCAGCCCCTGTCTTCCTGGCCCTGTCCCATGGAACTGTGGTGAGGCGGATGCCTGGTCCCTCTCCAACACCACAGCTGAGGCAGCTCTAGTGGTGAAGTTGTCATTTTTTAAAAGGCCGTGTGTTTTAAAACACGTCCTTGTTGTGCGAGGCCAAGTACCTAAAGAACAGGAGTCCCGGCTGGGTGCAGAGCTGCACACCTGTAAACCCCAGAGACTTGGGAGGCTGAGGTAGGAGGATCACAAGTTGGAGGCCAGACTCAGTAACTTAGTGAGACCATATCTCAAAATAAAAACTAAGGAGGACTGAGGACATAGTTCTGTGGTAGAACACTCCTGAGTTCAATTCCCAGTACCACAAAAATAAATAATCACAGAAGACACAACAAGCATGAATGAAGATTGGGACAAGATGTTCATGATTGTGCTACAGAGATTTTTGGGACAGTTTAAAAATAGAGGAACCTCAGAAGGCCAGCAGGGGATTAGTTAAACAAATAACAACGCAGCCACACGACTATTAGGTGCCTTTAACAGCGAACCTACGGCCATGGAGCCTAATTTATTTATAAATTATGTATTTATAGAACCTAAAGCCAGATTTTATGTGTGTGCTTAAGGATGTTTTTCTACAAAGAGCTAGAAATGACTATGGAACCCTAAAACTGGATCTCTGTCCGACAGAAGGACATGTTACTCCATGACAAGACGTTTATGTTATATAGAAAGTGGAGTCCTGTAAGTCCCACTTTCAGGTGTGTGTCTGGCGTGGAGGCCACACACAACATTCAAAGGCCCTAAGTGAGCTTTCTCCTTCGTTTTTCTACCGGCAAGATCTACACCCTTATCGTGGTAGGTCCCGACTTCAGTCACATGGGTTTCCAGAAACTAAGGCAAAACCAAATACGGGACCAGTTACTAATCCCCAGGGTCCAGAGAGAAAATGTAGTAACTGCTTTTGGAATTTCAGAGCGTGCAGAGTTCTCTGGAGAGGTGGGGCTGTGGGACGTGTCTCTGGGGACCGTCTCCTGCTCCCTAGGGACAGGGTGTGGGGCAGCCTTGACTGAGGCTGAGACTCTGCAGATCCCAGCTGCTCTGGAATCTGAAATGCAGAAAGCTGTTCCCTTCAGCAAGACTAGGAGGTCCTCCCGCCCATGCCCAGGGCAAATCCCAGAGCATTCTGGGTGTCTGCTGCTGAGGAACAGATCACCCCAAAACTTGGTGATCTCAAAAGACCGACCATTTATCAGCCTCAGGGTTCCTGCAGTCAGGAGGTGGGGATGGGCTCGGCTGGGTGGTTCTGGCTCAGGAAGGGAATCGGGAGGAGGCAGTCAGAGGGGGGCTGGTTGGGCCCCGGGCACAGGAAAGCTCTTTGCACCTGAGTCTCCTGCACAGCAGCTCAGGGCTCCAGCCACCAGGCGACACCTTCATTAAGTAGTACTAGAAGCTTGGTTGGCCTCTGCCGCTTTCTAGTGGTTCTGAGCTAGCCACTGGCCTGTCTGATCTGGGGATACAGGACACAGACTTCCTCTGTCAATGGGAGGAGAGTCAAGGTCACTCAATAGCATGTAGTTTGGGAGATGCTGTGACCATCTTGGGAAACCACCATCTTCCGCACAGAACTGTCACCCATACCCAAGGCAGGCCAGGACAAACGCAGGCCAGTAGAAAGCTTGTAACCTTTGACCTTTGTTCATGGGACACTGATACCCTTAGATCATCCTTTATCTACCAAAATTCAGCCATCGCAGGCCTCAGTTAAACCACAGGAGCTACCATGGCACAGGGACACGGGGGCTGGCCAAGAGATAGGCTCCAGCCCTGGCCTTTGTCATCAGACAGCAGAGGTGAGTTTGGGCCAGTAGTAGTAGCAGCAGCAGCAGTGAGGGTCATTTGGGGGTTGCTGGGTGTTTTTGTTGCTGGAGAGAGATTGAACCTAAAGTTTCATGCATGCTAAATGCCACTGAGCTACAGCCACCGCCGGTGGAAGTGTTTGAACACACTACTGAGTTTTACCCATGTATTATCTGATTTTAAAAAATCAGTGGAGTTGGTCACAGAGGCACACGCCTGTAATCGCTGCTTCTCAGGAGGCTGAGGCAGGAAGATCACAGTTTGAAGCCAAGTGTTTTACAGAACTTGTCTGTAAAAAAACAGAAAGAAAAAAAAAAGAAAAGAAATTAAGTAAAAAGGACTGAGGGTGGAGCTCTATGGTAGAGTGCCCCTAGATTCAATCCCCAGTACCACCACCGGAAAAAAAAAAAAAAAAAAAAAAGGAAAAGGAAAAGGAGAGAAGGAGAAGGAGGAAACAATGAAGAAAGAAAATGAGTAGAAACAGAAATGACCTGGCCGCTGGGAAAAGGCCCACCCCCAACAGTGAAGAGCCACAAAACAAAAGAACAAAACAGTCAGGAGTAAGGTGCACCCTGTAATCCCGCTCCTCCAGGAGCATCTCAAGTTCAAGGCCAGCTCAGGCAATTTAGCAAAGCAAATTAGGGCTTGGGATGGGGCTCAGTGGTAGACTGCTTGCCTGGTATGCACAAGGCTCTGGGTCCAGTCCCCGGTGCCGCCACCCCCCGCCCCAATAAGTGTGAATAACTAAAGTTTTTTTTTTTTTTGGATGAAATGATATAATGCCTGAGATTTACTTTTAAATACTACAGCAAACAAACTAAAAGCACCTGGAGGCTGCGGACACAATTGGTCACGACTTGCCAAGTGTTGAGCCTGGGGTACAGGAAAATCTCCAATATGCTTTCGTTTCTGTAAATGTTTGAACAGTCCCCTAATAAAAGATAAAAACAAATGTATATTAAATTTTGGGAATATGTCACTATACACTGCCTCTAGAGTCACCAAGATGAGGTGTGATGAAGTGCTGGCAACGCTCCCTCCTCAGAGCTACCACAACATGTTCATTCATGACTTTTATTTATCTCAGGATCACATTCACATGGAAATCAATAACATCTGTACTGATGCACTTACTTTAGCCATGAAAACATGCAGAATTTTACCTGTGAGGAAAGCATAGTCTACATATGCAAAAAAAAAGTCATCGGAGGCCGGACGACTTTTGCAAGTGTTTTGGAGACAGCCGGGATTGGGAGGGGGAGCAGTTATGGGTTGCATGGTCTGAAATTTTTCTTGCCGTGCACATGTGTCAATGTAAGTTCTATGATGATTTCAAATCAAGAAAAGCCACCAAACGGCATTGTTGGCTGTTCATTTCTTTTTCTGTAGCCATTTCTTTGCTTCATTTCAACTTTTTTTTTTTTTAATCTGCCAAGGGAACAGGCATCATTAAAGGACAAGAGATATCAGCCATTAAAGATTGAGAGTAAATTTTAAGAGGAATGCATTTCAGCCATTAGCTTAATCCCACCTTAACCCTTGCTCTCTCCCCCAGCCCCACTCTGCTGGATTTCAAGCCTGGATGCCTCCCAGGAGCCATTGCCAAAGGCCTTGCTTTACGGAATGACTGGCGCGCCCTCTGGTGGCCTCTGGCAGAAGTGCACAGGCCCGTGTCCTTTCCGGGGCTGGAAGAAGCCACTGCAGACCACAAACTGGAGCTCCAGGGGACAAATTAGATCTATTGCTGTGCTGTTCATAAACAAGTAGGTGTATGCGTCATGGTGCTTTAAATTTTTTTCAGTAGGTTTCCATCATTTTGAAATCTGGATATTTTTCAGGAACATATTTTCAGGATATTTTTCTTTGGGAAGTAGGATCTGACCCTGGTTAGGGCTGAGGGCTGTCTGGTCTCTGCTGTAGTCACTTGGTGTTCACTTGTGTCCTGCACCCGATCCCTGTAGTGGACTGAACAGTGCTTCCTTATGAATACTCACATCCTCCTGGGACCTTAGGATGTGACCTCATTTGGAAACAGGGTCTTTGCAGATGTAGTTATTCAAGACTCTCAAGATAAAGTCAACCAAGATTTAAAGAGGGTCCTAAGTCCAATGACTGGTGTCCTCTTAGAGGGAGGACACAGGGGGACACAGGGAACACCATATGAAAACAGGAACAGATGAGCATTCACAAGCCAGGGGACACTTAAGGTGACCGGCAGCCACCGGGAGCCAGGCAACAGGTTCTCCAAAAGGAACTTAACACCTTAGGTTTCAGATTTGGGCCTCCAGGGCTGTAGGAGAATGCATTTCTGTTGTTTTAATCTCTGCAGTTTGTGGTCATTTATTATGGCAGTTCTAGAATCTAATATATAATCCCCAAGAAGTCCTGTCCTTTCTACTGCACACCCCGGACAGGTCTCTGTTCCCAAGCCTCCAAGGCAGAGGGCTCCCTGCCTCTCACCTGGACAATAGGCTACTTGTTGCAAAGTTCTTTCTGCTAAAAAGGTAGACAAACCCTGCTGGTTGGAAGATTCAAGAACGCTTCATGGAGGAGGCGAATCCTGAACTGGGCCCTAGAAACACTGCAGAACTGGTGGGTGGCCCGCACATTCTGGGCGACAGGTAGTGAAAGTGGGAAAGAGGGCTACAGACACTTACTCCTCCCTTCTGTGGACACATTTGCCCTGATCACCAAGCAACGAGCTTGGAATGGAGGCCTGTGGCTGGGCGGGTCAACAGGATGGAATTAAGTCGTGCAGGTTCCAAAACTTTGAGATTTTTGGGTTCCCACCCATGCTAAGAATAGTATTGGACATTACTCATATCCAGGGAGGGCAGTTCTTTAAGCTAACTACTCCACTCTCCTGGTACGGCAGGTTGTTGGGTTTGTATCTTTTCAGGAAGCATCCCTGGGTAACAGACCAGGGCCCTGGACATAGGGGTGGGCACATGATCCAGGCCTGGCCCATCCCAGCATTCCCTCCAGCAGCAGCACAACAGACACAGTCAGAGACCTTCCTGGGACGGACGTGTAGACTCTGGGTACAAGTGACTCTCTAAGCCAATCTGAATTTGTTTTCTGTCACTTATAAACAAAAGGGTTTTCGTAGATATGGTGCTTCTAAAAACCCTGTCCCTCCTGACCAAAGAAGTCAACAAAAGCAGAGGGTGGTGTCCAACCTCCAGTTCAGAGGGGCCCCTGTGCACTTTGTGGTGAGCATATGAGTCCTTGGTGCTCTTAGGATGAGTTGGAAAAAGTGTGAGAGCCAAATGATCAGACTTTGCAAGACCAAAGGAACTTTTTACCCCTACTATGGGTAAATAGGGAGCCATTGAGGATTTTATGTAGAAGAAGAGAATCACTCTGACACCATGGTCGTTGTGACATAATGGGACCAGCAGTGCGAGAAAGGAAGGGGCCAGCGGGCCAGGTCATTGGTGCTAGTTGATCAGGGCTGTGCTGGGAGTTCATTCATTCAATAGCTGTTTGATGAGTCACCGCTGGACTAGAGGCAGGTGCTGGAGGGTGATAGCTAATTTCACGGGTCAACTTGATTGAGCCACAGGGTGCCCAGATTAAAAAGCTCAATACCCACAGTCCAGGCAGTGGGAAGAGACAGGTGAGGGGAGCACACCCCCGTTTTCTTCAGAGCCACAACCGGGAAGCACCACCTTCCACTTGTGCTCACAGCCTCTTGTTCACTGACCTGGGCACAAGGCTGCAAGGGCGGCTGGGAAATGTAGTCTTACTTAGCTAGAAGCCAGGGGCCATGTGACTACAGAAGGGGAGAGCAGGTGTGGGGTCATCCTGGGGGCTCTGCCACAGCCGAGGGTGCTCTGAGCTTCGGCACCTAGGCTGCATGCCAGGATCTCTCCCCCGGAAGCAGGGTGACCGTCCTCCGTGCCCCTACACCAACTCTCAGGACACCAGTGGCTCTCAGAGCTCCCCCTGTGCTTCAGACTCTTCTGTCACCTCTGTGAGGAGTGAATGACACGACTCAGGTGGGCACAGGGCCTGGTACAAAACCAGCCCTCGGTGAATGAAACCACGGATACCATGGCCCGACCCCCAACCTGCTCCTGCTCCTCCTTCTCCTCTTCCTCACGGGGCTCAGCTAACAGGGTCACCATCTGCGGGAGCCCAAGCCAAGAGCCCCAACACCCAAGTCAGGGGTCCCCGAGAATAAATGACCAGGTAGGATTTTAACTAGGAAGACGTGTAGGGGTCCACACGTATCCCCACTCGTGGCTGAGATGGACAGAGAGGAAAACCAGCAAACCGTCGGGTGGGAGGCAGCAGATGCTTCCAGGGGGCCACACAGGACGCAGCTCCTCCTCCCAGGAACTCGAAGATGCCCCGGAAATGTTGTCTCCGGGGAAGCTCATCTGTGACTCAGGGCTGGGGAGTGTTCTAGAGGCAGATGGCATAGGCACCCCCGCCTGGCATGTCCCAAGGGTCCAGGCTCCCCAAAGGAAAGCCGCGTTCAGCAGAAGTCCTGCTGTTTCCCCCCAGAATATTTGGGCCCAGCAAGCCACCTTGCTCCGAGAATCACGGGACGCTTCTGAAATCCAAGTTCCCAAACGCCAAGCTGGCAAGCAGGTATTTCAGAAAGGTAACGAGGCCACTGTGTCACGGCTCTGCCCAGTTCCTGAGAAGCCCAGGGTGGGCAGGAGGGAGGGTGCCACTCTGGGTGCTGTCCTCACTGGTGACTGGCATGAGGGGGACACTGTGATATAAAGTAGATTTGGCCTTTGCCTGGTTCCTGACCCAGAGCTCCTAAGCACTTCCTCATTTCCTGAGTAACAGGAGCTTCCCACACTGAGCTCCCACAGCCCCAGGGGTTTCCTGGGTGGTGGGACATTTCTGGTGGGCTCCTGGATAGCCTCAGGGTGGGGACTGATGACCCGGGAAACCAGCCATGTGATTTGAGGGTCGCACCACCTTAGCAGCTAGGGAGGGGAGAGGGGCCGGTGGCTGTGGCCAGTGAGGTACCCCTTCACTGGTGGTAACTGCAGGCAGATAGGGTGTGGCTAGGGGAAGGAGGTCACGGGGCGGGGCGGGCCTTTGGAGTTTCGTTTGTCCCTGGTGAGTGGAGCCCTGGGCCCCGGCTGTCGTGTCCTGGTAGCTGTCTGCCCCATCCCCTCCTGCCTCACCCCAGCCAGGCAGTGGCTGACCAGGGACTGAACCTGTGACACCAGGAGCCCAAAGAAAGTTTCCTCCTCGTGAGTTGTCCCCATGGAGTCTTCTGGTCACAGGGACACAGGGATGCAGAGCTGACTAAAACACGATCCTTCGTCATCCTTTTTAAAGTAAAATTTAATTTTGCTTTGCAAATGTGTGAGCTATCGTGGTTAATTAGAGCAAGTGTGTGGGGAGAGAGAGAGAGAGAGAGAGAGAGAGAGAGAGAATGATGAATCCTGCTGAACCTAACAGAAATGTTCTCTGGATTCATTCCTTTGCACTCTTTCACAGAATCCCAACACTGGGTGATCTAGTCCAATCCCTTAATCTTTTTTTTTGTGTGTGTATGTGTGTGGTGGGGTATAACTAGGAATTGAACCCAGGAGCACTCTGCCACTGAGCCATATCATTTTTTTTTTAAGAGAGAGAGAGAGAGAGAGAGAGAGAGAGAGAGAATTTTTTTTAATATTTATTTTTTAGTTCTCAGCGGACACAACCTCTTTGTTGGTATGTGGTGCTGAGGATCGAACCCAGGCCGCACGCATGCCAGGCGAGCGCGCTACCGCTTGAGCCACATCCCCAGCCCCTGAGCCATATCATTTTTAATTTTGAGACAGGGTCATGCTAAATTGCCCAGGCTGGCCTCAAACTTATGATCCTCCTGCCTCAGCCTCCCAAATTGCTGCAATTACAGGTGTGAGCCACTGCACCCGGCTCAATCCCTTCATTTCACTGGTGGGAAAACTGAGGACTATGGCAAGGTGCTGACTCAGGGTCAAAGGCAGAGATGGGGAAAAAATCCAAGTGTCCTCACTTCCATACTTCTTCCCCAGCACCCAGAGTCCCTCAATATTCACTCATGCTTTGTTTCTAGAAGAACAGGATTCTCCATTGTCCCATCTCACCTGTGTCATCTCACCATGGGAATCTCACAGCAGAGCCAGGCCGGGGCCAACACTGCAGAACCAAGGTCACCATTTAGAAATGTCGTTTTTCTGGGGGCTGGGGTTGTGGTTCAGTCGTAGAGCATTTGCCTAGCATGTGTGAGGCGCTGGGTTTGATCCTCAGCACCACATAAATAAACAAGTAAATAAATAAAATAAAGGTATTGGATCCAACTACAACTAAAAAGAAAATTTTAAAAAGAAATAGAAATGTAGTTTTCTGGACTGGGAAGGTGTAGCTTAGTGGTAGAGCATGTGTCCTACTTGAGCAACTCTGAATTCAACTCCCAACACCAAGAAGGAGGATGAGGAGCAAGAGGAGAAGGGGAGGGAGGAGGGAGGAGGAGGGAGGAGGAGGAGGAGGAGGAAGAGAGGAGGGAGGAGGGAGGAACAGAAGAGGGAGGAGGAGGGAGGAGGAGGGAGGAGGAGGAAGGGAGGAGGAGGAAGGAGGAGGGAGGAGGAGGAGGAAGAGAGGAGGGAGGAGGAGAGAGGAGGAGGGAGAATGAGGGAGGAGGAGGAGGGAGGAGGAGAGAGAAGGGAGGATGAGGGAGAATGAGGGAGGAGGAGGAGGGAGGAGGGAAGAGGAGAGAGGAGAAGGGAGGAGGAGGGAGGAGGAGGAGGAGAAGAGGGAGGATGAGGGAGGAGGAAGAGAAGAGGGAGGAGGAGGGAGGAGGAGGGAGGAGAAGGGAGAAGGGAGGAGGAAGAGAAGAGGGAGGAGGAGGAGAAGGAGGAGAGGAGAAGAAAAGACGGGAGTGGGGGTGGGAGGAAGAGGAGAAGAAAGAAGAAGGTTTTCTCACCCGTGAATCGGGCTTGGTGGCTAATCTTGCCTGCCGTATGGAGCTGTAGGGAGGGCTCAGCATCATGAAAGGATGCAGGGCATTGACAAAAACACAGACATTTATTTTCTGAGGTTTTCTTTTTTCCCTGCAGTGCTGAGGATCAGACCCAGCTCCTGTGCATGCTAGGCAACTGCTCTACCACAGGGCTACATCACCAGCCCCAAACACTCATTTTTTCTTCCTTTCCCTCACCTATTAGGCTCCAAATATAAAAGTCACGCTCACTCTGGCAGCATGTATACTAAATTGGAATGACCCCCGGCCCCCACACCAGGATAACACACATATTCACAAGCGTTCCATATTTTCTCTAAAAAAACTTCTGCACAGCAAAGGAAGCAACCACAGAGCAAAGAGACAGCCCACAGGTGGGAGAAAATATTTTTAAACTATTTGTCTGACAAGGGATTAATATCCAAAATACAAAGGAACTCAAACAACAGAAAAAAAATAATAATCTGATTAAAAAATGGGCAAGTGGTCTGAACTGACATTCCTTAAAAGAAGATATACAAATGGTCAACAAATATATGAAAAGGTATTCAATATCACTAAGCATCAGGGAAGGGTCTATCGAAGCCTCAGTGAGCTTCCACTCTCCCTGGTGTGGTGGCCTGTGATCCCAGCAACTCAGGAGACAGAGACAGGAGGATTGCAAGGTTGAGGCCAGTCTCAGCAGCTTAGCAGGGCCTAAGCAACTCAGTGAGACTCTACCTCAAAATAAAAAATAAAAAAGGCTGGGGATGTGGCTCAGTGGTCAAGTACCTCTGTGTTCAATTCCTAGTACCAAAAAAGAAAAAAAGAAAAAAAAAAGGTACCACCTCACCTCTCTTAGAATAGCTGTTATAAAAAAGACAAAAATAAATAAATAAAAGAAACGATGGTGAGGAAGCAGGGGAACTCTCATGTACCATTGTTGGGAATGTAAATCAACACGACCTTCACAGAGCACAGAAGCAGAAACTGGGGTGGCCCAGCAATCCCACTGCAGCAGGGAGAGCCAACAGAAAGGCAACCGGTATGCACTTACATCTGTACTTACACATATTTTTCAATATTTTTTTAGTTATAGATGATCATAATATCTTTATTTTGCTTATTTATTTTTATGTGGTGCTGAGGATGGAACCCAGTGCCTCTCGTGTGTGGGGCAAGCGCTCTGCCACTGATCCCCAGCCTCAGCCCCTGCAGGACCATCCACAATAGCCAAGGTGTGGGACCAACCGAGGTATCCACAGACAGATGAATGGATAAAGAAAATATTGGATACATACACAACAGACTACTACTCAGCCATAAAAATGAACAAAATCCTGTAATCTGTGGCACCATGGGTGGAGCTGGAGGACATTATGTTAAGTGAAATAAGAAATACAATCTGTTCTCACTTACATGCAGTAGCTAAAAAAGCCGATCTCAGAGAGGTAGAGAGTAAAGTAGTGGTTACCAGAAGCTGGGGAGGCAAGAGGGGGTGGCGAGAGGGTGGTTAATGGGTGCAGGTGAGCAATTGCAAAGAAAAAATAACTTCTAATGTTCTAGAGCCCAGTGAGGGAACAATGATTGGCAGCGGTTAATTGCAGATTTCAAAATAGCTAGTGGAGAGGGTTTTGAATGCTCCCAACTCACAGTGATCCTAAGTGTTTGAGGTGTTGATGGATAGGCCTATTACCGTGGCCCGATCACTACACATGGTGTACGTGTGTTGAAATGCCACTCTGTACCCCATAAATATACATAATTTTTAGGTGTCAATTTGCTGAGCGCCATTGCCAAGAAGGAATGACGCATGGCAATTTCTTTGTCAGCCTACCCAATGTTGCTTAGAGGAAGGACTCTCTATATTGGACTCAGGTCATTTGCAGTGGCATTGCATATAAGGTGTCCTTGCTCAAGGACCAGGGCGGATCCAGGTTTAAGGTGTACCCTGCTGGGAATAGGGCATATCCTGCTGCCTCAGGCGTGCCCACTCCTCGAGTTCCCGTTGAGTTCTCCCGGGATTCAGAGAGTATTTGGGATTCAGAGCCGGGTGGAGAACGTAAATTTCCCCACAATATACGTGTGTGTGTGTGTGTGTGTGTGTGTGTGTGTGTGTGTAGAGGGCCGGTGTGAGTTCAGGAATAAAGAGTTGCTGTTTGAATCTACAAGGTGTGTGGTGGCTCGTGATTTTGTGCCCAGCCAGACTGCGGCATCAATTAAATACACACACACACACACACACACACACACACACAAACATATATACACAAAGTTAGGGTTTTTGTGTTTTGGTTCAAGCATGCCCCCTCTCGGAGCCCCCAGAGGTGGGTGATCTCAAGCATGAGTCCAGTGCTCAGTGGCAGATGGGGACGGAAGGCCATTGGTATGGATTTGTGGTCATGTGGCTTTTTGTCTTTTAGGCCTCAGTTCTTCACCTGGAAGAAATCAATATATAGGCCCCGCCCCCAGGAGGCTAAACACTGAGGAAAAGCCAGGTGCTGGATGGGAGAGGGCCAGGACCAGAAAGGGAAAGGGGACTGACTGAGGACAGAGCCATGTCCAGGCAGGAGAGGTGGACAGTGGATGCTCTGGGCAGCTGGGTTGCAGCCCATGGCTTCCTGAATGGCCGCAGCCCTGCCCTTGCTCTCAGTCAGCCCTGAGTCTGTCCCCAGCGACATTCTGTATGCTGAGGGCCCAAGGGACCCTGGCAAACCAAGTTGCTGGGATAGAGTAACAATGTATCGTTTCAAAGCCAGGACCCTGCCTGGCTCCTAGCTCCCCATCACCCAGACAAATGTTGATCCACCAAGTGCAAAAGCCAAACTTCCCCTGAAGTTTGGGACAGACATTCAGAGAGGGCTCCCACAGAGTGGACCAGGGCACCCTCAGCAGGCTGCAGTCTCCTTGAAGCTGCTCAGGAAACCTCTGTGCAATGACCCACACCAGGGCCAGGGTGTCCATTGGCCCTCCTATCAGGGAACTGCTGGAGCTCTCCTGCCCTTGAACTGGCCTCGCATCACAGCGCCCCCTGGTGGTGAGGGCCAGTCCCCCTCCTCCCAGGCTCATTCCTGCCCTGGCCTGGGGCACTTCCGGTCCTCTCCTGAACCGTGGAAGCTTCCCCGCTTCTGTTGGCCTTACGTGGATCGCAGGTACCCCGCTGCACTTTAGCTTCACTTGGGATCTTTTAAAACAAGCAGATGCCCGCCCCCCAGCCTGGACCAATGAAATCAGGATCTCTGGGGGTGTGGCCCAAACACTTCTAGGGTTGAGCCACTAAGTGATTCCTTCCCAGCCCTAGGAGCTGGCTTGAGTCCCACTCCAGCAGGAAGCCTTACCTGGGTGACTGAGCCTCTCCTCTGAGGGCCTGTGTCCCACAGGACGGGTCCGGTCACTAGGCGCCAAAAATTGTAGCCTGCTATGGGGTAGCAGACAAGAAGCAGAGTGGTCTTCACCAGCCCTGTGTCCTGGGTCCAGCTCCTCAGTCTCTTTAAGGCTCAGTTTCCTCATCTGCAAAGTGATTTCTAATCATTGTATCTAACTAACTCCAGGGCTGATGTAAGTGGCTTCCTTTGTCACCACCCTGTGCCTGTTGTCCTATGAGCTCTGTTTACTCGCCAACGCTGCTCACTTGTGGAAGTCAAAAGGTAAAGCCAGTTACTGGTCACCACATACCTCCGACCCCTGATGGGGGACTCCAGACCAGCTTGATGTGATCCAGATGCCCTGTCAAGACCCTGGGCTCATTAGAACCTCATGATAGTGACAATGTGCACAGCAGGCTGTGCCCTGTTCTGAGTTACTCCATGAACAGTAGTTTTCAGGCTATGGCTGACCTTGACTTACTCCATTTTATAAAGCAATAGTTTGCCAGGAGTTCCTCCATTTCGAGGACAGGTGCTAAGTTAGAATGACTCCACACCTTATTTTTACAAGTAAGCAATCCCCTTCTGCCCAGCACAACCATAAGGAATAAACTGATAACTAATTTAATAGTGATAATGAAAGTGACCACCTGTGAACTTATCAAATTAATCAGAACACATGGATACTCAACCCCTTATCTCATAAACCAGGCCCATGAGCTTATTGGTTTCACCACCTGAAACCTGGGAAAGGAGAAGCCCCCCAAGCCTGGTGGAGGGGCACACACTGACCATCCTCAGACCATCTGGTGAACGCATTACAAGGTTGTCAGGCCATCAATCTCCTGCTTTCGGTGTCGCCGGATTTAGCTTAGATTGACCTCCCTGTTTGGCATGGCCCACTTTGAAACCGTCAGCCGTCCTACAATAAGTTCCTTGCCCTGACAGCTCTGTCAGTCCCCAATAGTTCTTTCACTTTCAGCAGGTTCTTCATCTTGTCTGACCCCCTGAGTGACGCTTGGCATTTGTCTCTGCTCTCGGCCTTTGCTCTCAGAGCAGCCTCCTGAACTCTGTGGCCACCTTGACCTTTCCTAGCTTCTCTGTAACCTACACATCTCAGTGGGTAAAGTGTGATGTGAGACTGGAGTGTTGTAGACACTAGTACTTAAGATTGGAATAAAAGAACCTGTGATCACCTGGCGTATGACGGTGGAGTGACCCAGGAGTACTCAGTGAATTGCAACTGAAAGAAAGTGACAGAGCTTGTGAATTTATTCTTATTCCAGAATTCTGGCATGGTGGAAAGACATGACGTCTGGCCTCTGGTGATGGCAGAGCTCACTCTCAGCAGATAAAACACGCACTCACCGTTACCATGACAGGCCCAAGCACACACGTGAGGAAAGGCGGGGGCTGTCACCTGATGCCTGCAAATCTCCCTTCCCAAGAAAAGCTTTGATGGCAGCGTGCATACCACACACCCTCATAGCCCAGTCCCAGTAAAAACCCAAACTCCAGGCCAGACGCAGCGGTGCATGCCTGTAATCCCAGCAGCTCAGGAGACTGAGAGAGGAGGAGGATGTCATGAGTTCAAAGCCAGCCTCAGCAAAAGCAAGGCACTAGCACTCAGTGAGAGCCTGTCTCTAAATAAAAACAAAATAGGGCTGGAGAGGGGGCTCAGTGGACGAGTGCCCCTGAGTTCAATCCCCAGTGTCCTCCCACACACACACACAAAAAAAATTCCAAACTCCAGACTCCTGGGGGAGAAAGTGCCTTTGGAGAATGAGCTCCTCTTCTCCGCTCATTGGTCACTGAATAAAATTTCCTGCCAGCTCCTACCACTGGATATTTGTGAACAGAAAAGTATGGAGTAGGAAAAGAACCCACAGATGAGGTTACAAATTGTTAAATTATTTCCAAACAACAGTAGGGCCCCGTGGGCCTGGTAAAAGCAGCTCAGGACATGGGAGAGGCAACTGACTCACGATTTCAACCCCACAGCTCCTGACTTCCAAAACCCAGGGAGCGAAATGCTTTCTAAGGATCTCCGTTCCCAACTCCACCCACTGCCTCCTCCGACCTGCTGTTGAGAGCAGCGACTCTGGCAAATCAAACCCCTCCTAATCCTTCCTTCCAGGAAGGCTCCGAGGCTGCCCTGGCTGGTGGCAATGAGTCACAGTGAAGAACAAAAGCATTCCTGGGGACCCCCAAACTCCTTTCTATAGGTCCACTACTGCTGCCCACTACTGTGGGCTGCCCCCAGGGCATGAGCAGAGCTGGCCCCAGGGCTTACTTCCACTGTTTAGAAAGCACTTCTACTACCCTTAGGGTTGCTCCAGCCAGAGGGGTAATTCTTTCTCCATCCATCAGATGACTTACCCACGGTCACAGTTAGCCTGTCCTAGGACTAGAGTTTGGAGTTTACTAGGCTCTGCTTCCAAGTCCCGTCCCCTGAAAAAGAATCAGTTAAAAGGGAGATTCCTTTACTGAGGAGATGGGCAGTTTGTTTGTTAGTCACCTGTGACACCTGAGCTCACTTACAGGCAGGAAATCTTTGATTCATGGTTGGCCTTATTACTTTTGGGCCTATAGTAAGATAGCACATCACAGGGGGGAGCTCATGATAGAGCAAGCTGCTCACTTCCCAAGAAAGCAGGACGGGAGGGGGGGGAACCAAAAAAAATCAGGGTCTCTTAAACCCCTTCAGGGCATGCCCCCGAATGACCTGAAATTTCCCACTAGGCCCCATTTCTCAAAGTTCCACCACTTCCACAAAGCACCCCAGATGGGACTGAGCCTTCAACAGCTGGGCCTTCAGAGGACACTTATCCAAGCCATAGCAGCAAGCCCTATGAGCAGAAAAGTCACAGAGGAATGATGGCAGTCCCCCAGTTCTGATAAGGAAGGAAATAAAAATAGTAAATGGTTATTCTTCTGCCAAATTGGCCAAGTTTTTGAAAGTTGGAATTCCATAATGCTGGCAAACATACACGGATGTCTGATTCAGTATTTGCACTCCCTGCTGACAGGGTTGTCTCTATCCGTTTAACCTTTCCGAAAAGTAACTTGGGAAGATGTAGTCTAAGTCTTAAAAAAGCTCATACCAAACCACAGCAGCTCGGGAGACTGAGGCAGGAGAATCATGAGTTCAAAACCAGCCTCAGCAACAGTGAAGCACTAAGCAACTCAGAGAGACCTTGTCCCTAAATAAAATACAAAAAAAGGGCTGAGGGTGTGGCAGCAGTTAAGTGCCCCTGAGTTCACGCCAAGGTACACCTCCTCTCCTCCCCCCCCCCCCCCCCCGCAAAAAAAAAGCTCATACCCTGGCCAGGTGCAGTGGTGCACACCTATAATCCCAGCTAATCAGGAGGTTGAGGCAGGAGGATTGCAAGTTCAAGACTAGTCTGGGTAATTTAGTAAGACCCTGTCTCAAAATATAAAAGCAGGTTGGGGAGAGGATAGGATGTAGCTCAGTGGTGGAACATTTGTCTAGTATATGCAAGGCCTTGGGTTTGAACTACAGCACTATCAAAAAAAGAAAGGTTGATGAAGGTTCTGGAACTGGACTATGGTGATGGTTGCAAATGTACCAAATGCCACTGAATTGTATTTTATACTGGTAGCTTTTCAATTGTGTGTGTGTGTATTACAACAATTAAAAAAGAAAACAGGTGCAACACCAAACCGTCTCTAATCCTAGCTACTCAAGAGGCTGAGGCAAAAGGATCACAAATTTGAGGTCACTGTGGGCAACTTGGGGACAGCCTGTCTCAAAATAAAAAAAGTAAATAAAAAGGGTTGGGGATGTAACTCAGTGGTAAAGCACCCCTGGGTTCCATATACAGTACCACACACACAAAAGGCGGGGCTGGGGATGTAGCTGAGTGGTAAAGCCCTTGCCTAGCATGCACAAGGTCCTGGGTTCAATCCCTAACACTGCAACCAGCAAACAAAACTCTAGCTTTCACCCAGCCATTGCACTTCTGGCAATCTGAGTTGAGTAAATAATGGGGGGGGGGCAGGCCCATCACAGAACTATTTATATCAAGAAGTTGGGAACACCAAATTATACTGTTATATTGTGTGTATGTATGAATATGTAACAAGAAATCCCACCATTATGTACATTTAAAACATACCGATTTAAAAATGTGGGGGGAAAAGAAGTTGGGAATAATATCAATGTCTTTAAACAGGGACACAGTTAAATGCATTACAGTACATTCATATTGTGGAATACTTTGTAACTATTTAAGTCATGTCTTCAAATAATTTTAATAACATGGTAAAAAGATCCATAATTTGTTAAATGGAGAAAGCAGGTCATTTAGTTTGATTTTTACACTGCAATAGAGATGTACCTACTGACATGTATCAGTAATGGATTACATATACCAGTAATGACATAACGGATTGATTGCATTTATATATATTTGCAATAGTACCAAAAAATGTTCTAACGTCGTTCCTGATCCTCCCTAGATAAATCAGGCCCCTCTTCCCTGCCCCGCCCTCTCCGAGGCCTCATGTAACGATGAATAAAAAATAAGCTGACTGGGACAGTCCGGACCACAGGGTTCATGTGTGAATGTGGTTTTGTGAAAACACTAAAAAGAAGAAGAATCAGAGAGTGTTGCCAGCAGGTGGTGTTTATAAAGTTTTTATTTTCCATTTTCTTAAAAATAACATTTGATTTCCTTTATGCATGTGTGGAGTGTTCTTGTTCCTTAGGCTGAGTAATAGGCAGATAAAGACAACACGAGGCGTGGGGTCCCCAAGTGGAGGCGGGTGGGGGGTCGAGTGTGGGAGGTGGGGTGTGAGGGGAGAGGGAGAAAGTGGGGTGACCGAAGGGACGCTTGAGTGCCCATCAACGCACACACAGGTCTAACACTTTGTTTCTCATTTTTTTTTTTTTTTTTTTTTTTTTTTTTTTTTTTTTTTTTTAAAGAGAGAGTGAGAGAGGGGGACAGAGAGAGAGAGAGAGAATTTTAACATTTATTTATTTTTTCTTAGTTCTTGGCGGACACAACATCTTTGTTGGTATGTGGTGCTGCTGAGGATCGAACCCGGGCCGCACGCATGCTAGGCGAGCGCGCTACCGCTTGAGCCACATCCCCAGCCCCTCATTTTTTTTTTAAGACATCTAAAATTACTGAGAGATACGATTTCAGCACTGAAGTCTACGGACGGAAATCCAAGCACTTGAACACGACTCTTAACTCTAAGCTCAGTTATTGCACGTCACACAGTTTAACTAGCTGCAGGCTACAAGCACTTTGCTCTGCTGGGACTTCCTTAGGATGTCTCTGGTCTCCTTTCCCACCCCCACCGTCTCTTCCCTGGGAACCCTCCCCAACCCTGCCACCAGCCCGCAGCCCCATGGTGACCCCAGATGTCAAAAATCTGCCATTCTCCCCAAGGGCTGCGGGCTCAGGCTTTGGTGAAATGAAGGGTTCCCGTGTCAATACCAATGGACGCCCTCCCCCCAGGGGTAAAGAAGGAGCTTCCACCTAAGAGGTGGCCTGCCCCCTAACACCAGGTGGGCAGGAGGGAGGAGAGGTGACCACTTGCCACGTGTGTGGTCACTTCCCCAACAGGACACTAGGGGGCAGCCAAGCTGTCTCTCCCTCTCTCCAGCTCGGCCTCCTTCCTGAGCTTCCCAGACCAACCCCTCCTCCATCACCCTCAGACCCCAGAGTGGTCTCTCAAGGCACATTTATTTTCTCGAAACCTCCCCCCCATCTTACACATCCATCTCTTCCACCATCCACGGGCCCAGGTGGCCCAGGATGGCCAATGGCAGCTCTGGGGCCGGGCAAGACTTGGTTCTGCTGCAATTTGGTTGAGCTCTGGTCCATGCAGCCCTCATTGCCTGGCCTGCCTGTGCCAGGGGAGTGCGGGCAGGAAGGGGCTGGGAGGGGCTGGGGGCAGGCAGCTGGGCCAAGGGCATGAATCCCCCTGGCTGAGGGAAAACCAACCTGCAGCCTTGCTCACCAGGAAGCCTTAGGCTCCAAGTGACAAGAGGTCACTTGGAGGCCTGCAGCTCCATGGGGAGTAGCTGCTTTTGAGGGGGTGGGAAGCAGTGTGGGAGCTTCATAGACAGGGAACTGGACCCCTGCAGGCCTGCCAGGGGCTAGTTCAATACCTTTCACTTTCTTTCTAAAACATATTTACAAGGTCAGAAAAAACGTGCACAATCGGAAGACCCAGAGACACGGAGAGCACGGCTCCCGCAGGGGAGGGCAGAGGAAGAGGAGGAGTGAGGCCCTTTGCCTGCCCTCCCCACCCCAGAGAGCCCTGGCTTTCCTCACAGCCACCGCAGGACAGTTCCGGGAGTCCAGCTGGGGCAGAGGAAGAGACAGACTCAGATCCTAGCAAGAGCAGGAAGTTTCAAGTAGCTCCCAGTCCAAGGAGTAGCCACCTCTGGTGAACAGAGGGCCGATGTGACTGAGCAGGGGACCAGAGGCAGGAGGCGGGAGCACAGGGCAGGGGTGGTCGGGGCAAGGGGCTTGGGGGGTCTGGAACAGCGCGACACCTCAAAGATCAGAACTGTGCTGCAGAATGAGAAGCGCTTTATGGGGCTAAGTGGAGCTTCGTTATTTCCCCCAAGAGAAGGCTCAGAAGATGTCGGTTCCAGGGTGGAGTAGAGGGGTGGACAGGGCGAGGCTCTTCCACGGAGTCCGACAGACCCTCAGCAGATGCAGGGAGACGCTGGGGAGAGCAGGGGGCCCTCCCCACACTCCCAGGCCACCAGGGTGGCCCCCAGGATCACACACACACACACACACACACACACACACGCACGTACACACACACACACACACACACACACACACACACAGCACTCTCCATGCACCCAAGGGCGCCAGAGGCCCGGTCTGGGTAAGAGATTCTCTACCAAAGGCATAAGGGATTGGCTTCCGCAGGGAGAACTGGGCTACTTAGGAGATACAACAGTGAACACACAAACAGAAACCACAGGGCGGCTTCTCCTCTGGGTAAGATGGCCTTCCACCTGCTCAGGAGACTCGGGAACGGTGAGGTGTGGCCTGGGGCCAACCCTCTCTGTCCCCACTGACGGACTTTTTACTATTCTTTCACACTACAGGGCTTCAAAACAGGACTCGGAGGAGCCCCTTCACTAGGGCAGCCCCTGGGGGCCCTCAGGAGGCAGAGGGAACCCCCAGGGGCTGAGAGGAATGGGGCTGGGGGTGGCCACTGAGGCTCAAGGAGAGGAAGGATCACGGCCTCAATAGGTGGCAACTTCCAGCCACTTCTTCGCAGGGTCCAGGGAAAAGTCTCTCCACTGGTTCGGGCAGGAGGGGAGCATTGAGGTGGGGTCAGGAAGGTGGCACACACCTCTGCTCTGGGTCTTCAGGCTCCCTGGAACGGACAAGGGGGACCCCAGCATGGGAGACGGAGGCGAAAGCAGCATCCCTGCCAGACTGTGCCAGCGGGGAGCCAGGCAGGGCTGGACGGCATGGCCTCAGCCACAGTCTCCAGGCCAGCAAGCACCCAGCCACAGCCGCGTGCGGCCCACGGGGCGCCAGCGGGGCTGTTCTGGGGTCTGGCATCCAGCCGCTCCTCTCCTCTCTGAGGCCCTGCCCAGGACATGCAGATCCCTCAGCTGACCGCTCACTCCTGCCCTCCTCACCCCTCCCTGTGCCTCACCCTCTCTGCCCCAGCTCCTCCTCAGCCCCCTTTGGTCACTCTGGCTTGGGTTAGGGGAGTTTCTCCAGTGCTTGAGAACTCGGCAGAGGGACAGGGCTTGCTGTGGCCAGTGTCCTGGCCCATCCTCTGAGGCCGGTTTCACATCAAATCTGCCCAACGTTGGGAGGACCTCCAGCCCACAGAAAGCAGCCTGCCCTCCCTCCCCCCTTAGGCCCAGAAGTGGGAGGGAGAAGGGTAGGCAGGGGCAGGAGGGGGCAGGGCTGGCTGAGCAGGGTGGGAACACCAGAGTGTTGGGTGGGGACAGGGACGGGCATTTCAGTCCACTGATTTTGGTGTGTGGTTGTGTATGTGTGAGTGTATTTTAAAACCAACGACAAATGGAAAGAAAACTACAGGGCGGCTGAAGGGACCTTTGGGGTCAAGGACATGTTGGTCAGCGCATGCCACACGCACGCACACACACACGCATTCACCCGTCCCAGCCACACATGCCTCACACGTATCATGCACTCACACTTCGAGGCCTCCCCACTCGAGCCAGGGTCCTTCCAACTGGTTTCTGGACCCACTCGCTAAGCTGCCCACTGCTGTCCAGGTCCCCGCTGGCCCGTCTCCCTGGCCGTCGGCACCCTGGCCCGCCATGGCTCCCAAGGGCCATCTACCAGATGTAGCCTCCGTCGTCCGCCTCGCCCACCTCGCCCTCCTCCTCCTCGGCCTCCTCGCCTGCTTCTTCCGTCTCCTTCTCCTCCTCGTCCTCCCAGCCGACACCACTCCCAAAGTCCCCTGAGAAACCCACGATGTCATCTGTGAAAGCACAAGCCAAGCTGGATCAGGACCCCGCTGGCCGCCCCTCTGCCCCCTCAGCCCTCCCAGCGCAGGTCCTCAGCAGCCCTTACCGCAGTCGGGGCTCCCGTGCGTGCGGGTGCCGGTCAGCTCAAGCCCCAGCTGGTCCACACACCAGCAGTCGCCGCTGTTCTGGTCACACTGCATCTTCCGGTAGTAGCCGTCCTCGTCACAGCTCGGGATGAAGATGCCTGAGTGGGACAGGACCCCCAGAGTCAAAGCAGGGGTCCAAGGCTACCGCTCTTCCCTGGGAGCCTTAAGCATGCCCCACAGCCTGGCCAGCACAGCACTGCCCACTCAGCAAACCCAGGTGCCCAAGGCTAGTTTCTCCCAGCTCCACTGAGAGGAAACAAGAAAACCCACTTCAGGCAGGAGCAATGGTGTACACCTGTAAACCCAGCCGCTCAGGAGGCTGAGGCAGGAGGATCATGGACTCAAAGCCAACCTCAGGAACTTAGCGAGGCCCTAAGCAACTCAGTGAGACTCTGTCTCTAAATAAAATATAAAAAGGGCTGGGGATGTGGCTCAGTGGTTAAGAGCCCCTGGGTTCAATGTCCAGTACCCAAAAAAAAGAAAACCCACTTGTGACCTGCTAGGGCCTCTGGGATGGCTCCTTGGCCCATGTCTTCCAGGACGGCCAGTTTGCTCTCATTATGCCCCGTGTCCTGGATCCCACCGCCTGGCTGTCCCTGGTCAGGAAAGCCCGGGCTTCTCCTCCCAGCCCTTCCCAAGGGGACCTCCCTTCAGGGCCCACGCACTGGTCCTGAACTGCTGCATTTCTGTCCATTTTCCAGGCCTGTTTTGAGACGACTCTGCCCACTTGGTTGGGGGAGAAGACACGGGGTAATACCAGGCACTTTGGGGTGGGTGCCCCAGGCCCAGGGGGTCTGCTCGGGATTAGGGGAGAAAGGACTGCTTCCGGCAGACACGAGCCCACCCCAGCCCCTGAAGGCCCCGGGCTTCCAGCCACTGTGGCATCTAGGGGTGCTTCCAGGTTGGATGCTAAGTATGGCTCCGTGTGACTTGCCTCTTGAACCTCTGTCCCTTTGACTATCAAATTCCAGTCCACATAGTCCCTTTTTTTTCTGTTTTCCAAGAATTCCCAGCTCAGTCCCGTCCTCGACTCTGCACTTGTCTGGCTCATTCTCCTCCCTCAGCTCTCCCTGTAACTCTTGCTCACCCCTCAGGCTAACTCATGTCCCCCTGAGCCCTCCCTCAGCAGTGTGCCCAGGTCAGTCAGCACCTCTGTCCTTGTGTGGGATTTTGTGGGTTAGACTGTACCAAGGCCTTATGGGCCAGGGACCTCGTCTGTCTTGCCCAACAGTTCTGACTGAAGCTGGGTGTCTTGCTCTCTCCCCCCCAGGGTGTGTGCAGAATGTGAGCACGCATCTCCCCCTCTCCATGGGCCCCCATCAGGCTTTACACACGCACTTGCTGAAGTGAACAGAATGGAGGATTCTAGGATGCTTCTGCCTCTCAACCTCCAGCCCCAGCACGGGTAGCCATAAAATGATGCTGAAAACACACTTACCAAGGGGCAGAGGGGAGGCCCTGGCCCACCACGTAAACAGAAACAGGAAGGTGTCTCCCCCTGTGACCTGGGCCAGGGCCTCATCCAGGCTCAGATCCCACCCTAAGGTGGGTCGGCAATGGGGGATGGGGGGTGCTACAGCCTCCAAACCACAGGGGAATCCAGAGCAGCCTCCCTGCCCGTCCTGCGCCCCCTGCCCGACCCTCACCTGGTTTCTTCTTGGCAGCCTCCTGGATCTGGATACGCTCCAGCTCCGCCAGGCAGGGGGGCTCTGTGGGGGAGAAGCAGCCTCTCAGGGGTTGTCCCATTGTGCTGACGGGACACAATGAGCCTCCAAGGCCTAGAGACCCCAGCAGGGGCTCTGCAAGATGAAAGGCAGGCTCAGACATGGGGCCACCCCAGGGTGGAGGTGGGGTGCACGGAGACCTTGATGGTCCCCCAATCAGGACAGGGGCTCTGAGGATGAGCACCCCCAGTCTCTAATTGGAGGAGGCCACCCGGCTGTGGGATGGGTCTAGGGTTCTCAGAGGCTGTTGGTATCCATGGGATAAGTCAAAAGGATTCAAAGGAGAAGGTGGGGTGATCCTGCCGACACCCTGTGGGGAGACCCCCAGGAAAACCTAAGACTGGAGGAATGTGAGAAAGATCCTGCAGGCCCGAGAGTAATTGGGGGTCAACCTCTGCTTTGGGGACCTAGGGACGTCACCAGCTCTCCAAGCTGCCTGAGGGTCAATGAAAACAGTGCCAGCCTCCTTCCTGGGAGGCTCCCAGAGGGCGACCGGGCCACACTCACTCTCCCTCCAGAAGCAGAAGCACCACTCGGCGGTGGACACCCGACCGTCCTTGTAGGTGTCGCAGGAATTGAAGAAAGGGCGGATGCAGACCTCGTACTTGTCCAGGTTGATAGCGGCCAGCTCGGTCTGGTCCAGGAAGAGGTCAGCACTGGTGTCCAACTTGGAGAACATCCAGCCAATAGAGTCCTTGCAGCTGGCCCCCAGGCTTTTGTCCAGCCCTGGAGAGAAGACGATTCAGACACGCCCAGGGCACCCGCCCGTCCAGCCGCCTCTTCCTCAACCCCGGCCTTCAGTCCAGGGTGAGGGCAGCCCAGAGTCTAACCATGCGGTTGAGAAACTCAAGAGTGGCCAAAGGTCCTACCTCTATTGCTGCACAGGTCTGTACCTAAGCCACTCAAAATCCTGTTGTAAAAACACTTGAAAAAAATTTTTATTTCAAAGAATTTTGAAATTCTTTGAACTCAGGGCCCAGCACATGCAAGGCAAGTGCTCTCCCCCTGGGCTACATCCCTCACGCCTAGAAAAAAAATAGTTTTTGCTTCCCTTGGCTGCCCACCCATGTTCACAGTCCTTCCTATTAGCTAGCTATTCGCTTCCTGCTGTAGTTGAAGCTGACCTCCCCTTCTATGGGGGTTAAGTTTTGGGGGGAGCCGCATTGCAGGGCTGAGGGTCAGGCAAGAAGGAGCCAGGGTGGGCTGGCCCTGTGCGCACCGTCTCCTCAATCCCTCCCTGTCCCTCCCGCCCCCCCCCCCGCCCCGCCCCGGGCAGGGCCACCAGCTCCTGTACCAGTGGCCGGGCTGGCTGCTCCACTGGCCGATCCGTTCTGCTTGGAGTTCTCATGAAGGAGCTGGAACCAGTCCCGCAGCCGATCCCCCAGGTCAGCCAGGTCCTGACCCGTGCAGGTCTCTGTAGGTGGCAGAACAGAAAAGGGTGCAGGGGGTGGGGGTGGGTGGGGGCAGCAGGCTTGATCTCCGCTTGGGGTCCTGCCCCATCGTAGGCCAGGAGGCTGGGCAAGACCAGGGTGGGGAAGGGGAGGTGGAAATGAGGAGCCCCCTGTCCCAGCCTCACCACAGCCGTCTCCCCGATCCCCACTCTCCTTCCTTGCAATAAGAGTAAGGTGCAGGCTCCCTGTGCTGAGTCCCCCTCCACCCACCTTCGCACTCCCAGGGGACAGGCGTGAGGGCTGAGGCCCAGGCCTTCTGCTTTGTCCACCTGGGCCACTGACTCCCGCTCCCAGGTCCTCCTTATTTTTGTCTCTTCTCTTTCCCATTTTGCAACCCGGCCGGCCGCCCACCCCAGCCTGGCCGTGGCCCTGACCTCTGGTTACCTGACTTGCCTTCGGTGGTGGAGGTGGCAGCCTGCTCCGTGGGGCAGGGACAGGGGCCCTCGCATCTCACGGCCAGCTGCTTGCTGCTCAGGCAGGCCTGCTGCTCCAGCTTACACTGCACGAGAAGGGCCGGCTGGGTGACGGGGCAGCTGGGGCAGCCTCGGGCCTCCTACCACAGTGGCCACAGCTGCTCCCCCTGGAAGGCCCTCTGTGCCCCTCTGCAGATCGTGGCAGAGACGGCAAGCCCAGGAAGGGTGTCTGAGGGAACAGCCCAGCTTTGGGAAGCTGCCAGGAAGCCCCGCTGCCCCCTCTGAGGCTCTGCCCTTCCCTGGGCCCACCTCCCGATCCAGCACTCACCCCACCCGTGCTCTCGCGGCCCAGCCTCCTCCTTGTCACAGTCCCTGGGCCCCAGGGATGGGCCCTCCATAGTCATGCTCTTCACACAGCCACCCCTCAGCCCTCCTGGGTACAAACAGCCGCCATCTCTTGATATCTACCCACCCCCCAGCCTCCAGCCGGGGTCTGGGAGAGGCTCCTCCGTTCTTTGCCAGTAAAGTCTCTTTCCCTGGCTGCACTGGCTTCTCCCCATGGGGTGACCACCACTGTGAAGTGGGCCCTGTGTAGCATTTCACAACTTTATCTCCCTCAGTCCCTTCAGCCCGGCCAGGAAGGATTGGATTTCTCCCGCTCAGCAAAAAACATCAAGGCACAGGGAGGCTCCGTGACATGCCCATGGCCATGGGGCTGGGAGGGAAGCCAGACCTGCTCAAGACCTCTGCCTTCCTACTGGACAGGGTGACCCTGGACCACAGCCTGCTCTGCCCTCTGACATGGGACGTGAGCTCTCGTCCTTCTCTTCCTCCTCCTCCTCCATCTCTCTGCCCCTTTGGTGCTCTCTGGCCTCCTGCTCATTCTCTGTCCCCCCTCCCACCCTTCTGGGGGACCTCCTCTCTTCAAGGAACCTCGATCTTCACCACAGCCGGTGACTCTTTAATCTGCATCTCACTGCAAAAGGGCTCCCCAGGCCCAGAACCCAAGCCTGGCCAATAGTGCGCTTGCCCAGAGCTCAGCAGTCCCAGCTTCCTGTTGCCAGTGGAAGCGTCCATCGTTAGTGCCCGTATTTCCTTGGTTCTCTGAAGTTTATACAATGCTTTCAAAATATCACCTCATTTAGTCCTCACAAACATCCCATAAGGTGTTCCTCCAGTTACGGTTCTTCCCTTCAGTGTCTTCTCATGGAGGAGTACTGCCTGCTGCCCCCAGGGCTCCCTGCTGCTGGGAACCCATGGCCTCTGTGTGGAAATGGCCCCCTCTTCACCCCTGCACCTGGTCAGCAGAGCGACTTCCTCTGGGGGACTTCTGGGAGGCCCTTCCTCACTCTACTTGCAGTTACCTGACCATGTGTCTCCTCCAGGCCCCTCCCACTCCTGCACTTGTCCAAGGCCGAGGACAGGCTCTGGCTCCAACCCTCAGGTCACCTCAGCCAGGGTTGCAGAGGTCCCTCCTGTTCCCTGCAGGATGGCTGTCCTGGATGCACTAGCTGGACCGTCAGGCCCCCATCAGCCCTAGGAACCCCTCAGGAGGCCCCAGCTGGTTGTCCCCGTGGCTCTCGGTGGCTTCAGGTGCACCCCACCCCCACCGACTTGGGTGCAGGACTTCTCACCACTGAGCTGTAAGTGTGGCCATCGGAGCCACAGACAGAGGCGAGCTGGGCCATGTGGCAGGGCTTGCAGATGGAGTCTTTGTTTCCATGGAGTTTCAGGGCGGGCTGCTTGATCCTGCAGGAGAAGGAGGAAGGATATGGGAAAGAGGAGAAGATTTATGGGAAAGGGTCAGAGAAGGTTCAGGAGAACTACGTCAACAAGAGGCCACCTCCCCACCCTGTCACCCTCTGCTATCACCCCCAGCCAGGCCCTCCTCAAGCTCATGAGGGTGGGCCCTGGTGGGTGGGCCATGGATCGAAGCTTGCTCTTTCCCAGGGGTTCCTGAGCGGGGGGCTTCAGGGAGCAAGGCCAGGGCTGACTGGCTGCAAGAGGGAATTTAATTTCATGTGAGGGTCAGGCCAAATCAGAGGTGGCAAACCAGGGGCCCACAGGCCACAGCAGGCCCACAGCTCATCCTGTCTGGCCTCCAGGGTGATGGCGGTTGCTTTTCACTGAGTTATTCACCAACATTTGCAAAATGGGAGAGTTCACATAATACCCTGGATTCCTGGCCTTTCTGAGACACGAGGGACATGTGGCAGACCCTGTCCTGTGATCCCACGTAGCTGGAATAGATCAGCTGGAATAGAAGCTGCCCGCTTCCCACTGGGCTGGGCCTGCCAGAGAGGCCCCTCACCAACCTTCTCTATGTCAGGCCCCTCGGGCATCTAAGATCACAACCCCCAAGTCTTATCTTCCATGACCCAGGAGGGAGGTGAGGGAAATGGGACCTTTTCCAGGGGTCCGGAGTTAGGCAGGGTCTGGTCCTTGGACTGGAGCTAAGGCTCTTCAAATGCCCCTTCCCCCTTCCTCCAACTTAAGCCTCAGAAGCTACAACCTTAACTATTTCATGAAGCCCTGCATGTCAGAGCGGGAAGGAACGTCATTATCTGGTCTAACCTATTTGTCTTAGAGATAGGGATACCCCAGCCCAGAGAGGAGCTATGACTTTCCCTAGGTACCACAGCATTTGGTAACTGTTCTCCCAAGGTATGGCTTCCTCTTGCTGTCTCTCAGATGACTCACTTCATGGAAAGCCAGCCGCCATGTTATGGGGAGACTCAACTATCCAGGGGGTAGGGTCAGGTGAGGAACTCAGGCCTCTGACCCACAACCATAGAGGAACTTGGAAGTGAGTCCTCCAGTGCCCTCCAGCAGTGTGACTGTAACCTGTGACAGACCCTGAGCCAGAACCATCTTGGGATTCCTGACACTCAGAAACTGTGAGAGAGAGCACGCGTTGGTCATTTTTGTTTTGCGGCAACAGACAGCTGATACACAAGGAGTGGTCACCTGAACAAGTGTCTCGAGGGCTCCCCTCCTGCCCCTCACCTGTGCTCCAGCTTCTTGCGACTAATGCACATGGCCCTCTGGTAGCCCTGGGCGATGCACACCTTGTGGCGACTGCACTTGACCTTCTGGCAGGGGTCCTTGGTGGTGTCCAGGGCTGCAGGGACACAAGGTCGGGACCCTGATCACCTAGGAGTACTCAGGAGCCCCCAGCCCTACTTCTGAGCTGGGAGGACCCTCCCTTCTGCAGCCTTTCATAACCAGAGCTCCTGAGTGCCAAGGTCCCACCCTGGCTGGTCAGGAAGCCCCCCAGGCCAAGACCAAGACTTGCCCTCGGGTGCCACATCTTCTCAAAATGTCAGTCCCCAGGAGGACGGGCATGTTACCTTCATCTCCTTGCTGGTTGTCCTCCCAGCTCTTGATGTAGTCGTCCTAGAGGACAGAGGGCGGGGAGACGAGGAGGGCTAAGGTTCCCATCCCGAGCTGAGCTCAGTGACCACCGTACTCACAGGCCCGGGCATCCACATGCAGATTGCTGCCATCATGGTGGTCCCAGATGACCCTGACCACCCAGGCTCTCCCAGCTGCCTCCCCTCTGCCTCTGTCCCCCCAAACCCACATCCAGGCTCCTTTTCAGCCTCTCCTGTAAGGGTCTCACTCTCCCAGCCCAGACTGGACGTTGGCAGAGGAGCCGTTGGGGGAGGGTCGCCAGGGGAATGGAGTGTGGAGAGGCCACACGCCGGGGCCCAGGCAGGACTCACCTCCACCTCCTGGAGCCAGGACACCGCAGCAGGCCACAGTGATGAGCAGGGGGAGAAAGAGAGACAGACGGGGACTTCAGTGTGAGGCCACAAGGTCCCAGGGTACCCCTGGCCTTGTGTGTCCCTGGGTGCTGGGCCATGTCCTTGGACAGCTATCGTCTCTGATCCCTAGGGACTCCACCTGGGAGTCAGTTTTCCTACATTGTCACTATGGACAACTGTGGGCTCACCCTAGGAGCGGAAGGGTGAGGCCCATGGATTTGAGAAGGTGACAACCGACCCCAAGCCCAGCCCAGGTACCACCACCAGTACAGATGTCTGAAGAGTCCATACTGCCCTGGGTCAGTGACTCTCATGTCTGTGCCCTGGTGGCCCAGAAAGGGCCTACTCTTTCTTCTGCTTCGGTCCCTTCCTTAGCAGGTCCCCACCCCCAGCCCCATCCCACCCCAGGTGCAGGGGACTCTTTCTCACTCAAGGTCCCTTCCTTCTCCGCAGACCTCAGGGGGCACCTTGAACCAAGGGGGTGGCCACACCAGTGACGACAGCTTCCCTGTTTATCATGGTCCCACTTCAAGTCATCAGTCAGAGGAACCCGAAAAGGCCATCTGAGGTCACCTTGTCCAGCCCCCTTTGTGTGCAGGAGAGACCAGGAAATGACCTGGCACCTGTCCGGGGGTGGTCCTGTGTGTACTCGGGCCAGTGGGAAGGCCAGGGAGCCGGCACGCCTCCTCATCCTGAGTCCCACCCCATGCCCGTCAGAGATGTGCAGTGGAGGGGACAGAGGCCATACTGCAGGGTTGGGGTGGGTAGGGACCAGACACTGAGCTGTCACACCCGAGAGGAGCCGGCATGGGCTCTGGCACCAGAGGGAACCTGGGAGCCCGCAGGGGTTTTGGAAGCCCGAGCACCCCCTGGAAGCCCGTGAGCATCACGTTGGGGCCCAGGTACACACATGCACGTCCACGGGCATGTGTCATGTGTGCACAGGCGTGTGTATTTACACGTCTTCATTTGCGTGAACGCGCGCATAAGCCACAAGTACACAGCACGTGAGAAGAAGGGCACTGAGGCGGCCCGCCCAGTGCCAGATGGTTTCCATCCAGAAATGAACTTCTGTGAGCAGCCTCCAGTTTTCACACTCGGGAGCCCAGCCCTCCCCCGGGCTCAGCCTTCCTGCCTCTTCCACAGTAAGGGGAGGGCAGTGGGGGAGGGGAGGGCCCGGGAGCCACTGAGTGACCTCTCCCTGAGGGTCCTGGCGCTCTCTATGTTTCTCCCTGTCTCTCTCCTCTGACTCACCTTTGCCTTCCCCCTGCCCCTTCACTTTGCCCGCCCCTGGCCCCCTCAACACGACCAAGCAGCAAGTGTCCTGTGGCCCTAGGACCACGAAGCAGGCAGGAGGAAGACCCAGGAGGGGCTTCCTGGGCCCCCCTGTGGGCTCAACTGCCAGGGCTTGAGCTGAGCCCCGAGAAGCCCCTGGCAAGCTTCCATGGCAGTAGGCACCATGTCCCCCATTGGCTCAGGTCACCGAGCCAGTTCAGGCCCAGCCTTTCTTGTAAGGGAGCACCACAGGGTGAAGGGGTCCTCTTCATCTGGTGCCCACCCCACTCGACTGGAAACAGAGGCCGTCCATGGCCAAGTGGCTGAGGCCCGAGTTTATGAGAACGGGAAGTTAAGGATTGCAAGGCAGGCACAGTGGATCACAGCTGCTTGTGATCGCAGCTGCGTGGGAGGCTGAGGCAGGAGGGCATCCTTCGGAGGCCAGCCTCAGCGACTTACAGAGATCCTGTCTCAAAATAAAAGGGCTGTGGAAGTATCTCAGAGATAGACGGCTTGTGGGTCCAATCCCCAATGTTGAAAAGTGACTCCATCAAGTTGGGGCCCCTCTATCTGCTCCCATCCTCCTATGGGAAAGAGGAGGGGATGAGGTTATAAAGAAGACGGGGAAAATGGCTGGGCCTGGGAGGCAGGTGTGTCGGCTCCCTTCAACCACCAAGGTGTGTGCCCCTAAGTCACCTGCCCCAAAACTAAAGGAAGGGATGGGCCTTTGGCTCCTCCAGCGTCTGGGGCCCGGCTGAGGGCCTTGGAGCCTGCCAGCGTAGCTTTGCCGCCTTCAACCCCAGTCAGGGCACGGGCAGAATCTGAGACTCAGTTCAAAGTGGGTTCTCAAAGGTCAAGACCAAGGATTTCTGATTAGAAATTCAGGAGACAGTGAGGCTGGAATGGGACCTCTAAGACACCAGCAGCTCTGCCAGGAGCCGTGACATACACTTACAATCCCTGCGACTCGTGGGGCGGAGGCAGGAGGATGGAAGGTTTGGGATCAGCCTGGGCAAGGCAGCAAAACCCCGTCCCCAAATAAAAAGGGCTAGGGATGCAGTTGGTGGTAGAGCACCTCTGGGTTCAAGCCTCAGTGCTGAGAAAGAGACAGAAAGAGGTGAGGGCAGGAAGGGGGAGAGAAGGGAGAGAGAGGGAAGGAGTAGGGGAAAGGGAGAGAAAGGAAAGAGAGAAGGAGGGAGGAGGGACCCAGCAGACCACCATGCCTCCAGCTGCCAGCCAGGACTCCCCCTGGTCCAGCTTGCGGGTGGCCTCTTGCTCACGCCCTGTCCTCGGGTCCAGCTAAGCCCTTTGCTCCACTGAGGCAGGGGCCTGGAGGGAGGCCGGGGAGTTCTGAATCCCGGGACCCCCACTCCCAGGGCAGTGGAAGCGGCCGGTCGGAGGGCTGAGGAGAGGAGGCTGCCCCTTGCCAGCCAAGCCCCAGACCTGCAGGAACTCAGCACCTACCTCCTAGCCCTGCCCTGAGACTAAAGCAGATGGTGCCTGGAGTCCAGGGAGCACCCACAAATCAAAGTGCTATGACAGCAACAGAGACCACAGATTCAGGTGGGGAAAAGGAGAAGAAAGATGAGGGGCCCCTGAAAAGTGGGGAAAGAGAGGCCACCAGGGGAGAGCAGAGACCAGAGGGAGTCACTCCCTGCAGAGGTCCTGCAGGGAGGGGTGATGAGGACGTCCTGTGGGCCACACGGGAGTGGCCAATCTGGGGCAAAGCCAAGGGACACTCTGAGGGGTCCCCTAAGGTCAGGTGGGGCCAGTTCTTTCTATAAGCTGAGAAAGAGGTGTTTGTTGGCAAGTGTGAATGGTGCCTTTCGGTGCAGCAGTGTCTATTTATGGCACCCAAATGGGCTCATTAGCAGTTGTGAGAAATGGTTCAATAAAGCTGAGTGCACAGCCGTGCAGCCTCTAGTCCCAGCCCCTCGGGAGGCTGAGCAGAAGGATCACAAGTTCAAGGCCAGTCTGGGTCATTTAGTGAACCCTGTCTCAAAATAAAAAGGACTGGGGATGTAGCTCTGTGGAAGAGCACCCTGGATGGAGCTCACAGTACTACAAAAAGAGAAAAGAAAGAAAAGAAAAAAAGAAAAGAAATGGTCTAATGAGGCCCCAGGTCTTCTCAGGAGCAGGAGGCTGAGCACTTCTCTAGCTCTGCTGCCCATCTGCCCTCACCTGACAGAAAAGGATTTGAAAGAATCCCTCCACAGTCCTCTGGGGAAAGGGTCAGACCAGAGGGGAAATGGACCAAGATCCATCCGGGGAGCCTGTCCATTTCTCTGGTGAGCACAGCCACCTAGGACCACAGAGCAGACAGGTGGACGAAACTTCTGGAATGTATAAGTGCATGCTGCTTTTTATCAAATGGTGCTTTTAAAGTAATTCCTCTCCAAGCATTTTGCATCACTATCATAAAAAATCAGAAACGGAGGCACAGAGAGGCAAAGAAACCAGTCAGGGGTCACAAGAGAGGTGAAGCGCCAAGCCGAGCTAGGTCTCCCCATCCCCATGCCACCTGTGTGTACCAGGAACAGCGCGAGCACTGAGGGCATGGTGCAGAGGACTGTGCACCAGAGTCTGCTCCATCCTGATCTGTGGACCTGGGCAGGCCACTTACCCACACAGGCTTAGTTTTCTCCCCTGGACCAGGTGGGCCTTAGGAAAAACTGTCCCTTAGAATCATAGAAGGAGCTTTTTCAACTTTCCAGTGTCCAAGGGCCACCTGAGACCCTGGATGGTCACGGGTGGACTGGCTCTGATCAAGCGTCCATGCTTGTTCCAAGTAGGCAGAGTAAGGCCCCTCCCTGGCCAGTGCCCAAGTCCACCGTCCACCCCCCACCAGCTAGGCATCTTGAGCCTGATACTTTGCCTGTGTGCTCTGGCTTCTTCACCTCTAAGGGGGTCTCAGGGGTGAAAAGAGCAGCCCAGCGGTTCTTCCTTCCAATGGTGCCTCTCTCGGAACAAATACTTCCCGGGCAGAGGGACGGCTGAATCCCTGGAATCCAGTCTCCTGATTCCAATCAGGTCTCTTCCTTTGTAGCAAGTCACAGCACCCTCCCCAAGCTGAACACTGCCCAGCCCTTTCTTCCCAAGGCCCCCCCACTGCTCCTAGCTCTCTGCTACCTCTCTCCAGCCCTGGCCCACCAGACGGCAGCACTTGAGTTACTGCAGCGCCCCCTGCTGGCCTCAGTTGGATGGGCGCATGCTACGTCCACACCACTGCAGCCCCACTACAGAGGTGATTCTAGAATGCAATTCTGATCATGTGTCCCCTTCACTGAATAGACGGTTTGTTCTCATTTGGGAGGGAGGGGAGAACGAAATGGGTAGGTGAAGAAAACTAGGGGCTGGGGCTGTAGCTCAGTGGCAGAGCACTTTCCTCTCATGGCAGGAGGCACTGGGTTCGATCCTCAGCACCACATAAAAAATAAATGAAGATGATTGTTACTTTGTATATAACCAGAGATATGAAAAAGTGTGCTCTATATGTGTAGTATAAATTGTAATGCATTCTGATGCCATATATAACAAATTAGAATAAAAGATTTTTAAAAAAGATTAGTATCAAAATGATGGACAGTCTGCAGGGCAGGAGCACAGCACATTTTGACATCTTTCTGCTTTTTCCCAAGTTTCCAAGATTTCTACCATGAATTTCTTTATAATGAAGGGAAAAAATATAATAAATGTTAGATGTCAAAAGCCCTTCCCTGGTTTCCTGTTACCTACAGAAGAAGCCCCATCTTTTCACATGTTCCTGGCTACCTGGGTCCCATGTCCAAGCACAGGATGTTTCCGCAGGCCAGACGACCACTAGCCACTTTCTCCATATGGAATGTGTGTTCACACCCAGCCCCGGAACTTCAAGTCAACTTCCAAAACCCAGCTGGGGCATCATCTTCCCTAACCCCACCCCACCTCTAGTTATCCTCTGGCTGATTGTGACTTGAAGAAGTCTACTCTTCCTCTAGTGACCACTGGAAATGTCACTTGGGTTTGATCTCACCTAATTTAGGTGCCAATTCCCTTTTTGTTTTCCATAGAATTTATAATTGCCTCCTTGCTTCATTTGCCTAGTTTGCTATATACTTGTCACTAATTCAATGCCACTCTTCCAGTTGGGTATATATATCAGTATGTTCAGTTTCATTTGACTTGTTTATTCTTCAAAGAAACCCTAAGAGAGACTTAACATTATTATTCCCATTTCTCGCTTGACAAAATTAACCTCAGAGAGGTTAAGTGACCTGTGAAGGATTACACAGCAATTGCACAGTAGAATAATACTGGCACCCAGAACTCTGACTCCAGAATCCATGGCCCTAAGCAGCGCTCTATAAATGTTAGCTGATGAAGAACATCTCAGTCCAGGGATGGAACTAGGAAGCCCGATCCCAACCCATGGGAGACTTTTCCTACCACATCAGCTCTGCTTTAGCACCAAGATAAGGAGTCCACAGCCAGCAGAGGAGGGACTGGCTGTGGAGGGGGAGGACACCGGGGCCTCCCTTCCCCAGGTTCTTTCCAGAAATCCCTTCGCCCGCCCCTGGTTCAGCTGGTTTGGAGCTAACCCATCTCCTGCTTTGATCTCTGCAGCTCGGCTCAGTTGCCATGGAGACGAGCCCACTGCGCCAAGCTGGAGGAGAGATGGGGAGTGCGCAGGCCTAGCGGGCTTAGGGGGCGCATGCTGGGTGTTTCTGAGGCTGTTTACTTCCTGTCATTTTAATTAGCACCCAAATCACCCGCTCACTTCGCAGCTTGAATTAACCCAGTCTCTCCCAGGCTGCCCATCTGCTGGGGGAGGGGACACGCAGCAGACCAAGCTCCCCCAGACCTCGGCTTACACTCCCGCCAACCGCCACCTGCCCTTCCACAGCAGCGTGTGGAGGAGACTCCAGCCCCCAGCAGGGAGTCAGGTGCTGATGCCCACTCGGCAGTGCCACCGACTGCCAGGAAGAGTCACGTGGCCTGGGCGGACTCCTCCTCCTTGCCTATAAAATGGGGATGGTCCCTTGCCATCCTCCGGGCACAGCAAGGCACCCAGGTGGAGGGACATGTCTGAGACGGCATTCTCAGACTCTGCACTTGAAAGACATAAACCAGGGCCACCGACCCCCTGTCTCACATGGTGAGAGCCCAGGAGCAGGGGAGGGCAAGAGGCCCTGGAGGGTCTCAGGGTCACCAGGGGCCTCAAATATAGACTCTGCCGTTGTCTTCCAGAGCCCATGGACAGAACTGAAAGAAGTTCCTTGGAGATTTCAACAGACCACACTTTGGCTAACCCCATTATGGCATTTCTTCATTTTCTCTGATAGATCAAGAATCTCTAAATGTGGAAAGGGGCCTCACCCGACACCTGGGAGCCTGTGATGAGCCCCGGGGGGAGGAAACAACCACCAAGGAACAGAGAGGGACCCAGAAAGGAGCTGGAGGAGTGAAGTGGGGGCCGGCGGAGCTGCTCAACTGAGGCATCCCACCTCAGGCCACAGAAGGCCCCCTGAGGAGACAGGGCCCTTGTGTGGGGGAAGAGGCAGCTGGGCAGGCTGGGGAGAGGCAGGCACCAAATACCTGCTCCTCTCCCGGAAGGGGCGGCCCAGGGTGTGCATGAGGCTGGACAAACAGAAGGAGACTGGCATCTGGGAGACTCCTGCCTCCCACCTCTTCTCCCCTCAGAGGAATTTCCTTGGAGGGCAAAAATGTGCTTATCATCACGCCCTGCATGCCAGGAGCCTGGCCTGGGCTCAGGTATGCCCACGCCAACACCCACCCGACGCCAGGGCCTGACCTCCCTGCGACTCCGGTGGCACTACCCCAACCTTTGGTTTCTGCTTCTGGTGGCCCCTGCAGACTATGAAGTTGAGAGGAGCTGAAGCGACGGCACACGCCTGTCATCCCAGCAGCTCGGGAGGCTGAGGCAGGAGGATCACAAGTTCAGATCCAGCCTCAGCAACTTCGCAAGGCTCTAAGCAACTCAGGGAGACCCTGTCTCTAAATAAAATATTTTAAAAGGATGGGGAAGCGGCTCAGTGGTTAAGCACCCAGGGTTCAATCCCTGGTACGGGGTGGGTGGGGGAAGGACAGAGAACAAGGAGCGAGATGCGAAAGGGCCTGGGTTCTGTTCTGAGCACCTCGGGCCTCGGTTTCCTTTCTGGCACAAGGGGGAGGGTCAGGATTTCAATCCCAGAGATCCCCGAGGAAGACTGCAGAGACGGGAGCACGATGCAGTGGAAGAACACGAGGCCACGAGAGGAGACCGTGTCCAGACTCCTTCCCAGGGCCTCCTTGTTCGTGGGTTAAGATGTGGGGGTGAGTGCTGGGGGCTGCTGAGGCTCCCCAGTTCTTCCAAGCTGAGAGCTTGGAGTGGAAAAGGCGCTTGAACAACTTCACCCTCTTCCCATCCTCTGACCCATGCCAGGGAACCAGGAGTCAGGGAAGGGCCAGGAGTTTGTCCCCAAGCAGAGGTGAGCCACTGGCCAGGCCGAGCCTGCCTGGGTGCTGAGACAGCCTCACCCTCTCTGTGGGTCCTGGGGCTACAGCAGGATGCCTTGTCTCTGGGGACACTGTTCTCCACTGTTCTCCCTCCCACAGGTCTGAGGGGTGGCTGCCCAGCTCTGTGGGAACTCTAAGGTGGGGGGGCGCTGTGAGCTGTCCCATGAAATTGGGGACAGCTGTCACAGGCACAGGGGCCTGAAGGACAGAGGCTGGGGGACCATTTCCCTCCCGCCTTCATTCCAACCTGTCCTACAAGTGAATCACTGGAAGGCAGGGCCCAGGTTCTAGACGTGTCTCCACTTTCTGGGGACCAGAAAGAAGATCCCCCAAATAATCAGCCCCCCTTTACCCTCACTGCCTGAACCACAGGGCTGCTCCCCGGAGAGGAGGGGGGACTTCTGGGGACAGCGGAAAGGAAGCCCTCTGCCTCTCACATTCTAGGAGCGCCCACTGTGGGCACAAACATCCGGGGACGCTCTGGGGACAGGTGGGAAGGCACACCATGAAGTCTATTCTCAGACCCGCCCTCAGGGGCTTAGGACAGGAGAGAAGTGACAAACACACACTGCGCACACCAGCGGGAGGACTCCTGAGATCCAGTGCCCCGAGGCGGCATCTCCAGGGCCAGATCAGCTGGTGGCCAGTAAGTGCTGCGGAGCCCAGGAGGGGCTGGACCTGCAACTGACAGGGTGCTGAGGGGTCAGAGCTGCCCCACCTCAAGAGCCACAGCGGGGCTCCCCTCAGCTCGCCAAGGCCGGACGGGCCGTGTCTGAAGTCCACCTAGGCCGAGGCCTGGGCATTCATCGCCCCTGTCCCCGGGTCTAACCAGACCCATGCAGCTCGGTTCTGGACTCAGTGTTGCCGGCACCGGCCCAGGTTCATGCGGAACTCCACGCCCCTGTAGGATGGTCCTGGGGCCTCCCGTGGTGATTAGGGTCGTGGAGGTCATGAATACAGAGCCCCCGTGATGGATCAGTGTCCCTACACTGACCAGAGCTGCTTCTCTCTGCCACCATGAGGACCTGGTGAAAAGACTCCATGACAACGAGAAGGTGGCCCTCAGCCGCCACTGAATGTGACAATGCCTTGATCTTGAACTTCCCTGCCTCCGGAATGATAAGGAAGATATTTCTGTCATTTCAGGCACCCCCTCTGGGACACACTGTTGCAGCGGGCCCAGAGGGACTGAGACGGCTGGTAGGCTCACCCGGCCCGAGTTTGCCCTGAGACACCAGAAGGCCCCATTTCTCAGACGTCCCATTCTGTCGTCAATGCACAGCTGGCCCCAACCTAGTCACAGATCCTTTCTCTTTCTTGAAGAAAATCTCTTCCTTGAATCCAAAGACTTACAGCCCAGCTTGTAGTGGTGACAGGTAGGACATTTCTGCAGGTGGAGGGACTCTGGACAGGCCCTTGTGCCATCTTCACAGAATCACAAATGGCTGAGGGACTCTGTGGATCATTTTCTTAAGCCTGCCATTACACCAATGAGAAAAATCAAGGCCCAGAGAGGCAGAGTGCCTGTCAAAAGGTCACACAGCTGGTCTGTCCTCTCACTAGGAAGAGGAACAGTGCACTGTCCCTGGGACTTGGGGCTTGGGTTAGGACAGACCTCTCCTGCACCTCAGTCAGCTTCTGATCTCCTGGAGAACGGGATGGTGTCAGTGTTCTACCTTCTTCAGACACCTGGAAGACCAGGGGGCACACAGCACACAACAGCCCCTCAAGACAGCGGCTCTCCCTCCCCTCCCAGGCTCCAGGTCCCACTGGGCCTTCAAGAGTGTCTCATTATGCCTGGAGATGCCACTCCTCCAGGGGGAGAGGACTTAGAAACCAAGGGGAGGCCAGGGAAGGACCCACCCCCCATCCCTAAGCCTATTGCAGAATCCCTTCTGACCCAGTTTTGGGTTCTTTTTGTACACCCACACTCCCCACAAACATCTGTGCAGCTCCTCCCGACACTTGTATGGGTTCAGGTGTGGGGGGTCAGAGGGAGGGAGGGGAACTCTCCAGGAGCCCCTGTGTGACTCATATTCCCCATGGGCCTACTTCATGCTCAGAAAAACAGGAAAGTCAGCCTGGTGTGGTCATGCACACCTGTAATCCCAGCTGCTCTGGAGGCTGAGGCAGGAGGATCACAAGTTGGAGGTCAGACTGGACAAACTTAGTGAGACCCTGTCTCAGAATTTAAAAGAAGAGCTGGGGATGTAGCACAGCTACAGGATCACACAGATAAATAAAAGGGGGCTGGGGGTGTTGTGTTGCTCAGTGATAGAGCGCCCCTGGGTTCAATCCCCAGCACCCCAAAACAAACAAAAAAGGAGAATCGTGCAGCTGGCAGATAATAACACCACTGAGTCAATACCCAGGGTCACAGTGAAGTCCCTGACATGCGGGAGGCGCTCAGATCTGCCATGAATGAGGGAGTTAGCGGACATGAATGTCCTTTGCATGGAGACTGGGGCCTAGTGTAGGCCAGTTCCAGAAAATACAATGATCCACCTGGTGGTTTCTCTGTGGGGAAGGGTATTTCCTGAAACGGATGCCCTAGGCCCTTGCAGAGGATGCCTCCACATGTATGCATTCTTTCACTATGGAACCATGAAACTCAGAAGGGTGATGTGACAGGCCTGGCATCCCGAACCCAAGCCAGGCTATCCCAGCACACTGCACCCTGCATCCTGCTGAGTGGACAGCTGCCTTTGGGCTGTTGCTAGGCCTGGTAGGGACCCGCCCGTGATGGTCTGCAAGAGACAGGGGGCTTCCAAGGAGGTCTGCTCCTGCCCCGGGCATCCTGATAGGACATGAGGCTTTGCTCTTCAGGGTGGACCCTTCCTTCTCATAGTCACTAAGGATTAGTCCCAGTGTATCCTGAAAAGCAAAGCCGAAATAGATGACCTGGGCTCAAATCCCAGGTCCCCCACTTCCTAGCTATTTGTCCCTTGGATAAATTATCAATTTTTCTGGGTCTCAATTTCCTCTCCCATAACATGTGTAGACTATAAAGGAACAATAACCATCCCACAGGAGACAACGAATATACAGAGCCCATGGCAGGGACAGCAAGATGCGATGCTCGTTGCAGTTGGCAATGGGACACATGTATTAACTGTGTGCCTCTGGTGCCAAGCACTATGCCAGACACTTGCAAATAAATTAAAATTTTATGGAAGTGGAGTACAAGGTAGAGAAGAGCCAGGGAGAAAGAGAACAGTCAGTTCTTCCTCACCAAGCTCCGGGGAGCCCGCCCTGCAGATGCTGTGTAATGGGCCATCTCTTCTCGCGTGTTCACCTCATCTATGTCCTGCATGTTTTGTTCCAAAGACTTGCGGTAAAGTCCCACCCAATTTTGCAGGGAGTGAATTTGGAGATAAGAGCACTAGAGAGCAGGGCTTGGAAAAGTTCAAGACTGCTCAGGGCAGGGCACAGCCAGATTTGTGGCCTGGGAGCCTCCCCATCTCCTTGAACATGAATGTCCTCCTCCCTGGCAGCAGGATGCTGGGCATTAGATGTGCCCACTGGAGGGGAGGATTACTCAGCTGGCAAATCCTGCCTCCCCTATAATCCTAGCGCTCAAAGAAAGAATGCTAAACTGAACACCTCCTACCAGCTCCGACCAAGGCCAAATTGGAGCCACTCCCAAGCCTTCTTCCTCTTCTCTGTTCTCCTGACCCCTTCGATCATACACTCAGTTCTCAACACCATTTAAAAAGATATTTCCCTCACCCCACCATCGATTCCCTCAACCCTATTCCCTGAGAAATAAGATCCTCCTCCTGCTTGCCTCCTTCCCACCTGGGCAAAATAGAAGACCTTGAGCCATTGTGTGATGGGTTCAAGTTCAACCTGGCAACCCCATAGGGATTCAAAAGAAATTCCTTTCTTTCCTGTGGGGAGAGAGCTGCCTGCTGAAAATGTGTATAAAGATGGATGCTACTGTGCCCTGCTGGAGGACCTTTAGCTGAAAGGATGGGAGGCAGAATCTTTACTGGCAAAGGAAGGATAAGAAGTGTTTGTAGTGCTGGCAGAGTTCCTGTTTACAGTCTGTGCACTGCACAACTCCAGGGGGCACCATTCACACTGTGGCACCACTAGAGTTATGCAATGCCCTGGCTCTGGGCTAGCAGCCTCCTTCTTGCCTTTCTGCAGAAGCTGCCAACAGACCCCCATGGCTAGGCCCTCCTACCCAGTCTTTGTCCTACTTCTCTCCTGACCCTGTCCTTCTGCAGCCAGGGCTACCTTTAATGGGGTTTTGGAGGAAATCAGCCCTACTAAAGCCGGAGCCCTCCCACCCCCTCCGTCAACATTTGCCCCAAAGCTTTCCATATGGGGGTAGTACCTGCAGAATTTCAAATGGGGTGCCTTTCCTCTGATGAGCATGGGAGGAAGGGGAAATGGTTGGCACCGATACAAGGAGACAGGTGGGCAACCCTGTGCTGGGGAGGGGGGGGGTCAAGCAGTCCGTCATTTATTCTCACCCACTGGCTACTGGAAGCAGGTGGAGAAAGGGAAGTAGAAAGAATCTTATTTTTTAACCTTCACTGTTTTGATTAAGCATTTCTTTTCCCTCTGACCTTCACTAGTCCCATTTCGGCAGATCAAACAGCCAGCAGTCCCAGGGAGGCCGAGACCAGTGACACATGGATTCCGGATGGGCCAGCCTGCTGCCGCCCCCTCACTGCTGGGCCCCAGGGCTGCTGCCCAGGCAGCCGCAGGAGACTGCGGCTAATCTGGGCTGGGCCAGCAGGTGCCTGGAGAAGGTTTTGCTGGGGCTCTAGACTCCCGGGCTGGACCAACCCTGGGTGGGCAAACACTGGGGACCAACAGTCCCCTCCGGGGCCAGGCACCTCAGCCTTGAAACCTGGCTGCCTGTGGTTCCTCCTTTCCTTTGTGAATTACAACCCGCCGGTCTGACTTTGGGGAGTAACAGTCACTTGTCTCAGGATAACAAAAAGATCCGTATCTCTGCCTTTTCCCATCATGTGGCTGGAGAGAAAATGCATGGTGCATGTTTTTAAAAATTTTCTAAGGAACTTGTGGATGCACGCAGTTTAGGAGAAAATGAGGAAGATCAGGTGTGGCCTGTGTTGTACTAAGTGGCTCTGAAGATAGAATCTAGGCAATCCCGAGAAGTAAAAATGGGGAATAGGGGTCCTAGAAGAGGCTTTCTAGGGTCCGGGCGTCAGCTAGCGCCTGGTCACCGGACCCGCTGCATCTCCTCGGGCGCATCCGGCCCATCCCCCACCTGGCCCCCCACGGTTCTCAGGAGCCGGCCACACCCTCCTTCTCTCACCCCTGCCCACCGCACCCCGCCAGGCCTGAGGCAGGCGCGGCCCCTCTGGGAATGCCGCCTCCGAATTCCCCTCGATCTACAGGTGCCGGTAAACAAAGTGCTGCAGCGACAGCGACTAGTCCGCAGCCGCCTCCCGCCTCCCCGCCCCCCACCCCGCAAAGTTCGGCTCAAGGTTAAGCCGGGGTTTGGGCGGGCGTCCGCCAGGGCCCCTAGACCCAGCTTCTGGACTCTCCCCTCTGCTTCTCAGGCCCCCGGCCATAGACTCTTCCCTCGGGTTGGGAGCCCTCCCCCTGCCCTGGGTGGCCCCCCGCCCCCAGGTTGATCCAGGAAAATGAGCCTCGGTTGGTAAGAGTGCCTCTCCGCTTGGGGACCCCAGAATCGGTTCTGGCAGCCACCCGGAGGTAGCCTCGGACATTTTCACCGCTGTCACCTGCCTCCATTACGGACACACCTTTTACCATCTCACCTTATGAGGGTTGCTTGGACCCCCCAACTCAAGGCCACGGTCCCTGCCCCTTCTGTCCCCCTCCCACAAAGCCCAAGGTGGGAACAGTGGGCACCCACGCTGTAGGGCGCTACCTTCCCGCCAGCCCCACCCAGACCTGTGCCTTCTGCAGTGCCCCGTATGTGGGGCCCGCCGCACCCACCGGGCTGGGGTAGGCCCGGGGACGGCTCACAGGACGGAGAGGCGGTCGGGCCCACACGCAGCCGGGGCCCCAGTCCTCACACCCCACACCCCATCTCCACGCCCGGCCTGCGGGGAGACCCCGTCTCGAGCGCGCGCACCCGGAGCGTCTCCTGGCCTGGGACTGGCTCTAGTGGGTGCGAGACTGGGGGTCCCAAGGCCGCTGCCCGCGGGGACCCGGGAGGGGGCCCGGGCTGGGACTTTCTGGGTGCTGTTTACTCTCGCCGTAATTAGCCCGCGGGGCTGCGGGAGCCTCGGGCTCCGACGCGCAGAGACCGCTCCTGCGCTTTCCGCGCGGGGGTCTCCACTCCGAAGCTCGCTCCCCAGACCTGAGCCCGAGCCCTCGGCCCGCGGCGCCCGGCGGACTTACGTCTCGGAAGCGGTTCCAGTGCTTGATCTTGCCGCTGTACTGAGAGATGGACGACAGCCATTGCTCGTCCTCCATGAAATTGCCGGGGGTCTCGCCCTCCTTGAGCCCTTTGGCGTCGCCTTCGGCCAGGGCGGCTGCGGCGAGCAGCAGCAGCGGCAGAGCCAGTCGCCCGCAGCTCGGGGCGCGCATCGTGGTCTGGGTTGGTCCTGGGGGGTCTTGACTTTTGCAGGATTTAAACGTCCTTCCCTCCACCCCGTTGTTGGCGAAGGAAAAGCTGCTGTCCTCAGCCCTCCTCCTGCGGTCTGACTCTGGTGACTGACGGAGGGTGGGTCGCGGCTGAAATGTGACCTGGTTAGAAGATGCACTTGTCTGAAAAAGCCCAGCACCGGACGCGGAGGGAGAGAGAATCAGAGAGGCTGCGCCAGCAGGGGCCGTGTCTGTAACTGTAGCATCGGCATCACGTTTGACATCATCATACCTGGCTTGGGGAGGAAAAAAAGGAGGGGGTAGATTTCAAAGCGAGCGCAGGATCAGAGCGCCCATCGCCAGCCAGCCGCAGCGCAGCCCAAGCGCTCAGGGAGTTGCAGACCAAGGAAGCAGAACCCCGAAATGTCCCTGCAGTCTCCCAAGGGTGGAGAGAAGGGCCCCGGGATCTCCCCAGGGAAGATGGGGTTGGGGAAAAGACGCAAAACTCTCCGGTTACAAACCCAGCCAGGCTCAGGTGTCTAAAAGGGAATTTGGCCACAGACTGTTTTTCCTACCCCTGCCTCCCACCCGGAGGGACCTGCGCCACAGCCCTGACAGCTGGCTTCCTGCGAGTTATGGCTCTACCGTAATGGGTGGCTTCCTTAAGACAAAAGCCATATAACAACTGGCTGCCTCAGAACTATTGCTGCCTAACCCCTCCTGCTCTTTTCAAGGCAAGGCCTGGGCACTGAATTGCTGGTGAAACAGGGGCAGATGTCCTCCTCCCCAAGCAGCTGTGTAGGGTCTGTTACTCTTTTGTTAGCTCTTCTTAGGGCAACCCTAAAAGGCAAATGTCTGGTCATTTCATCTGCCTTGAGGCTGCAAATCTGGAAAAGGCACATTTGCTTGTGGTTTTGACTTTTCTTCATTGTAATAAGCCAATAGGGAAGGAGATAAGATGGGGGGTGGCTGGTTGTGTTGGAGGTGTTTAGGGTTTTTTTGTTAAAACTGTGACCCTCCTCATTGCTCATAGAAATGTGCTCACATACCAGCTGGGAAGGGCAAAGGCTGGGCAGAGTCCCAGGATCAGAGCAGAAATGAAGGTAAGGTTTACATTAACAATGAATTGCAGAGGAAACAGATAATCGGACAGGACAAAAAATATTAAACTTTTGGGACCCAAGCCCTGGATTGTGTTTTCATAAAAGACTTGGCTGCTGTGATCTTAAAAAATCAAAGGCAATGAAAAACACGATTTTAATCAGAAGGAAAAAACAGGTTACAAGGTTTATAGTCACTCAGAGTCCAGCCTGTTTGGGAACTTTTAATGTTTCAGTGGTTGGGGTTGGGGTTCCCTTGGGGGAAAAAGAAAACAATAGCTCCCTTTCCGTGTATTCTTGTTTCCTTTGCAAGTGGATCTAGTGGTGGAGTTGCAGCAGGTCCTGGCCACATCACAACATCACAATAGATGGGTGGCTGTTGTGCTGTGTAGTAGAATAATAAAGCTTATTTTCACACAGCCTTGGGGGAGGTAGGAGAATCCCATTTTCTTTTTGGCAGGGGCAGGAGGTGGGGGTATACTGGGGTTTGAACCCAGGAGCACTTTACCACTGAGCTACATTCTCAGCCCTTTTTGTTTGTTTTTGGACAGGGTCCCGCTAAATTACTGAGGTTGGACTCGAACTTGTAATCCTTCTGCCTCAGCCCCCTGAGTGACTGGGATTATAAGCATGTGATGCAGTGCCCAGCAAGGATCCCATCTATAACTAATGTAATACCACTAATGTCATAAGATTACTGTGACATACTAAGTGAGCATAATGGGACATTTAAAAAGTAAGTTCTTTCAGGTTGGAGGGCCCTGATGTCCCCATAGTTTTGAAGATTTATCAAAATTTACCATCTTTTTCAACCCTAACCTTTTAGCAAAGCTAACTACGTATCTCTAAGGCAGTGATGCCATAGCTCTGGTATCATTTTAGAAAGCCCCTATCTGCTAGAGTTACCAGAGTTGCCTATTAGAGTTTGGGTGCTGGGCACTTTGGCACACATCAGGAAGCTGAAGCAGGAAGATTGAAAGTTCAAGGCCAGCCTGGGCAACTTAGTGAAATCCTGTCTCAAAATATAAAAAGGTCTGGAGACACAGCTGAGTACTAGAACACTTGAATAGTATGGGTGAGGCCTAGGCTCAATCCTCAGTCCCCTGCTCCCCACCACACACACAGACACTCAAAAAAAAAAAAAAAAAGTTTGGTGAGGTGTTGATAAGATGCCCATCAACAAGACCAGAGCTGTGTCCAGACCCGTTAAGATGAGAATGTTTTCTATACTCCTAAGCAGCTTCTCCAGGGAACCTGTCTTCCCCCATACCTTCAAGCTGGGTCAGTATTAGCAAACAACCACAGCCCAAGATCTTTAGCTGGCCAAAGGTAAAGCTACTTAAAAGGCAGAATCCAAATTTCCAGATTAGCTAAAAGGGCTGTAAGAAAATGGCCAATAATTTTAGTTTACAAAAAGGAGAAAAGTTTTTCCTAATATATGTGAGAATTACTGGCAATTCAGCCTTTTCAAACCAAAGGCCCCAAACATGAGGAACTGTTGGGTGTATTGGCTAAATGGCAAATGTATTTTATGCATCTTTCTGTCTGCATTTGAATATTTAGCAATATAAAATGAAGGGTATCTTACTCTTCCAATAAGAAACCCAAATTTAACAACATCTTAAAAGCCATTTGGTCCCATGTCTAGATGACACCACAAGCACCAAAAAAAGATACATGCACAAAGACATTCACTCCAGAATTATTCATAATAGTTAAACCTAGAAACCAATTCAACGTCTATTACTCTGGGATCGACTAGTTAAAAACATACCTACAAAGGACTGTTAAAAAAAAAAAAAAAAGACCTACAAGGGACTATTGTGCAAACATTAAAATAATGATGTAGATATGTATACCCTGACAATCAATGTAATCAACTACACATTACTGAATAACAAAAGCTCATTGCAGACCATGTATTCGGGGCTACAGATGTAGTAGGTCAGTGGTAGAGTATTTCTCTAGCATGTGTTAAGTCCTTGGGTTTATTCTGTAGCACTGAAAAAAAAATTTTTTTTGTTAGTTTTGTGTTACTGTGACAAAATACTTGAGATAATCAGCATTTTTTGTCAAATAAGTTATTTAAGAACTTTGCCAAAAAAAGTGTTGCTGAGAAAAAACTTAGGAGGTATAAATATACATGATAAAGCAAAGGCAAACAGAAAGTAAATTACAAATACAATAGAATCACATAACTAAGCCCATCTGATAGTTTCATTAACTTCTTGCTGAAAAGATTTTGAAAATGTCAGGGAAGATCTGTTTATATTCTACTTAGATTCTTTTCTCCTTGAGCTGTCCTGATGTGCCACTCTACATCCATCCCAGCAGTCACATGACCAGTCAGGCAAACAAAATAGAGGATGCTCTGAAATCGTCACATTCTTGTATCTGATTCTTTGATATTCTCCTATCAGTCACTGATGATCAGTAATTGTTATCTTCTTCCTCAGCAGTTATCACATAGTAATTGTTTTACAATTTTGTCTGCTTTTTTGCTATTTTCCTCATGAGAGTAGGCACCTACGTGTTCTTAGTTCCCATTATAATACAGGGCACAAAGTACAAGACTGAATAAATGAATTACTTATTGTAATGACTGACACCGTTACAACCTACTTAAAATTTAAAGAACAAAATTTTCATAAACTATAGTTTTTGCTATGTACATCCTTAAAATATAGGACATTTTAAGACACTATGACATGTCTACTACAGGTTTCTATATGCAGGAGAAGATGCTTTTCTTTTTAAATGTGTTGACAAAGCTGTCAGCATTGTCACTCCAGTGAACCTGTGCTACTACAGAGGTCAATGTATGGCAGAGAAGTTTCAAGACCACGTAATTCCTGTGAGAGGTAACATTACACAGATTGATTCAATCTGAAAAAAAGAAACCCTTATTGCAGGGCTGTTCTAGAATACTCCTATGATTCGCTATGAAGCATCCTTTCTGGTGGAAACCACATGTGGAGCTACTGTCTGTCATGGAGGCTATAAAATAGTCTGTTAGACTTCCAAAATCTGGCCAGTCATCAGATTTATCCAGAGTAGAGGCAAAGTTTTAAAATACACTTCTCTAGCCAGTTATGGTGGTGCTGCCAGTATCCTAGCAACTCAGGAATCTGAGGCAGGAGGATCACAAGTTCAGGGCCAACCTCAGCAACTTAGTGAGATTGTCTCATAATGAAAATTTAACAAGGACTTGGGATGTAGTTCGGTGGTAGTGCACCTCTGGATTCAAACCCCAGTACCTAATAATCGTAGCAGTACTAGTAGTAGTGATGCACATGCTTTAGCCCACACCATCTAAGTTATCTCTTGGTGAACTCTAGACTCCTGTGGGAGTAAAGCCTCCCAGCAGTCACATGACCAGTCAGGCAAACAAAATGACTCTTGATTTCATGAATCAAATCATGCATTTTTCTCAAGTTGGTCAATAATACAAAAGCACAGCAGGCTCTGTGAAGTCACAGGATTCCTAAGTGCTTCGCTGTTGACGGAGGCATTTGAAGGTTTTGGTCCACGGTCAGTTGGCTGCGTTACTCTGGGCCTGAGGTGCGGCGGAACATCGTGGCAGAAGGACACGCGGAAAAGAGCTGTTGGCTCATGGCAGCCGGGAAGCAGAGAAGAGCCTGACACAATCAACCTTTAAGAAGACCAAGTCCATTTGTCCTAGGGTTTTAGGCCATGATCACTTGGCCCTGCTGCTCTGGCCCTGTCATGGCACTGTGTGTTGAGCAGGACACAAACATGAAGCAGGAGGCCTATTCACCCCACAGCAGCTGGGAAGCAAAGAGATGAGAGGCAGCCAGGGAACCTCCAATAACCTCACCTCCTCCCATGAGGACCCACCTCCTAAAGGTTCTACCACCTCCTAAAGGTTCTACCGCCTCCCAGTGTCACAGCCTTCACCACACGGACCTCTGTGGGACACTTCTAAACCACAGTAATATGAACAACAGGATCCCAGTTGGAGGGAAGTACGGTATAGTGCAGCGGTTCTCAACCTTCCTGGCCTCAGGAGCTCTTTACATTCAAACATTACTAAGAACCCCAAAGAACCTTTATGTCACACACACACACGCACACACACACACGTTCTGTATATTGATTGATATATATATAAGTTTACTGTACTTGAAAATAAAATTTTTTATAAACTTATTTAAAAAACAACATCCATTTTACATTTTTAAAAATGTATTTTATGAGAACAAACTATATTTCCATTGTCCCCACCAAATTAGAGAGTGGTACTGTTTTACATTTCCACAAATCTCTTCAATGTCTGGCTTACAAGATGGCAGGCAGCTTCTCACATCAGTTTCTGCACTAGAGCCCGGGTATCTGGTTGACAGGGCTACCATAACACAGTACTGCAGACAAGGTGGCTGCAACAACTGAAATTTACTTTCTTACAGTTCCGGAGGCTAGAAGTTCAAGATCAAAGTGTTAGCAGGTTTGGTCTCTCCTGAGATCAATCTCCATGGTTTGCAAATGGTCACCTTCTCACTGTGTCCTCACGTGGTCTTTTTATGCTTGTACTAGTTCTGCGTTTCTTGTGTGTCCCAATTTCCTCTTATAAGAAGAGGAAACTTCAGTTCCACTGGATTAGGGCTACCCTAACAGCCTCATTTTAACTTGATCACCTCTTTAGAGGCCCATTTCTAAATACAGTCATAGACTCATAGAAAGACATCTTTTTTTTTCTTTTCTTAAAAAAAATTCTGTCTATATTAGCTGTTACTATTTGTGAAAAATCACTTCACTTCTCATATTTGATATGTGCCTAAAATGCAAAGTATAGCTGGGCGCGGTGGTGCACACCTGTAATCCCAGCAGCTCAGGAGCATCAAAAGTTCAAAGCCAGTCTCAGCAATAGCAAGGCACTAAGCAACTCAGTGAGACCCTGTCTCTAAAATACAAAATAGGGCTGGGGGTGTGGCTCAGCGGTCAAGTACTTCCGAGTTCAATGCCTGGTACCTTTCCCCCCCACAAAATTAAAAAAAAATGCAAAGGAATAGTTCTACCTCAGGGTGACAAAACTTATTTCTTTTTTTAGTTGTAGTTGGACACAATAATTTTATTTATTTATTATTTTATTTATTTATTTTTATGTGGTGCTGAGGATTGAACCCAGTGCCTCACACATGCTAGGCGAGTGCTCCACCGCTGAGCCACAACCTCAGCCCCAAAACTTATTTCTTAAGCAACATTTAAATTAAATCACATACTGACAAAAACACAAAGCACAAACTTGATGATTATTTACAAAGTGAATTTATTTTGTTTTAAAAGTACATTTAAGCCCAAAGCAGTGGCACATGCCTGTAATCCCAGAAACTCTGGAGACTGAGGTAGGAGGGTTGCAAGTTAGAGGCCAACCTCAGTGAGTTAGCAAGGCCCTGCCTCAAAATAAAAAAAATAAAGGTCTGGGCTGGGATTATGGCTCAGTGGTAGAGCACTTGCCTAGGACAGGTGAGGCCTGGGTTTGATCCTCAGCATCACATACATACAAACAAACAAATAAATAAATAAAATTAAAAAAAAAATAAAAGTCTGAGGATGTGGTTCAGTGGTTCAATCCTCAGTACCAAAACAAACATGAGAGAGAGAGAGAGAAAAGAACATTTAAAAAAAATTCTTTTAAAGCCATTAATAAAACCCCTAGCAGCCAACTTTCCTCACTCCTACCAATCATGGGCTTTCATATCATACTCCTATAGTATAAAGGTGGAATTTATGTGAGGGGTGTTCTGTTGACTCAATATACTTCTGGTGCTATGAGGTTCCCTATAGCAGCAGAAAAAGAGCACAGGGCAAGAGTTTGTATCGTTAGATCATCAGGACACTGGATTCCACTCAATGCCCAGTTTAGGATACTCTGGACATCAATTAAAAAGAAATCATTCTAAGTAACATTTATAATGTAACCACCATGACTGTGAAGTTCACTTAGGGTAATTCACTGTGTCCTTTCTCCCTCAAATCAATATTATTCCCCATCACAAGGTTTCTTGTACAGCAAAACAGATTCTGTGATACTATTGCAGTGACAGATTTTTATTTCCTCCCTCTTCTTTAAAGAAATGAGGGTAACTAGGCATGGTGCTACACACCTGTAAACCCACATACTCAGGAGGCTGAGGCAGGAGAATGGTAAAATCAAGGTCAGCCTTGGCAATTTAGTAAAGCCCTGAGTTAAAATATAAAAAGGATTAGGGATGTAGCTCAGTGGTATAGCACCCCAAACCCACTACCAAACACACACACACACACACACACACACACACACACACACACACACACACACACACACTTGCTCTTTACCATTGTTGCTTTTTCATAAAAGTTTTACATCAATAGTAGCTGTTACCCTTCCATAATACCAGTTAAAACTTATTTCCTTTAATGTTACCTTGACTCAAAATTTGTATACAGACTTTTAGAAAGAAAATTTAAGATAAAATATTTTTCCTAGTCTTCCAATAGCAGCATACAAATTCTAGAAAAAACAATAATACACAAGTATATATGTTCCATTAACTAATCTGAGCAATGTCACCATGTCATGCAGCCTCTAGAAACTCCACGGTACACTCATGAGAAAACGGGAATGAAAAAGACAAATAACTTGTTAAAAAATATTTCATAATACAGTATATGCTCACATATGTAAGCAATAGTAAGCTCTGGATTATAAAAAACAGATTAAGAATCTACAATTTGGGCTAGGGTTGTGGCTCAGAGGTAGAGCGCTCGCCCAGCATGTGTGAGGCACTGGGTTCGACCTCAGCACCACATAAAAATAAAGATATTGTGTCCACATAACTAAAAAATAAATATTAAAAAAAAATAAAGGGGCAGGGGCTGTAGCTCAGGGGCAAAGCGCTTGCCTAGCATGTGGGAGGCACAGAGTTCAATCCTCATCACCGCATAAAAATTAACAAATAAAATAAAGGCATTCTATCCATCTACAACTACCCAAAAATAATTTTAAAAAAATAAAGAAAAATTTAAAATTAAAAGAATAAAAAGAATCTACAATTTGGGCTGGGGCTGTGGCTCAGCATAGTGCCTGGCATGTGTGAGGCACTGGGTTCCATTCTCAGCACCATGTATAAATAAATAAAATAAAAATCTATCAACAACTAAGAAAAAAAATTTAAAAAAATTTAAAAAAAGAATTTACAATTTGACATATAACATTATACTTCCCAATAAAACTCTTTGGTTTTAAAATTTTTTTGCAGTACTGGGGATTGAACCCAGGGCCTTGTCCACACTAGGCAAGTGCTCTACCACTGAGCTACATCCCAAACCTTTTTTGAGATGAGGTCTTGCTAAATTGCCCAGGGTGACCTTGAACTTATGTTCCTCCTGAATGGCTAGGATTACATGTGCATCACACCCAGCTTTTAAAATTTTTTAAAAAATTTCCTGTAAACCTAAGTCATAAATTTTTGACATCCAAAAGAAGACATCTTAATCCCCAACCAAGGCTGCCCAAGGGTTTATAAGAGAAGCACTGGGGAGAGACAGGACTGAGAAGGGACATTAAACTCCTAGGTTGCATCACGGCTCAGTGCCATCACTAGGAGCACTAATTGCCATATGGCACCTGACAGTGTAAGGTGAGGTGAATTCTCAATTTAAATAAAAAATGAGTATCACCAGTAGAAAGAGAAGGCCTTTTGGGAAAAACCTGACCCGTGCAGGCACCAATATGTAAGTCCTGCAGGAATGATACAGCTATGTGGTGAAGGAGTAAGGGCAACACTAAGGGAGCCAAACTAAAACTAAGTGACGGTACTAACAGAACACGCAGTTACTTTGCAAATTCATTTATTCACAAATGACCTGTGCAATCCCACTGATAGATCCTTGAATGTGGTTAGACACAGTCCTCACAAAGTAGCTCCCCAGACACACAGGTTTGAGACTTACAGAACGGAAAATAAAAATCAAGATTAAGGAAAGAAGAAACGAGGAAGGAGGGGACATGTAGGGAGAAAGACTGTAATGAGGGAGGAGGACTGGAGCTCCCCAGCAGAGCACCTGGGAGGACTGATGGGACAGCTGGCAAGCCATGCTGGGGGCACCCCTCCCTCTGTTGCTCTGCTGAAAGAAGCAGGCGCCTTCCTCCGAGGACATTCTTCCAGCATACTCCGCACAGTCTGCTGATATCATCATTTCCTTGCTGCTGCCCTGAGAAGTAAACAAAAAAGAGCTACAGTACAACTCCACAGGGGGCAGAGGAAGGCCAGGGTGGGGATGGGGTGGAGATACAGAAACCCAACAAATATTTTAAGGACTAACTTCAAAAAAAAATGGACAGATTTGACAAACTTGAGATTGCTCAAGATGAAATTATTGGTAGTAAATTATGTATGTATGATGGAATATTATTCATCTTTAAAAAGGAAGGAAATCCTATAATATGAGGCAACCTGTGTGAACGCTGGGAATGTTACACTAAGTAAAATAAGCCAGTCAAAGACAAATACTGTGAATTTCACTTATAAGAGATGCTTAGTGCAGTCAAAACCATAAGACAGCAGAACGGCAGTTGTTAGGGTGGAGAGTGGGCAATGGGGAGTATGGCTTAATGGTGTAGTTTCAAGTTTTACAAGACTCAAAAGTTCTGGAGATGGTGATGTTTGCACATTATGCATGTATTTAATAACATTGAATTGTACACTTAAAAATGGTTAAGGGCTGGGGTTGTGGCTCAGTGGAAGAGTGCTTGCCTAGCAAGCGTGAGGCACTAGGTTCGATCCCCAGCACCACACTGCAAAAACAACAACAACAAAAAAACCTAAACAAACAAAATAAACATATTGTGTCCCTCTACAACTAAAAATATTAAAAAAAAAAGATTTAAGATTGCTGGAAGTGGTGGCGCACGCCTGTAATACCAGTGGCTTAGGAGGTTGAGACAGGAGGATCGTGAGTCCCAAGCCAGCCTCAGCAATGGCAAAGTGCTAAGCAACTCAGTGAGACCCTGTCTCTAAATATTATACAAAATAGGGCTAGGGATTTGGCTCTGTGCTTGAGTGCCCCTGAGTTCAACCTCTGGTGCCAAAAAAAAAAAAAAAAAAGGTTAAGATTTATGTCAATAGTTTTATGTTATATGTATTTTACTATTTTTTTTTTTTTTTTTTTTTTTTTTGAGAGAGAGAGGGGGACAGAGAGAGAGAGAGAGAATTTTAACATTTATTTATTTTTTCTCAGTTCTCGGCGGACACAACATCTTTGTTGGTATGTGGTGCTGCTGAGGATCGAACCCGGGCCGCACGCATGCTAGGCGAGCGCGCTACCGCTTGAGCCACATCCCCAGCCCCTGTATTTTACTATTTTAAAAAATTGAAGAAAAAGAAGAATAAGCTAACAACTATCTTGTGCCCACAACCATCTGGCTGACCATGTGGTGACTGTGGCTGAACATTAGAGGCATCGGTGAGTCCAGGGGGGAACCACCCAGGGAAATCACCATCCAGAATTCCACACCCCCCCACCCACTTGGCAATTAAAGTGAATACACTCTTCTTCAGCACCTCATGAGATGTTCAGTTTCCAGAGCTTCCCAAGATCCACCTCAGGAGAAGTCAATTTGTCCACAGGAGGCATAGTTTCCAAAGCTGTCTACCGTGAACCTCTGAGAGATGTGAATGGAATTGAGCTTTAGGGAACCAAAGTAGAAGTTCTCAAACAACTGCAAAGGAAGAATTGACAACCCAGAATGAATAAAGAGAATTACAAATGAATATATTAAATATCAGGTTCTCTCTCTCTCTTTTTAAATTTTTTTTTTTTTAAGACGGTCTGCTAAGTTGCCCACAGGGTCCTCAAACTTATGGTCCTGCTGCCTCAGCCTCCCTAGTAGTTGGGACACAGCCATGGGGCTCTCCTGTAAAAACACCAAACCAGAATAATAGCAACAAACCTCTCCTGACTTTCTTTTCAGTATTTATTCTGAATAATTATCTTGGAGAGGAGGGATGGGGGTGGAGTGAGAAAAGAACAACCAGTTCTTCCCTGTGATTAATCCTAAAGTCTCCCCTGGCAAAATGCACCACAGAAAGGGACCTGGAAAGTCAAATAACTTATCTATTGAGCAGAAATGACCAAGAACTTGCAATAAACATCAAGAGGCACGCCCAGATTCAAAGGGCCTGATAAAAAGTTGCTTCTCACTTGCAGTTACTCACCAAGTAAGACTCCTTAGTAACTTATTTTTGCTGCAGTCAGAATAAAACTTGATACAAGGCGTTGCTTTCCCTTGTCAACTACAGTTATTAGGAGCAATGACTAACATAAATACAAGATGAGGCTCCTGACCCACAAATGATTTGGACAATCCAGTGAGGGACACAGAAAACAACCAGAGGGGCATTCCACTGGAGGACATAACAAAGGCAAAGATAATTATTTATTAAAAACCTTTAACAAGATAGGGATTCAAGCCAGCATCTTCAGGTAAATGCTCTTTATAAAAGGTTTCAAATGTGTTCGAAGAAGGGAGGATCTATTCTCTAAGAGGGACCTGACCTTGTGATTAGCACATTTATAAGGCAGAATCCAAAATGACATCAGAAAATGTCACAGAAAAATGACACAGTGCTTGGATAATGAGTATCAAAGAATAAAGATCTTACCTTCTGTTAGGATGCAAGAATTGCTCTTTCTTAAAATGTCAGTAAGATTCCAAAAAAGTCAGCTCTTCTCCCTCCCTTTCTTCTGGTGCTGGGGATCAAACCCAGGACCTTGAGCACACTAAGTACACATTCTACCACTAACCTACACTCCTGCCCTAAGAATGCCTTTCAATACATGTACAAACAATGCTTGAGTGGAACCTGAGGTGGGGCTTTGCACACTGACAAGTGACTATCTCTTCACTTCTGATTTATACCACCTCCCATACTCATGAACTTCAGTCACTGTCACCTCTTCCTGCAATTAATGGCCTAGAAACATGCCGGAGGTTCATTAAAGGCTAACTTTACAAAGCCCAGTAAATATTGATTCTTCAACATGACATCAACTTGACCTCAAAGATCTATTTGGAGGTTGTGTGCTGCAATGTCTTGTTTTTCAGAAAGGTGACCAGCTCTCGCCTGTATTGATCTACACAATTAACTTCTCTTCCTGGCTTGGGCAGCCTGTTCAAACCATATCCACCTTTTTCTGTAAAGGAATTCAGGAATCTGAAAGAGTTATCTGCTAATCCCTTTGCTAAACATTAATTTGAAGTGAAAGCCACGTAAATGAGACTTGACAGATTTACGGCTTTGCAAACTGAAGCTTTCTAGGTACAGAAAAGATATAATCAAAGAGGCAATAAAAGACAAGACAAAACAAAATTAAAAGTGAGCTCTTAATACTTTCAACAAGTTACTTTTAAAGGATTGGCAGCCTGTGGGTCCTCTACCTTCTCTCTTGGCCTATGTTCCAAGTAATGGAGATGCCACAGGGAGGAGCTGGAAGTGACCTACCTGTACCCTGATTTTGCCTTATGTGCGTGACCTTAAAACAACATAATCTGCCAAGGAGAATCTCTTGCTTCAGGTTGAAAAGAAATAGTAAAACATGGTGATAATAAAGGTAACTGGATATGATATCAACACAGTATTTACAAAAATTATGAAAAAGCTGAACATAAATTCTCATACTTCATTAAGGCCAACACAAGCTGTGAAAAGAGTGCTAACGTTGGATTCTAAACATTCATGTGGCCAAGTGGGAAGGGTATGTCACTTACTGTACCAACCCCATAGGGGTAAAATATCATAATGGGCAGAAATCCAATAAGAAGAACAAGTAGAAGTGTCTTATAAATAATAAAATGCTACTGAAAATTAGAAAATTTCTAATAATATTTTTGGTGGTATTGGGGATTGAACCCATGGGTACTAAACCACTGAGCCACAACTCCAGTTCCCACCCTCCCTTTTTGAGACAGGATCTTGCTAAGTTGCCAAGGCTGGCTTCAAACTTATGATCTTCCTGCCTCAGCCTCCCAAGTTGCTGGACTCTAGGTATATGCCTAGAGATCTCTCAGCAGTCCTTAACCTTGTATTTACCTTTATTAAGCTGCCATCTTCTTTCATACCTTTTGATAACACTACATCAAATGGATTTGTTATCTAGAAGCCCCCACAGCAGTGCCAATCTTCATTTTAGCCCTTCCTATCTCTGCATTCTTATTCTCTCTGAATAGTTATGATGACTTTGTAACAGATTCTTTAGAAATAATTTTCAGTTATTTTCTTGTTTAATCATTGTTATATTTTTAGTAGTAAGCCTTCCTTTAAGTTCTATCAATTATTTCCAGTGACATACTAGACTATAAGCCCTGTGGAGGGAGGAGCTAAATCTCACTATATGCTGTAATAGTATGACCAATAAATAAGATCAATAAGGGCTGGGGTTGTAGCTCAGTGGTAGACTGCTTGCCTGGCATGCATGAGGCCTTGGGTCTGATCCTCAGCACCACATAAAAATAAAGGTATTTTGTCCACCTAAAATAAATAAATAAATACATAAATACATAAAAATAAAGACATTGTATTTATTTACAACTAAAATTTTTTTAAAAGATCAATAAATATTGTTGGGGGAAAATGATCAATAAATATTTGTTGGGCAAAATGAGAACTAATGCTATCCTTATCTGTGAAGGACTCAGATACAGATACAAAGATGTACACAAAGGTGTTTGTGTATATCTACATGTCTAAAAGAGAAACAATGATATTGTAATGTCTAAACTGGATTCAAAGGTTTGATTTATAGGTTACTATCAAGGAATTCCTGAGCAGAACTAACCAAAATGATATTACCTCTAATCAAGGGAGGAGGGGGAATATATTTCAATTCTAACTATTTGTCAAGAAAGAATTTATAGTAAGTAATGCAAATTTTATGAAGTCCTTCAAATTTCTACCTGTGTCTTATTTGTCAAAACTCAAGTTTCTTTCCTAGCTCTGGTTCCCAATGTGGAATATTACTGAGCACTTCATGTTAAGCATTTTCATGCAGAGGCAAATGATATGGTTCTGTCTCCCAGACCTTTGGGAGACAGAGTGTGAATCAGAAGAAAGGAATGCTGATGTGGGTATGTTCACCTTATGTAAAGTCACTGAGTGCTTTTCTTTATGATCTGCATGCTTTTCCATATGTGTGTTCCATTTCAATAAAAATTTACCTAAAAGAATATTACAACAGAGATTTAGTATGAGATGAGAAGTACAGGCACTCAACAAATACACCAGAGGCAAGGAAACAATGTACGACAAGGGCTGACGCCCCTAGGAAAGACAGACTGGAACGGAGCTGGGTCTCACGACAAGTACTGGATGGAAGTTGGGGGAATGAAGGCACAAATGGGAATAGTGGGCCAGGCCAAGTAAACAGTCGAGATGTTTGGAGGAGTCCCGCAAAGAGGCAGTGAGAAAAACCCAAGAAGGGAGAAACAGATAAAGGTGAACCCTGAAGGTCAGGTTCACAAATTAGACTTCATCCTAGCTGGTGAAAATCTACTAAAGGTCTTTCAGTAGGTTGATGAAAAGTATGTTTAGGGAGATTATCCTGGTATTGGACAATGTACTGCTTGGAGAAGGAAACAAGGGAAGGGCAAGGAGACCGTGGCAGTGGCTCAGTCATGAGGCAGATGGTGTCTCTCTTGACTAACAGCCTCAAGGCAAAGGCTGGAGCAAAAATGAATTCCTAGAGAGGAAGAGCAAGGAAAAATCAGCCTAAGTGGAGGACAGCAACAGAGCATTTCTGAGAAGGAGCTATTTTATGGGGGAAATAAAACGCAGGTCTGTTTATACATCACGGCTGTATCTCTAGCTGTATATGCTCCCAGCTATGATATGACAGACTGAGAATAAGTGTTAAAGACATGAAATCTGAGCACAATTAAGTGGAAATATGTCATCATAAAAAGTTTTACAACTGTCCACTTTTTTTGTGAATTGTAGTTCTTTATACATTAGAGAAATAAACCCCTTGTCTGTGTTCTAAATTGCAAATATAGATTCCCCCAGTTTGTCATTTATCTTTTTGACTTTGCTTATGATGTTTACCATGTCAATTTAAATTTAAATTTTTACAAATTCACATTTTTCATAACAGAAGGTTCTTAAAATAAAGTGACCTAATGCCAATACTGTTATATATTAAAATATAAAGGTGAGTCATAAAAATGTATTAGGACTGACAACAGCACTAATAAAATATGGATCACAAGAGCCAGCATTTATGAGCAAGCCCATGTGCCGGGTGTCATGCTGAGGACACTCCATGAAAGCCTCACAACTGTAAGAGGCAGACGCTACTATGAACTCACATTTTATAGGTGAACCTGTGGTTTGGAAGGCACTCAGCAAGTTCAAAGGGTTCTGAACAGACTGCCCTCAATACACACGGTGGCGTCTGAGAGAGCAGCAGGAGCAGAAAGGTCTTTTTTGCCTTCCACTGTTCTTCTCCCCTCTTTGGAGAGATGCCCTTTCCAGACCAGGAGAAAAGAACATCCTTATCTGTGAAGGACTCAGATACAGATACAAAGAAGAATCTGAACAAATAGGCCTTGCTGGTGTTGGGGCTCAGAAGATGATACTGATACTTTGTCAAAACCTAGCTTCCTTTCTTAGCTCCAGTTCCTGTTGTGGAATATTACGGAGCACTTGATGTTCAAGTTTTGGAGCTTTGGCATGTTGAGCACTTTGAGCTGAAGGAGACTGGAAGGGCTTTCTTAGAAGCTGCCTTAGAATCAAGGCCTCTCTGACCATCACTTGTTTCTCCTTTGGAAGCTCTGGGAGGGGCTCTCTGATGTTCTCTTATCTGTCTGAAGGAAATTCTTCCCTAGGAATCCCATCCTATCACATGAGAGAATAGACCAGAAGTAGATGGACACACACACACACACACACACACACACACAAATACAGATATATAGATATATTCTTTTCTTCATCAACTCTAAGTATAAAAATATATAAGTTCACCTGTTTCTTTGGGTTTTCATTTCTAAACTCTTCGTGGCATGTAAAACTAGGGCTGAATGATTTATTCTTATTAATCTGTCTTTAGTTACAGGGTTTTCAGCCTTGAACCTAGTGATGGGAGAGAAAAGAAACCTTTCCTTTCCTCCAAAGTAGGGTAGAAAATTGAGATTGACCCCAGACAGAATAACTCTAGAATCTGAGCCCTCTGACCCCGTACTCTACTACCCTCACCACGGCAGCTTTAAAACATGACCCCATTGAACCACAGAGAGGAAGACTATCACCAGACAACTCCCAAAGACTGACAGAAACACGTTCTTTGGCTTTCACTGCCACCTCTTTCCTGGACCTTGTTTAAGAGTCAGATGGCTCTAGCTCAGCTGGAAGAATTTTAATTGAATTCTAGATGAAAATAAGCACAAATCAACCTAACGGCTCCATTTAATTAAGTACTTGAATAGGGAAAGAGAAAAACGCTTAAACTACAAGTTTAAAAAAAGAAATTTGGTTGTTCTTTTGAAGTTAAAGTAGTTCATGAAAGGCAAAGTGTTCTATTGTTTAGAAAATAACAGATCTAATAAGAAATTTTAAAATTAAAAAAGAACCTAGTCACGGTATTTAAGTCACACTGAGCTTTTTCTCCTCTCTGTTGTTTTATAACAATTCCCTTGGGGATTTTGAAACCTAAACCACCTTCTTTTGAAAACATTCTCTCTGACACACATGCACAGAACTAACCTACTCCACAGGAACATAACAATGAATAGCAATACAAACCACAAAACAAATATTTGATAAGGAAATAAAAACAGAATTTAAGAGCCAGGCATGGTGGCACATGCCTGCAATCCCAGCAACTCAGGAGGCTGATAGGCAGGAGGATGGCAAGTTCAAAGCCACCTCAGCAACTCTCCGTCCAAAAATAAAAAGGACTGAGGATATAGCTTAGTAACAGTGTTCCTGGAGTCAATCCCCAGTACCAAAAAAAAAAAAAAAAAAAGTGTGTATGTGTGTGTGATATGTATAAATAATTTAAGACTGCCAGTATTTGTGATATCAACTAGTCAATATTAAGCATTGACTTGAATGATTTAAGGAGAAATTTTTTCTTTAATATTTATTTTTTAGTTGTAGTAAGACACAATACCTTTATTTTATTTATTTATTTTTATGTGGTGCTGAGGATCAAACCCAGGGCTTCGCACGTGTTACGTGAGCACTCTACGGCTGAGCCACAACCCTAGCCCTAAGAAGAAAATTTAATACTAAAATCAGTATGACATTTTGAAAATTGCAGAGCCAGACAGCTACTATCCTTTATTGTGCACGCACAGTACCATTGAAAATTAAGCAAACTTTTCCTATCACCAAGCAAAAAGAGAACTGACATCCACTGAGATGAAACATTTTGTGTCAAAACCAAAGATTCCTTGACAAAGAACTATAAGATAAAGTTCAACCATCCTAGCTGTTCCCTGTTCACATGATCTGAGCCTACCATTTTTAGTTTGCAGATGTTTGTTTCCTAGGGAGAGCACACAGGGAATTATTGATTTCTGGCAATATAATGGTATACACTGAAAGAAAACAAATGGCAAGATTTAAGGCTAACTGAGCTCATTTTCCCCTTGCATTCATTTCAAATATCCTACTCCTTCCTCTCATACTGGGTGTCACAAACATCAAAGACCAGAAATAACTCCAAATGCACAGAGGCTGCAAAACTGAGATTGGAAATCCCAGAGGTGGGACAAAAGGTAGAAAGGAACCTCATATCTGTGACCAAGGTAGGATAAAAAACATAAGAAATACGTAGAGTAAAGCTGAAAGGACAAAAATCATATTATTTTACTTTTTAAGGAACTGAACTAAACCACTAAGCTATATTTTCAGCCCTTATTTTGAGACAGGGTCTCACTAAGTTGCCAAGGCTGGCCTCAAACTTGTGATCTTCCTGCCTCAGTCTCCTGAGTAGCTGGGATTATAGGCATCACCCCCATATCCAGCAAAGAAACATAATCTTAAAGTTCTGTAAACCTTTCCAGGCCTGTCACACCCTAAGCTAGTCTCTCTCTGCCTGTCACACACTGCCACATTTCTGGGAAATCTGTAAACCTGAGGTCTGACCAATAAACACCTGAGAGTTACTGTAAATTCATCCACTTATGAAAATTATCCCGTGCACTGTTAATTAGCCCACCAATAAACAGATTAAGAGAGAGATGACATTTTAAGAGACCTATAATTTAGGGGACTTTCCAACATTATTTAATGATCAGATAATGGAGACCACATTAGCCTAAGGAACCTGAAAACGACCAGACTGATGTCATCCTCACATACCTTACCATACCTACCCTTCACCAAGTTTCCTTTAAAAGAAGAGCTTAGAAACCCACTGAGGGTGTCTCTCACTCCCAAGATGGCCCAGTCTCCCTTGAATGTGTACTCCCTGCTTTCCTAAATAAATCTTTGTCTCTACTGACATGTGCTGAAATGTTCTTTCATTGTGTATATCAAGGACCCCACATGCCCTAAGTCAAGTTCCCCTCTTCTCTGGGAATTCCTTAGGACCCTTTCTCAGAGACATCTCTTCTATGGTGACATGACCTCAAGCTATAAAATCAAATAAAGGCCAATTCCCAATAGCATAATGGAGACTCTGCTGGGGACCCTGGCACATATGGTTCCCAAAATGAAGCTCATTCTCTTTCTTCCATCCTAGAAAATGCAGTGCAACAAGGCCTTAGATCCTTTACTTCTGTCTGCAAATGTCGATGAGTGGCTAAAAGCAGGATTAAAGACTTGGCATCTTTGCCACCATCTTGCATCCATCTCTTTTGCTTAGGTCATCTTGAATTTCAGGGACAAGGTCTGACCAATAAACACCGTGTGATGAGTGGAAGCTACCACTCCCCAGGCAAGAGCAATTTTCTTATCTAGGAGAAGCACACCCGCCCCCATCCTGAGATTAATTATGGACCAGACCACGTATCATCAAGATCACCTCATTGGCAACTGTGAAAACCCTCCGGCTATGCAAATCCTCCATTCTTGCCCTCATTCCCCTTTTTATAAAACCTCAAAGCTGTTGTGAATCCCTCAAAGACAGGGCAAACAAAAAGCATTCCCTTGTCTTCCCCAAATAGTCACACTGATTAAAGTTCCTTTCATGCTTCTCATCATTTCCTTTTCTGTTTGGTTTTTGGGGTGAGTGGCCAGACTTAAAAACTTGGTAGATCCTCAGAGTCAGCCCTCTAGCCTAGGGCTTTGGTAACAGTAGAGGTCACACTGCTCAAAGATCCATCCTCCTTTTCTGTTACTGTTGAACCCAGGGGCACACTACCACTGAGTTATATTCCCAGACCTTCTTGTTTTTAGTTTTGAGACAGGGTTCCCCCTAAATTGCTGAGGTTGGCCTCAAACTTGTAATCCTCCTGCCTCAGCCTCCTAAATTCCTGGGATTATAGATGTGTGCCACCATACCCTGCCAAAGATCCCTTCTTTAAGAAAATCTACTTCTGATGCTGGTGGCCTCAGTGAACTATCTGTGGTCCAAACATGACTTAAACTTTGATAAGAGGAAATTCAGACTGGATGCAGTGGTGGACACCTGTAATACCAGCTACTCAGGAGGCTGAGGCAGGAGGATAGCAAGTTCAAGAAGCCTCAGCAACTTAAGAACTTAGACTCTGACTCAAAATTAAAAAATAAAAAATGCTAGAGGTATATACTTAGTGGTAGAAGACTTACCTAGCATGCACAAAGCCATGGAATCAATATCTAGTACCACATACACAAAAGGTGGGGTGTCTGTTTTAAAAGTCCCAAATTCAAAATATATGATGGGGCTGCAGGTATAGGCCTTGCGTAGCATGTGCAAGGCCTTAGGTTCAATCAGCACCACAAATTTTGTTTTTAAATACACACACATACACACAAATCCTATGCACTTTATTAGCTATTTTTGTATACTATGTAATATTTGGTATAACTAAAAACAAGTACAAGTGGTTCGTTAATGCAAATATTGAGAAGGATGTACTAAGTCTCACTTCCTAAGAAAGAATGCTTTCTACTGTTTCCATGTCTGCCATTAGACTTCTGAAACCCAAAGTAGCACGAACAGGAATAGTAAGTACAGGCTTAATTTGAAATTTTCCCAGTGTTTTTCTTCCATAATCTGTTTTACCAACTCCTACTTTGCACAATTACCCCATTTACACATAAAAGTAACAGTAATAACACTATTTCATAGTTAATCATAATGCTTAACCACTTGCCTCCCTACCAGGACAGTAAGAGGATGAGTGAAGACAGTCTGACAAGCACTTTGAGCTCTTTGGGAAAGCACTCCCAGGACAAAGTCTTGCTGTGGTTAAATAACACCTTTCATCTAAGGATCTAAAAGTCTTATGAAGCCCAGCTCATTAACCCTTCAAAAAATTGCTCTGATGTAAATCAGAGCAGAGCATTACTACACCCACTCAAAAGATAACAGACAGACAGGCTTGGATCACTAACATTGTGAGATACATTTAAGAGTTCCTGGAACCAGGCCTAGGATACAGACCAACAGAAAGATGTGACAAGGCTGTACGTGTGTGCCTCTCAAGTGGAATAATAAATCTGTACCAAAGAATGCCACATGGGGAAGAAGTTCCATCCTCAGGCTACACTATGCAATCAGAGAAGAGAAAGTGTTTACTTAGTACAGTAACCAAGAATGAGAAACAAATTATGTAAAAAGCTATAATCACAGTCCTTGGAAGATTCTAAGTGAAAAACCACAAAACAAACGATGGTAAATTTCAGAAGCATTCTTCATGAAAAAGGCCTCTAGGTATTAGATGAATAAGACTTTAGATAGTAAACAGAAAGATATGTAAACAGACTACAAATATAATAGATTTTGAAAACATAAGGGTTATTCATGTCATATTACTAATCTCACTTAGAATTAGGATCACAAATAAGTTTTTTTTTCCACAAGTAAGTTTGATTCAAATTTCTGTTTGTTAAATTTCCCCAAACCTAAAAAATGATGCTAAGTTTCTGCCAAGATATTGGACAATTCAAATTTTCAAGCCTTCCCATAACTTTCATTTTTCTTCTGGCCACATGCAAGAACATTTCTAATGAGAGCAAGCATGGGGGTATGCAGAGGCAAGAAAGAGATGGAAATCCAGCACATGCAGGACAAAACCTCCTGTCTACTTTAAAAATATGGCTGCATTCATTTGGGTCACTTCTAAATATCATCACAAAAGAATAAAATTGAAATAGTGAAACTTCACATCATGTACAACTACAAGAATGGGATCCTGGGGCTGGGGTTGTGGCTCATTAGTAGAGCATTTGCCTGGCATGTGTGAAGCACTGGGTTCCATTCTCAGCACCACATATAAAGAAATAAAATAAAGGTCCATTGACTACTAAAAAAAGAGGGGGATCCTAATTAGAATAAGTTATATTCCACATATGTATAATATGTCAAAATACACTTTACTCGTGTGTGTGTGTGTGTGTGTGTATATATAAAGAATAAAACTGAGCCTATTAACCCTAAGGTAAGTCATGGCCCTCACATACACATACGCACACCCTTCAGCTGTAAATTTATTTGGGTTGATGGTGCAGCTCAGTAGTAGGGATTGCCTAACAAGTATGAGGCCCCAGAGTGGATTCTTAACACCACTGACACCAAGAAAGTTAGGAAGGAAAGAGAGAGGGAGAGAAGAAGGGATCAAGGGAGGGGAGGAAGAGAAGGAAGGGGAGAAGAAGGAATAAAAAAAAAGAAATTGTACTGGAAAAGGAGGATAAATAGGTTCTCAGAGTAAACTAGACTTCAGTGCTTTCTGATGAATGACCACAGAGCCACTCTCTTCCCCAATTCCTCTGTCTCTAAAAGGGAGGCGATACACGGATGTTTTATACTTTACAGGATGGAATTCTGAGCTGTGTTAGTCAGCTTTTTGTTGTGTTGTCAAAATACCTGAGTGAATCAACGTGGAGGAAAGATTCATTTTGGCTCACGATTTGTGAGGTTTCAGTCTATGGTCATTGGCTCTGCTGCTCTGGGCCTGTGGCCGTGTGTACATCCTGGCAGGAACATGTGGTGGAGGAAATGGTTTACTCCATGGCAGCCAAGAAGCAAAAACAGACAAAGAAAGGGGCTGGGGTCCTAGGACCTCCCCCAGGGGCACACCCTCAATGACCTCATATATATAATAATGACTTCATTTCCCAACTAGACCCCACCTCCTAAAGGTCCCACTACTCCCAATAGCACCACAGTTGGAGACAAAGCCTTTAACACATGGGCGTTTGAAGGATGTCATAGATTTAAACTATAGTAAGCTCTATTATAGTTCTTATAACTTTCCGCTCATCATTCCAGAAGCTAAAAAACAGAGTTTTCTTAAAAGAAAAAAGGAGATGGTTTGTTTGGAACTCTGACATCTTATAGTCTCTGTAATCCTAATCTGATCACATAAGGTTGTGATATTTTTAAAGACCAAGGTAGGAACATTTATTTCAGAGTAAAAGACAACACGGCAAGTAGCCGCTATCCTAGCGGCATCTACAAATACAGTCTTAATTCTGCTCAAGATGCTACTTTTAATCTGAAACCTCAACCTGCAGTGATCAATGGTATGAGTCATTAATAAAAGCTACTGATAGCCAATAAAACGATGACATGATGCACTTGTAGAAGACGGAGGGCACCTCAGATCCAAGAAGAAAAGCCAAGGCCAGTCTGTGGGAGGAGTGATTCTTATTATCATCAGTTCTCTCTATAACGAAAGCAGCAAAAGGCTGCACGTACCTCAGTGGAACAGCTAGCATTTTTCAACCCATCAGCATGCCATTCCAGTTTCACACATGTCCATTAAAACAGTCCCAAAGCGCTTGCATGTCCCCAGAGCCCAAGTCCCCATCTCTACTGACAGGGATGACATTCCTTGCACAGAAGGGGAGCAGAAAATTCCCTCAGCCATTCTGTGCTCTCAAATCACCTGTCTTGGCTGCAGTTGAGCACGAGGAATGTTAATGGTTGGACCGAAGGAGGCAACAAATGGGGCCAGAAATGAAGGATTTAAAACCTCCTTCAAATAATCACTCAGGGTTGCACTTTTGGATGTTTGGCCTGAGCCTCACTGCTGATGTAAGGATTATCAAGTTTAAGACTCTGCTAGTAAGGCCAAATGACCTATTAGAGAGTGAATTAAAACTGCTATATACAAACAGGATGCCAGGCAGTTTTGCTGAGCACCTCAATATTCAAAATGCCAAGGGACTTCCCCACCCTGCAGAGACTTTCAATTTTGAAAAACAGCAAGAAAAAACATGGGGTGGGGGAGGAGCAGAGGAGAGAAGAGGCTGCGCTGACACAGCTGGAGCACCTATACGGGCCTCAGCACATGCCACACACACTGCTCTTTTCCACAGAATTGGCTTTAAAAATGGTGCCTGAGAATTCAGCCTGCTGCAAAATTCCTTCTCCAGAAAGCTCTGCCTCAGGCATGGATTCTGTCCTGCTTTACCAGGACGAAACTGCTCCAGCAGCTGTTGGCTGGCAGATTCCTCAACACCTACACCTGTGAGCATGAAGCCTGAGGGCTGCAGGATGTTTCTTTAGATAAGTCTCCCTAATGCTAATTAAAATTTGTCACCACTTTCATTTTCTGTTTCCTGTCTGATCATCTTCCCTTAGATGTTCCTCATCAGTGTCCCCCAAACAAATGCAACAGAAGGTAAGTACTTGATCTCTGCAAGAAACAGTTCTTGTACTTGTAAGTACAAGTCAGCAGAAGTGAATTCTGGAGGGGGCACAGGAAGCAACAGCAGAGGCGACTTTTTGGTCTGGGGCTTGAGGGAGGTTGAGCACTGAGTGCTGACTATTGTGGCAAGGCAACAAATTCAGAAAAAAAAAAGGTGAGAGAGGAGAACACAAGGTCATCAGCCCCAGCTCATCCCCACTCCAACTTCTGGAACATGAGGAGAGCATTCAGAAGTTAGCAAATCAGATAGCCCTAAGCAACATCAAGCAATGAAAAGGGTGTAATACATATAGTAACTGTCCAAAGAATGGCTGGGCTTGGAATGGCTCCTTGCAAGATGGGAGACAGACTGCCACATGTAATCAACTAAGTTATTTTCAACTAAGTCACTCCATTAGACAACAAGACACAAAAAAACACTTCACCTTCTGTCAGAACCATAGGAAACAAGCCTTCAGTACAACACCCTAGCTTTATAGATTGTGACACACTCTTAGGTTTCTATAATTCAGTTCAGAGAGCCTCCTTTCCTTCTGCATAAGGTGTGGCTAGATGTCTTATAAGCAAAAGGCTTTGGAAGAGAGAGAGAGGGTTATCATGCCCATGCAAGCCACAGGAGTTGGCCACTACAAACTAAGAAACTGGTAATCAATGCTTTAACCTATAACTGAGGTAGTAAGCTTGGAACTGGAGTTCTGGCTGACTTATATTCTGTTTTCTCACTTTTAACTTGTGACAATAATGCTTACATTTGAGTAATGATTCTAAAACTTTCTTACTGCTGGGACATGGGGAAAAGGCATCATTTCTTAAGAAGACATCACATCTTTTTCCATCAAAGTCCTCTAAAACTTGGAATAACAAGATACTCTTGGCACAAAGCTGCCCAATCAGAAAGAAATATTACTCAGCCTTAATAAGAAATGAAATTCTGATACATACTACAATATGAATGAGCCCTGAAAAACACCATGCTGAATGAAATAAGCCAGATACACAAAGACAAATGTATAATTCCACTTAGATGAGATACCTAGAATAGACATGTTCATAGAGACAAAGTAGAATTGTGGTTACCAGGGGCTTGGATAAGAGGGGATGGGAACTGTTAGATGGGAATGGGTATGGAGTTTTAATTTGGGATGACGACAATTTCTGGAGATGGAGGGTGGTGATGGTTGTACAGCAGTGTGAACACACTTAATGGTTAAAATGGTAAACATTAAGGATATTTTACAATTAAAAAAAATTATAACAGACCTAAGGTGAACCATAACCCAATTTACTGCATCTTCAAATTATACCTAAAATAATGAGTGCATCCCTAGAAATGAACACAGAGAGTACTGCCTGCCATAAGGACAGGTACTCTAGTCAAAGAATTCAAAGGAATGAGATCAGCGCAACCAAAGATGATTATTTATTCCCCAGCAATGTATCAAGCAATCATTTAGCATAAATATACTTAGTAGATATTCAATAAATATTACCAAATACTTATATTTCATTTTTATATGAACCAAAAATTATTTTAAGAAAAGTAATGTCAATCTCTTAATATTGTTGTATTATCATCACCTCTGCCAAACCATGGCCTATTCCTTATTACTGTGTTGGTGAGACCCTTCTGAACCTGTCATCATCACCCCCTCTGAGCCAAGACAACTCGTGGAAAACTCCCAATGCCACTGCAAAGAGGAACAGCCAGGGAAATGAATTCACAAGAGAGCAGAGGAGAAACATCATGTGTGAAGAGACAGCAGCAGAGCAGGGAAGGCACATCTTTCCAGAATGAATGTTGGCTTCTGTCAAAAATCAGCCAACTGCTCATTTTTCAGATTTATTTTAAAAATGGCTTCACCTCACTGACAGCTGTATCTTTGGGTGCTCTCATTAGTACCTTAAGACTTTATTTTCCAGGCAAAGTAACTCATGAAATAAATTCAGAGGAAAAGTCTTGGTAAAACACTGCTTGGATTTGAATCTTTCTCTCCAACCTACCTCCTAAAATAACCTAAATCAGAGGCTGTGAAACCAAACTAGAGCATTTCAAACTGCACTTTTTCCTTACATAAATCTAAAGCCCTAAAGAATCATCTAATCACCTGCCAGAAATCTTTCATATTTTTTAAAATAAAGTATGCCTCTAGTAGTGGACAAATATAAAAAGGCCCTCATAATTTTCTTCAATCTCCTATTCTTATGAGTTTTGTTTTTTAATCATCAAAAATGGAGGCAGAGCTGGGCATAGTGGGAGCAACTCAAGAGGCTGAGGCAGGAGGATTGCAAGTTCAAAGCCAGGCTCAGCAACTTAGTGAGGCCCTAAGCAACTGAGAGAGACTGTCTCTAAATAAAAAATAAAAAGGGCTGGGGATGTGGTTCAGTGGTTAATCTCCCCTCAGTACCATACCAAAAAAAAAAAAAAAAAAAAGAATGGAGGTAGAGATGTATTTTATTATTAGTAACAGCACTCATGTTTTGGCAAGATATCGTATCTCAATGTCCTTCCCAAAAGAACTTGTTCATGTTTCAACTTATCTAGTGCATGTCACAGAGAAGCATGCAACTATCGGTTATTTTTTGGTAAAAGTACAATTTTTATTGAAAATACTTCTTCTTTTTTGGGAGGATGGGTCATTGGTATGTTGTTGCCCAGTATGGCTCCCAACTCTGGGATTCAAGTCATGCTCCTGCCTCAATCTCCTGAGAGGTTTGGGACTATGGGTACTTGCCATTGTGTCCGGCACGGATGTATTTTTAAATAAAAGGAAATTAAATGTAAATTTAATCTCATTATTACCCATATCAGCTGAGTCTTGCTATGTGAAGTAATAAAATTACAAAAAAATTTAATTGAGAAATGAACTTCACTTGTTAATAGAGAATTGTGCACCTGAGCTACAGGTATATTTAATTTAGGACTCTCTTCTTGAATTGAGTAAACTCATTCTTAAAAAGAAACACAGGCCAGGGCTGGGGTTGGAGCTCAGTGGTAGAGTGCTCACGTCGCATGTGGAAGGCACTGAGTTCGATCCTCAGCACCATATAAAAAATAAAATAATGGCACTGTGTCCATCTACAACTAATATATATATATATATATATATATATATATAAAGACAAGAAACACAGGACCGATGCCATGGAGCATGACTGTAATCCCCACTTAAAAGGTTGAGGCAGGAAGATCACAAGTTTGAGGCTAGCCTGGGCAACTTAAGGAGACTCTTTCTCAAAATAAAGAATAAAAAGGACAACCTTGGGTTCAATCCCCAGCACCACAAAAGAAAACAAATGGCACAAAACAAAACATTTTCCAGGAAAGAATCAAGTAAATAGAAATTTAATAATATTGATTGTTGTTAACTAAATATTTAAGACATCATTAGGATATCCTGAGGGTCTATCAAATATGTGCATCAAACTGGTGAGGTGGCACACGCCTCTAATCCCAGCAGCTCAAGAGGCTGAGGCAGGAGGATTGTGAGTTAAAATCTAGTTTCAGCAACTCAGTGAGGCCCTAAGCAACTCAGTGAGACCCTGTCTCTAAATAAAATATTAAAAAGGGCTGAGGATGTGGCTCAGAGGTTAAGCACCTCTGGGTTCAATCCCTAGTACTAAAAACAAAAAAATAAACTCTAACTTTTAAGACGGGGGTAAGCAAACTTCTTCCACAAAGGGCCAGGTGGACACATAGTTCCCATCACAACTGTGCTGAATGATGCATGAACAGATGAGCATGTCTGTGTTCCAAAAAAACTATATGAAATTCAAATAAATAATACCATTTTTTCATGTCATGAAATATTCCTTTGATGTTTTTTCAACCACTGAAAAATGTAAAGATCAGGAGCTGGGGTTGTGGCTCAAAGGTAGAGTACTTCCCTGGCATGTGAGGCACTGGGTTCAGTCCTCAGATCCACATAAAAATAAAATAAAGGTATTGTGTCCACCTACAACTAAAAAAATAAAAAATTTTAAAAAAACGTAAAAATCATTCATGGTTTGAGGGCCAAACATAGGTGGAGACCATATTTGGCCTTCAAGCTAATTTGTGTAATCCTGCTCTGAAAGTTTCTGATCTGAAGTGCTGGGCAAAAAACACCCCCTCTGACAAACATAATGTTTCTGCTAATGATGCATAACAGAAAATTCTTTTTCTTCTCCCCTTCCAGAATCTGACTTCTATGGAAAACAGGTGTTTTAGAGTTTTTTGCTTGTTTTTTTTTTTTTTTAGTACTAGGGATGGCACCCAGGGGCGCTCTACCCAAATTCTTTTTAAATTTTTATTTGGAATCAGGATCTTGCCAAACTACCCACCCAGGCTGGTCTCAAACTTTCAATCCCCCTGTCTCAGTCTTCCCAAGTTGCTGGGATTATCAGCACCTGCCATTGCGCCTGGCTGTACATGGGAATTTTTTTTTAAGCTTTGGTGATTGCTAGGCAGCCAGAACTGGGGCTGAAATTCATGTTAATAGTTATTCTTATTCCCCAATTACTTAGCACCAAACCTCAGTGCCCAGGAACTGTTCAACAAATACTTGTAGAACTGGACTGAATTAAATCATTTCTGGGGCCCTGGGTTGGAACAGGAGGGGTGATGGTAAAGGGGTTTCTCACTGCTGCATTAGGGCCTGATGAGGGAGAATGAGGCTCTGTGGACAGACGCCGAGGCCTTTGGGTCAACCTTTCGTTTGTTTGATTGATTAATTGACTGACTGATTCATCCATCCATTTATTTATATATTTATTTTATAGTGTTGGGGACTAAAACCAGGGGTACTCTACTATTGAGCTATATCCCTAACCACTTTTATTTTTGAGACAGAATCATGCCATGTTGCCCACTCTGGTCTCAAACTTGGGATCCTCGTAACTCAGCCTCCTTAGGATTACAGGTGTACACCACTGGGCCCAGCTTTAGAAAAGAGTTTTAATCAGTTAATCCAGAAAAATTCCATGAGTGCTGCTAGATGCAAGATACAAGGCTAAGCAGTGAAGGACATATTAAAGATCCCCAATCAAAGCAGGGAGGAAGCTGACTTAAGAGCAGAGAGAAGGGCTGGGGTTGTGGCTCAGGGATAGGGCATTTGCCTAGCACTTGTGAGGCACTGGGTTCAATCCTCGACACCACATGAAAACAAATAAATAAAGGTATTTAAAAAAAAAAAAAAAAAGGTGGAGAGAGCTCCAGTGACAGGAATGGCCCTTAACATAAAGGAAGAGAAAGTATGTGTACTGGACTTTAAAAATAAGTAGGATTTGGAGGCAAAGATATGTGTAGGAAAGAAAAAAGGAGAGATAAGAATAAAATGTTTAAGGGTAACACATTAGGAAGTAAATGTTTAAAAAGCAGATTAAGAAGCACGAAGAAAACCAGGAGAGCCAAGCTGCCACTGAAACCAACAGAAGAAAAGCATTTGAAGGAGTAAAGGTCTAATACTCTCAGCGTGACTATTGAGGGAAAAAATAAAAGGAGGTCAAAGCACAGAACAAATAGGAGCTCTCAGCAACTTTTTTCAGTGACAGAAGTGAGAGGCAGGCTGAGGGAATTGAACAAAACACAGTTCAAAAGGGATGATGGTAGGAAACTGGTTGCATAGTATTTAATGAGAACAGAGAAATGGATCCTCATTTTGTTTTTATTTTGTTTTTATTTTTATTTTTTTTAGTATTTATTTCTTAGTTTTCGGCGGACACAACATCTTTGTTGGTATGTGGTGCTGGGGATCGAACCCAGACGAGCGCGCTACCGCCTGAGCCACATTCCCAGCCCGGATCCTCATTTTGTAATCAAAACAAAAATCACTCTATGAAAGATGCAGCTATCTTCTTAGAAACTTGCTTTAATATGAAACATTCTATCAGGCAATTGTTTCTTACATGGGTTAAGTTCTCATGCCCTTTGAAATCAAAGGGCTCAATTTTTGTGGTAAGATCAACCCTTTAAAAATGCTGTACCTATCATAAACAATTCAACAAGATATAACCAAGAATTCAAAAATCCTTTCTGGAAGATGACTTTTAAAACACACATCGAAACTTAACAAATGGGTAAGTATCCTATTCAACTCCTAAGCGCATTACTCTCTCTCCTTCTTTCCTTTTAAATTTTTATTTTGACACAGTTTCAGACTTACAGAAGACTAATGAAAAGGGTGAAATAAAAAATCCTTAAATATTTTAATCTTTCTTTTTTCATAGACAATTTGAGAAAAGCATTCCTTTAAAAATGAAGAAAAAAGAAAAGCATTCTTTGGCTGAACTTCCTGATTTTTGTTCTTTATAATGTGGATATTGCCAATAAATTTTGGCCATTTGGTTTAAAAACAGCTGGGGCTCAAGTAGCAAATATTGTCTACAATATGGTCCCAAATTGTAGAAAAGCAATACAATATAGCTCATTTAATAGAACTCCTGTTTAAAATGTACCGACCGGCTTCTTTGATCTGTAGGTAGGTATATTCCACTACCTATGCCTCATTCTCTCATTCCTCCCCTCCTGAGACTCTAGTTAGATACACAGTGAATCTTCTGACTCTTATCTTGTGTCTTATTCTTTTTTTTTTTTTAAAGAGAGAGTGAGAGAGGAGAGAGAGAGAGAGAGAGAATCTTTTTTTTTAATATTTATTTTCAGTTCTCGGCGGACACAACATCTTTGTTGGTATGTGGTGCTGAGGATCGAACCCGGGCCGCACGCATGCCAGGCGAGCGCGCTACCGCTTGAGCCACATCCCCAGCCCCGTGTCTTATTCTTTCTTTTGTGATTTTTACCATTCTCTCTGTCTACACTGCATTCTAGATAATTTCTTTTGATGTAACTTCTAGTTCACTATTTCTATCTTCAGTTATGTCTAATATGCTGCTAAACTCACCCACTACATTTCATACAATCCTTCCCTTCCCTTCCCCTTCTCTTTCCTTTTATTTCTCAGTACTAGGGATTGAACCTAGGAGAGCTCTATCACTGAGCAACATCCCTAATCCTTTTTTTTTTTTTTTTTGATACAGGGTATTGAACCTAGGGGCACTTAACCACTAAGTTACATCCCCAGCCCCTTTCTGTATTTTATTAGAGACAGGGTCTTGCTGAGTTGCTTAGAGCCTCTAAGGCCTCGCTAAGTTGCTGAGGCTGGCTTTAAGTTTATGACCCTCCTGCCTCAGCCTCCTGAGCCCCTGGGATTACAGGCATGTGCCACTGCACCAGGCTCCTAATCCTTTCTATCTTTTGTTTTGAAACAGGGTCTCCCTAAATTGCAGAGGTTGGCCCTGAATTTGTAACCCTCTTGGCTCAGCCTCCCAAGTCACTGGAATTATAGATATGTACTACCCCATCTGCCACCTGCCACAGTTCTAGCATTTCTATTTGGTTCTTTTTCAAAACTGCTATTATCATTTTTCTTTTTAGATTAGCTAGAGAAAAATATCCCAGTTTTGTTCAAGGAAATCAGGTTGATCTTCATGACTGAAGGTCAGAGAACTATAATTATGGGGTTTTAGCTTCAGAGAGAGGAAATAAAACATCAAAGGCAAGAAGAAATGGAGAGATAATTAGCATAATTTCTTAAAATATAATTTTTAGAACTAATCAATCAATATGTACAATATATTTTCAAAGTAGGTTTACTTTATTGCTCAATAAGATGATTTACTTCATTGCTCAACATATGATTTTTGTCTGTTTTCTAGCAAAATTTAATCATTATATGTGTGAAATCGATAAAGGCAATTTACTTTTGAAAACAAAAAAGCTTATAAAGGAAGTGACATTTGCTTAGTGACTTGACTTATATAAGATTAAAATCTCAAGCCACAGACACATCAAGTAGTAAAAATGATACCATAGCTATAGGGAAAGTCAAAAGATATTAAGTTCAAATTGCTATTATTTATCCTGCTACCAGAGTGCAACAGAAATTTACTAATAAGACATTCAGTGAAAAACTTCCTGAAATTTTTGAGTTTTAAGGAAAAAAAAATCTAAAAAGCCAAGTGATTAAAAATTATTTTCAAGAAGAATATATAACATGGCTGAATATGAAATTAGATAATAAAAATCAGATAATAAAAATTTTTTCTTCCTCAAGTAAAATAACATACTTTTGTTTGTAATATTGGGAAAGGCCTCACATATGCTAGGTAAGCAGTGTACCACTCAGCTACATCCTCAGTCCAAAATAATATACTTTATAAGTGCTACTATTCCTTTGCAATTATTAGTATCTTTTTTCTGGCTAGCGATCAAACCCATGGCCTTGCTCATGCTAAGTGCTCTACCCAGCTACATCCCCAGCCTTCATTAATACCTTTTTTTAAAAAGTTATGAGACTCTTGGAATCTGGTCCAGCATAAAGAAGTTCAGAAGTCCCCATTCCATTCTAATAACAAGTAAAAAGCTGAAAAGACTAAAAAAACAATAACTCTTTTTAGATCTTCAGAGAAATGAGGTCAAAGGATAAACTGCTGTCCCCAAAACTGAAAACACACACAGGAGGATACAATGAATCACAACTTACCACAGCAGAAAGGAGAAACTTCCAGAGTAGGAAACCCTAAAAAGCAATTGACACACTGCTGGATCCTGTGTGTGTGGACAAGTTTAATAGTAAAAAAAAAAAAAAAAACACTACAACAGAAATACACGGTAAAGCACTTGCCTAGCATGTGCAAGATTCTGGGTTGAACTCCCAGTACTGCAAAACAAACAAACAAACAAACAAACAAACAAAACCTACAAAAAGCCTACAGCTAACATTATAATTAATGGTGAGAAACTTGTAGCTTCCTTGCTAACATCAGGAACAAAGCAAAGATGTTTCCTCTCACCAGTGCCTTGAAATCCTAGGTAAGCAGTAAAACAAGAAAAGGAAATAAAAGATATACAGATTGAGAAGGAAGTAATAAAACTGTCTTTATTTGCAGACAATGTGATTATCTGGGTAGAAAATTCAAAAGAATTAGACCCTCTTGAACTAACAAGTAATTATAGCAAGCTTGTGGGCTATAAGATCAATACACAACATTAAATCACTTTTCTTTCTTTTTTTAAATTTTTAATTGTTGATGGACCTTTACTTATTTATTAATTTATATGTGGTGCTGAGAATCGAACCTCACACATGCTAGGTAAGTGCTCTGCCACTGAGCCACAACTTCAGCCCTCAATCACTTTTCAGTGAACAAGTGGGGTTTACAATTAACAATAGTATCATTTACATTAGTATCTCAACAGTGAAGTATTCAAGTGTAAACCTAACCAAATATGTGCACCATCTACCTTAGAAAACTCTAACAAAACATATCAAAGAAGAACTAAATAGATATTTCATATTCATAGATAGGAAGACTGGATACTGTCAAGGTATTAGTTCTTCCCAACCTTATCTGCAGATTTAAAACAATCTCAATCGAAATCTCAGAAAGGTCATGTGCAGTCATGCAAACCTCTAATCACAGCTACTCAGAAAACTGAGGCAGGAGGATTGTAAATTTGAGGCCAGACTGGGGAACTCAGTGAGAAGTTGCCTTAAAATAAAAAACAGGGCTGGGGATGTAGCTCAGTGGTAGAACATACCTGGGTCCATCTACTCCCCAGTTCCATCCCCACCAAAAAAAAAAAAAAAAAAAAAACAACTCAGAAAGCTATATTATGGATATTGACAAAGTGATTCCTAAGTTTATATGGAAAGACAAAAGATCAGAACAGCCAATTCAATACTGAAAGAGAACAAAGTCAGAGGACTGATACTACCCAACTTTGAGACCAACTACAAAAGGACAATAATCAAGACAGTGTGGTATTCACAAAAGACACATAAATGCTTGGAACAGAATAGAGAGCTCCAAAAGGACCCACATCAGTTGACATGTAGTCAACTGATCTTGGACAAAGAAGCAAACCTCATTTCTCTGCAGATCTAAAAAGATCAAAATAATCTTCTGTTTCTTTCTTTTTTTGAGGGGGGAGGGATACTATTGGGACTAAACCCAGGATCATTCTATTTTTCAGCTATAACCCCAGTCCTTTAAAATTTTTTTTTTTTTGTAGATGGACACAATACCTTTATCTGTTTATTTTGTGTGGTGCTGGGGATCGAAGCCAGTACCTCATGCATGCTAGGTATGTGCTCTACCACTGAGCCACAACCCTAGTCCCCAGTCCTTTTTATTTTATTTTTGAGACAGGATCTCAGAAGTTCTCCAGGGAAGCCTTGAACTTGCAAGTCTCCTGTCTCAGCCTCCCACAATAGCTAGGATTGCTGGCAATGTGCCACCATGCCCAGCAAAATTGTCTTTTCAACAAATGGTACTGGAACAAATGGATATCCACATGCAAAAATATAAATCCAAATAGCAACCTCACTCTCTTCTCAAAAATGAACTCAAAATAGATACAGACCCAAATTTAAATGCAAAACAATCAAACTCCTAGAAGATTACATAGAAGAACACTTAGACAACCCTAGATATGGCAATGACTTTTTAGATATAACAAATGATGAAAGAAAGAATTCATAAGCAGAACATCATTAAAAACTTATGCTCTGTGAAAGACAGTATCAAGAGAATAAGAAGTCAAGCTACAGACTGAGACAGGTCCTGCTATTCCTTTTTCATCCTTCCCCTTCACCACATCTCCTTACAGAAATGTGTCTTTAAAAAGACACAGGGGATAGAGGACTGTTATCTCCAAAACACAAAAAACTGTTTCAAGAAAACAACTGATTATAAAGTAGCTCAAAGATCTGAACAAATACTTCACTAAAGCTGAAATACAAGATGGCAAATATGTATATGAAAAGATGTTCAACATCATCATTAGAGAATTCAAGTTAAAAAATAATGAGATACCACTATAAACCTATCAAAATGACCAAAACCCAAAACAATGACTATACCAAATGCTGGCAAGGATATGGAGACACAGGAACTCTCAATCATTGCTGGTGGGAATGCAAAACAGTACTACAGCCACTGTGGAAGACAATTTGGCAGCTTTTTAAAAAAACTAAACATACTTTTACCATTTGATTCAAAAATTACACTCCTTAGTATTTATTTATCCAAAGGAAATAAAAACATATCTGTACAAAAGCAGCACAGAAATATATATGGCTTTATTCATAATTGCCAAACTTTGGAAGCAACCAAGATGTCATTCAATAGGTAAACAGGGCGAGGGTTGTAGCTCAGAGGAAGGGTGCTCATGAGGCACTGGGTTCGATCCTTAGCACCACATAAAAATAAAGGTATTATGTCCACCTACAACTAAAATATAAATGTTAAAAAAATAGGTAAGTTAATAAATAAACTGTTTCATCCAGACAATGAAATACTATTCAGCACTAAAAGAAATTAGCTATTAAGCTATAAAAAAGTATGCAGGAAACATAAATGTATAAATAATAAACACATACAATCATGTAAAAGAAGTCAATCTGAAAAGGTTACATACTGTAGGATTCCAACTATCTGATATTTTGGAAAAGGCTAAATTATGGAGGTAGTAAAAAGGTCAGTGGTTGACAGGGGCTGAAGGAGAGGGAGGATACACAGGCAGAACAGAGGATTTTTAGGGAAGTGAAACTGCTCTACATGGTACAACAGTGGTAGACACAAGCCACTTATACATTCGTCCAAATTCACAGAACGTATAATACTAAGAGTGAATCCAAATGTAAACTATGGACTTGGGGTGATAATGATGTGTCAATGTAGGTTCACCAAGGGTGACAAATGTACCACTGTGGGGCAGCAGGGGATGCTGTGCATGTGCACAGATGGAGTATAGGAGGACACTGTTTTGCTCAATTTTGCTGTGAACTTAAAACTACTCTAAAGTCTATTAAATACTTTTTTAAATGGCTACATAGTTCTAAATCTTACCTCTTTTCTCTCTTCCCTAGAAAAAGTAAAAATTAATTTTTTTTCAACACTTCAAAACCAAATATTCACTCAAAACAAGCCCCTCTACACTGAGCGCTTAAAAACTTAATTATGTCTTTGTTAGTCTTTTGAGAGACTGACTAAAAAATTGCAAAGTCAGTAATATGGCGGGGGCATTTTTCTACTTTCTGACCTTGGTAGTACTTGTGTTGTTTATGATTATTTGTTAAACAGGGCATACATGCTTTATGGATATATTTTTTCAACAAAAATAATAAATAGTATGTTTTTTTAAAAAAACAAACTCCCTTGTACAAAAAATTCTCTAAATTGAACAAAACAAAGATCTCATTTAAATCAATTCTTTCTTTGAAATATTTTTTTAGTTGTTGATGGACCTTTATTTTTATTCATTTATTTATAATTGGTGCTGAGACTCAAACCGTGTACATGATTGGTAAATGCTCTACCACTGAACGACAAACCCAGCCCTTACATTTATTCTTCATGAACAATGCAAAATATCAATGCAAAAAATAACTGGTTCATTGAAAAGATGAACACAAAACTGACAAAACTTTGGCTAAATTAATCAGAAAAAAATGACAGAAGATTCCCATCCCCCAACACCTCCAAAAAAAGATTAGGGATGAAAAAGGAGACTTTACAACAAACAACATTGAAATTCAAAGGATCGTTAAGGAATATTTTGAAAAACTATATGGCAACAAATTGGAAAATCCAGGATAAGTGGACAAATTTCTGGGCACATGTGACTTATCAAAACCAAGAGGATATAAAAACTCTAAATAGATGAATAATAAGTAATAAGATTGAAGCAGTAAGAAAGAGACTTCTAATAGCTAAGCACACACAAAAGAAAAAGTTCCAGGTCCACCTAGGCAACTGAACAAGACCTTATCTCAAAATAAAAACTGAAAAGGGATGGGGATGTAGCTCAGTATAGAGCACCTATAGCTTCCACTCTAGTACTAAAGGGAAAAAAAAGTCTCCCAACAAAGAAAAGCACAAGTCTGGATGGATTTACTCCTGAATCTTACCAGACTTTTAAAGAACTAACACAAATGCCCCTCAAACTATTCCATAAATTAGAAAGGGAGAAAACACTTCCAAACTCATTCAATGCAGCTATCATTATCCTGCTACCAAAATCTGGTAAGGACACAACCAAAATTAAAAACTACTGACCAGTATCCATGGTGCAAAATGCATGCAAAAAACACTAAGGGGGAAAAAACTGAATTAAATACTTGCATTTCGGGGGCCGAGGCTGTGGCTCAGTGGTAGAGCACTCGCCTAGCACGTGTGAGGCCCTGGGTTCGATCCTCAGCACCACATAAAAATAAATAAAATACAGATATTGTGTCTAGTTACAACTAAAAAATAAATTTAAAAAATACTTGCATTTCAATAGCACATTAAAAAGATCATAAATCATGATAAAGTTGGTTTCATTCCAGGGTTACAAAAATGGTTCAACATATACAAATCAATAAAGGTAACATAATTCATAAATAAATTCAAGGATAAAAATCCCATGATCCTCTCAATAGACATGGGAAAAGCCTTTGATAAAATTCAACATCCCTTCATGATAAAAGCCCTGAATAATATAGGTACAGAAGGATCATACCTCAACATAATAAAGGCTATATATGATGAACTTAACAGGGAAAAATGAAAAGTGTTTACTGTAAGATCAGGAACAAGACAAGGGTGTCTATTCTCATCAATTAACATACAAAAATCTATAGCTGCTGCTGCTGCTTCTTCTTTTTTATTTTTTGGTAGTACTGGGGACTGAACCCAGGACTTCACACATGCTAGGCATAGGCTACATCCCCAGCCCTCTCTTTATTTTAAGAGAGGGTCTCACTAAGTTATCCAGGCTGGCCTTGAACTTGTAATCCTCCAGCTTCAGCCTCCTGAATTGCTGGGATTACAGGTCTGCACCACCACACTATGCAATTAGTAGCTTTTATATACACCAGTAATGAACCTGCTGAGAAAGAAATCAGAAAAGTAATCCCATTCATAATGGTCACACACACAAAATAAAATACCTAGGAATACCTAATTAAGGATGTGAAAGACTTCTACAATAAAAATTACAAAATATTAAAAAAAGAAATTGCAGAAGGCACTAAAGATAGAATGACATTCCATGTTCATGGATTTGGAGATTAATATTATTAAAATGGGCATACACCCAAAGTTATTTACAGATCCAATGCAATCCCCACCAAAATACCAAAGACATTCTTCACAGAACTAGAAAAAACAATCATAAAATTCATATGGATACTCAAAAGACCCAGAATAACCAAAGCAATCCTGAGCAAAAAGAGCAATGCTGGACACAATACCTGATTTCAAAACACACTACAGAGCCATAGTGACAAAAACCACATGATCCTGGTGTAAAAACACACATAGACCAATGCAGCAAAAATAGAGGACCCAGAAATAAATCTATGCACCTTTAGCCAACTGATTCCCCCAAAAAAGTACCAAAAACACACTGAAGAAAGGACAACCTCTGCAACAAACACTTCTGGGAAAAACAAATATCAACATGTAAAAGATTAAAACTAGATTCCTATTTCTCAACCTATACAAAAATCAACTCAGAAGGACCAAAGATCTCTAAGGCCCGAAACGTTAAAACTACTAGAAGAAAACAACAGGAGAACCACTTCAACTTATTGGCACAGGCAATGATTTCCTGGATAGATTCCAACTGCTCAGGGGAAAAAAGCAAGAACTGACAAATGGGATTACATCAAATTAAAAAGTTTCTGCACAACAAAGTAAACAATATCCAGAATATATTTTTAATATACTTTAATTTAAAAAACCCAACAGTCTCATCAAAAAATGGGCAAATGACCCCAACAGACACTTCTCAAAAGAAGACATGCAAATGGCAAATAAATATATAAGAAAATGATCAATATCTTTGGTCATCAGGGTAATACAAATAAAAACTACAATGAGATTCCATCTCACTCCAGTTAGAATGGCTATTATCAAAAAAGGAAAACTTGGGCTGGGGATGTGGCTCAAGCGGTAGCGCGCTCGCCTGGCATGCGTGCAGCCCAGGTTCGATCCTCAGCACCACATACCAACAAAGATGTTGTGTCCGCCGAAAACTAAAAAAAAATAAATATTAAAAAAAAAAAAGGAAAACTAAGAGATTCTGGCCAGGCATGCCTACAAACCCAGCTACTCTAGAGGCTGAGACGAGAGGATATCAAGGGCAGTCTAGGCAACTTAGCAAGACCCATCCTCAAGAAAAAAAAAAAAAATTAAAAAGGGGGAGTGGCGCTGGGGATGGGGCTCAACTGTATAATGTCCCTGGGTTCAATCCCTAGTGCCAGAAGAGAAGAAAAAAAAATGCTGGTGAAGATGTGGAGAAAAAGGAACCCATGCTGGGTGCAGTGATGTACACCTATAATCCCAGCCCCTGAGGAAGCTGAGACAGGAGGACTGTGAGTTCAAAGCCAGCCTCAGCAACTTAGTGAGGCCCTAAGCAACTTGGTGAGACCCTATCTCTAAATAAAATATAAAAAAGGGCTGGGGATATGGCTCAGTGGTTAAGCACCCCTGGTACCAAAATTTAAAAAAATAATAAAAAAAGAAAAAGGAACCCATATACACTGTTGGTGGGAATGTAAATTAGTACAGTCATTGTGGAAAAAAGGATGGAAGTTTCTCAAAAAATTAAAAATAGAACTACCATATGATCTAACTATATATCTCTCCTGGGATTATATGTGAAGGAAATGAAGTCAGCATACAAAAGATATATCTGCATTTCCAGGTTTATTGCAGTATACACAACAGCCAAGATATAGAATCAGCCAAGGTGCCTATTAACAGGTAAATGGATAAAGAAAATATGAAATACACACACACACACACACACACTGGAGTATCACTCAGTCATAAAGAATAATGAAATCCTGTTATATGTAAGAAAGAATGGATGAGACTAGAGGAATCATGTGAAGTGAAACAAGTCAGACAAAAAAACAATTACCCATGTTTTCTTTCATATGTGGAAAATAAAAAATAAAATAAAGATGACCTGGAAGTAGAAGAGGGACTTTTAGAAGCAGGAAGTGGGGCTGTGGGAAAGCACAAAAGAGGGGACAGTGAGAGAGGGTAGAAGGAAGGGTAGATATAATGAACATGAGGAATGTACATTAGATGCTTGTATGGAAATGTCACAGTGAAACACATGAATCTGTACAATTAATATATGTTAATAAAAAAGAAAAATTATTCATTCTGACTGTTCTCTTAAGGACTCTAAGGAATAGAGATGGGACCAAAACAAAAATAAATGAAATACCTGAGTGACTTGCATTCACACCTTTCAAGAAAAGTCTCCATGTGGTAAAAGAATTAAAACAATTGCAGGCAAAAGGATCAAAAATTAACATAGTTAGTTTAATATTCTCTTTCCAAATCAGAGACTTATTTTTGAAGTAGAAAAGGCACAAATTCTTCTCCCTTGTACTTGGCTTATATTTTCCAAATTTTTTGAAGTGCCTAAGGAAATGGTACTTTTACTGTGTCCTTTGATTTTGGACCTGCAGTCCTTGCCATTCCTTTTCAAATACCTGACCTAGCCTTTATTTGTGCCATATCACCTTCTCTAAAGAGTACATTATAGGGCTCAAATGCCGCCTCTTCACTGCAGTCAGATGCTTTGCTTGTGAGCAGTTAATATTATATCCCTGTTCAACTGGCTGAGAGCAAAATCTTAGAAAACTGACTCTAGTGCTTTTAAGCCATTTCATAACCCCCAAGCAGACTGCCATTACTTCTCTCTCCTGAAGCTGGCAATTAATGACCCTCCTACTTCCAGCTAGGGAGGGAGCTGTTATTCCCCTGCAGTATGTCTCTAGGTCAGCATGAGTGCTCCAATTTCATGGTGATCACTGACTACAGCTATCCAAACAGTATCTTTGTTGCTATCTCCTAGAAACAGAATGTCTCTGAGGGGACATCATCCTATTAATGTGGCCTAGCTAGTCTTCACTAATACATCTTCTTTTAGAACTGTCAGTCCGCCATTAAAAAAAATAATAATAATTGAATATGTTTTTTTTTCCTTTTCTGCTTTCAATAACACAGGAGAATCATCCTTTCATTTTTAATTCTTCATTCAAAGCCTGTCTTAGGGAAAAAAAAATCTTATTTTAACTGGGGATAACCAGATGCTAGTCTATTACAGCTGCAACAACTTTAAAAAGCTGTACAAAAGAAAAATGTGGCTTCCACATCCTAAAGCCATTAGATTTTTTTTTCTTATTAAGGTACCCAGAATACAATATTATATTGAGCCAAAGGACCAATTTTCTTCATGGAGTAGAATAGCAATTGGCTGTTACTCATTAAATTCTTACAGCAATGAGCAATGACTTTCTTTCTTGTTTTGTTTCTCTTTGAATAGTTGATGAAGTTGACTTTTTTTTCCCAAGGCTACCTCCTAGCATCAGCATCCCTGATCTTTGGCCTATGTAGCTATTAATATGCTGCACACATATACTTGGTTCCTTAACAACCAATGCAGTTAACCTTTCTGTTTATTCCAAGTCAGTTCCTATCTTATTAGTGAAAATTGATTTTTTCTTTCTTAACATAATAATTTAATCTGATACAAAAACATATATATATATACACACACATATATATGTACATATATATTTAAATTTTATATATATACACACATAATTCACTGGTTTCCTAAATTCTTATTTTTTTTTATTTCAAGGGCTTCAGGGGTCATGGGTTTTCATGTTCTCATTGAGGAAAACATGTCCATTTGTGGTTAATTCCAAAAGACAGTATACTATAGCTACTTTACAAATATATAGTTATTACCTTGTGTATTTGGTAGGAGATAAACTATGCAGCCCAAAATTTATCATTATTCTCAAAGAAAATCTGATTCCCTTTTAGGTGTAAAATTATCTTTTCTGAAGCTAATGATTAAGGAGTAAAATATTAGAATTTATACTAAAAAACACTTTGTCCTAACTACCTGTGTTCAAGGTACTTCTCTTATACTACTTGATACCATCATTATATATGTATCTGCCTGTTAATTATCTATATTCCTCAAAGACAGGAAACTCCTAGAAGGTAGGGATTATGTAATAATGACTATTTCATCTTCAAGGCACAGGGTCTAGAAGATGGTATACAATCATGTAAGTGCTGGTATTACATTCAATGTAAAAGTCTGCCCTTTTTTGGAGGGGAGTGCAGGGCTGGGTATTGAACCCAAGGCCTTGCAATGCAACATACCTGCTCTACCACTGAGCTATACCACCAGCCCCCAAAGGCTAATGAATTAGTCATAGTTTTAAACTACCTGACACACAACATTTAAGAAACAAGTTTTAACCACACATTATCTCAATTTAGACAGATATGCCCAGTTTCAAATATCAATAATATCTACCTGAACACTAAGCATTCATACAGGAGACAGCAAAACTCATGCTCTATTTGTGGGTTTTCCATCTTTTTATTGATTCCAGTCACTGTTACTAGTATGACCTTTGGCAAATCACTTTAACCCTAGCATATCTCATATGAGAGATTAAAATGGGAAATTAGACTAAATGGTCTCCGAGTATCTCACTGGGTCCAGCTCTAAAAAATGATTAGGCATAAATTAGTAAGGTACTTCCGGTATAACTGGTGTAACAGTGCTTGCTAACACTAGAGGGAGCTACATTCATGTCATCACTGGGGTAGTCTGTGAGATTTCAAGAAAAAGCATCTTTAAATGGACAACTGATTTGCCAGAATGAGAGAAACTCAATATGGAGTGAGGGATCCATACTGTAGATACAGCCATTCACAGGCTCTTATGGATATCAAAGCTCTGCAGACCTCACTTGCATTGACACATTGTTTGGGCTTTAATTTTAATCCCCTGAGAATCAAGCTGGCTTTGAGCTACTCTTAAAGATTTCTTTCCTATTCAGTCTATTTTCTTTCTTAATCAAATTAACAACAACAAAATCAAAGTAATTAATGATATTGTTGGAAATTTCCCAAAGAAGGGAGAGAGAGAAAGAGACTCATATCACACTGAAGCTATGGCCTGGGAAAAAGTTAACTAATTAGGAAAACAGCACAAAAAGAGGAAAATATCTAGGAAAAGAAGGAACTGCCACAGCTCTGCAGCGTGGATGCTGGAGTACTGCTGTGGATAGCCCACTAGGCTCTTTGAAAAGAAGCTCACAGCTGCTGGGCAGTGATGTCACAAATTAGAGGCAATGGGGTCACATGAGTCATTTGGAAAGAAAACCGTCAAATGATGAGATAAGGGAATGAAGCCTGGGGTAGAAAAAATAAAAGAAAAAGCATTTCTAAACCTGAAGCTTATTCTCTCTCCTGTCTCTGAAAAACACCCATGGCCTTGAAAATGTTTGACCTAAACCATTACAGAACAACTGAAATGAACAATCAAAAAGCTCTCCCTTGGAATCAACGGTTTCTCATTGCCCAGGAGAACAATGGTCTGTTAACCTGACAGAAAGGGCATAAATCATGGATATTACAGAATGTAGTCTGTGGGAGAAAGATAAATGCAATCCTGAAGAACCCTTTCTATTTAAATTTCACAGGTTAATGCAACACTCAGAAAAGCATAGCTTCAACAGTCAGAAATGGACCACCTACTTTTTAGGACATGGACTGCTCCTGAGTAAAAACAGACTATACAACAACTTAGGAAAGTGACTTTGTGGGTGAAGGGGAAAGTCTACTAGAAGAAGACAAACAGTTCTTTTTCACTTAAAATAAATGCAATCTCGAACCTGCAGAGGTTAAGTACAGAGTAAAACACTTATTCCTGTGGACCTAATTAGTCAGAATACCCCATCATTCCTTTCTGCTGTCGACTTTGCGGTGCTGGAGATGGAAACCCGGGTCTCAGAAATGCTAGGCAAGCTCTCTTCCACTGAGCTGTGCCCCACAGCCCCTCATTTTTTCTATTTCTATTCTTTTTTTCTTTTTCCTGAAGTGCTGGGCAATGAACCCCAGGGCACTTTACTACTAAGCAGCAGCCCCAGCTCTTTTTTATTTTATTTTGAGACACGGTCCCACTAAGCTGACCAGTCTGATATCAAACTCGAGATTCTCCTGCTTCAGCCTCCCAAGTAGCTGGGATTACAGATGTGTGCCACTGTGCTGGCTCCTCCCTCATTTTTTCTTAAGTCACCAATTTCAAGCACTTAGAAGTACCAAGGCATTAACAGAGTCAAGAGGATTTTCACTTTTTTAGAACATTAAAAAAATTAATAGCCTTTTTAATCAATGGTCCTCATGAAAAGCATGAAAAAAATATATACTTTACTGTTAAAAGGAGAACAACTTGTTTTCCTCTCTTATGTAGGACACCATGCTGAAGGATTTCCAATTCATTCTGCTTCATACTGACCTTTAAAATGTTCCGGCCATCAAATGACTCTCTTTCTTTAAAGATATATTTGCCATCCGCTGTGTAGAGATTGTACCTGCCTTCAGCTGTAAATATTCCAAAGATAATGTTAGAGGAGAAGCTTGGGTTATATATTCTCTTGATTTCTATAGGTACACAGATGCAACTAGCAAATGTTCATGTACTACTTGGAAAGTGGCATAATATGATGGGCAAAACAACAGGTTATAAGTCAAGTGATGGTTTCTAGAGCCAGCTCTGTCACCAACTCATTCAGTACACATTTATTCATTCAACATTCTCCAAATACTCACAATACATACTTAATAACTTTGTAACTAGCTACATTCTTAAGGAAATTATTTCTCCTCCATAGACCTCAGTTCTTCCTTACAGAGTCAGAGGTTGAGATGAAACTGTCTCTCCAAAGGTTCCTTGCCATCTACAAATCCAAGATAAGCTGCATGTAATTTTAAGTGTATAAAACTACACAAAAGTTCACACTCTGGTCAAAACTGATGGCAATGAGGCTTTGGGTTCATTTAAGCACTCCCCTTGAAGGAAAAAGAGTCCTTTAGTTGCAATCAAAGGTATCCTTACAAACATTCTACACAGAATACAGAAAATCTATGACCTTGGCCCAAACAAAGCTATGCTCTAGATTCTTGTGTCAATGTAGACTGATATCCCAAAAGATGTCCTTAAAAAAGAAGAGGAATATCAAAGGGAAGGCAAACAGAAAAAGCAACACATCATTTCATGTCCTTTTCAAATAAAAATTCAATACAGAGAAGAGTACAGGCAAGAGAAAATTCAAAGCATTCTTAAGAATTATTTAACTTTCAGAATATTTTCTGAAATATTAAATCTTTCCTACCTACTGAGAGATCTTCAAAAATTATCATATTTTCACCTTTGAGTGGGTTCTTTTGCTTATTCAGTTGTAGACAATTCCAGGTCAAAACTGATGAAAATTTATCCACAGTTTTAACAACTCCACAAATATAATGCATTTTATCTAGACATACAGGTTACTGTGTAACTATTTCTCTAATGAGAAGTATTCTCCTAACTAAGAATCCCAATCCCAAACATATTTTACAATTAAAAATAAATTTCCTGGGAGACAGAAATGTAGCTCAGTGGTAGAGCACTTGCCTAGCACATGTGAGGCCCTGGATTCAAACCCCATCACCGTTTAAAAAAAAAAAAAAGTTCCCTGTTAAGAAAAAGAGAACATGGGGTAAAATTGGGAGTTCATAACCCACTTCAATCTAATATGATATGTCAAGAGCTTTGTAATGTTGTGAACAACCAATAAAAAAATAAAAAATTTTAAAAAAAAGATACTAGTAAAAAAAAAAAAAACAAGTGAATTTTCTTAAAAAAAAAAAAAAGAAAAAGAGAACATATACAGTTTTAAAAGAACAAGTAAATTAATACCAAATAACTATCAATTAAAAAACAGAAATCATATCTGATGATTGAAATATTTAATGACAAGTTCAAAATCTATAAGTAGCATTAACCATCAGGGAAATTCTAATCCAAACCAAAATGAGGTTATACCCCACAAGGATAGCTATAATTGGAAAACACACACACAGATAATAGCAAGTACTGATAAAGATGTGAAGAAACTGAAATGGTCAGACACTGTTGATGGAAATGTAAAATGGTGTAGTCACTTTGGAAAGTCTGGCACTTTCTTAAAATATTATGCATAGAGTTATCATATGACCCAGGAATTCCATTCCTAGATATATACCCAAGAAAAGTAAAAACAGATGCCCCTACAAAAACCTGCACACAATATTCACAGTAGATTATTTGTAATAGACAAAAAGAATAAACAATACAAATGTTCATCAACTGGTGAACGGATAAAATGTGATACATTCATACAAAAAAATATTATTCAGCAATTAAAAGGAATAAAGTACTAAGACATACTAAAACATGGATAAACATTGAAAACATTATGCTAAGTGAAAGAAACCAGTCACATACTGCATGATTCTATTTACAGGAAATATCTAGAACAGGCAAATCCATCGAGAAAGAGAGTGGACCAGTTGTGCCTAGAATTAGCATTGGGGACAGGATGAAATAAGGAGTGACTGTAAATGGTATTGCCTTGTTGACAGGGTGATGGAATGTTCTAAAACTGATTGTGGTGACGGTTATACGACTCTAACTATGCTAAATACTTACCCCCAGCCCAACTGTGACAACTAAAAAGATCTTCAGACAATCCAAATATCCTCTGGAGGTAAAATCACACCCAGGTGAGAACCATTGGTCTCACTCACACACACACATATATACACACACACATACATTACATACATACACACATATACATATATACATATACACATTTATTTATTTATTTATTTATTTTGCAGTGCTAGAGATCCATTCCAGGACCTCACACATACTAAATAGGTACTCTACCACGAAGCTACATCTCCAGGTTTGAACCTACATTTTTTTATTCATTGAATCTAGCAACCCCATATGTGACTGAAATAAAAGATATGGAAGATAAGCTAGATATGTCACTGCCCATTTCTACTAGGTTCATCAAAACAAGTTAATAGATCTAGAAGTAAAGATACATCAGAGATTCCAGAATGGCCATTCTATTTAAAACTCTAATACCAAAAGGCCTTACTGATCACAACTGTGCTACAGCTCCTTTTTGTTTGTTTTTGTGGAAATGGGGATTGAACTCAGAGATAACTTACCACTGAGCTACATTCCCAGCCCTTTTTATTTTTTATTTTGAGATAAGGTCTCACTAAATTGCTCTGAACTTGCAATTCTCCTATCTCAGCCTTCCTGGTGGAAGAAGTAGAGTGCACTGCCAAGCCTGGCTGTGCTCCAGCTCTGTGAGGACTTACCGTTGGGGTCTTTCCTGAACAGGGTATTCATGACTGTAGCATGCAGTTTCACACTATTCCACTCTTTCACTGTTAGTCCAGAAGCCTGAAAGCGTTCCAGCACTCTATCAACTAATTCCTGCAGCCTGGAGAAATTGAAGGAAGAAGTATAAAATGTTAATAAACTCGACCCATGACTACTAATTAAACAATGTGCAAGAAGCATCTGCTCAACACCAATCACTGCACAAAGCCCCTCATCAGAGGAGAAAGAAGAGGCTGCAGCCCTACTATCATGGAGCTCACTGTCGTGTCAAGCAGACAGACACAGAGACAAACAGTTATAATACACACACACACACACACACACACACACACACACACACACTATGATGAATGCTGAGAAGGCATTCAACTCTACACAGAAGGCCAGGTTTCCACAGGAGGTTGAAACACAGTCTTGAAGGGTCATTAAAGATTCATAGCAAAACCATAGAAGATGGGCACTTGAAGCAGAAGAACTAGCATGTGCACAGACACCAAGACATGCAAAATCACAGCATCTAGAAAACTTCCAATTATTTAATACACCTATAACAGAGGGAGAGAAGAAGGACAATGGAGAGGAGCTGGATACGTAAGCAGTGATCAGACCACAGGAGCCACAGAAGACTTTTAGCAAGGAATGGTGTGATCCATTGTCCCATTTCTGAAAGCTGATTGTGGCACAGTGCAAAGAGGTTTAGGCGGGGAAAAGCAGCAGCACAGGGTCAGTGAGGCAACTGCTTGCTGAGAGAAATAACAGACAGGACGTATGGGCACCATACTAAGCACTGTGCATATGCTGAAACATTCAACCCTCACAAAACTTATTATCCCTTTTTCACTAATGAGGAAGCTACAGCACAAAGAAATTATGAAACTTGGTCAAGGTGACACTAACTACTATGGGACAGATTCAGAATTAGAATATGTGGGGTTCAGGGGTAACTCAGTGGTATAGAATACATGTTTAGATCCTAAGTTTGATCTCCAGCACTGCTGGGAGTGGGAGAAAGGTGGGGAGAGCTGTTCTGCTTCCTTACATAGTTACCTTAATTTTTCTGGTTATAAAAATCATACATGCCAGGCATGGTGGCACATGCCTCTAATCACAGCAATTCAGGAGGCTGAGGCAGAATTGCAAGTTTGAGGCCAGTCTGGATAACTTAGTGAGAGCTTGACTTAAAAAATAAAAAGGTTGCGGATATTAGTTCAGTGGTAGAGCAACTCTGGGTTCAATCTCCACTAGTAGTAGTAGTAATAACAACATTAATAATAATAACAATAAATGTTCATTAAGGAAAATGCAGAAAACCATAAAAAGGAAAACACAACCTCATAAACACAAGTGTTTATGTGTGGTGGTTAAGTTATATAATCAGAAGAACAAATAAGATACACTGGGTTTTAAAGTTTCTAATTGGGCAGGGGATGTAGCTCAGTGGTAGAACACTGGATGTGCCAAGTCCTGGATTCCATCACCAGTACCACAAAAAATACACCAAGTTCCTGATTAACTCACACCACCAGAGAACCATAAAATCTGGACATACTTCTAAACACTCAGCATAAGTCTAGATATAACCATGCACTTCAAAACCTACCTCAATTACAACCACAACAGAATGATGCCTCAACATTTTTTTCTCTATTAGAAAGGAGTAGGTGGAAAGCAAGTCAACTACACAAAACATGAAATAACTGAATAGACTAACTGAAAGATATGAGATTCCAGCTTTGTCTTTCAGAGAATTAGGATTTCTGCCAATTTATTGACTCAGAATTTTTTAAAGGACTAAAGTCCTATAAAACCTGCTGTTTTTAAATAGGAGGAAATGATGCACAGCCAGGCTGTGCTGCTCAAAGTCAGTAACTGAGGAACCAGGATCCACCTCTGGTGACTGGTGAGCTCTGTTATTACCTCACTGTGCTCCATGAAGGTGGGCTCTTTTTTCCACATGCACTACTTTATTACTGCATAAAGATTAATGTGTAATTGACACATCACTGGTGCTCAATAAACAGCTGAATGTGCGAATTCATCAATGCCAAATATTTTGGAGTGCTACTAAAAGAACTTAAGGGTACTTGGGCATAATCATAAATTTGGGGTTGATACTATGGACGCTATATTTGACAACATGTCACTATATTTCTGACAGTATATTCTTTCAATCTTACTTCAATGATCCTTTCCTGATTGACTATGAATAAGTCTTAAAGATTCCTATGCCTCTGCTTCTTTATAAGCAAATTAAAAATAATAGAGTTGCTATGACAATAATTATTCTTAAGCAGCTTTATTCTGTAGGTAGTGATTTGGGCATGAAAACAGATGACAGGTATAAATACACTAAATTTAAGCTCTTCATTTAAGGCTGTAAGTGCCACATAGCACAAGCATCCAGAGTCATCTTTACAGATATGGAATATTCTGCGAATGTTCACTGACTCCCTAAAGTCCAGCCTTTGGTTTGGCTTTTTCCCTTTAATTTAATTCAGTTTTATTTGATTAGTACTTCCTAAATGCCTATTATATACAGCCAATATGTTAGCCACTACAAGAATTTCAAAAAAACTAAGCAAACATAATCTGTTATCAATAAATCTACAGTCTATTAAGATAACAAAAATTTTTGTTTTTATTTTTTATAAGACTATAAAGTAGACTCTGGTAATGAAATAAACAACATAAAATCCTTCCGGTAGGGCTGGGGACATAGCTCAGTTGGTAGAGTGCCTGCCTCACATGCACAAGCCCCTGGGTTCAATCCCCAGCACCAAGTGTATCAAGTATACCCAAATAACATTTGCCTGCTACCCAACATTATATGTGGTTATGTATGCATTCATTCAGAGATGGGGGTCTCACTTTGTTACTCAAGTTGACTTGAAACTGTCCTTTCTCTCACCTTCTCCCTAAGCCTCCTGAGTAGCTAAGACTACAGCCACATGACACTGTACCTGATCCAACATTGTTTTAAATTTTTTTTCCTCTTTCTCTCTCTTCCCACTTTTGAGGGGAACACATGAATGTACAAATAATTTTGTAATCTGCTTTTATTATTTAACACTCTACAGTTAACATTTTTCTAAGATAATATTTAGTTAATCCATAGTATTCTCTATTCTATAGATGTTTTGCAGTTTACTTCCCATCAACCTGAGGGTTTTTTGTTTTGGTTTGGTTTTTGGTTTTTAGTGAAGCTAGGAATAGAACTCAGAGCCCTGTGTATACTAGGTAAGCGTTCTACCACTGAATTAGACTTCCATCTCTGATTTGGACTGCTGCTAATGTTACAGTTTAGATATGAGGTGTCCCCCAAAAGCTCATGTGTGAGACAATGCAAGAATTTCCATAGGTGAATGATTAGATTTTGAGAGGTGTGACCTAATCAGTGGATTAACTGATGGTGCCAGGTCTCTGAGGAGTGAAGAAGGAATGGGGTCAGAAGAGTAAGTAAAGGAATTAGGTTCATCAGACGAAATGTGTGCTATTCTTTTAAAAATAATAATAATAATAATGAAATCAAGTAGGGTAGAAGATGTGAAAACAGGTAAATTGTGAGGGGGAAGAAGGAAAACACTGATGGGTTGGCTGCATGATCTAAGTGAGAAGTGTGGAAACCATTCTTCTAGAGGGGCAAGGGGGTATGGGCTCCAAAGAATAACAGAACAGCCACTGTATTCAGCATCTAAAGTCTAAAAACTGACTAGTAGGTACTGAGTAAAAGGCTTCTAGCTCCTTAAATTCTTAACCTGGTTGTGCCTTACCAAATCCAAGGATGAATCAATAACAGTAGGTCCACCGTCTCAGCTGTTTCCAGGAGAAAATCTGATCTAAATAGCCCCATCCTTTTAAGAGTCAGGTACTTTACATTCAATCATTTTAAGGGACCCTTGCATTTATAATATATGAAAGCATACGCAGGAGATTGACTGTGTGTATTTTTATTATAACATGTTCTGTCCCCCGTGCCTCTTGTACTGAGCTGTGTCTCTTCACACAAAGCAGCATACAAGGCTGAATGAACCTTTAAAAATGGGTCATGTCTTACTTCTCTATCAATTGGCATAGCCTTGCAAAACACCTTGTGCAAGGAAGGCATTTCAGCTTTTAAATTGAATTAAATAAAAGGTAAGTCTTTGGGCTGGGGATGTAGCTCAAGTGGTAGCGCGCTCGCCTGGCATGCGTGCGGCCCGGATTCGATCCTCAGCACCACATACAAACAATGATGTTGTGTCTGCCGAAAACTAAAAAATAAATATTAAAAAAATTCTCTCTCTCTAAAAAAAAAAAAAAAAAAAAAAAAAAAAAGGTAAGTCTTTGAAAATCGTGATTTGGAAGGAGAAATTTACAAATCTTCTTGAAATAATACAAACATGGCTCTGCCTATGAAGAGAAACAGACAATATAAGAGACAAAATAGAAGAATAAAAAGAGCTGGGAATTACTAAAAAAATGTGATTGGTTGATCCCACTAGTAGATTCAGCAGGTATTTCACATTTTTAACTTACAAAGCCTTGACAACAGGAAAATAAAGGGTGGATTCACCTTCTCAGCCCTTAGCTCTCCATTAATATGATGACAAATTAAGTCTGAGCACTGTCTTCAAAAGACATCGAGTTTTCTATAACTCTTATTTTCTTCCAATCTCAAACCAATTATTCTTTGTGCTTGGAGATCTATACCACTCAGGGTTTAACCTCTGAAGCAGAAGGTAAACTTGTCCAATGGAAACAATCAAGGTAATAACTTCATCAATTCTTTCCCAGTGACCACTCTTTTTCTCTCTTGGGAGCCACCAAAAACTGGGTAGACCAAAATTGTGGAGTCTCTGCCACATGTATATTAAAACAGAAGTAAAGTCCTATTTTAGAAAAAAATCACTATTTTGTTCATGTTGAATGAATGGCCACAGCACAGACTTTCGTTTTACAACAGTAAGACTTTAAAGTGCATAGCTGCCTAATAGCACTTATTTTACACACACGCTGCAAAGACGAAATACATATGATTTTGTGTGTGTATGCATGCACATGCACATGCAGTGCTATAAATCAAACCCAGGATCACATGCATGCTAAGTATGCGTTCCACCACTGAGCTACACTTGAGGCCTGATAATATGATTTTAGTGCCAGACAACAGTAAATGCTAATGAAAAATTAAGTTATCGTTTCCCAGAAGCCATGCACTCTAACAATAGTACCAACAAAAGCACCGACAAAAATTAAATAAGTCCCATCACAGAATATATGAAAACAAGTGAACAAAGGTCATTCTAAGTGGCTATGATGTCCTGCTAACAAATTAATAAAGGATAAAAAAGTCAATTATTTTAATACATTTAATTTAAAAGTCAATCAGGGCTGGAATTATGGCTCAGTGGTAGAGTGCTTGCCTTGCATGTGCAAGGCACTGGGTTTGATCCTCAGCACCAAATAAAAAAATAAATAAAGTTTAAAAAAAAAAAAAGAAAAAATGTCAGTCCCAAAGAACTGAAAACAGCATAATCCACAATAGTCAGAAGGTAAAAACAATCTACATGTACACCAAATGATAAATGGGTATAGAAAACATAGTATATCTCCATATAAAGTCTACCTGGGCCTCATTAAAATTAAAAGCACTAAGTTGTTTTTTCCCTCAACTTCCTGGCAAAAGTTATTTTCTCTCTGAACATCCTCATTCTGAGAATGAAAACTGAAAAGCTACTACCTGGCCCAGGTGAGCACCAAGAAAACAGGAATTATGGCATGTTCTCTGGCTAGCACAGCCTCTCCTGGCTTTTGTTTCTATAAATTGTAATGCTTCTATAGAACCCACAGAGAGACACGAGTTGCTTCTGCTTTTCTGAGCAAACTGCATTAAATTCATTTTTCCTTTTTATATCATTTGCTTATTTCTTATGTGGGTGAGTGACCAAACCCAGTCAGTTGGGATTTAGGCAGATATCCTGGCTTGACTGCTGTTAACAAAGAAGGCATTATACAGACACAAAAAGGAGTGAAGTACTGATACATGATACACACGAATCTTAAAAACATCCTGCGGGCTGAGACATAGCTCAGTAGCATGTCTAGCATGCATGAGGCCCTGGGTTTAATACCCAGCACTGAAAAAATATGCTAAAAGAAAGAAGCCAGACACAAAACATCACACATTGTAGGATTCTATTTATAGAAATACCTAGTCTAGGCAAACCTATAGGGACAGACAGACTAGCAGTTGCCAGGAGGCTGAAGGATAGAGAGACATTACATTTAATGAATATGAGATTTCCTTTTGAGGTAATAAAAATGTTCTGGTCCTAGATAGTGATAATGGTTGTAAACTGTACCAAATACCATTAAATCATACACTTTTAAAAAAAATGTCCTTCCATAGTTGTAGATGGACATAATGACTTGATTTTTATTTATATATTTTAATGTGGTGCTAAGGATTGAACCCAGTGCTTCACACATTGCTAGATGAGCACTCTACCACTGAGCTACAACCCCAGCCCTAAATCATACACTTTAAAATGTTTAAAATGGGGCTGGAGCTGTAGCTCAGTGGCAGAGCACTTGCCTAGCATGGGTGAGGCACTGGGTTCAATCCATAGTACTGAATAAAAAATAAGCAAATAAAATAAAGTCATGCTGTCCATCTACAACTACAAATAAATTTTTTAATAAAATCAATGTTTAAAATGATAAATATATGTTATGTAAAATTTTACTACTTAAAAAAAAATGTAGCCAGGCATGGTGGCACACACCTATAATCCCAATGGCTTGGGAGGCTGAGGCAGGAGGATCTCAAGTTCAAGTTTATCTCTAAATAAAATACAAAAGTTTATCTCAAGTTTATCTCTAAATAAAATACAAAATAGGGCTGGGGATGTGGCTTAGTGGTTAAGTGCCCCTGAATTCAATCCCCAGTACAAAAAAACAAAACAAACAAACAAACAAAAAAAAAACATGGGGCACAGAGGCACATGCCTAAAATCCCAGGGACTCAGGAGGGTAAATGCACATCTGCCTCCATGAGCTTAGCAGCTTCCCAAGGCTTTAACATTTTGATAACCTGGTAGAGATAGTAACATATATTTTTTAAACTGCATAATGAAATATGTTAACATTAGGAAGATCTGCTTAACTTAGCAAACCAGAATTTCCCCAAAAGACTGATGTCACAAAATTGTGCATAAATTAAAGATTCAGTCAAAATGGAAGACAGACCAATGAATTTTAATATAACAGAATATGAAATGCTCATTGTTATGGTTTCAGATTCCACACTGCAGCTAACCTTTAAGAAACTATGACTTGTCAAGTTTTATAATAGTATGCAATATCGACAATTATCTAAAAGGCCATTAAGATAACAATCACTTTCCCAACCACATAGCTATGTGAGCTTTTTTTTTTTAAATAAACTTCAATCAAAACAACATATCATTGGGACTGGGGATGTGGCTCAAGCGGTAGCGCGCTCGACTGGCATGCATGGGGCGCTGGGTTCAATCCTCAGCACCACATAAAATAAAATAAAATCAAGATGTTGTGTCCACCGAAAACTAAAAAATAAATATTAAAAAATTCTCTCTCTCTCAAAAAAAAAAAAAGTATCACAATAGACTGAATGCAGAAGCAGATATAAAAACCCGGCTTTCTATTAAAGAGTTATAAAAATGCAAAACCATGTCTGTTTGCTCACATTTTTTAGTTTGAATAATAAAGTAATTTTTCAAGAAAAAAATGAATAAGAAATGATTTTATTATTTTTTAAAGAACATTAAATTTCTCAGTTTTAATTTCTAAGAGGTGAATACTGATAGATACAATTCATAAAAACAAAAACTCTTAGGGTTCTAATAATTGTTAAGAGTTACACAAAAGTTTGACAACCGCAATCTTAGATCATTCACTGTTTCTGTTCACAAATTGAAAAAAAAAAAACTACCCCATTCATAGATCTACAGTACTGGAAGACATTTAGATAGCTATGACTTAAACACAAAGTAAATGATCCAGAACAGATATCAAAATCTCTGGTCAAAATGTTTGGGATTGGGGCTGGGGATGTGGCTCAAGCAGTAGCGCGCTTGCCTGGCATGCGCGCGGCCCAGGTTCGATCCTCAGCACCACATACAAACAAAGATGTTGTGTCTGCCAAAAGCTAAAAAATAAATAAATATTAAAAAAAATGTTTGGGGATATCCTAGTACACAATATGATAGTAAGAAAAAAATATGTGCTCTGTTTTTTAAGGTAGGGTCATTAGCATGCCTTTCAGGCACATGCCAGGTATCCAGGAAAAGAAAAATCTACCATAGAACACACACAAAAAATAGATTCTATTCCCATTTTATACTACTTTCCCCATCTTCCCTCAACTAAACTGAGAAAAGAGATACTTGAGATCATCAATTCAAATGAAGATAGGAGAAAGCAAAAAAACCGATCTCATTGTTTCCTGGTTGCCATGGCTTGAGCAGCAGTGTCCTTCTGTCCTCATGTTCTGCCTCACCTCAGGCAAGCTATGAAGTCGCCAATCATGGACTGACTCTCTGAAACTGTAGTCTATGGAAAAGCCTAGGAGGTGAGAAACAACTAGGCAACCGCCACAAGGAACACCAGCCATTGCAGAAATGGATACTCCAGCCTCAACATTTGTCTTCACCTTATAAGAGATTCTGAGATAGAACCACACAAAAGACAGAATAAGCTGGAAGCTCTGAACCACCAAGAATACCTAGAAATGTGTCCTGAAGGGAGTACAGAATGGGATGAGAAGAAAACCAAGATAGACACATGGACACCAAACAGAGAACTGAAACGAGTACCAGAAAAAGCATGACAGCAGATAAGTCAAGGAAACAGTATTTTAAAAAGGATCTATAGTGACAAATGCTGCCAAGATATTATGGAAGATAAAGACTGGAAGCATCTTTTGGCAACAACAGACATCCTCAGGTTTGGAGATACACAAGGAAGCTTCATGTAGCTGGCTAACGAAAAGCAGAATACAATGATGGATTCTTGGGATTAGGGAGAGAGCATCAACACTTCTGGAAGTACTCAGTTTGTTTGTGAGGAGGGGAGATTTCAATGTAAGAATTTATAAAACAAGAAAAAAAATCAGGTAGAGAATAGAGAGTTACAAACTTCTTTTAAAAAAAAGAAACCAATCTTTAGGTAACACTTAAAAATGGAAAAGGCCCAATTTAAAAGAGAACTGAGTCAGTATATTAAAGGAAATGCTAAACTGAATATAAAATAAAAGGGTATAGCAAAGAAAACTAGTCAAAATCTAAGAGCTAAACTGGAGTTTTTCTGTACTGAATTGAAATGGGGGGCAATGAATGTTACTACAATGATTCAAAGGCTTCAAAATGTCCTAACCTATGAAATGATTGATAACACAAAAGCCCATGATGCTCACTGTGATTTTATCACCAAATTCAGGATGAAGAGGTGCACAGGCTTTAAACTGAGAGATCAAAGTCAGTCCAAAGGATAAGAGAGTGACTCAGTTAAACAAAACTGAAAAATATTTCAGCTTTCAAAATTTCTAATAGGCAAATGCAAAATAAAAATCTGGAATAGAAAATAAATGCTTATAATATGAAGTAATATGAAGATATCATAATTACAAATTAACAAATCAAATGGTTAAAAGATTTAAAATAATGTAATAAAGAACTTATTATGGGTCTGACATATAATAGAGTGATAAATAGTAATTATTAAAATTGGAGGGCTAGGGTTGTGGCTCAGCGGTAGAATGCTGGCCTTTCACGTGTGAGGCACTGGGTTCAATCCTCAACACCACATAAAAATAAATAAACAAAATAAAGATATTGTGTCCATGTATAACTAAAAAAAAAATTTTTTAAAAATTGGAAAATATGCATTTGCATAAATTTTCCAGAAAGGACACAGTGGCAATAGTAAGGGTTTTTCAAGAAGAGAGCAATCTGCCCACATATGTACTAGGTATGGAAAATCAGTTTCATGTGGAGTTGGGAAGCCAGAGTAGATCTACACAAATTCACTAAAAACACTGTCATACTAAGGCACTTTAGCAAAGAGCCATTTGTGGATATATTTGTTTCTGGAACTCAGTGATTTCTTAGAAAATAGAAAGCCTTTGCCCATTATATTTAGTTTTCAATATTAACAACACTAAGTAGAACTTCTGTGTCACAGGGTAGAGCCTTGTTTATACTTCACAGTGTAGGGCTGGGGAAGGACATATTTTGGGTCTGCACTCAAACAGATTAAGGTACATATGTCAGTAAGCTGTTTGTAATTTTGGTTTCAGAAAATTGTGTTTCTGGGCTGGGGATGTGGCTCAAGCGGTAGCGCGCTCGCCTGGCATGCGTGCGGCCCGGGTTCGATCCTCAGCACCACATATCAACAAATACGTTGTGTCCGCCGAGAACTAAAAAATAAATATTAAAAAATTCTCTCTCTCTCTCTCTCTCCTCTCTCACTCTATCTTAAAAAAAAAAAAAAGAAAAAGAAAATTGTGTTTCTTTACCTATACCTACCAATAAATTATAAAGTTTATTTCAAAAAAATTTTTTTTAAAAAGAAAGCAAATAAATTTGGGAGCCTACCTAGATTTTCTCCAGAGGATTTCCGGTTCAATGTGAACCATTTTCTACCCTCCCCTAACTGAAAAGACCACACAAAAACAAACTTCCAATTCAAGGTGGGCTTCTCTGCTCACCAAAGGCCTTGAATCAACTAATATATTGTGATGCCTTTGGAAACAGCTGTGGATGCCTAGGCTAGTCAGAATAGTCTGGATTTCAAACAGAATTCATAGGAAGGACCTATGTGTGATAATAACAAAAATTAACAATAGTAAACATTTTTCAATGTTTTGATAATGTTGATATGCACTAAACACTGTCTTAAACACTTTCTATAGACTAATTTAATCTTAATAATCATGTGATACTAATAAAACTTTCATCCCATTTTGTGCTGGTATTCACTACATCTGCATTGCATCACATCTGAAACGCCCATTCCAAAAGGCCATCCTTCCTGCCTATTATTCTGGAAAAAACAAAGGAAGCCCTGAGTTCCACAAAAATTTGACTTACTACCAACACACACTATTCAAATAACATATAAGATGTTAGCTTACTGAGGAGGAGGAGAAGGAATTGCAATACTCCTAAAAATAGTACATTAGATCCTAAAAAGGAAGAGCCAAAACAAATGAACTTCCAGGGATGCATTTAGGTACCTCTCAATTGAAATAAATAAATATTCCAGAAATATACCTGTTGGAGCCATCTTTCATATGGACTTTGGCATAAAGAACATCCACCATGCCAGGATCATCATTCATGTATTCTATTCCGGCCATCTCTACTTCCAAGGGTTTGCCCCCAGAAATGTCACTGAAAAAAAAATTAGAGTTATAAATGTTTCAGCTAAGAGGGTTATTATATTTTGAAACAGTTAATAAAGTCCAATATTACAATAAAATCTCTCTTTTTTCCTATTGATATTATCTAATTGTCCTTCTACTTTCAAAATAAATGCATACAACTGGAAAACACAGAAAGCATTTCCAGTATCCCCCTATATTTATCCCAATTTCCATTTGTTAGTACTCTTCAAGTGAAAAGGCCAAGGGATGGCAGCTCTGAGTAGCAGAGACATTTACTGTGTTGGCCCATCTCTTAGGGGTGCATCTCTCTCCATGAGTTCTCCAATTTACAAACAATCCTTTACTCATGTAACCATGGGAGTGTGTAAACTGCCATCATATCTCTAGAAGCAGTGCAGCAATATTTATGAAAAGCCTTCAAGAATAGAAAACCTTTGCTAAAGCAATTCCATTTCTAGGAGCCCATTCTAGGAAACATTCTATGAATTCAGCTATAAAATCAACCAGAGCTGATGACCAAAGTTTTCCTTTACAAAAGAATTCCAATAAATGCAGAAGGAATAACAAGATTGGGAAATAGCCATTTGCAATCCCTGACAAAATAATGGTTCCAAGATAAAGATCACCAATGGCTAGTAAAAATGAAGCAAAAGGCTAGAGAAAACAGAGAGACCCTAAAAAAAGGAGCTCTAGAAACAAAGGACCATCGGGAGCACACCTGGAAAACTTCATTTCACCCCAAAACAGACGCTACTAGACAATCTTACTAGATGGTAAGATAAAAGTGATGTTTTACTATTGTTTATAATTTTTAGTTTTCCAAAAATTAACATGTATTCATTTTAAGTTATATAAAAAACCCCACCATCCTATTTTCTTCCCAGATTCCATAAACAGGCATTTAATTCAAGTAGAAAAGTCCTTATTGTGCCAAACTGAAACCTAACTAAAAATCACCTCAGAGCTTCCCCCCAAGACCCAGGAAGCTAGGCCCCATCTTGTCCATCCCCGTATCCCCCTATTCCTGGCATAATGCCTTCCATGAAACAGGTGCTTAATAAATACATGAGATGAAAATTCTCCCATCAAGAGGGAAGGTGATCTGGTCAATTTTTAAAAACTATTTAGTTATAGATGAACCCAATACCTTTATTTTATTTATTTATTTTTATGTGGTGCTGAGGATCGAACCCAGTGCCTCACATGTGCAAGTTAAGCACTCTGCCACTGAGCCCCAGCCCCAGCCCAATGTGGTCAATTTTGAAAAGAATGTACTTATAGGAAAAAATGTGTACTGAGCAGTGGATGTGCACTGGTGCACTCCTATAATCCCAGCTTCTTGGGAGGCTGAGGCAGGAAGATAGCAAGTTTGAAGCTATCACGGACAACACAGAGATCCTGACTCAAAAAAGAAAGTGGTACTAGCTTCAAAGACAAAAGGATGTAGGATCCATCAAAAGACAATTCCAAAACACTAAAAAGTTCTCTTGATACTGAATCCAGGACACAGGGATGCTCTCTGCAGCCCATGCGTCCTAATTTGGGTAAGGATTCACTTGAAACTTTAAGGCCAGGTTACTGTGAGACAGAAATTTTTTCAGTAAATTAAATAACTCAATTATTATAGGCAGATACCTGATTAAGAGAAATTTTATGGCCTTGATCATTTGTATCCTGTAACCAGATTTTGTTTGTTTGTTTGTTTCTGTTTTTGTACTAGGGATTCAACCTCATTGAGCTACCTCCCCATCCCTTTTTATTTATTTTGAGAAAGGTCTCACTAAGTTGCTGAGGCTGGCCTCAAACTTGCAATCCTCCTACCTCAGCCTTCCAAGTAGCTGAGATTATAGATATGTATGAAGCTGGGTACTTCAAAACACAAGCCAAGCTCATCTCAGACCATCAATAATACAGTACATCTCCATTCCAATACACACACACACCATTTTTTTAAGAGCTAAAGTCTTGTTGGACCTAAACTCCAGGACTAAAAGCAATCCTCCTGAAAATCTGAGACCACAAGCACATGCCATGGGATTCCAGCTTCACTTATGTTTTTGAAACTCTAACCTTGCATAGTTAGATCACCAAAAAGTACCATAACATTCAGTTTCTCACTAAAATGTTTTTAATTATATTATATTTAATGTTATATCTTCAATTTCCAGGAGTTCCAGCTGACCACCTCCCTTGTCTCCAATCTTTAGGTGAGAATCAAAGCAGAACAACCTTGGGTGTGAAGTAAAGTCGTGAACTCTGAAGAGTTCCAAATGTTCAGCTGGCACGCAACCTGTCCTCTATCTATTCCTCCTGCTGTTAAGTGTGCAGCCCACATTGTACACTGGCCTCCTGCTGCTAAGAGCTCCTGAGTAATAAAATATCCAAATCCTTTCTGTTGAATCCTCCAAGTTCTTTCTTTTTGAGTCAGTAAACTGTACTCTGGGCTTCTGCAGCCCTGAAGTTGAACTGTTCTACAAAATTGTTATACTGCTTTTTATCTATAACAAAATCAGTGTGTCTCTTTTTAAAATTTAGTTTGAGTAGACTAAATTTAGTTTGAGTAAATACAATTACTATCTTACCATGATTTTCAGGTAGAATTTTCCACCAATTCTATCCTTACAGTTTCTGATCTCTCTGATTTTACCTATTTTTGCTGGTTGGTTGGTTGACTGGCTGGTTTTTGGTTTTTAGGAGCTAAAAGAAGTTAGCTGGGAACTGAACCTAGGTCTTTAGACACCTGAGCTACATCCCCATTCCCTTGACTTTAACAATTCATTTGTGTATATGTCCTCACTATAAACAAGCAGGATCCAAAGCCTCCTGCTTTATAGAAGAACCAAAAACTCTTGCACCCTTCTCCTAAGACATATCAAGAACATCAAAGAGCAGGAGAGAAACCCAATGGTTTGCCTGACGAATGTTCTTTGTCTTGTGGCCAAACGATTCAAGTTTTCAACTGAATGACACCTGAGGCAATAATCATGAATTAAGGGGCTGGGGCTCAGTGGCAGAGTTCTTGCCTCACACATGTGAGGCACTGAGTTTGATCCTCAGCACCACATAAAAATAAGCAAACAAAATGGAGGGCTGGGGTTGTGGCTCAGTAATAGAGGCTTATCTAGCATGTGTGAGGCACTGGGTTCAATTCTCAACACTGCCTATAAATAAAGGTCCACTGACAACAAAAAAATATTTTAAAAAATAATAATCATGAATTCACACTTGTTCATATAACTTCTCTTTTCTCCTCTTTCTTGTCCCTTTTACACTTATATGGTTGGACTCAAGGCCTATTAGAGAACACTTAGGCACAAGTAAGGTGACAAAGGAGCTAAAAGAAGTGTGCTACACATGTGTCAGGCTATATACTCAGAGCTACTGTGCCATTTCCATCCCACAGCTCACAAAGAAAAGTCACAAGGGACACATTTAAAGCTTCAGCTTTGCTAAACACTGAATAATTCATTCAAAATCTATATAGCTACATGAGCCCTTAGCCTAACAACTGAAATGAAAATCCTGTTCCTGCTTAGATAGCATCCTTTAAATTTAAAAGCTACTGCCCCCAATTTAAACATACACAACTAACTACCCATTTCTTTAAAATACCTAGACAGCACAGTAGTTGTACTCAAATTCCAATATAAGCCACATTTATTTTAATACTCCAATTTAAAATGCCATAATATTAAGCTACAGCAAATTATGCACTAGTCTATTTAGTTTCAATGTTTTCCTTTTCACAGTTAAATTGGGGAATCTTTGCATTATAAAGTGTGCAGCTTAGAAATGGCATTATGTACTGATATTTTTTCTAAATATACCAAGTGAAAATATTAAGGTCAAAGAGCAAGAATAAAGGGAAAAAAGTCAGATGAAATTATTTACTTACCAGGGCTTTAATAAAAGTACTTTTTATTTATTTTTTATTGGTTCTTTTTAGTTATATATGAATTCATTTTGGTATGATTATATAAGCATGGAATATATCTTTTTTTTTTTTTTTTGGTACCAGAGATTGAACTCAGGGACACTCGACCACTGAGTCACATCCCCAGCCCTATTTTGTATTTTATTTAGAGACAGGGCCTCACTGAGTTGCTTAGTGCCTCACCATTGCTGAGGCTGGCTTTGAACTCACAATCCTCCTGTCTCAGCCTTCTGAGCCGCTGGGATTAAAGGCATGTACCGGAGCCCAATTTAGAGTCCCATTCTTATGGATGTACATGGTGGTGGGATTCACTGTGTTGTTTTCATATATGTACATGGGAAAACTAAGTCAGATTCATTCCAATGGCTTTCCTTTGCTTAACCCCTTCCCTTCCCCCCCATTCCCCACTGTCTAATCTACTGCATTTCTATTCTTTCCCTCACAGTCCCCCATTATTGTGGGTTAGCTTTCACCTATTTGAGAAAACATTCGACCTTTGGTTTTTTGGGACTGGCTTACTTCATTTAGCATGATAGTCTCCAGATCATTGCTGGCAAATGCCATAAAGTTATTCTTCTTTATGGCTGAGTAATATTCCACTGTGTTTACATGTCACATTTTCTTTATCCATTCATCTGTTGAAGGGCACCTAGGTTGGTTCCATAGCTTAGCTACGTGAATTGAGCTGCTATAAACATTGATGTGACTATGTTACTGTAGTATGTTGATATTTTTTAACTCCTTTGGATGTATACCAGGAAATATGAAGAACTCAAAAAATACAACACTAAAAAAAATCAAATAACCCAATCAATAAGTGAGCAAAGGAACTGAACAGGTGCTTCACAGAAGAAATATAAATGGCCAAAAAATTATGAAAAAATGTTGAACATCTCTAGTAATTTGAGAAATGCAAATGGTGGTTCCATTTCTAATTTTTTGAGGAATCTCCATACTGCTTTCCAGAATGGCTGCATGAATTTGCAGTCCCACGAGCAATGTATAAGTGTACCTTTTTCCCCACATCCTCACCAACATTTATTGCTGTTTGTATTCTTGATAATTGTCATTCTGACTGGAGTCGAGTGAAATCTCAGTGTAGTTTTAATTTTCATTTCTCTAATTGCTAAAAACAAGAGGCCCAGAATAGCCAAACAATCCTCAGTGAAAAAAACAAAAACCTAAAATTATATAATAGTGCTACAGTAACAAAACCAGCATGGTATTGGCACCAAAACAGGCAAGAAGACCACTGGAATGGAACAGAAGACACAGAGACAAACCCACAAAAACACAGTTACCTCATACTAAACAAAGGCACCAATAATGTACATTGGAGAAAAGATAGCCTCTTCAACAAATGATGCTGGCAAAACTGGAAATCCATATGTAGTAGAATGAAATTTAACCCCTATCTCAAGCCTGCACAAAACTCAGCTCAAAGTGGATCAAGGACAGAAGAAAAGGTAGGTGCAGTACTCCAGCACACTGGCTCAGGAGCTGACTTCTTTAATAACACTCCTAAAGTGCAAGAAGTGAAATTGATAATCAATAAATGGGGTGGCATCAAACTAAAAAGCTTTTTCACAGTAAACAATCAAGAGCATGAAGAAAGAGCCTACAGAATGAGTAAAAATCTTTGCCTCCTGTACCTCAGATAAAGCATCATCTCCAGGAAATATGAAGAACTCAAAAAATATAACGCAAAAAAATAAAAATAAAAATAAAATAACCCAATCAATAAATGGGCAAAGAAACTTCACAGAAGAAATATAAATGGTCAAAAATATAAGAAAAAAATGTTCAACATCTCCAGTAATTTGAGAAATGCAAATATTTTTATCTTCAAGGAGATATCTCTTCCATTTAGGGAAACAAGACTTCTAAACATTCCCACAACCAATTCTAATTCTCATCTTCTTTCTCAGAATAATTTTGTACTATACACTTTTTAAACAAGTACATTTGGCAGAGGGAAGGTAGAAAAAGAGTGTTAGAGACGGCTGCTTTATTTTACTTTCTGGTTTCAAAGCTTTCCAGCTTTTTGAAAAGTGCATCTTCAAACAAATTTTTGCAGGCACCGCAGATTTTTGGCAGGGTAACTTTGTCCTATTTCAAAAGCTTTGCTGAATTTGAAAAACTACAATTACTGTTTTTATCCTGTCATGTCAGAAATTCTTAGGAACTATTAAGATTGCTCTTTATTCTCATGCACACCAACTTTGACATGCTTAAAGGCTCAGATTTGGCATTTAGTCACAAAGGCGCTAAGAAATACAAAAGGGAGAAACTCAGCTAAAGCTTCACCTAGCTTAGGATAAACCTTCAGTGATTAAAACCTGTGACCTGATTTTCATAAGGTAAGAAGAGCAAATTCCTCTCTAAAAAATATTTTATCTACTTTTAATATTTTTCTTAGTAGGATTATCCCAATGCCAGACAAGAAAATACAATTGCTTTCAATTCAGTTTAGCAAAAATTGAACTGAGAATATTTTAAAGTATTAGAACTTCAACCAGGTAAAACTGTCCTGCTTTGCAAAAAGTTTTATTTTGTACAAGTACAACTGCAAACACCTAATGATGAACACCAAATTATTTTGAATTTTAGGCAAAATAGTGAAAAAACAGACATGTCTACCATGAGTGAAGAACAAGACAGTTTAAGTCATTTCTACAAGATCATGTTAGAAAAGTGTGAGACCTGCACATAATCATGAAATTTTTTAAATCTACTTGAATAAGTCAGCTTTCAAATTTCTCTTCTTCCTCCATCTTAAATAAAAGGAGTGAAGTGAGAGGGGAAGAGAATGTTCTCTGAAAAAAAGCTGTGACATCAGATACACTTGTAAATTAAATTTTTACACATGTATGAAAAAGAACAATTTTGTCCCCAGAATTTTGCATGAATCAAAGCAAATTGCTTGAACAATTTTATATCCTCACTGACTCAAATAAAATTACTTGGAATTCAAAAAACGAAAAATGACCAGAAGCAGTGGTGCACACCTGTAGTCTGATCTACTTCAAAGGCTGAAGCAAAAGGATCACTTTAGCCCAGGAATTTGTGGCCAGCCTGGGCAACATAACCAGATTCCATCTTTTAAAAAAGGAAGAAAGCCAGGCATGGTGGCACATGCCTGTAACCCCAGTGAGTGGAAAGGCTGAGGAGAGAAGAATCTCAAGTTCAAAGTCAGCCTCAGTAACTTAGCGAGGCCCTAAGCAACTTAGTGAGACCCTGTCTCAAAACAAAAAATAAAAAAAGCTGGAGATGTGGTTTAGTGGTTAAGCACCCCTGGGTTCAATCCCCAGTACCCCCCACCCTCAAAAAAATTGAAAAAGAAGAAAATGTGTGGAGAGGATACGGGGAAAAAGGTACTCTCATACATTGTTGGTGGGACAGCAAATTGGTGTAACCACTCTGGAAAGCAGTATGGAGATTCCTCAGAAAACTTGTAATAGAACCACCATTTGACCCAGTTATCCCACTCTTCAGTCTATACCCAAAGGACTTAAAACAGCATACTACAGTGATACAGCCATATCCATGTTTATAGCAGCTCAACTCACAATAGCCAAGGTATGGGAATAACCTAGGTGTCCTTCAATGAATGAATAGATTTTAAAAAAAAATGTGGTATATATACACAATGGAATATTACTCAGCTATAAAAAGAATGAAATTATAGCATTTGCTGGTAAATGGATAGAACTGGAAAATGTCATGCTAAGTGAAATAAGCCAATCCCAAAAAACCAAAGGGTGAATGTTCTCTCTGATTTGTGGATGCTAACAAAAACAAGAGATGTAAGAGACGGGAATAACAGAAATCCACTGGACTAGCCAAAGGGAGATAAAGGAAAGGGAGTGGGGAGGGGAACAGGAAAGTAGAATTAACTGGACATAACTGTTCTAGTCTTGTATTTGTATATACAACTAGGATAACTCCACATCATGTAGGACCAAAAGAGTAGAAATCTATATAGAACCTAATTATGAATGTATATTCTGCCAAAATACATTCTACTGTCATCGTATAACTAAAACTAAAAAATAAAAATATTTTAAAAAAAAGAAAAGGGGGGAGCCTACTGAGGAGCCAGGCACAGTGGTGCATACCTACAATTTCAGCTACTCGGGAGGCTCAGAAAGGAGGTTTGAGGTTTGGGAGTTTGAGGCCATTTTAGGTAACACAATAAGACATATGTCTCAAAAATAATAAAAAGAAGCCAGGCATGGTTCCACACACTTATAATTCTAGGGAGGCTGAGGCAGGAGGACAGCAAGTTTCAAGTCAGTCTCAGCAACTTACCAAGATTCTACCTTTAAACAAAAAATACAAGACTGGGGATGTAGCTTAGTGATACAGCACCCCTGGATTCAATCCTGGTTTCAAGGGGGGAAAAAAAGGAAGAAAAGAAAGTGTTCTGAAGTACAGTAAAGACTTTTCTAGAGAATGCTACTGTACTGTTTGAGTTAATGTGGTAGGCAGAATAATAGCCCTCCACAGATGCCCATATCTATTCTCTGTAATTTGTAAATATACTACCATAAATATCTTACAGATGTGATTTAGGCTATGGAGCTTGATATGGGTGATCAGCCTGGATTACCTAGGTGGGTTTCATCAAATTACACAAGTTTTTAAAGCCAACAACCTGCTGTGGCCACAGAGAGAGATTTGACAACAGAAGGGTCAGAGAGATGCAATGCTACTGAAGTTGAAGATGAAAAAAAGGGACCACTAGCCAAGGATGGCGGGCAGCCTCTGGAAGCTGACCTTTAAAGGCAAAGAAATAGATTATTACCTACAGTCTCCAGAAAGAACTACAACCCTGCCAACACCATCACTTCAGCCCAGTGAAACTCAGAAAGGTTTTCTGACACACAGATAATAAATTTGTGTGCTTTCAAGCCATTAAGTTTGTAGTAATGTCTCATTGTGGAGATAGTCCAATGTTAAGGGCCACAAATGAGTGAGCTGACAAACCTTGTTCCTATGTCATCTAGTCCAAAAACAAGTCTGTGATACCAAAAAGAAGTCAACCCAGGTTTACCACCCTTCCCCACTCTTGCAGATCACTCACTTAATAAACTCCTCCTTACAGCGCTGTAGCATCTCACATGTCTGCTGGATCTCTTGCTCACTCAAAAGCACCAACATCCCAATAGTTAGGTGAAGTTTCTTGGAATTCTGGAAAATGGAGCTATCAACCCCACGATCCTATAATCATAGGGATAAAAACAAGAAATTCAGCTTATACAAAAGTAAATGGTGCCAGATGTAGTGGCACACACCTGGAATCCCAATTACTCAGGAGGTACATTCAAGGCCAGCCCCAGCAACAGAGCAAGACAGTCTCAAAATAAAAGGGCTAGGAGGGCTGGGGTTATAGCTCAGCAACACAGTGCTTGCCTCACACATGTGAGGCACCAGGTTCAATCCTCAGCACCACATAAAAATAAATAAAATAAAGATATTGTGTCCATATTAAAAAATTTTTAGAAAAAAAATTAATAAAAGGGATAGGGATGTGGCTCAGTGGTAGAGCACCACTGGGTTCAATCCCCAATACCTCAAAGAAAAAATTAAAAAATAAATGGCTAGAACAGAATTGAGACCTCAGAAATAAACCCATACAAATATGACCAACTCATTTTCAATAAGGTGGCAAGACCACTTGATGGGGAAAGAACAGTCTCTTTAACAAATGATGCTTGGACAAGTGAATATCCACATGGAATAGAGTGAAAGTAGACCCCTACTATACAGAAAAATTAATTCAAAATGGATCAATGACCTAAAATTAATAAAGCTAAAGTTTCTCTTAGGAAAAAAAAAAAACTAAATTTTTATAACATTGAATTTGCCAATACAACAAAAGAGATAAATTTGACTTCATCAAAATTAAAATGTGCATCAGGGTTGGGGTTATGGCTCAGTGGTAGAGCACTCGTCTCCCTAGTTTTGATCCTCAGTACCACATAAAAATAAATAAAATAAAGGTATTGTGCTCAACTACAACTAAAAAAATAAATATTTTAAGAAAAAACTGTGCATCAACAGATGCTCTCAAGAAAGTAACAATATAGATAAATAAATACATATTACAAATGGCTAAAAAGCACATGAAGATGTTCAACATCACTAGTCATTTAGGAAAACGCAAATCAAAACCACAATGAGGTACCAATTCATACCAACTAGGCTGGCTATACTCAAAATAATGGGGAAAAAAACAACTGCTGGCAAGGATGTGCAGAAATTGAAACCCAAATACAATGCAAGAAAGGGAAAATGATTCAGCCACTGTGAAAAATACTTTGGCAGTTACTCAAAAAGTTCATAGTTACCACATGACCCAGCAATTCTACTCCTAGTTATGTGCCCAAAAAGAAATGAAAATGAAACTCAAACACACGTACAAGCATGTTTCCAGAAGCTCTATTCACGTGGCTAAAAGTGGGAAACAGTCCAAATGTACATCAGCAAATTAATGGATACACAAATTGTTTATAATAGATTATTATTCAGCTATAAATAGGAGTGAAGTACTGATACATGCTACAATATGAATAACCTTGAAAACGTGATGTTAAATGAAAGAAGCCAGGCATAAGAGAACACATGTTGTATTACTCCATTTATATGAAATATCTACGTGAGGTATACACAGAGACAGGACACAAATGGGTGGTTTCTAGAGACCAGGTGATTAGGGAGCAAATGCTTAACAGATATGGGATTTCCTTTTGAGGTGATAAAAATGCTATGGAACAATACAGAGCTAACAGTTACACAACAAAACAAAAAAAATTTAAAAAATTAAAAAATTAAAAATAAATAAAAAAATAACAGTTACACAACATAAATGTACTAAACGCCACTGAACTGTTTACTTTAAAATGGTTAATTCAATGTTATGTGAATTTCACCTCAATAAAAAAGTACTTAAGAGCCAGATGTGGTGGTACACACCTGTAATCACAGCTACTTGGCAGGTTAAGGTAGATGGATCATAATTGCCAGGCCAGCCTCAGAAACTTAGCAAGACCCCACCCTAAAAGAAAAAATAGGAATGGCTAGGGTGGGGTGTAACTCAGGGGTAGAGCACCCAAGTCCAATCCCCAGTACTGGAGAGAAAAAGTACTCAGGGACTAGACATGTTGCTCCATGGTAGATTGTTACTTAGTGTGTGTGCAAGGCCCTCAGTTCAGTTCCCAGCACCCTAAATAAATAAATAAGGAAACACTAGCCTGATAAATTGGCTTGGCCCAGGAAAAACAAAACACCATCTAAATGTAGGTTTAAGAATATCTTTTGGTCCTTACCAGCTTTATTAGTATCAGAGCAAGTGGACTTTTTTAATGGATGCCTCCAAAAAGTAACATACTTTTTATTAGGAAAAAAAAAGGACTATTTCATCTTTCAGTAGATATTACAGTATTTTCATGTATAATACTTTGTACTGAAAATAAATTCTGAGGGCTCAGGACATAGCTCAGTGGTAGATTGAGATCCTAGGTTTGATGCCTTACACCACAAACAAACAAACAAATAAACAAAGAATAAATTCTACCAGGCAAAAAGATGAGTGAAAAATTAATTTGGAGAAATATTTAGATAATGGAATTGGCACATCAAACATGGTCATCTTTTCCTGGCATTGTCATTCCCTGACTCTAGGAAGCAGAAAAGACAAGTACACCTCATGTATCTTTTGTTTTTTTTTACTGAGGTACAATTTGTTTAACACCCAATTAACCACTTTGAAGTGTATAATTGAGTAGTGTTCAAAAAATTCACAATGTTACACAACCGCCAGTTCTTCTTTAGTTTCAAATAAATAAAAACCTTTTCATCACCCATCAAAACATTCTGTATCCACTAAGTAAATAATCCCTCTCCATTCCCCATCTCCAGTAACCACTAATTTGCTTTCTGTCTCTCTGGATTTGCCTATTCTGTATATAGCCAAAAAAGCCAGGGGGGGGGGCAGAAATCATACAATATGTGATCTTTGTGACTAGCTTCTTTTATTTAGCATGATGTTTTCCAGGTAGATCCACATTGTAACTATGTGAAAGTATTTCATTTCTTTCCAGGGTTGAATAATATGCTAGTATTACGTATATACCACTATTTGTTTGTAAATTCATCCCAAATCGGCATTTGGGATATTGCACCTTTTGGCTATTATAAATAGTGCTGCTGTGAACACATGTGTACAACTATTTGCATTGACAAATATTTTCAAGTTCTTCAGGCTCACACCCAGGAGTGGAACTGCTAGGTCACATGGTAATTCTCTATTTAAATTTCTTCTTTTCCTCTTCTATTTTGGTGCTGGTAATTGAACCCAGGCCCGTGAGCATGCTAAGCATATGTTCTACCACTGACCTATACCCTCTATCCTTTGTCTAGATTTTTAAGGACCACCAAACCATGTTCCACAGTTGTCGCAATGCTCCTAGTAACAATGTATATATATAAAAGGTTTTCCACTTCCACCAACACTTATTAACTTCCTTAAAAAAAAAATTACAGCCATCCTAGTGTGAAGTGATATTGTCACGGTTTTGACTTGTATCATGTGTTGACCAATGCTGTTGAACATTTTTCAATGTGTCCACTTGGCATTTGTATACCTTCTTTGGAGAAATATCTATTTAATTCCTTTGTCTATTTTTTTAATATCTTTATTTTATTTATTTATTTTTATGTGGTGCTGAGGATTGAACCCAGGGCCTTGCACATGCTAGGCAAGCACTCTACCACTGAGCCACAACCTCAGCCCCTCCTTTGTCTATTTTTAAATTGTCTTTTTATTGTCAAGTTTTAAGAGTTCTTTACATGTTTTTCTTTCTTTCCCTTTTTTGAGACGTGGTTTCACTATGTTGCCCAGGCTGATGTTGAACTTGTACACTCAAGTGATCCTCCTTTCCCAGCCTCCTGAGTAGACTATGATGTGTCACCATGTTTGGCTTTTATATATTTTTTACACTAGTGAACATATCAGATCACGAATCCCTTTTAAAAGTAGGTAAGTCTCAGGCTGGGGCTGTCACTTGAACACTTGCCTTGCATGTGTGAGGCACTGGTTTCAATCCTCAGCACCACATGAAAATAAATAAATAAACAGCAGAGATACAACTAAAAAAATATTTTTTAAAAAGCAGGTAAGTCTCAAATATCTCCTTCTGTAAATGAAAACCAGAAAAAAGCTGAGACTATTTCTAATGGGAGCAAAGCAGGAATTCTTTGAATTGCAAGTTCCCTAATCAGATCTCTGGCCTTGTAAAAGAAAAAAAAAAAAAAACCCACCCCAAAGGCAGAGAGAGATGTATTTATCAAACACACAGACAGTGTGCATCCTGTTCTTGGCTTGCCTAAATTTACTGCCTAATTTTTGCCTTGGCAACAGTCCTTAATAGATTATTCATTTTCTATGTGTTAATAGAGCTTGAGCTATTTTTAAATTTGATGAAGAGTTTTGTGATTCCACACATCAACCCAAATTGCTTCATTTTAATGAAAGTGATTTTAAAGAACAATCAGCTTTAAAAGTGTCAAGGAAGGCTAAGTGCAAGGCTTATCACCCAGCTGCTCTAACCCCAGGCACAACATGTCACTCTAGAAAAGGCATGCAAAACTCCCGCAAATGATTCTACAAACCCATCCCAAAGAGCACTGAGAATTGGTCTCCTAATAATGGCTAATTTGTTGGGTCCTTACTCTGCTCTAGGCATCTTCTGTACACTTTATAGATGTACTCTGAGTACTATTATCAAGCAGGAAACTGAGGCAGTGACAAAGTAAGCCACTTTCCCAAGGCCACTACGCTGAGAAGGGATAAAATAAAAAAGTCAAACCCAAGTGGTTAGGCCCCAAAGCCTGCCAGTTGCCCAAAGGAGGTTGGAAAACAGAACCACCAATAAGAGGCAAGTAAGTCTGAGAAGCAAGTCTTCACGCATTTCAGCAACACTCACATGATGAATGGGTCTAATCACTAAATTAGTTCTGGGTATAAAAGAAATCAAATATTATAAGGAGAAATGTAGTTTTAATATCTTTCTTTTCTAAAATGTGACACCAAAACCATGACCCATTAAAGAAAAAAAACAAATAAACTGAACTTGATGAAAAGAAAAACCTGTGCTTTCCTAGGCATGGTGGTACACACCTACAATCCCAGAGATTCGTGAGGCCAAGACAGGATGATCACAACTTGGAGGCCAGCCTCAGCAAATCAGTGAGACCTGTCTCAAAATTAAAAGATTAAAAAGGAGTGGGGATGTAGCTCAGCAGTAGAGTGGCCCTGGGTACAATTCCCAGTACCATAAAAAAAAAAAAACCTGTGCTTCAAAAGGCACCACTGAGAAAATGAAAAGTTAAGCCACAGAGAAAATCATTGGGGAAAAAAGTATTTACAAATCATAATAAATATAAACTTTTTTTTTTTTAATTTTATACAGGATCTCCCTATGATAGCCAGGCTAGTCTCAACTCCAGGGCTCAAGTAATCCTCCCACCTCACTCTGCTGAATATCTGGGATTATAGGTGCAGTCAACTGTGCCTGGCTAAAAATTCTTAATAATTTGATAATAAGATGGACAGTGGCACACATCTGAGAGCCTAGTGACTCAGGAAGCTGAGGTAGAAGGATTCCAAGTTCAAAGCCAGCTTCAGCAACTTATTGAGGCCCTAAGCAACTTAGTAAGACTCTGTTTCAAAAAATTATTAAATTTCAAAAATATTTGAAAAAATTAAAACACACACAACAGTTCAATTTCCAGTACAAAAAGAGAAAAAATAATAAAGTAATAAAAAGATATACAATCCAAATTTTGAGAAAAAAACATAAATATAAATTTCACCAAAGAAAATAGATGTATGAATCACTAATGAACATGAAAAGGTGCTTCACATCATTAGTCAATAAGGAAATGTAACTCAAAACCAAAGTGAGATATCACTTCACACTCACTAGAATGACTATAAAATACAATCAAAAAGATACAACAGCCAGTGTGGAAAAGTGTTATGATTAGATAAGAGGTGACCCAAAAACTCACGTGTGAAACAGATACAGGAATGTTCAGGGATGAAATGGTTGGACTATGAGAGTATAACCTAATCAGTGGATTAATCCACTGATATAGATTAACTGGGTGGCTACTGGCTAGGAAGGATGTGGCAGAAGGAGGTAGGTCACTGGGATCATGACTCTTGGGTTTATATTTTATCCCTGATGAGTGAAGCTCACTCTCTCTCTACTTCCTGAGCTGCTTTCCTCCACCACACCCTTCCACCATGATATTCTGTCTCTTCTTGGGCCCAGAGCTATGGAGTTGGCTGACCATGGACTGAACCTCTGAAACCGTGAAGGAAAAATCAAGTTTTTCTCCTCTAAATTGTTCTTGTCAAGTATTTTGGTCCCAGCAATGAAAAAGTTAATGAAAACAATAAGGATTTAGAGAAACTAAGCAGTTTCTAAGTTATGTAACATGTAAATGTAAAATTAAACAGACACTTTGGAAAATTGTTCACCAATTACTCAAAAAGTTGAATGTAAATTTATAGTGCAACCCAGGCATTTCACTTGTAGATTCTTCCCAATGAAATAAAAACAAAGGATACATAAAGGCTTGCAAGGAATTTCATAACAGTATTATTTATGATAGCCCTAGAGTAGAAATAATCCAAATATCCAGATGGTAAATAAATAATAAAATGTAACATAACCATATTAATGATAATAATTAATAATAAAATGTAATATAAGCAAATGATAGAATCCTATCCATCCAAAAAATGTAATCAACTACATGCAATTATATAGATAACATTAAAATAATATGTTAAGTAAAAGCCAGATTTAAAAAAATAAATTATTTATATAATTCCATTTATTTGAAATGTCCAGAGAAGGCAAACCCACAGAAATGAAAACCAGATAAATTGTTGCCTAGGGTGAGAGTGGGACTGCAAAAAGGCACAAGGGATCTTTCTGGGGTGATAGAAATCTTCTAAAACTGGATTGTGGTGATGACTGCACAACTCTGTAAGTTTGCTAAAAATCACTGAGTTTTATTCTTAAAATGGGTAAATTTTATGATATGTTAAAACACACCTCAATAAAGCTATTATATATAAATATGAGTCTGTGCCATTTCTTTTCTAAAAACAACCCTGAAGCAAATTATCACCTATAACTCAGGAAGTTCTCCTTACTGAATACTTTATATGTGGTTGTATCTTATTTGATCTAATGACTTCCCAAAAGTTTTTCAACCTATAAAGTTAAAAATACTGTGATTACACTGAAAATCTGATGAAGATGGCACATCAAATCAATGGGACAAATGTGTTTTGTTTTTTGAGGCACTAAGGATAGAAGCCAGGGCTCAGGCATGCCAGGCAAGCACTCTACCATTGAGCTACATCCCTACAAATAATTATGTTCAGGCAATTAGACAGCCATTTGGAAAAATAATACAATTATATCCATCTTTGCATTTTACACAAGAATAAACTCCAAATCAAAGACTGAAATGTAAAAAACTGAAAAACACAAGTTATCAGAAAAAAACACAAATTCTTCCTTTATCTGAAGGTAGAAAAAAACTTTCAAACTAACATTATAATTCCAGGTGCAATAAAAGACTAGTAAATTTGACTAAGCAGTATATGGTGGTACATACTTATAATCCCATTTGGGAAGCTGAGGGCAGGAGAATCACAAGTTTAAGGTCAGTCTCAACAACTTAGTGAAATCCCATCTCAAAATTTTTAAAAATTCAAAAAGGGCTGAGCATGTAGATAAGTAATACAATCTAGCAAGGATGAGCCCTGGGTTCAATCCGTTATCACAAAAAAAAAGAAAGAAAGGAACAAAGGAAAACTTTGTTACACAGGAAAAAAAATCATAAAGTAAAAACAAAAAAATACAAAATTTATCTCAAAGGGCTAGAGCTGCAGATATGGCTCAGTGGTCGAATGCCCCTGAGTTCAATCCCCAGTACCCACCCTCGCCAAAAAAGATAAAGGGCTAATATCCCTAACATATAAGAACTGTTTTTTAAAAAAATCAATGATTTAAACATGAAAAGATGTGAAATTTCACTGATTTAAAAAAAAGAAATGAAGTCAGGCACAGTGTCATATGCCTATAATCCCAGCTACTCAGGAGGCTAAATTAGAAGGATCACAACTTAAAGGCCAATCTGGACCACTTAGTGAGACCTGACTTGAAATAAAATTTTAAAAGGCTAGAGATATAGCTCAGTGGTAGAGCACTTACCTAGCATGTTTAAGACCCTGAGTTCAATCCCCAGTACAGGGAGAAAAAAAAAACAGTGAACACAATATTCTTCACTTCTCAGTTTTCAGCAGATATTGGTAAAAACTATAAACAAGCCCTGAATTTTTTTTCCTGAGATTTTTTTTTGTAGGTTTATTTCTTGGGGAAGTATAGGAAAAGCAAATAAAAACTATTTTATATGCATCATGGGACTGAGTAAATGAATAAAGATGTTGATGATGTTGGAAGCCAGGGTGCTTACTGTGGAGGGAGGGACATACAAATACAGAATGGAGGAGTGCAAGAAAGACCCTGTGGGAATGAACTAAGACTGGGGCCAACTTTGTAAACTCCTGATTTCTAAAGTATACACGCATAAATACATGCACATGTAAGTGTGTGTGTATGCACATAAAAATATGTACATTTTTTGTACATATACATACATATATTTCCTAGATCCTATCCACTGAAAGAGCTAAAAGACAGCCTCAGTATATTCATATTCTGGTCTCCGGTATCACTTCCTACATAAAAGGAATTTGGGTTTCATGGAGAAGTGGATGACTCCAGGGCTAGAGCAGGGAAAGATAAGCCTAGAACACCTTGTTACACCAGAAAGTATGAAAATGCCAGGAAAAAAAAAAAAAGCATGTTGCCAACACAGGAACCTGCTTTAAGCGGCCTCACTGGTTAAATAAGGAATAGTGTGAGCATTATGATAATTAGCAAATGCAATAATTTCATAAGCTATTTGAAAAGTAGAAATATGTAATTCTGCATCAATAACCGATGAGATAGATAACAGATGAGGAGAGAGGGTTATTTTTAAGGCAGAATACTGAATGCCAAGTGATAAACAGAAAAAACACTGGCTGGGTATGGGAGCACTCACCTATAATAATCCCAACTCTTCTAGAGCCTGAGGCAGGAGAATCTCAAGTTTGAGACCAGCTTTGACAACTTAGTGAGACCCTGTCTCAAAACATTAAAAAGGCTGGTAATGTATCTCAGTAGTTATAGTGCTTCTGGGTTCAATCTCCAGTGGTTCAGGAAGAAAAAAGAAAGAAAGAGAGAACAGCAGAACAGGAAAAGAAAACGAAAAAATATTGGAGTTGGAAAATCGTAACTTTGCAGACATATAGCAAAAAAGGTAGGAATCATTACAGAGTGCTAAACCTAAGGGGAAATTTTATTGAGTAAAATATTTTCCTAGTCTTAAAATGTCTCCCCACAAATTGCTTATGTGCTGAAAGGAAAACTAGTGGTAACTATGCATGATAAAATTAGTCAATCCTTTCACTAGATGGGGTCAAAATTATCACCAATAAAGTGCGTCATATACCAGGAGAAGGAGATTTCTTCACTTACGCAGTACTCAAGCAGACATTCCCAACCTAAGTCTACTCATGAGGAAATATCAGAAAAACCCAAAAATAGAAAGACAAAATAAATGTTTCAGATTCAAGAAAAATAATGATGAGTAAACACAAAACATAATCCTAGACTGGATCCTGTAGTGGAGGGGGGATGCTACAAAGGACATGACTGGATCAATTGACAAAATTAGAATGTGAACGGTAAAACTATAAGTGTTAAGTTTATTGAAAACTTTACAGTTACTAAATTAAAAGATTCCTTTTCTTGAGAAGTGTATATTAAAGTATTTAGGGATAAAGGGCCATGTAACTCACTCTATAGTAGTTCAGAAAGAAAGAAAGTGATGGCCCTCCAAAGCCATATGCTCCTCACCCAACTTTCACACAAATGCACAAATCATTTTCTAAACCAAGCCCTGTAATCACAGGCATAGGGAGGCTGTTGCAGGAGGATCACAAGTTCAAGGCCACCTGGGCAATTTAGTGAGACTCTGTATCAAAATTAAAATATTTTTTAAAAGAGCTGCAGATGTAGCTCAACAGTAGACCACCCGAGGGTTCAATCAAAGACAAAGTTTTACAAGGCATTTTTTTGGATATACTTTTGAGTGATAAAACAAAACTAAGGATGTGTGTGATGTCAGAAAAGTCAGGACATGAATATCCTTCAAGGCAAGAAGACAGGCAAGATGAGGAAGTGTGGAGTAACAGTCAGGTTACTTCTCCCAGCCTGGCTGCTAGTTATAAATGCATCCATTTGTTTCTGCATAGTCTTTTCTTCTTTTTCTTGTGGTGCTAGGTATTGAATCCAGGGCTCCACACATCCAGGCAAGCACTCTTCCACTGAGCTACATCTCCATCCTTTTTTATTTTGATACAGTCCTACTAAGTTGATGAAGGTGGCCTCAAATGTGTGAAAACCTGCATTAGACTCCCTAGAAGTTGAGACCCCACCCAGCTTATCTGGTATAGTCTTCTTATGTGTGTTATTTTAAAAACACAAATAAACCTCTAAGTGCAAATGTAAGAGAAAAGACAATTTGTTTTCAAGTTTGAATCTCTAGAGCCACTGTTTTTCTTTGCTCAGAATATATCATATTCCTGCCACAAGCCTGTTCAGTGAAATAAAGACCAATATCAATTCTTTACTCCAGAGGCTTAATTACACTGGGCCCTGCTCCAAGTTCACCATTATTGAAGCTGGAACTATTTTGCTCCATTAGGTTGGCCACCCAGGCTGGCGCCTGAAAATTCTAATGGTATTGACCTTGTAACCAGTAGAAAGAAGTCAAGAATGAAGTAACAGGAATTTCCTAGGGCAGTTTTGTCAAGATGAAAATAAATATGCTTCTTTATGGCTAAGTCATAACATCTCCAAGCCTCAGTTTCTTTATTTGCTATATGAGGTCTTATCTAAGGGTGGGGAAGAGAAAGAAAGAAAGCTTTTGCGTCTGAAAACTACCTCCACAGAAAACCTGCATGCAGGCCTAAGTCAGACAGAGTTCAGAGCTCAAGGTCATGTCTTGACTCAGCAGTCCCAGGTACAATCAAAGTGCAGCTATGATTTACCACTAGCAATCACCACATCATCACACAGGCCCTTCACTGATTTCTCATTCAATCCAGCACTCTGGGACCCACTGAGGCAGAACTGCAGGCAATGTAGTTCTAAAAATGTCAAGCCTAGGGGGAAAGTCAATAAATAGTAGTATGGATCAGCCCACCATGGAGCATTCGCTCTGCTTCCTTAAAGTTCAACCACCCTTTTCACACAGATGGAAACATAGTGTAGGTGCATCTGCCAGGGCTGTCAGCAAGCAGAAGGGAAGTTTTTCTTCAGACTTGGACCATAAGGTCATGCTCCATTAACATGATTATTAAGAAAAGAACTTCTAAGAATCTGATCCAAATGTGTAGCATCCATACTGTAAATAATTTATAGCACTCTGCTTTTGATGGTACATGAGAATTGCCAAAAACAAAAAAGAAATAATAATCTTCAAGTTATATACACATACATCATCTTTTAGGAATTCCCAGTATAACAAAGGTTTGGGTTTGTGCCTTGACCTGAAATATAGTCTTAGGTTTTAATTCCAACTCTTGTTACATAATTAGGCAAGTCATAATCAGGCAAGTCATTTCACTTTTCTAGGACTCAAGTTTCCTCCTCCATAAAATAACGGAGATAGCCTATTTAACCTCTAAGTCAAAGGTCCAATAAATTTTTAAAAATTATCCTACAAAAATCCATAAGTAAGTCTTTCTAACAAAACAGGAATTTTGAAGGATTCACCAATCCAGTTCCTGATATTCTAAGCAAGGAAAAAAAGGAATCAGAAGTATACACCTGTAATTCCAGCAACTCAGGAAGCTAAGGCAAGAAGGTATCAAGTTCCAGGCCAGCCTCAGAAACTTGGTGGGACCCTCAGCAACTTAGCAAGACCCTGTGTCAAAATAAAAAATGAAAAGGGCTAGGGGTGTTGCTCAGTGGTAGAGCACCCCAGGTTCAATCTGAAGAAAAGAGGAGGAAGAAGAAAAGGAAATAAAGAAGAGGAGGGGAAGAAGGTGGATGAGGAAGAAGAGGAAATAAACCATGGAGAATCTTCATGGTTTTGCTCACTATATTTTCTATTGCTCATTATATTTTCTTTTCCTTATTATTCCAATGCCAAATTCCATAAAACCACTCTGGGAAAGGGATATAAACCTCATTCACATCTGAAAGTTACTTAAATAAAGCAAGTGAATTACTTAAATAATAAGAGTGGTGAATAGAGCATTTGGTTTTGCAACCAGACAAGTCTATATTCAAGTTCCAATTCTGCCACCTATCAGCAGTGTGACCTGAGGTGAGTTACTGAGCTGCTCTGAAACTCAATTTCATCCTCTATAAAGTAGATTCTATTTCCATATCAGCTTTGTTTTGAGAATTAAATGAAATATACATGAAGTCTCTGGCACACAGCAGTAGGGAATAAATACAGGTTTACTCCTCTTCTTGCTTTTTAAATGACTATGCAACACTAAACAAGTACTATCTTCTCTCTCTTTTTAAGCAACTCTGGGAGCTCAACTGGGCTCTGCTGAGTCATTTGCATTATTCTTTAAGAATGAGAAGGAAAGATGACTTTGATTTGAGAGTCACTATGTGTTAACTAATGAAATACTTTGTTAATTTTTATAAAGCTTCAGAAGAGTTTTGATTCTTCTGGCTTAAAAATTCTATCAATCAAACCTAGTTACAAGAAAGCAGAGAGTTTTTTTTTTAACAACAAAGGACAAATATTCAAGCATCATCTTTTGTAATGACCAGAATAAAGAACTTCCTCATGGGGCTGGGGATGTGGCTCAAGCGGTAGCACGCTCGCCTGGCATGCGTGCGGCCCGGGTTCGATCCTCAGCACCACATACCAACAAAGATGTTGTGTCCGCCGAGAACTAAAAAAATAAATAAATATTAAAAAAAATTCTCTCTCTCTCTCAAAAAAAAAAAAATTCTCTTCTAAAAAAAAAAAAAGAACTTCCTCATGCATTTTCCAAATCTTCACCCATCACAGAGGTGTAAAGAGCACCGCTTTTCACTAGGATGTACCCATTTACCTTCCTTAAGCACAATAAAGATTTAAGCCTACTTTTTCAAGCCTCAATAAATTGCTTGAAAGCCATAGTTAACAATGTACCCACCAACCTACATTTATTCCCAAATACAGATACTGATCACTCTAAGTTTTGTGATAGATACAACCAACAACCTAATCTAAGGTAGATTCTCGGGTGCCTCCCCCCAACCAACCTAGGACTAGGGATCAAACCCAGGGCCCTATGGATGCTAGGTGAGAGACACCCCTAGTGCCTCAGCTGCTACTTGATGCCATGTTTTCCCTCATCTCCCTGCTGTAATCCATGGGATTATTACAAGTTCTTTGTAGTATAACAAATATTATAATGAGTATAATATCACCTAACGCTTATTTGGCACTAACTATGTGTCGTGCTCTAAACACCTTAAACTTATTAACTAATTCACTCTTCCTGCTAACACTATAAGTACTACTAACTTCCCTACTGTAGAGAAAACCTCTAAAATATCTATGGGATATATCCCCTCCTGAATATATGGCATACCCTGCTTTGTTTCAATAGGCTCCTAACTGGTACCAGCCTCTGGTATCCGCTCCTTTATCCTTAACACATCCTCCACACTGACCTCACAATTATTTTTCTACAATGCTAAATTTGCCATATTAGTCCCTGCTTAAAATCTTTACAAGTTCCTCACCATCTCTATAAGACCTTCACAACCTGAAGGCCATCTACCTTTCCACTCTTAACTCCCACCTCCTCCCTAGCTATCCACTTTTCACTTTTAACAAACTCCTCACCCTCCCTCAACACCTCATAAGCGCCAAAATGCTCATCACTACCCTCTGCTGACCTGGCACAAACTCCTACCTTTCCTTCAAGACCCCAAGCAGGTATCACCTCCCTTAGCAAGCCTGTTCCAACGCTACACAGACTCTCCTCTGGATGCCAATGCACTCACCTCCAATAGTACTCACCTCACAATACTGTAAACTATTCCTGGAAAAAGTCTATTTCCCCAACTAAAACTATGGGAATCTTAAAGGCAGAGTCCGCTGTTTGTACACACTATGTATGTACAAAATAATATACATGCATTAAAATTGTCTACCTAGCAAATGGCATGCATTTAATAAAGTATACAAATGAATTAAAAAATAAAAACTTGCTCATAACTACAATATCATCCAAATGGCAAATACATGAATCTTATAAACATCTCCTTTTCTTTTCCTTTCTTTCTTTTTTTTGGGGGGAGTACTGGGGATTTGGGGATTGAACTCAGGGGCACTCAACCACTGAGCTAAATTCCCAGCCCTATTTTTTTCATCTATTTTTTTAATATATATGTATATATTTTTAGGTGTAGATGGACACAACACAATGGCTTTATTTTTATTTGGTGCTGAGGATCGAACCCAGGTCCCACCAGTGCTAGGCAAGAGCTTTACCGCTGAGCCACAATCCCAGCCCCCCTATTTTTTATTTTATTTAGAAACAGGGTCTCACTGAATTGTTTAGCACCTTGCCATTGCTGAGGCTGGCTTTGAACTCGTGATCCTCCTGCTTCAGCCTCCCAAGTTGCTGGGATTACAGGCATTAGCTACCACTTCCGGGTCCTTTTCTTACTTTTCTATCCAATATCAGAACTCAGGAGTTTCAAGTTTTCTTACAACCAAAGACAATTATATCATCTTCATTCTAAATTAGTTCAAAAGATACCTACAAATCCTGCAATTCCCTTTGTGTATGAAGAATCTCAAATTATACATTAAGTATTTATATAGAATTTTCTTCTTCAGTGAACAGTCCTAACCAGGAAAAAATAATCCCATCTGGAGGAGTTGAGGTGGAACCCAGACCTATTAGCCATTTCTGCCAGTGTTAGCCTTCACATTACAATGTGAGCAGAATTATATAGTCTCTGGAGCTATAACCTATTCTGGTTCTCTAGCAGCCTGAGAAGTCCCCTGTTGCTTCAGACAGATCTATAAGCCTTCGGAATGCTCCACCACACACAGTTTTGAATTACTGTTTTTCATTACTGATGCGCTCTCTGCTGGACCCTGCTGTGAGATAAAGTGGAATTATAGCAGCATTACTAGCTATAGGATGATTGAGAGAGATACAGGGCTATAATATACTTCTTGAACCTGCAGACAGTGAGACATCTTTGAATCTTAATGTGACAGTGGAAAGCGTGAAAAAAATAAGATGCCGTTTATCTGCAGATCACAGAGATGAAAAATACTTTACCAATGTCTGTGAGCAGCTAAATCCCACATTAAATACTCGGGCTTCAGGAACCGAAGCACAGGGATCACAGTGCTAATGTCTGCAGTCAAGTAACATTTCTTATATAACTGATGAGCACAAAGGAAGGTAATTTTAGGAAATGATTTTAGAAAAGGTAAATTCAGTTTCCTGGGGTGTCAAGGGTAAGGTCAAGGACAAGCATGTTACAAAGACGGAAAAGAGGCCAGCTACTTGAAAGGAAGAAAAGGACAAGTTCAAGGAAGGGTGACAGAAAGATAGGATGAGACCTGAGTAGAAAAGCTGTCTACTATAATAAAAATGTGACCTTCACAACAGTATTACACAATGAATATTTACAGCTGCACTAGGCAGAATTCTCAGAATAACCCCCCAAAACTCTGCTGTGATAATTTACTCCCTCTAATTCTGGGTGGAATCTGTGAATGTGACATCAATCCTATGATTAGGTTATATGGTTCACCTGACCTTAAAGGAGTCTGATCTATAGATACATCAACTCTTTAAAAAGCTGAGTCTTTGGTTGGTGGCAAAGACTTGAAACACACACAAGTAAGGTCCTAATAGAAGCCAGGATGGCCATGTGTCAAGGAAACAGGGTCTTCAGATCCACAGGCACAAAGGTAGATGAGGTGACATACCCCATAATCCCAGCAACTTGGGAGGCTGAAGCAGGAAGATTGCAAGTTCAAGGCCAGCCTCAATAACTTAGCAAGTATCTAAACAACTTAGTGAGGCTCTAAACAACTTAGCAAGACTTTGACTCAAAATGAAATATAAAAAGTGTTGGGAGGGGGCTGAGGTTGTGGCTCAGAGGAAAAGTGCTCACCTAGCATGCATGAAGCACTGGGTTTAATCCTTAGCACCATATTAAAAAATAAAATAAAGGTATTGTGTCCACCTATTCCTAAAAAATAAATATTTTTTTAAAAAGTGTTGGGGATGTGGCTCAGTGGTAAAGTACCCCTGGGTTCAATCTCCAATACCCCCCCACACAAAAAATTTTTTTTAAATCTACAGCTACAAGGACCTAAATTCTGCCAAAACCCTGAATGAACCTAAAAGTGATTCTCCAAAACTTCCAGGTAATACACTAGGCTGCTCAACCTTGAATTCAACTTTGTGAGACCCTAAGCAGAGACCTCAGTCAAGCCCATTGAGTCTTTTGAACTACAGAATACAGAACTAAGAGATGATAAATGGGTATTATTTTAAGGTTGAGATAATTGTGGTAATTTATATGCAGTAATGGAAAACTCAAAGGGTAGGGTATAAATGTAAACAATAAACTGGCATTTCAACATAAGAACCTTTCACCCCAGAGATTCCCACAAGTACTTGACATATTTGATATAAGCTATAAAGGAGAATAAATTCACCTTCTCAAAAAGAGGAGAAAAAAGGATATCTGAGGAAATAATAGCTGAAAATTACCCAAACCTGAAATGGCATCAGTAAGACAGCAGATTCGAAAGCTCCAGGCCCTCATTCCTCCACAGAAACACCAAAAAAATGGCACACACACCAAATTAGCTTTGTGAGACTAGAGACTAGTTAAGACACTGCCACAACCAAACACACTCCTGACTAAGAAAAAGTCACATCTAAAAATGGTAGGGAATTCTGGGGCATTTCCACTCACCCTCGTCCCACCTTGTTCCACTAATGAGAAGCTGCCTCACTTCCACCCTCAGGAAAAAAGCAAAAGAGTAGAAACTGCCCAACGTTTTGAATCATTTAGGGTATGCCTGAGGACTGGTTTCTATCTCAGCAGACTCGGAGGGCTAATGGGACTCCAGGGCAGAGCAATGGAAATGATGGCAAGGTAAGACTGCAAACCGGTGGGCACCTGAGGGAAAAAGATCACGAGCAGAGGAATGCAATAGAACAGAGGTTCCAAGAAGCAGGGGAAAGACTCAATGAAATCAAGACATTTAAAAGCAGCTACATGCTAGGCATGGTGGTACACGCCTATAATCCCAGCAGCTAGGGAGGCTGAGGCAGGAGAACTGCAAGTTCAAAGTCAGCCTCAGCAACTTAGCGAGGCCCTAAACAACTTAGAGAGACCCTGTCTCAAAATTAAGGAGCTGGGGATATGGCTCAGTGGTTACCTAGAGTTCAATCCCCAGTACCAAAAATATAAATAAAATAAAATAAGTAATAATACAAGCATCCACATAACACAGGAATTTGAGCAAAAGTAGGCACAAAAAGACTCAGGGAAGATGCAAATTCAGGAAAGATTTGAGAGACAAATCTGAGATAATTTAAGCACCAAAATAATTTTAAAAAGCAATAAATTATAAGTATTTGAAAAAAGAAAAACCCATTAAATAACACCAATAATAAATATAAAAATTTAAAAGTAAGGGAAGCCAGGTATGGTGGTGCACACCTGTAATCCCAGCAATTTGGGAGACTGAAACAGGAGGACTGCCGTGTTTGAACCAGTTCCACAACTCAGCAACACCCCATCTCTAAATAAACTAACAAAAAGTACGGGGGGTATAGCTTAGTGGTAGGGCTCCCCTATGTACAATATCCAGTACCAAAAAGTGGGGGGAGCGGAAGAGGATGAGCAGAGAAGAGCCTGGGGAATATGGCTCAATGGTGTAAGCCTGACATGTTGAAGGTCCTGAGTTCAATCCCCAGCACTGTAAAAATATAAATAAATAAAGGGAAAGGAAGGTCACCTCCTTACCGAATAGTACAGAAAGCTGAATACTAAATATGGAGTAGAACTCTAGAGTAAGACAATGATCATTTTACAATGAAGATGGATCAGGCAAGAATCATCTTTGGATGCTAAACCCAAGAGGAGATGTTGATCAAGATAAAGATATCTGCATGGCCTTGAGCATCTCCCTACTGACTGCTTGTTAGTTGCAAAGACAGAAGTAAAACATAGTTATTATACTTAGAAGAAACTGAGCAACATCTTCGCTCAGTGTAACATCACCTATGAAATCAGACAGATGGTTACATTTTATGTCCCTAAAATATGATAGCCTGAGGACACATTGTCATCTATATAGAACTCTACTAAGAACAAATAAATTTAAGCTAAACATGAGAAAGCATAAAATAAACACAAAATTTAGGGGAAAAAAGTTGAAGGGGACTGTATTCTTTGAAACTGTTAATTGCATAAAATTCACCAAGGCTATGAAAATGTTCCTAGTATAAGAAGATAATAAGATGCCAAGCCCAGTGGTACACATCTGTAATCCCAGTGACTGGGGAGGCTGAAGCAGGAAGATCCCAAGTTCTAGGCCAGTCTCAACAACTTATGAAGGTTCTATCTTAAAATAAAAAAATAAAAAGGGGATTGGGCTGTAGCTAAGTGGTAGAGTATCTCTGGATTCAATCCCCAGTTTTACACACACACACACACACACACACACACACACACACACACACAAAGAGATTCAAAACTACACACAGGCTAGGAGTATATCTCAGTGGTAGAGAACTTACCTATCCTGTATGAGAACCTGGGTTTAACCCTAGTACTGCAGAAAACATACAAAAGCACTACATGCATTGGCTGACCTGACTCTGGATCTTATACTAGATGGAAGAAATGCTATAAAAGACAGTATTAGATCACAATGGCATTAGCACATATGGGGTATTTCTTATACTACCTTTTTACAACTTTGTATACATTTGAAATTTGTTCCAATAAGGGGTAGGGAAGAAAGGCAGATAGATTATACACAGAAAACAAAGAATGACTACAAATGTATTATCAGAAACTAGGATAAACAATAAAAAAAACCCTCAATTCATAACTAGGCATGGTGGCACATGCCTATAATCCCAGCTACTTAGGAAACTGAGGTAGGAGGATCACAAGTTCAAAGACAAACTAGGTAATATAGAGAGACCCTGTCTTAAAAAAAATAAAATAAAAAGGACTAGGGATATAGCTCAGTGCCAAAGCACCCCTGGGTTCAATCCCCAGACCATGAAAAAAAAAAAAAATAGGAAGAGAGAGAAAGATGGTAGATTTAAACCTACCCATAGCTAGGTTTAAATTAAATGTAAATGGCTTAATCACTCCAGCTAAAAGGCAGAGATTCTGAAGGCTAAGTTTTTTGTTTGTTTGTTTGTTTGTTTGTTTGTTTTTGTGGTGCTGGGGATTGAACCCAGGGCCTTGTGCATATGAGGCAAGCACTCTATCAACTGAGCTATATAACCAACCAAGGCTAAGATTTTAAAACAAAGAAACATATCCAAAACTAATATGATGTCATCTATAAGAAGGTTTTTGCATATAAAGGTACAAATATGTTAAAATAAAATGAACGGAAATATATATATATATATATATATATATATATATATACACATATATATACATATATATATTTATACTATGTAGATACTGATCAAATGAAAGCTGCAATAGCTATATTAACATCAGAATAAAGTAGACTTCAGAACAATGCAGAGATAAAGAAAAAAATTCATAATTCTAAAAGCATCATTTCATCAACAGAACATGAAAAAAATCAATAGACTGAAAAGAAGTAGGTGAATTCACAATTATTATCAGAAACTAGCTAGAGATTTTAACACTTTTCTCTCAGAAATTAATAAGCAAATAGAAAAGAAATATAGAAGACATAATGATAAAGGATTATAGGACATTATATGGACCGTAGTTTTGTTTTGCTTTGTTTTGGTTTGGCTTTTTTGATTTTTGCAGTACTGGGAATCAAACCCAGGGCCTTACACATGCTAGGCAAGCACTACACTGCTGAATTAAGTTATGAGGATGGAGCCCTCTGATGGGCTAGAGCTCCCTTCCTCTCCAATAATTCCTCTGCCCCACCTTATGAAGATGTCCATCTGTAAGCCAGAAACCAAACTGGCTGGCATCTCATCTTGGACTTTCCAGCCTGTAATATTGTGAGGAATAAATTTATTGTTTAAGCCACCCAGTCTGTAGGATTACTGTTAAAGCATTCCAGAATGAGTACGAAAACACCTGACTCAAAAACATCAGAATACACATCTTTTTAGAGGTATACAACATTTACCAAGACAGATCGTATTCTGGACCAGAAAATGGGTCTAAATGCATTTATAAGACTATAGAAAAATAAACCGAATGCTAGCTAACTAGGAGAATTAGATTAGAAATCAAAAATAAATATGAAAAGCTCTAATTATTTCTAAGGTAACACATAGATCAAAAAAGGATCACAAAATTAGAAATATTAGAAAATATTTGGAACTACATGAAAATACAATATATCCAAATTTGGAGGATAAGAGGTAACATGCAGAGAGAAAAAAAAAAGCTTTAAATGCTTACACTAGGAAGAAATGTTTCATATTAATGATTTAAGTTTCTTCATTAAGAAGAAAAAAAAAGACCAAATTAAGACAAAGCTAAGCAGAAGAAATACAGTAATAAAGATAAAAGCAGAAATAAATGAAATAGAAAAGAAACAGAGAAAAATTAAACCAAAAGCAGGTTTTTCAAAAGGACCAATATATTTGATAAACATCTAAACAGACAAAACTGGAATACTAGCCAGGCCCGGTGGTACAAACCTGTAGTTCCAGCGGCTTGGAAGACTAAGGCAGGAGGATCACGAGTTCAAAGCCAGCCTTAGCAACTTAGCAAGGCCCTAAGCAACTCAACAAGACTCTCTCTAAATTAAATATATTTATTAAAAAAGAGGTGGGGATGTGGCTCAGTGGCTAAATGCCCCTGGGTTCAATCCCTGGTCCTCCAAAAAAATAAAAAGAATTGGAATAAGAAAGGATAAAATTACCAATATCAACAATGAAAAAAGGGATATCACTACAGAGTTTGTAGACATTAAAGGACAAAAAAGAACAACTTTATTCCAATAAGTCTCAAAATCTTAAACAAATGGAAAGACACAAACTACCAGAGCACATTCAAGAAACAGATAACTGGGCTGAGGTTGTGGCTCAATGGTAGAGCACTACCTTGCATGTGTATGGCACTGGGTTCAATCCTCAACACCACATAAAGATAAATAAGTAAAATAAAGGTATTGTGTGCACCTAAAACTGAAAGTATTAAATAAATAAATGTTATTTAAAAAAAAGAAACTTATGACTAATAGAGGAGCATGGCTCACTGGTAGAGCCCTTGCCTAGCATACCCAATGCTATAGGTTCAATTCCCAAGACTGCTTTAAAAAAAAAAAAAAAAAAGATAATTAGAAGGGTACAAAACCAATTAAAGAAGTCAGGTTCGCAATTTAAAACTTTCTTGTAAACCAGGCATGGTGGTGCATGCCTGTAATCCCAGCAGCTCAGGAGGCTGAGGCAGGAGGATCAAGAGTTCAAAGCCAGCCTAAATAAAAGTGAAGCACTAAGCAACTCAGTGAGACCCTGTCTCTAAATAAAATGAAAAAAAAAAAAAAATAGGGCTGGGGATGTTGCTCAATGGTTGAATATCCCTAAATTCAATCCCCTATACTCCCCCCCACACACACACACACAAAAAAAAAAACTTTCTTGCAAAACTCCCAAATTTTGTTTGCTTCACTGATGAATTCTATCAAACATTTTAAAAAGAAATAGTATCTATACAAACTCTCTAATAAAATACAAGGCACCGTTCCCAACTCATTTTACTCATCTGATTTTGAGTCAGTCAGTCAGTATTATCCTGTTTATCAAAACCACAGGAATGGACAAAGGATGGTTGACAGGTTCCAGAGTGCAAATGAACAGGAGAAATAACTTCTAATATTCTACATAACAGTGTTATAACTAGGGTTGACAATTTTTAACTGAATATTTCAAAATAAGTAGTAGAAAAGATTCTGAGGGTTTCCAAAACAAAGATGTAATACATGTAAGAAATGACAGACTGACAGTAAGATGCTTTAACTATTATATACTGTGCACCACACATTGAACTTTATACTGCACACTATGAATAGGTTCAATTATTATCAATGAAAAATAAAAATGTTTTTGCCAAGCATGGTGCCACACATCTGTAATCCCAGCAACTCAGGAAACTGAAGTAGGAGGAGCACAAGTTCAAGGTCAGCCTTGGCAACTTAGATATCTCGTCTCAAATAATCCAATCATTAAAGGGCCAAGGACCTGAACAGACACTTCTCAGAAGAGGATATACAATCAATCCACAAATATAGGAAATAATGTTCATCATTTTTGTTCATTATTCTCTAGCAATTAGAGAAATTCAAATCAAAACTACTCTAAGATTTCACCTCACTCCTGTCAGAATGGCAGCTATTATGAAGACATACAACAATAAGTGTTGGCGAGGATGTGGGGGGAAAAGTACACTGATACATTGCTGGTGGGACTGTAAATTGGTGCAGCCAATATGGAAAGCAGTATGGAGATTCCTTGGAAAACTGGTAATGGAATCACCATTTGACCCAGCTACCCCTCTCCTAGGTCTACACCCAAAGGACTTAAAAACAGCATACTATAGGAACAAAGTTGGAGAACTTACACTATTAAGACCAGAAGACTTACTATAAAGCTATAGAAACAAGACTGTATAATATTAGTATAAAATAAATACATGAATAAAGCCCAGAAATAGGCCCACAAAAACAAAGTCATTTGATTTCTGACAAATAAACCAAAGTTATTCAAAAGTGAAATTAGAATTGTTTCAAGAAATGGCGCTGGAACAAATAGACACATAAGCAAAAAAGTGAAACTCAAACTTACTCTTCACCATACATGAAAATTAACTCAAAAGGAATCAAAAGCCTAAATATAAAAGTTAAAACACAGGTTTGTTATGTTTAGCTTTAAGAAAAAACCTTGACAATTTTGTGACAAAACTTTGTTTTGTTTTTGTTTTTTTAATTGCAGTTGGATACAATACCTTTATTTCACTTATTTATTTTATGTGGTGCTGAGGATCAAACCTAGGGTATTACACATGCAAGATGAATGCTCTACTGCTGAGCCATAACCTCAGCCCATGATAAAAGTTTTTTTAGACACATAAAAAGCATAAACAATTAAAAAAAAAAACTGGACTCCATCAAAATTAAAATTTTCTGTTTTTAGCTAGCAGTGGTGATGCATATCTGCAATCTCAGGTACTTGGGAGGCTGAGGTAGCAAGACCACTTGAGCCAGTGAGTTTGAGGCCAGACTGGGCAGCAAAACAAGACCCCATCTCCTGCCTTCCCCTCCAAAAAGAGTTGTTACCCATTTCCCCTGTCTTAAGTAAGGGAATAAAGAGAACTTCCCTATTTTAAAGATGATAAAACTCCATCAGAGATGTCAGGTGAGATTCAGAGGAACCAAAACAGACCAAAGGCAACACGGGAAACAACTGCTACTTTTGTGAACAACTCTATATGTTCTTCAAAGCTTCTAGAAGGAAACTCTCCTAAATTGGAGGTCTAAGTTTAAAGTAGTACTAGAAAATGCCTACAGGCTTTTATACTCATCTGCTGTCATTCTATTATCACTAAAATCCCTTCCATATAATGTAGATAATGGTCCCTTACTTATTTCCTCTTTTATGCTGTGCTTATTTCCTCCTGTTATCAGTACCTGATGTAAAAGCAAAAAGCAGGCCATGCCAGTAAGCAGTCTTCCTAAAAGCAGGAAGGAAGTACTTCAGACTGATTAAGGCATGACATTTATGGACAATCTCATTCAGGCCAAATTAAAGTAATCTTTCCAATATTTGTTCTGTGTCAGCCCATGCCAGGAGCCAAAAACAAAAAAAAAAAATGAGAAAATAAAAGTGAGCATACACTTAATACAAAGAGAAAAAAAAAAGACTAATTTATTTCAATTCAATTGTCTCATATGAGGTATCTGTAACATTCCAAAGAATATTCAACTGGTGAGTATTTACAAGATAAAATAATTTCAAAACTTTCAAGCCTCTGCCCACCAAAAAATTAGCAGCCTATATGACACTTCAGTGTTCCTGATCTACCCAGCCTTCCATTACCACCAAGAATGAAATCATCTGTTGGGTTTTTGGGTTTTTGGGGGGTTTTATTTGTTTTGTTTTTGGTACCAGGTATTGAACCCAGGGACACTTATCCACTAAACCACATTCTCAGACTTTTTTTATTTTTTATTTAAAGACAGGGTCTTGCTGAGTTGCTTAGGTCCTCACTAAATTGCTGAGGCTCACTTTGAACTTGAAATCTGTATCAGCCTCCAGAATTGCTGGGATTACAAGTGTGCACCACCTTGCCCAGCCGAAATCATCTTGCTTTGAAAAATGATGTTCTGATGATTCACTTTTTATAACATCCACATTTCTCTACATATTTGAGCATTTGACTTATAGCTATGGCCTAGTTTTAGCACCTGAATGCCACGTTAGTCACTTAAAAATGGGTCATACAAACCAGGCACGGGGTAATGCCTATAATCCCAGCAATTCACAAAGCTGAGGCAAGAGGATCACAAGTTCAAGGTCAGCTTCACAATTTAGCAAAACTGTCTCAAAAATGAAAAATAAAAGGACCAGGGATGAAGTTCAGTAGTAAAGTGCCCGTAAGTTCAATCCTCAAGGTAAAAACCTTGTAAGAATGGTAATACCAAGTATTAACAAAAGTAGGAAAAAGAAACTCAAAACTCTAATTTGGAGTATAAGGTTCTATAAAATTTCCTATAGGTAATTTAGATGTATACATAAAAAAACTCAAACACACATACTCTTTCTGTAGAATTTAAGTAAGTACTGATCATAATGTATGGAGATTACTCATTATAGAAATTATTTATAATAATAAGAAAATAGACATTAAAATAATAGAAACAATAAAATAAAGGTTAAACAGTTACATATCTGTATTATGAAAAAAAAAAAAAAAAATCAAGCCATCTGAGCCACGCATGGAGGCACACATCTGTAGTACCAGACTTGGGAAGCTGAGGTGAATCACCTGAATTTACAACTTTAAGCTTGAGCAACATATTGAAACCTCAACTCAAAATATAAAATCAATTCATCTGAATAGCTGAAAAATCAGATGATGATGATGATGATGATGATGATGATGATTTTAATTATCACTGAAATAATTTCCTTCCTAGTTTCCAAAAAGAAAGCAAAATATTAAGGTTTTTGTTCAATGATAAAATAATGTTCATAATATAATATTATGTTTCAAAAATGCAGAACATAAAATCATGCATAAGCCAACTTTTATCTTTTAAATATGAGTGTACAAACACATTGATACATATACATATATTTGAAAAAAATATGCCACAATACCATCTCTTAGAGGTAGGTTACAGATCATTTTTTATTAGTATTTTCTATAATAAGCTATATTTTTCCATACTTTCTTTTTAATTGATGAACTTTTATTTTTTCATTTAGATGGGGTCTATGTTACCCAAAACATGAACTCAGACTCTCCAGCTTGCCAGCCTCCCAAGTAGCTGGAACTATAGGCACATACCACCATGCCCATCTTAACTTCATTTTTTAAATCAACTAAAACTATATTCAAAAGGAATTTTAAAACTTGTTTTTAAATCTGGATTATCTGCTATTATTATCCTAGTCATAAGCACTTCACTGTTTACATATTCATGACAATTTTTTTCTCTTCAGTAGTGAGAACTGAACCCAGGGGCAGTCTACCACTGAGTCACATCGCCAGCCATTTTCATTTGTTTGTTCTGAGATGGGGTTTCACTAAATTGTTGAGGCTGGCCTCAAAATTCTGACCCTTCTGCCTCAGCCTCCCAAGTAGCTTGAGATTATAGGCATGTGCCACTTGCTCCCCAGCTCCCAGAAATAGTTACTTTTCATGGTGAGAGAAGTTTGAATCTTTCTGCTTATTTCAATTATGAACCATTTTTATATTTTTTTATATTGACTTTTTCTTTTAACTTTTTGTTTTGCTTACTGCTTACCATGGAACACTTTTCCAGCACTTCTTCCTGGAACTTCAGGAATCCTTCTTGAACTTCAGTTTCATTGAGGAAAAAGGCAAGAAAGTGAGTGAAGGGCTGTTTTCTTCTAAAAGTGTCCAAAAGAACATCAATCCGAGTTCGGGCTGAAATTACACCATTTCGATGCTGGCCAGTGATCACTGCAAGCAAAGAAAAGTGAAAACACTTGAAGGCCACCAGCTTGGGATAGAGATCATCTCTAGGGAACTAAAAAGGTTCTGAATGTGCATATACATCTGAACAGGGACAGGGCCAAAGCCAAGAAAACTACTAATAAATTCAATCTAGGCAGAATGAAGTTTAAAAATAGAGTATATTGAAGAGTCATGGTGGTACACACCTATAATCCCAGCTACTCAGGAGGCTGAAGCAGAAGGATCACAAGTTTGAGGACAGCCTGTGCAACTCAGAGATCCAATCTTAAAATTAAAAAGGGGGATGGGAATCTAGTTCAGTGGCAAAATATTTGCTTAGTATGCATGAGGCCATGGGGTCTTTCCCAGTATCAAAAAAAAAAAAAAAAAGAGGAACTTTAAGATCAACAAATGAAGTAGAAAAATGAGTTCAATACCTACAAAGCAAACTTTAAACATTGCTAAATAAAATAGTATAGCTGATATGGGAAAGTTTGACAGTTCCTTTAAAAAAAATTAAACACAGAATTACCATATGACAGCAATTCCCCTCCTGGGAACACCTATCATAAGTAAAAATATATGTTCAATCAGGCACAATAGTGCACACCTGTAATCTCACTGTATCAGGAGGCTGAGACAGGAGGATTGCAAGTTAGAGACCAGTTTGGCAATTTAGCAATTTTTTTAAAGGGCTGGAAATAGAGCTCAGTGGTAGATCATTCCTGGGATTCAGTCCCCAGTACCAATTCTTTTTTTTAACTTAAGCCTTTAGAGAAAAAGTATTTATTTTAGTAAAAGTCCTTCCAAGATGTTAAAAGTTCTTATACTAGAGTTTGTTTACTATACCAAAGGACCAGCAAAAACTCTGTCCTGTACTTCTCAATATGAGAACCCACATACAACAAGCTAAATTAAATAGAAGTAAATAAATTAAAAATTTGGTTTATATCAGTCACTTCAGCCATATTTCAAGTACTCATAGTCACATGCCAAGGGCTCCTTTTTGTACAGTGTAGACATAGAACATTCTATCATTGAAGAAAATTCTTTTGAACAACATTACTCTAAAGGCAACTGCTAGTTATCTGTCAAGATAATTATTCTTACACAGCACAAAATGAAAAGAATATTCGTAATTTTTTTCTGCCAAAATGTAATACAATCTCTTGAGTGTTTATGGAAAATGGATTACTAGTAGCTGGGTATGGGGGCATGTACCTACAGTCCCAGCACTGGGGAGACTGGCTGAGCCAGGGGCATCATCAGAGCACAGGGAGTTTAGACTAGCCTGGGCAACACAGCAAGACCCCATCTCAAAAAAAAAAAGAAAGAAAATAGACTATTGGAGGCTACTGCCCTTTTTAATTCTGAAAAAACCCTGTCATTTTAGAATGAGTTTTTTAATATGTTGTCTCTACAGTGCCTCTCAAAGCCACTGAAAACAAAAGTTTATGCCTTTAATTTCACAATAACACTTAGTACAGACATTTTATGGCTTGATTTATATCAATGAACTGTTTTTGCTCATCTGAGCAATATTTGAAACAGATTATGTTATTTTCATCATTACTCTTATGATTTCCTTCCTAGTCTACAAAACAAGATTAAAAACCTTTATAGAGAACACATATTAAAAGGGTTGAACTGGGCTGGGGTTGTAGTTCAGTGGTAGTGCGTTTGCCTCTCATGTTTGAGACACTGAATTCGATCCTCAGCTCATTAAAAATAAGGAAATACAAGAATGGTATTATGTCCATCTACAACTAATATATTTTTTTTAAAAAAGGGTTGAACTTTGTTTCATATTCTCTTATCTCACTGGTTTTTCTGTAGCTCTAACTTGAAACAATTCACAAATTCCATTTCAAGTTACCACAGCATAAAAGAAATCTAATGCACAAGGACATGTGGAAGCTTCAGTTTATCAGCGCATGGTCAAGTATAAAGTCAAGGCCCTGGTATTAAATCTAAAGAAGGATGTCTATATCTTTTCTCATTTGGAAGACTGATACTGATCTATCATAAAAAGGCCAATTGCTACTGGATCCTAGAGAATAAAGTCCCTGAACAACTCAGTTCAATTACATTACTCCATTCAGGTGCAAAAGTGATTACAATCATAACACACATACTGAGCCTTACCAATTTCTCCCTCTTGTCCAGGTTTAGGGATGCTAATAGAAGTTTTGGTCTCCATTTCTATTTTCTTCCTAGTGTCCCCTCTCTTTCCAACTATATGCCTGTAATTAAAAAAAAAAATTCAATAGAGGCAAATTAAATCAAAATGTTCCAAAATAAGTAATCCTAGCTGTTTTAAACTGTGTGACTAAAGATACTCTTAAAGAAAAATCCTTCAGTAAAAGCTCAATTTTTTATTATGAGTCATCTAGCTTCATAGAATATGCTACATTACACTCACTAACAAAATGATGCTATCGCTAATACAAGGTATAGGTACAATAACCATGCCCAACCCTTGTTTGCTGGAAATTAGATTCAAAATCTGGGTGTGCGGCACAATGAAAAGAATTCTGGCATAGTCTCAAAGGGCACTTTCAGCACTCAACGGGTCTACAATTTGAGGGAGTAGAATCTTGTCCATTTTGGAGAACAAATTAACCATATTATGAGTTTGTCCTAAGGGAATTATTCTTGATTTATTAAATAAGAGTAATAAGCTTAACAAAAACAAGGTTCACCATTCAGGATAGATTCAAAAGCACAAAGAGTAAACACATGACCCTCAAGCTAAATTCATCATATAGACATGTTTTATTTAGGACATTTCATATTTGCAAGTTCTTGAGAAAAACTAGAAGATCTGACAACTCATGGCAACAATGGCCAATTCTCGAACACCCCCCTAAACAGGAGATACAAGCTATCATAATCCCCACCATTCCCTACGATCTTTCATTTACCCCACCTCTATCACTTACTGATTCATTTACTTACTTGTCTAGCCTCTTTATATAAATAAGTCTGACAACCTAGGGTTATCTTCTGGAGCCCATAGTAATTAGATGTGTCAAAGTGAATGAGACCATGGATCTCAGGAGAGAAGTTTCAGAATCTATGAAGTACTAAGAGACCATTCCCCAGGACCATAAGATTAAGGTAAAGAGCTCCCAGTTAACAACTTATTTCAACTTCTAAGATTTCATATGATTTCATTATACAACCAATACTATGGGTGACATATCCTGGTAGTAGAGGGTGTTGAACCTGGGGCCTCATACATGCTAGGCTACAACATTTTCTCATTAGTTTTTACATGGGATAACCAACTCTAATTATTTCCATTAAGATCTACTCTGTTTTTTAATTTTTTCATTTGTTCTTTTTAGGTTTACATGACAATGTAAATGTATTTTGATGTATCATACATACATGGAGTATAACTTCCCATTCTTGGTACTCGATGTGGAGATTCACTGGTCATGTATTCATATATGAACACAAGAAAGTTATACCCAATTCATTTTTCTTCCTTCCTATTCCCTTCCCTTCCCTACTCTGGTTTTATTATTTTTTGTTTTTGTTTTTTTGGTTTTTTTTTTCCAAATAAGACATTAGGTTGTGGATGTAGCTCAGTGGGGAACTCATCTAGCATGTACAAGGCCCTGGGTTCAATCCCCAGCATCACACTCACACACACACACACACACACAAAAAAAAAAAAAAAAAAACAATGAAGAAGCTTAAAAAGAGGATTGAAATTTCTTTAAACAAGCTCCTGTTTGTTGATATATGGCTAGCAGACAAGCCTATTATAAACTGTAGTTGGCTGGAACTGTTAATAGTAGTTTAGACTTCACTACCTTAAAAAAGGAAGCAGTTGAAGTCAGAGGCTTTAGAGGGCTGGGTTTGTGGCTCAGTGGTAGAGCGCTCACCTAGCACATGTGAGGCACTGGGTTCTATCTCTCAGCACTACCTTAAAAAAATAAATAAATAAGCTGGACAGAGTGGCACCTATGATCCCAGTGGCTCAGGAAGCTGAGACAGGTAGATCACGAGTTCAAAACCAGCCTCAGCAACAAGGCATTAAGCAACTCAGTGAGACCCTGTCTCTAAATTAAATACAAAATAGGGCTGGGGATGTGGCTCAATGGTTGAGTGCCCCTGAGTTTAATCCCCAGTAACCCCCGCCAAAAAAAAAAAAGGATTTAGCAGAGCCAACATCTGACCTAATAGGCAAGTCATCTAGTATATAATGAGGACTTAGAATATATGGATTCAAAAGATCAAGTTAGAATCAGATTTCTAAGGAATTTTTATACATCTTAGAGGTAGGACACATATACATTAAGACACATGACACTGATTTTGTCAGGAAACTCAGTTACAATTTTGTAAAATCATGTTTCTTAGGGAAAAATGTTAGCATAGCCTGAAAAGAAAGGGAGGAGTTGGAGTTAGTTTTGGTTTCCTATTGGCCACATTCTAGAATTTAATCCTAAATAGATATTTCAAAATGCTCTCAAGGTTGATGAAAATGAAACTATGCTGGTTGGCAATTAAGTGTATGAGTCCACATTTGTAGATCTCCTCCCAGAAGAGATCTACTTCATTTGGTATAACACAGAAAACACAATAATAACTTATGTATGTCCTAGACCAGTTTATGTTCAAAGGTATAAGACCAAAAGTCAGCCACGTGAGTTGACAATATTCTGTTTTTTTAGACAGATACATTTTTAATACCTTATTTTATTTATTCATTTTTATATGTGGTACCGAGGATCAAATGCAGTGCCTCGCACATGCTAGGCAAGTGCTCTACCACTGAGCCATAACTGCAAGTCCAAATTGACAATATTCTACTAGTGGTTAATATGGAACAGAATATGGGCAAACATGCATGCAAGCAAGCACAGACTGCAGTGATCACAAACTTCCAAGCAATTTATAAAGATGATCCCAGGCGGCAGGTGCAGCTCTGTGGTAGAGTGCTTGCCTGGCATTCACAAAGCCCTGTGTTCAAGATTACCTGGACTACAAAAAGGAAAAAAAGAAGGGGCTGGCGATATAGCTCAGCTAGTAGAGTGCTTGCCTCGCATGCACAAGGTCCTGGGTTCAATCCCCAGCACAAAAAAAAACAAGGAAAAAAAGAAAACCCTGGAAAAAGCATAGCAGTCATTTCACAAACATTAGGAGTTAATTGATCAGATATGTTCTTTCCCTCAAGAAGCTTCCCACTTAGTGAAGGAGACATCACATAGCACACAAATAAATGCAAACACAGATTGTGATAAATGCTATAAAGGAAAAGTAGAATTGTTATGAAAACAGTAGAGAAATCAATGTGGATGACAGGGATGACTTCTCTGAGGAAATATAACTGGGTGAGAAAAAGGAAAGTTTCTAAGGCAAAAGGAACAGCATATTCAAAAGTTCTAAGGTAGAAAGGAGAACTGAAGAAAACCAGATGGGTATAAGCCAAAGACAGGGAAAGAGTGGTATGAATTGAGACTAAAAAATAAGAGTCTCTTAAGTCATGCTCAAGATTTTGGCCACTACTCTAATTCCATCTTCAATGGAAAACCACTGATGGATTTTAAGCAGAGGTGGTAAAATGATCCTGTCTTTTAAAATGATCATTCAACCCTCAATGTGAAAAACTGACTTGGAAGAGCAAGAACCAATGTGTAAAAACCAAAATGGGTTATTTTAAGAAATCCACAGGAAAGGCAGAAGGGTAGCAATGAAGACAATGATAAGTGGTAAATTCAAAGGATATTTAAGAGATAAAATCAACAGGAAGCGGCAATATACATGGTATGATAAGATTAATCTATAATCAGGCCTTTGACGTTTTAGGACATAAAATACTATTTTATCATTAAGCAAACATGGTTTTAAGTGTGGAAGATGAGAGTCACCTTCCTGCTGAGCTTCCTGGAAATGCCACCCTGTGATCAGCTAGGGACTTCATTCACTCACTTGTAGAGCAGGCTGGGAGCACTCACGGTTGACCGGAATCCTTGCGGGGTCTGCTCCACCTCATAGGCATCACAGGGCTCATCAGCATACTCCATGGCATCTGCACAGAAACCACAACAACTCTTCAGAAATGCTGTTGCTGCTTCTCCCCAGCTGTCAATCTCTCTCAGGATTTTAAAAACATAAAGCACAGGCATTAAGAATATCCCAATACATTACATTACAGAACACTGCTCTGATGGTCTTCCTGACCTGCTCTCATAAGAAATAAAAATGCTTTTTAATAAAAGACTATTTTATATCTGTCAGTCTTGGAACCTTATACATATACATACATATACCAGTATTTAACCATTTTCTCTTAAAAAGCTAAGACACAAAGGCTGGGAATATAGCTAAATGGTACAGTGCTTGCCTAGCAAGTGCAAGGCCCTGGGTTTGATTTCCAGTACCAAAAAAAAAAGAAGAAGAAGAAAGAAAAAGAAAGCTCAGACACAATAATCAATTTTTGTACTATTTATAATTCATATAAAATTCACTCTTTAAAGTATACAATTCAGTTGAGCACAGTGGAACATACCTGTAATCCCAGCTACTTGGGAGACTGAGGTCTCACAAGTTTGAGATCACCCTTGGCAACTTAAGACGACCCTGGCTCAAAATAAAATTAAAATGGCTGAGGATGTAGCTCAATGGTAGGGCACTTGACTAGCATACCTGAGTTCAATTACCAGAACTGCAAAATAAATACACAATTCAGTGACTTTTAGTATTAAGACACAGACTACTTCAGTGAATGAGACACTGGGAGAACTTTCTCCATTCAGCCCAGACACAGGGAAAAGAGGAGGGATAAAGGAGATGAGGGCCTCAAGGATGACAAGGGACAATGGAGAGGATGAGAGAGCACAGTGACCCTGAGACTTAGGGTCCAATGGAAAGGCTCATAATCCAAAAGGGAAAAGTCACAAAGCACTTGCAAAGGCCCTGTTTATGCATTAAATCCAAGCCCAAGGTAAACACCCTGAAAATATTTATAACCCATCTAAACTGTTTATTTCTTAAAACTACCTATATTAAAATAAAGTTAGTTGTAACTTTGGAATGGCCAATCTGTGGCTACAAAAAAGAAAAATAATAAAATATTAACAGCTAACATTATTGGTCATTGGACTAATCCTTTATGTATGTTCCTTTATTTTGATAATATGTATTACTTCACAGAAAAAGGAATTTAATTTTGTCACAGAATATTAGTGGTTAATATTTTCTATAATTATCCTTTGTAACATTTAAGTCTCTGTACAAAGATTAAATATGACTTATGAACTACAACAAGAATGCCTCATGGGCTGGGGTTGTGGCTCAGCGGTGGAGCACTCGCCTAGCTCATGCAAGGCCCTGGGTTCGATCCTCAGCACCATATTAAAAAAAAAAAAAAAAATTGAAGGTATTATGTCCAACTACAGATTACAAAAAAAAAAAAAAAAAAAAGAATTGCTCCTACAAGAGAGAAGGCATTTTTTTTTCCTTTTTTTTTTTTTTTGGTGTGTGTGTGTGTGCATGCATGTGCATGGTAGGAACACCAGTTGAACTTAACCATAGCAAGCCCACAATAAACCTTTGTTCCTGAACTTATTTTTTGTGGTGCTGGGGATGGAACTTAGGCAAGCTCTCTACCACTGAGCAACATCCACAGCTCAATACATTTTACTTCTAACCTGATTTAAGAATAACTACCTTGATAGAAATCTTCGTCATCTTCCTCATGTTGGTAAGTCTTCTCTTGGATAGGGTTCTTCCTGTAATTTCGTCCATCAATTGTTATAAGCTGTGGGCGCAGAACTTCCATGACACCTTCTCCAAATAATATTCTATCGAAATCCTGAAAAATAAATTACCATCTTATCTTTTTTTAGAAATAAAAATCCTATCTCTATTTAATGGATCATTATATAGGCTTAAAAGGATATAATTGGGCATTAGTTCACAATACATCCTAAGCAAAAGAAATACTGATTTCCATTTGATTTCTCCAACAAAAAGTCAATTGTATTTTCCACACTATTTCATTTCATTCATGTCTCATTCTAGACAGCAAGGTGATGTGTGTATTCTCACCCCAAAAGTTATTAAAAGGCCTTTAAATACAGCCTGCTCATGACTTTGATTGATTTTTGAGAGAGGGACTCACTAAGTTGCCCTGGCAGGCCTAGAACTTGCAATCCTCCAACCTCTATCTCCTGAGTTCATGGGATTACAGGTATGCATCACCATAACCAGCTGTGCCCATGACTTTGAAAGAGAGAGGTCTCTTCATTACTTTAAATGAGTAAATTACAACCTTTTACTTTTATCTAATCATTTGAATATTGTAAATAAGAGAATGAAGGATATTTAACATACTTCTCTATGGAAGAAGGGCTAAGAACTTTTAAGGTACTAGAAATATATAACTATGCTTGTCAAAATATAACTTAACCAGCAGGCAGGGTGGTGTATACCCACAATCCTAGAAACTTGGGAGGCTGAGGCAAGAGAATAGCAAGTAAAGGCCAGCCTCAGCAATTCAGCAAGACCCTCAGCAACTTAGGGAGACCCTTTTCCAAAATAAAAAATAAAAAGTTATAAAATGTCCCTGGATTCAATCCCCAGTACAGAAAAAAAATAAATAAATAAAAGCTTAACCAATGTGTTTCTCAGATCAACACATTGCTAAGGAAAGGAATCCAATTTCTATAGGCCACCATCCAACAAATGGTACATAGCCTACCAAGAAGCCAAGCTTTTAGTCACCACTTAATAAATCAATGATTTAGAAAGGGATGGGAATAATTTAGTGGTATAATATTTACTTTACCTAGCATGCCAGAGGCCATGGGTTCCATCCCCAACACCAGAAAAAAAATAATAATAATTTCAGAAACAGAGGTCCCTTATGAACTAGCTATGGTGAAGTTCAAACAGTGTCCCTATCACATATAGCTTGGATGATCTCCCTACCCCCACCCCACCCCCGCCCCCGCCATTTAGTTGGGATAGTCTTGAAGCCCCAAATACTTCAAGAGTTCCAAAGAATATTCATAATCCTTATTAAACACAATAATGCTCAGCCCAACCCTCAGCAAGTCTCTTTACCTGGCAGTCTGTTTACAGAGACAAGCAGAAGTTTTGTCTTGAGAAATAACACATAAAGCAAATCTAATTGGATGGCGGAGGAGGGTACATAAGTAGCAATAGTCTACTGATATTACACCCTAGTTCTGTATTCCCCTAGGCCTCTCCTCCACACAACACACACACAATGAGTTCTCCACAGAGGTCGGCCCCTCAGACCCTGAGCTCTGGAGGAAGAGACAGGTGAGACTGCAAACTTGGCATCTACTTTTCCTGTACAGCCTTGGGCTACGAAACTGCTTAGAAGAAAGAGGGGAAATGGAGGTTTGGAGAGGAAGAGGGAAGCATGATCCTTCTGCAATACCGTTGGGGGGAGCTGAAGGCCAGAATCATAAAAAGAAACCAAAAAAGAACAAGCGTGCCAAACCGAAGGAAGAAATTAGTGCTCGGGTTAAAGACCCGGAAGTGATCTCAGGAAGCTTGTTCTCGGCTTCTCTCCGCCCGGGCCACGCCCACTGCCGAGCGGGTGCGCGCACGCCGCCCCGGGCTCCCTCTGCGTGGGCGCGAGCACGCCGCCGTCTCGTCGTTGTGAGCGCGGCCTTTCTGGCTGGCCTGGGGGGCGGGGTTGAAGGGGAAAGTGCTAAGGCCGCAGAGGTAAGTAGCCGAAGGTTCGAGGGCCTTCGGGAGCTTGAGGGGAAGGGAGTTAACTTGGTTCCTACCTGCACGGACTAGAAAAATGGAGAAGATGGGAGGAGGCAGGAGACTGCCGCAGCGGGCGTGGAAAAGGAAATTTCTCCCAGGCCGAGAACGAGATACGCATGCGCCCCGAATAGTGGCGCTTGCGTAGTGAGGCAGTCGCTTGGCGTTGCTTCTTGGGGACTCAGCTGGACTGGAAGCTTGACTTGCAGTTAGCTTGGGAACCGCTGAAGTTCTGACCCCTCCCCTTTCCACCGCCTCTCTCCACTCCACCCAGCTATCGCTGTAGCATTTATTTGGTTTGTATCGTAATTAAACTGTTTTAAATGGAATACAGTAGAAGGTTTTGTTGATGAATTTGACGATTGTCGTAATTTGCCTTTGAATTACAACAGGAACTTTTTTCACCTATTGATGAGATTTTTTTTAAGAAAGGATCTTTTTTAAGAAAATAGGCATATTTCTGCAAGAAAACGTAGTTTATGAACTTCAGGTCATCCTAGTCTTACCTAAAAGTGAATGTTTAATCATGCTGTACTGTGTCTCCCAAAATGTCATTGCTTTCCTTTGAGGATTTATACTGCTAGTAGCCCCAGCTTCCGGGATAGGGCCAAGTCCCAGGATACTTCGTCATCAAAATTTATTCAGCAAAGTCTTACAGAACACCCTTTGTGGGCCTAGCAGCCAAGTGGAAGATAGAGTAAATATATCTGCACAAAAAGAAAACATAATGGGCCAGCCCTCATGACACCAAGCTTCTGTGCCCCCTGCATAATGTTTGCTGAACTTCTGGCCCTTGTTCTGTAATTTGTAAATCATTACTGTTATTTATAAATCATTCATTCAGAAAACGCAATGATAGAGATTCTGTACCAGGTCTTGAGGTTAAAAAGTCAGTTCTTTACCTCGTTTCCAAATCACAGACTTCTTCCTAAGATCATGAATCTTAAAATAAAAGGACTGGGGGTTTAACTCAATAGTGAAGTATGTCATATGCATAATAGAAGACGTTGTCCCTCTTTCTGATCTAGCTATGTCTATATCAGATGGAGAGGAATAAAACTTTTCCCATAAATATGTTGGTACATAATATACAGTATGAACAACTGGTAACTAAATAGGAAAAAAAATGATCCAGGAGTAGAAACCCAGCAGCTCTGGAGTCTGAGGCAGAAGAATTGAGACTACAAAGACAGTTTCAGCAACTTAACAAGGCCCTAAGAAATTTAGCAAAACCCTGTCTCTAAATAAAATATAAGGAAAGATGGGATGTAGTTTATTGGTTGAGTGCCCCTGGGTTCAATCCCCAGTATCAAAAAAAAAAAAAAAAAGATTCAAGAGCAAATATCTATTAATAATTTTTTGATAGCTAATATTTATTTGTTTACTAAGCCTGAAACCATTCCAGTTGCTTTACATATTATTAATTTCAACATCTCTATACGATTATTGTTCCACACTACTATTGAAACAACTGAGAAATTAAAAAAAAAATTTTTTTAAGTGATTTGTCCAGAGTCTTGCAAATACTTAGCAAAACCAAGACATGAGATTGGGATGTAACTCAGTGAGAAAGTGCTTGCCTAGCATGCATGAAGCCCTGGGTTCAATCCCCAGTACTACAAAAGAGAAAAAAAAGACAAGAGTGGCATCATGGTCAATTCTTAACCACTATGCTAAGTTTGCTTTCCACATGAAACATGATATATTAAAAAGCTGTTGCTTCAGAATGTTATAGCAGATAAGCTGCAATGTCTCTGTGTTTCATTGTATCAGCTATAAAAAGAGGAAATTGGATTAGATGACCTTTAAGGAATCTGTTTCCTGTGAAATATTTAATTCATTCCCCAAATGTTTACTTAAATGAGCAACCACTTATTAGGCCACATATTATGCTTGATTCAGACAGATTAGTTAATGCCTGCCCTTAGAGAGCAGTTATAATCCAGGGTTTATTGTTAGTTTTACTTCCATTTATGACTTGCTGATGGCCTTCAAAACAACCTAGGAACTGAGGATGTAACCCAGTGGTAGAAAATATGTTTAGAATATGCAGGTCTGTAAGTTCATCCCCAGCACCAAAAACAAAATTTTACTTAGGACTGGGGATGCATGTCAGTGGTAGAACACTTGCCTAGTATGCATGGGGTCCTGCAATCTCCAGCAGGCACCAAGAGCTCTCTCTCTCTCACACACACACACAAACTATATCTTTAGAACTAGAAATTGCTTAGGTGTTTCTTTCCACCTCAGCAGAAAACTGCTTATTTAAAGTTAGCCTTGTGCTAATTCTATGCCTCATTTTTCAACCCTGACACTCTTGTATATGAAATGATAGTAGTTCTAAGAAACTGAAATAAAAAAGGATAAAGAGGAAGTCCCTTTGATTATATTCAGTTTAGAAGTCACACTGTGTCTAGCTTTTGAAGCTGGCCTCACTCTGGCAGTTGCTTAGGTACTCTGCTGAGCAGCTGATCTCAAAATATAAAGTATAAAGGTTTTCAACTGAACAGAGCATTTATCGGGGAGGAAAAAGATTTACAATTTTAAATCTTAGGTGAGATATATAAACAGTTCACAGTGGGTTCTACTCTGAACAGATAGGAAACAAAGACTAAGCTACTCTCCAAAAGGTGGCTAAGTTGACTTTATGCTTTATTTGAATCCCTCCAGGAATCCATTTAGAGATTTGGATTGGTCCATTACTGCTTAAGTTCTTTTCAAAAAGCATTTAAAAATTTATTAAGCTATATTTTGACCCATTATGGTCCAAAGGATTGGATATGTATCTAACTTGGAAAGTTGTTGGCTTTATGGATGTGAATGTGAAAAATTATCAAAGCACAGAAAAAAATTTAAAAGTAATCTAGTAACAATATTAAAAATAAAAAATCATTAATCAGTTTACATTTTAATAGGCTGACAGTCTAATTATAGCAGTAGCCTTACTATTCTCATATTCTCCTGCAGCATGAATCAGTATTATAGACATACACTTAGAAACTAAGCTTTGCTTCTCTGACAGCCTTAAATCATCATCATAAAATTAAGGAAACAGCCAATATATCAGATAGAGTATATTGTTTTCCTTATTAGGAAGCTGGATGTTTTGTACAGATAGGATTTATGTCAACATAGCATTCTCTCATTTTTTTTCTATTGTAAGTGCTGAGGTTTGAACCCAGGAGCTTCAAGCTTTCTAAACATGCACTTGATTACTGAGCTACAATCCCATTCTTTTTATAACTAGTAAGAAAAAAAGTCAATGAAAAAATATTCAACTAAAATTCTCCCCCCCCCCCACATACTTCGGCTTGAACTCAGGGCCTGTACATGTTAGGCAAGCAGTCTATTACTGATCTGTTACTGAGTTGCTTCCCCCTGGCTTTCAACTAAAATTCTCTCTGACCATTGCATAGGAAAATCCATGTTTTAAATCTTTTTTGAGTCTTTTTTTTTTTTTAATTGGGCTAAAGTTCACATAACGTAAAATTAACCATGCCATACACTGTGGTGCATTCCTGTAGTCTTAGCTACTCAGGAGGCCACATTAAGAATATTTCAAGTTCAAGACCAGCCTGGGCAACTTAGCAAGAGCCTGTCACAAAATAAATCTTAAAAAGGGTTAAGGTGTAACTCAGTGGTAGATACTTGCCTAGCATGTGTAAAGCCCTGGGTTCAATCCCAACTACTCAAAAAAAAAAAAATCGGGCTGGGGTTGTGGCTCATCAGGATGTAAGATATTATGTCCAACTGTAACTAAAAAATTAACATTTAAAAAGAAAGTCCACCAATAGCCGAGTTGTTTGTGAATTTTTGTTGTTTTTTGTTGTTGTTGTTTTCTTTTGTTGTTTGTTTTTATTTTTGAGCTAGGATCCCCCCCATTATTTTAATTTTCATTGTTATTAATCTTTTTTTTTTTTCCCTTTTTTTGAAATAAGGTCTTGCTACATAAGGTCTTCCAGGCTGGCCTGGAACTCTCAATTCCCTGGTCTCAGAGTAGCTGGGACTACAGGCACATACCACCACACCTGGCTAAAATCATTTTTTAATTAAATACTAGAACGCCACTAGCCTGTGGCTATGTTGAAATTTTAGTTAACATTGAAAATATAATTTTCAGCCACATTTAATTTATACCCACAACATGTGAGGCTAGTGGCTACCACACAGAACAGTGCAGCAATAGAACATTAGAACATTTCCATTACAGCAGAAATTTCTATTAGCATGGTGCTAGATCTTTTTTAGAAAGTATACACTTTAAGGTCAATCACCAGTATCACAAAATAAATAAATAGAAAGAATACACTTTAGAATCTTTGTTAAAATGGCACAAGCTTCTGTGCAAAGAGTTCTTGTTTTGAATATTTGTTGTTTTTAGTTGTCGATGGACCTTTATTTTTATTTATTTGTATGTAGTGCTGAGAATCGAACCCAGTAAGTGCTCTACCACTGAGCCACAACCCCAGCCCTCATTTTGAACATTTTTAGGAAGCCATGTATTCAGTACAAAGTACCCCATTTACATTTGGATGGAGGGGGAGTGGAAGCTGGGGATTGAACTCAGGACTTCACACATGAGTACTTCAGTCACGAGCAATCTCCCCCAACCCTTTTTATTTTATTTTGAGACAGGGTCTTGCCAGGTTGCCCATGCTGGCCTTGAACTTGGGATCAGCCTTCTGACTAGCTAGGATCACAGGTGTGTGAAACCACACCTGGCTTCATTTGAATTTTCTGATGAGACATAGGATTAAAATACACAGCTGCTATGGTCATAAGGGCCAGGATTTCCAGGATCATTTTCTGAGTTATTTTGTTCCAGTTTTGGGACGCCACCAAGTGATAAATTCAGGTATTACATTTGGATTAAAAGATTTTTTTTTTTTTTTTTAATTTTGATGAAAGTGCCAATGTGTATTTCCTAACCAATTTCCCTTCCCTGGGAACAGAACACAGTGTTTTCTGGAATCTTATTTGGAAAATTTTATGAGTGAATTTCTTGGTGTGGCTTGGTCAGGATGTATCCAAGACAAACTGTCCTATGGAAGATGATTATTTTAACCTCATAATTTATTTGCTCAGTCACATTTTTGCCTTGGCACTACCATACTACCCCTTCTTAATTTATAAATTACCTTCAGTCAATCTCAAATGACATAAATAGTTTGCTAATGATAGAAACTAATTGTTTTAGTAGACAGAATATTCTAAAGCATGTTTTTACTTCAAAACCTGCATGAAATTTTGGTCTGAGGTTTCAATAAAAGGTTGTTGGAAGTAAAGAGGATAGAAAAAAAGGAGAGCTAATTCTTTACAAAATTATATGCTGGTCCTTGTGGCAGTTAGAGTGAAATGTTGTCAGTCTCACATCCATAAATTTGCCAATTGCTGTTTTTCTTTCTCTTCAGTGAAGTGAAAATTCTACTAGAGGAAATGGCAGCCTCTTCATCCTCCTCCTCAGCTGGTGGGGTCAGTGGAAGTTCTGTTACTGCATCAGGTTTCAGTGTCTCAGACCTTGCCCCACCACGGAAAACCCTTTTCACCTACCCCAAAGGAGCTGGAGAGGTGTTAGAAGGTGATCTCATGCTGCTTTTTGCTGAATAACTGGATTCAGACCTGCAATGAATATTAATTGGAAAGAAGCTATTAAGTGGATTAGAAATTAATTTGCCCTGATTTCAGCTCCACATTTCATCTCTTGTCCACATCCCAAAGTAATATCTTCCAACACAAATCTTGTTCCAGAATCAGAATTTGATGCTGAAAAGGACTTTGGAAAGCAGGGAGGTCATCTAGAGTTCTTTACATCCAAAAACATTAAATGATTTGGTCCTGTTAGAGGCAGAGTCAGCAGGGAAGCCAGGAATTCTCAATCTCCCGCTCCAGTTTGCTTTATCTTGGCCCCTGTCCTCTTCCCTATTGTTAGTAAGTTAGGTATATTTTTTTCCCTAGTGTAATTAATCTACAGATAGATTAGCCATACCAGAGAGGTTCTGAGACAAAATAAAAACTGATACACTACTCTTAGGTGAAGATGGCTTCCCTGTCCCACTGTAGGATACTGCAGTGTAGTTTTTCTACAACCAGAGACAGATTTGCGTGCAGTCATCCTCCATCTTATTCAGCTCACATTTGCAAACTGGCTTGTCAAGATAAGGACACAGTAATCATGAATCAGCATAGGTAACTGGAATTCTTGAGATTTCCATCACTTTAGGATCAAGACTAATAATTCTTTATAGGGAACTTAAAATTTCCCCATGGAGCTTATTTAAAATGCACTTTGCTAGGCCAATTTTAGAGATTCAGAATTAGTCTAGCACATTTTTGACCAATATTTAGAGCCTTTCCTTGAAGGTAATCTTCTCACCATATTTTAAAAAACATTGGCAAAGAACCTACTAAGGACTCAAAATCTACTTGAGTCAAGCAATTTGGTGCTTAATTATATGTTGATCTTTTTTGCTCTAAATCTTGCATATTTATATAAATGTATTTTAAGTTAACCTTGGAATGTCTCTGAAACACACTATAGTCAGGAGCCAGTTTGAAGGGGGTTCTTTATTCATTTATATCAGAAGTGATTAAAAGCAAAGTTTTGGATTAAACCAGGCCAAACACTATAGCTGATTCTTTTTTTTTTTTTTTTTATGGTGCTGGGGAAGAGGCTTTGCACATGCCAGGAAGGCACTCTACTGCTGAGCTATATCCCTAGCAAGTCAGAGCAAACAGAAGCATCATTTATGACAGGAAAATATGGGAAGACTCCAGGAGCATTAGGCTATCTAGACTTGTTGAGGTTCTGATCAGTAGTGAAATAAGTGACCTGACCAGGCCACGCATATTGTGAGATGTGTGTACTTAGGCTCTTGCCTTTTCATCATCTTTATTTGTGTTATGTTAGGACCTGAGCACCTGTAATCCTTGCTACTCAGGGGCTGAGGCAGGAGGATCACAAGTTCAAGGTCAGTCTGAACAATTTAGCAAGACTCCATCTCAAATGAAATAGGAAGAGCTGGGGATGTGACTAAGTGGTAGAGGGCTGGCTTAGCATATGCAAAGCCCTGGATTTAATCCTCAGGACCACCACAAAAAGAAATACTCAATGTAGTATCACCAGTCTGATTGGAGGGGCCTGAGATGTGGTATTCAGGGAATTTCTCACAAAACAAAAAGTTGAAGGCTCTTAAGTTGCTAAATCAGTTTTATAAAAGTAGAAGATAAATCAGTGCTTAAAAATAGCACTCTTAAGATCATCTTAAAGTCATTTAAATTCTACCTACAAGAGGAATTTTAATACTGGAGGTAGCTCCATAGTTTCAAAGCTATCAGCATGCACCAGATTATGTAGAAACATTAAAGAAGAAAAGCTGCTGAGCTTAGTCTGAATGTTATTTTAACAAGTTATAGATCTATCCATTCTTACTGCTTTGTAGAGGAATATGTTGGGTTTTGTTTTCTTTCTTTGTATGTTTGTTTGTTTGTTTTTGGATTAAGGCGATTGAACTCAGAGGCTTGACCAGTGAGCAGGTATACCCCCAGCACTTTTGTTTTGTACTTTGAGACAAGGAGGGTCTCACTAAGTTGTTTAGGGCCTCACTTAGTTACCGAGGCTGGCCTCAAACTTGCAATCCTATTTCAGCCTCCTGAGTTGCTGGAATTATAGGTATGTGCCACCATGCCCAGCTTGTGTTGGGTTCTTTTAATTTAGTCCAAACTCACAATGCAGTTGTAGTTCTTCTTAGCTTTTACATTACACCACTAATCTTTTTTTTCTTTCTTTTTCTTTTTTTTTTTATTTTTTATTTTTTTTTATTGGTTGTTCACAACATTACAAAGCTCTTGACATATCATATTTCATACATTAGATTGAAGTGGGTTATGAACTCCCAATTTTACCCCAAATGCAGATTACAGAATCACGTCGGTTACACATCCACAATTTTACATAATACCCTATTAGTAACTGTTGTATTCTGCTACCTTTCCTATCCCCTACTATCCCCCCTCTCCTTCCCTCACATCTTCTCTCTCTACCCCATCTACTGTAATTCATTTCTCTCCTTGTTTATTTTCCCATTCCCCTCACAACCTCTTATATGTAATTTTGTATAGCAATGAGGGTCTCCCTTCATTTCCATGCAATTTCCCCTTTCTCTCCCTTTCCCTCCCATCTCATGTCTCTGTTTAATGTTAATCTTTTCTTCCTGCTCTTCCTCCCTGCTCTGTTCATAGTTGCTCTCATTATATCAAAGAAGACATTTGGTATTTGTTTTTTAGGGATTGGCTAGCTTCACTAAGCATAATCTGCTCTAATGCCATCCATTTCCCTGCAAATTCCATGATTTTGTCATTTTTTAGTGCTGCGTAATATTCCATACACCACTAATCTTAAAGCTGTTTACATTTTAAAACAGACTTAAATATCAGAACCAGGCACAGTGGTGCATGCCTGTAATCCCATTGCCTAGGAAGGCTGAGGCAAGAAGATCACAAGTCAAAACCAGCCCCAGCAACTTAGCAAGGCCCTAAGCAACTTAGCAAACTTGTCTCAAAAAGTTTTTTAAAGGGTTGGGGATATTGCTCAGTGGTTAAGCACCCCTGGGTTCAATTCCTGGTACAAAAAATCAAAAAACCAAAGGGCAATCCCTAAACTATCTGGGCCAATTCAAGCATAGTAAATTAAAGAGTACATTCATCCCTCAGAATCCACAGGAGATTTGTTCAAGGACCACTGGCACCCCACTCCCACACTCACAACACACCTCCTCCCTACCTCCCACTTAATACACCCCACCACTGTGGATTCTAAAATAGCAGATACTTGAGTCTCTTACATAAAACGTAAGCTATGTACATATAACATTTGTACATCTTCCAGTATAGTACTTCTAAGTGTGGACTGGTTAGCATGTTAGATTTTGAAGCATTTCTATCATGTTTATAGATGATATTATTTTGCAGTTAATCTAACATTCATGCAAGAAACCATTCTTCTTAAAATTGTAGAAAAATAAAATAGTAAAGATTGCCTGTAGAGAGTAAGGAACAAAAGTAGTTAGGAGATGAGGTAAAAATGCTGTTTATAATTTTTTTAAATATTTTTTAGTTGTCATGGATCCTTTATTTTATTTATTTATTTATTTATTTATATGCGGTGCCGAGGCTCAACCGAGGGCCTCAGGCATGCCAAGCAAGCGCTCTACCACTGAGCCACAACTCCAGCCCACTGTTCACACTCTTTTTTTTTTTTTTTTTTTTTAAAGAGAGAGAGAGAGGGAGAGAGGAGAGAGAATTTTAATATTTATTTTTCAGTTTTTGGCGGACACAACATCTTTGTTGGTATGTGGTGCTGAGGATCGAACCCGGGCTGCACGCATGCCAGGCAAGTGCACTACCGCTTGAGCCACATCCCCAGTCCCTGTTCACACTCTTAAGTTGAGCCATTTCCTTCCCTCAAGTCTATAATAATAAATTCAAATAACCTGTAGTTAACCTTGAAAATTAACTTTTTTTGGAGCATCAGCTCTCTGATAACATACACCCCGCATGAGCAGGGTGGCTAATATTATCCTAACCCAGTTATTAGTGAGCAAATTAAAGACTGCCTTCCGGTCCAGAAGTGGCTATATTTTAGTGACTTTGTTGGCCACTGAAATATAAACTACCTAGCATTGTCTAATTTCCTTCTGGTGAGGTAATATTCTTTTAAATGAATTTGTTAGCATCATATTTATTGGAATTAGTGATATAGTATTAGACTTGGGTAATTTATAGAACTTCTCACTATTTATAACCTCTGCTTGTCCATGAAGAGAAAAGCAGATGTATTTGCTACTTGGTGTTTTACAAAGGATTTGATTACAATTTCTAAATGGAAGACAGATTGCCCCAGGCTGACTCTTCTCTGGAGAAATTCCAAGCTTTAGATTGGTACAGATAGCACATCTAATGGGATATGGCTAAGAAGCAGTGGACTTTGGTTAATATAGAGCTGCAGATCAACAAAAGTGTGTTTCATAGGCATTTAATATGGCAGAGTGATATGTAAGTACCATTTTGAAAGATAAGCTTATATCTTTTTGCTTTGAAATTTATTACCAAGGGAAATATGCAAATGTTATAACATAAGCATTTTATCCTAATAACATCTATGATTAAATACAAGTGGGAGGTAGCACTTCCAAGAGCTTCTATACACATGTTGGCTTGATTCTTACACCTGGTAATTCCCACTACCTTGTGAGAGACCCTAAAGTTCAAGATCAAATCACCTGGGAAGTAAGCTCTACTTTCTTTGCTCTTTTTAAAATAAAACTTGAACCCGGGTGTACTGGTAACTGGTACATACCTGTAATCCCAGTGACTTGGGAAGCTGAGGCTGGAGGACTGCAAGTTCCTAAGCCAGCCTGTGCAGTTTAGTAAGACCCTGTCTCGAAATTTTAAAAGTGCTATGACTAGGGATATAGCTTGGTGTAGAGCACCCCTGGGTTCAATCTCCAATGCCACCAGGGGGAAAAAAAGAGGATGGCACAGAAGAAAAAGAAAATATTAATTATTTTTTAAAAAACAAATTGCAGGGCTGGGGATGTGGCTCAAGCGGTAGCGCACTCACCTGGCATGCGTGCGGCCCGGGTTCGATCCTCAGCACCACATACAAACAAAGATGTTGTATCTGCTGAGAACTGAAAAATAAATATTAAAAAAAAATTTAAAAAAAAAAACAAATTGCAGGGCTGGAGCTAGAGCTCCACAGCAGGGCACTTGCCTAGCATGTATGAGGCACTGGGTTTGATCCTCAGCACCACATAAAAATAGACAAAGGCATTCTGTCCATCTACAACTACAAAAAAAAAAAATTTTTAAAGGAGAGAGAGAGAGAATCTTTTTTGTAGATGGACACAACACAATGCCTTTATTTTTTTTTAATGTGGTGCTGAGAATCGAACCCAGGTCCTGCCCGTGCTAGGCGAGCACTCTACTGCTGAGCCACAATCCCAGCCCCTACAAAATAAAATTTTAAAAACAAATTGCATCATTGATATCAAATGTTCACAACAGTTCTTCTTCCCAAAGTGGAATTCATAGTTAGGCACTGTATGTGCAGCCAAGTGCTCTTATCTTCAGGAGAAGAAGAAAAAATCAACTCAGTGATGTCGTCAGCATGCCTAGATCTTTAAACTGGATAGTCCAGGGCAGGAGTGTAGCTCCGTGGTAGAACATCTGCTTAGTAAGCATGAATCCCCAGCACCAAAAAAATAAGGATAAATAAATAAATAAGGATATTCATCATAATATTCAGTCAATTAAAATGAAAAAAAATTGCTCTGTTTAATTTAGGCGATCTACTCACAAATGATTTAGATTCAACCAGAGACGTGCAGAGGGAGGGGAAGGAATTGTATCCTATATATTATACAATATGTGAATTTGCAGAATGTAACTCTCTGAAGATGTGTACATCCTAAGAATTATACTGTCATTTCTTTCTTTTTTTTGGCATCAGTTTGAAAATAGCATTGGAAGAAAGCCCTCCTAGTTGTGTGTTCAAACTAAATGGAGACAATATCTGTAGTTTTTCTCCTTGATACCATGACTTCTGCAAAGGTTTGCCTGTGTGATACTCAGCATAAGGCTAGAATATGTGTTCGTCCTCTCTCCTTGTCACTTAATACCTGACCTGCACAACCAGTTCATGATTGATGGGTGAATGGTTGACATCTAGTAGTGTTGGCATGTACTACTGCATTGAAAAAGACAGCAGTGCCCTCTCTTTCCATTTGTTTTACAATTTTTGCAAGAAGATATATACTCCAAGTGGTGTCCACTGCCCTTTAAAAAATCTACTTTTCCTACATGAAATATATTTCTCTGGGGATATGTTTTGCTGAATCAGCCTTTGCCACAAGGAATATCATGAACTACCAATGTTTCCCAATCATCTTCCAAGTACTGTGGTGACCAAGTTAGCCACCTCCTCATTGGCAGTTCTTGGCACCAGTACAGTTCTAGGTTCTGAACTTGCACCACACTCTTATCGTCATCCAAATTACAGTGTTCTTGTTCAGTTGGAAAATCAAGGTTACAATTTGTGTTTACAGAATGAAAATTCCCAGCAGTGTTTTGATGTAATTTGACATATTAAAAATCAACAAAGATTTTTCCCTCAGCTTTGTTTTTTAGAATGAAAATGATTTGGAGTTTGGGTGAAACTTTGTATTTTGATAGCACAGGTGCCACACGGCCAAATGTGTCAGCTGCAGTGTTTGCCTGGTGTACAGAAGAGAACATTAAGAAACTTTCAGGTTGGGAGGAGGGAAATGTTGACTAGGACATCACACTGAGGTTTCTTGTTTTTGTTTTTTTAAATACTATTTTTAAACTCTTAAACAAGTAGAGGGACCATTTTAGTATCCTAGGTATAGAAGAAGTAGCTTTTATAACAGAGCAGTGTTAGTTCTAAATGAAACACAAATCCTCTTTGTTAACCCTGAAAACTAGACCTTGAATGTAAAAACAGGAAAAGAATGGACAGGTTTACTTGGTTCATCAAAATTCATAAAACCCTTAGAGCAGACTAAAACCATTTCCTCTTTTTATTTGTAGATGGCTCTGAGAGGTTCCTTTGTGAATCTGTTTTCAGTTATCAAGTGGCATCCACGCTCAAACAGGTGAAACATGGTAAGCACGTGAGTATCATGTATTTGACTGTAAGAATACATTTACGGAGGGTGAGGGAGGCAGATTCTTAAAAGTCAGTATGCTGTAACAAAACTCCCAAACTCAGAAAAAATTATTTAAGTGGACTTTCTATATGAAAGAACATTTCAAGGTCTTAGTTGTCAGACAGAATGTCCCATTGAAACTTGAAGTTGAAGTCAGAGGGGTTGGTTCTCTAGGGAAGTCAGTGCTTCCTGCTGCTCTTGTGTTGCCTTTCCCTTTCCTTTCTGAAACCTTTTACTGTTGTCCTCCACGGTTACCCTCTTCAACTTCAAGCATTTAAGTGTACCTCATGGTCTACCTGGACTCTGATACCCGTATAGTATGATTTCTGCCCCATCATGCCTCACCAAGCCTTCATTATACATCAAGGACTGTTCCCCCACCAGACCATTTCTCCATGGAAAGCATTACATAGGGGAGAAAGCCATAGTTGTCCCTCCCTCCAGAACTGAGTCACTATGGCATAGAGGATGAGTACCTTTTTTTTTTTTAAAGAATAGAGCAAGGCGGAGCACTGTACCTGTATTCCCAGCTATTTAGGAGGTGAAGGCAAAAAGACCAGAAGTTTCAGGCCAGCCTTGGCAAAACTTATCAGACCCTGGCTGAAATTAAAAAAATAAAAAGAACTGAGATGTAGTTGATTGTTAAAGCATACCCAGGTTCAATCCCTAGTTCCACACCAAAAGAAAAAGAAAAAACAGGGTTAGGGATATAGTTCAGTGGCAGAGCACTCGCCTATATGAATGAGGTCTTCGGTTCAATCCCTAGCACCACAAAACAGCAAAGAACTGGGCACAGCTGAGCATAGTGGCACTTGCCGATAATCCCAGCTCCTTGAGAGGCTGAGACAGGAGGATCACAGGATTAAGGCCAGCCTCAGCAACTTAGCATGAACCTTACTCAAAAAAGTAAAAGCAAAAAGGTCTGGGGAGGGCTAGGGTTGTGGCTCAGTGGTAGCGCGCTCGCCTAGCATGCATGAGACACTGGGTTCGATCCTCAGCACCACATAAAAACAAAATAATGTGTCCACCTAAAACTAAAGATACATGAATAAATAAATATTTTGAAAAAAAAAAAAGTCTGGGGATAATATATATAGCTCAATGGTAAAAACACCCCTAGGTTCATCCTCAGTACTACAAAACAAGAGCATATACTGAAAATGTGATGATTGGTTTTGAGGGGATTTTTTTGTTTTGTTTTGTTTTTCATAGTACTAGGGCTAGAACTCAGGACCTGGCACTGGCACAGGCACAAGGACATGCTAGGCCAGCACTCTACCACTGAGCTCTATCTCCAGGCCTATGACAATTGTATTGAAAAATAACTTTTAACATTATTAAAAAAAAAAAAAAAACCTTTTTAGAAAATGAATAGAATAAGTAATTGGTCACTGAGGATGCTTATGGTGTGGAATGAAGAAGCGGGGTGAGAGTGTATGAACCTTAGCATAACATCAACAAAAAGAAAAAATGCCACTGAGCCACATCCCCAGCCTTATTTTGTATTTTCTTATTTAGAGCCAGGGTCTCACTGAGTTGCTTGCCATTGCTGAAGCTGGCTGTGAACTGGCAATCCTCCTGCCTCAGCCTCCCAAGTGGCTGGGATTACAGGCATGCACCGTCACGCCCGGCTTGTTTTTTTTTCTATTTTTTAAGATTAAAGTTTTCTTGGTGGTACACCCTTTAATCCCAGCCACTTGGGAGGCAGAGGCAGGATCATCACAAGTTTGAGTCCAGCCTCAGCAATTTTTTGAGATCCTGCCTCAGAATTTAAAAAAATAAACAAAAGAACCTGGGGATGGATCTCAGTGGTAAACCACCCCTGGGTTCAATCCCCAGTACCAAAAAGAAAAGTTTTCTGATCAACATAAAGAGACCCCATTACTACTGAAACATTGAGGGGGAAAATCCAACTAGAAATTATTTTTAAACCAGTCATCATGTTGGTGATTAGTGACAGTGTCATGGAAAGTGCACTGTTGTATAGTAATATTTCCTTCACTCTTTACAGATCAGCAAGTTGCTCGGATGGAAAAACTAGCTGGTTTAGTAGAAGAGCTGGAGGCTGATGAGTGGCGGTTCAAACCCATCGAGCAGCTGCTGGGGTTCACACCCTCTTCAGGTTGATGTTTCGAGGATGTGCTGGAGGAGCACAGCCAGAGCAGAGCCACAGAGACAGCTTATGCAGCTGCTCAGATTCACAGCTGTGTCACCAAACTGCTAAATCCCATCCATACTTGGTTTCCCTGTATCTATCCATGGCCAACAAATACTTAAATATGTGATCTTGCAGGGAAAACGTTTATTTGTTTAAAAATGTATTGGGAATCGGATTAAGACAATCAGTTTCAGAGAACAAGAAGGTTTAGGTTTAAAAGATATTTATAAAATTTTCACAAGCCAAGTAGGATATGTGCCAGAATTAGCCAACTACATGGCATGCGTTCTGTCTGTCATATAGTGCCTGGAAATTTTCACCAGTGAAGTCCAAGGTGAGGATCTATAGTTAGACCTTTCTGACCTAAACATTTCTTTTCACAGATGAATGTGATTTCAACTCAGGACCTATCCAAATAAGGAATTTTTAAAAATTTTTTTCTTTTTCCTATTTTAGACATCTGAGTAGATAGATCCTACTTCTTTCTAACCCTTTCTAGACATACTGGCAAAAAAAAAAAAATTGTGTTTTTTTGAATATTGCAACACTTGTAAAAAATAAAACAGTGAGCAAAATCCTTTTAGACACAGAAATCCTCCATTCAGCTCATTGGTAGATTCAAGCAATTCTGTAGCAAATCCTTTGAAAGAGCTCCAGATTGGTGTTTTATCCTTTCAAAGTCTAAGGGATTTGGGATAGGGAAAAGAGGTCAAATTACTTTTTACAAGAATCTAAAAACCATTTCTCCTAAGCAAATGGTAGATTTGCTTTGCTTCAGAGATATTTGTCTTTGCAGAAGGGTCTGAATTTATCTTATCAGTATCTGAGTAGGTTTTTGTACCATGATAGAGGAAAACCTGGAAGGCTAAGAAGTGGAGTTTTGTTTTGTTTTTTTGTTCTCCCATGAAGAATGATTGGAAATGTTTTTTGGGTTTTTTAGGATCCCAGTGTCTACACTGCACAATTAAGGGAATCATTTATTATTACAATGTATACATATTTTGCCTTAGCATTTGCTTTTCTCCTCATTAACAACTTAGACCTGATCTTCTTAGAGTTGCTTAATTATAAATAAATATAATCCCAGGAGCAATTAACCTTAATCTCAGGAGTTCAAAATTTTGTTTAATACATGCTACTTGACGGGGAGGTGGTGACTTCATTCAGTTGGTAAAGTCTAAGCCCAGTGAAGATGAAGACCTACTCATGGTCACATAACTCAGGCAGAAGAAATACAGGAACCTGGGATAAATCAGAGTTGCTTGATAGTTCAGCTCACTAATCTTGACTCTAAAGCAAATCAGAGAACCACAAGGAGCAGTCCACAAGCTCTCCTTTTAACCTTATTCAGCCAAAACAAGACACAAGTATAAAACCAGTTGTTTCCCTGCAGTACTCTTAGCACCAGTCATCTTGCTGATAACTAGGGAAAAACTAAAAACTAACTTGCACTGTAATAAACCTTTAAATCAGAACTTCATTGACAACTGGGAAGTAATCACTTTCTTATTTCATTTGTGTAGCTATGCAGGACAGACTTTGCATCATCCAATCATTACAATTTTTTATTTGAACTTTTTTTTTGAGACAGGGTCTCACTAAGTTGCTTAGGGTCTAACTAAGTTTCGAAGGCTGGCCTCCAACTTGTGATCCTCCTGCCTCAGCCCACAGGTTGCTTGGATTACAGGCATGTGCCACCAAACCCAGCAGTATTTTGAGTTTTTTACAGAATGTCTCCTAAGATGGATATTTCTTTGTATGACTTTAACAGTTAAGGAGATCTACAGGGTGCAGTGGAACACGCCTGTAATCCTAGCAGTTCAGGAGGCCTAGGCAGGAGGATAGCAAGTTCAAAGCCAGCCTCAGCAACTTAGCAAGACCCTGTTCTCAAAATATAAAGAGTGATTTGACTTGGGGATTTGGCTCAGTGGTTAAGTACCTCTGGCTTCAATCCCTGGTCCAAAAAAGAAATGGAGATCTTAAAGTTGAACTGAAATGCTTTCAATGTTCACCTGGATCATTCAGGTCCTTTGAGAGTCCCGCCAAGAACAAGACCCTCACTATTTTTTGAATATGGTACCTCCCTCTGTGTACCTTCTCTTGGTCTTTATGTCCCATCACCCACAACTCGATGATGCTTTGAACTCAAAGATGGGCCATGTGGCTCATCTGTTGTCTTCGGTGCACTTAGATGCCAGTCACTCAGACAATAATTATAATCCTTTCAGTAATGCTTCAAGCTATCTAGTACCCCTTCATATAGAAGAGGAGCTTCAAGTTCAGAATAAGGCTGCACAGCCAAAGTTGGCCATGTCCAGATGTGGACTCAAGTCTGCCAGACTGTGAAGCTGAGATTCTTTGAGAAGCATCATGCTGTATCACTGAACCCAACTCAGAACGTTTGTACAAAGAAAAATTCTAAAACTTCTTATTCGTTGGTAAAATGAATGAACTACCTGGAGAAAATAAGCCTTGTCACTGCCCTCCCTTCTTCCTTCCAGTGCTTGATGAGAAGGGCTCTCAAGTGTGATGGAGCAGACAAGAATTAGCTTTCCACATATCCTCTTAAGGTTCAGTGGGGGGGGGGAGATATTGTTAGGTGCTGGGGAGGCTGTTCTCCTAGGGATGCCTGAGTGAGCAAGACAGAGGGCAAGAGGTCAGATGGTGGCCAGCAACAAGGACTGCACAGCCAGCCAGCCTTGGGAGGCTGATGGTGACAGTGCCTTCTGTGCATAAAACAGTTGGCAGTTCCAGAGCACTTTCACATATGTTGTCTGGAGTCTCACATCAATCCTGTAACAAATGAGGCAAGTATCTTAATAGTTGAAATCTGCACAGACAAGATATCAATATAGTATTATGGCTAATAAGCAAAGGAGCCGTGTCTTTTGAATCATCTGCCCTCTGTTTCATCAAATACTTCAAGATCTGAAGTCAGAGTTTGCTGTTGATAAGGAAGTGTTCATGTCACTCTGACATAATTCCATATAACTGTTGTCTCATAGTAGTGGGACACAAATAGTAAACTTACTGACTCATTTACTTTTATATAGTCAAAAATTGAAAATTTAATTATCACATGTAATTATCCAGTGTCAACATTAAGGTTCAGAGTTCTGTAGAGGGCGGGTTTGTTCAACAAAGGGTCTCACCGTGTTGTCCAGGCTGGCTCTGAACTGGGCTTAAGTGATCCTCCTGCCTCAGTCTCCAAGTAGCTGGGACTAGAGGTGTGTGCCACGGCACCCAACCTAAAACTTGAGTAGTGCCATCCCACACCTGACATTAACCTGGAATGATGGTCATATGGAACTATAAACCAGGCTGAGGACCCAGGCTTTCTCTTGAATCCTCTGTTCCTAATTAGTGTTCCAGATACTGAAGTGGTAGAGACTCAGGACCTTCAGGCTGAAGACCTTTACCTCTGTAAAGGAAAGGAAATAGAACCAGGAGATCCGAACACCCAGAAGGGAGGAACCTGAGTGACCTGCCCTTTCTGGCAAATCAGAGAAACTGTGCTTTGTCCTTTACCAATGCACCTACCTTTGCCTAGAATATCTTGCCAGGCCTCCTTGTAACTGTCTGCAGTTCTAACCAAAACAAAACCTTTCATTCCACAAAAGAGATAAAAGTATTAAATGACAGGTACTTGGGGAGAGTTAAATCTTTGGTTGCAGGCAAACAAATGATGCCAAACCTTTTTCTGTTTTCCCAATGTTGAGTTTGGGAGGGAGATATCACCCAGGGAGAAGGGGAGGGAGACTGGAGCCTGCTATTTTACCATTAGCCCTTCCATGCATAAGTTTGTATCTGATCTAAGTGGGGTCTCAGAACATTAAGCTGGGAGAGATTATCTGGTTCACCCCCTTGCTTACAGACAGGAAGTTGCAACCTGATCCAGTTCATTCACTGCCAGATCCCAGTACCTGAAACAGTATCTGGCACATAGTAGGTATATAACAGGGTTTTTTTTTTAAATATTTATCTTTTAGTTTTTAGGTGGACACAATATTTTTATGTGGTGCTGAGGATCAAACCCAGTGCCCCATGCATGTAGGCAAGCGCTCTACCACTGAGCCACAACCCTAGCCCTATAAAAGCATTTTTGTTTGTTTTTCAGTGCTAGGGACAGAACCTAGGGCCCCATGCATGCTGGAGGAGTACTCTACTGTGCTGACTTCCACCCCCAGCCTTATAATAGGTATTTGTTAAAGAAGTAATAGATGACATATGAGCATTTACCCTATTTTTAAAACTACCTTTTCCAGTGCAGAATCCATAATGGAGTATTGCCTGAGGCAATTCAGATAATTAGTGGCCAGAGGGAAGACCATAACCCAGGTGCAGCCTTCTGTAATGCTACTACTACACTGACAGGTGGAGACTGTTCCAGAGCAGCCATGCTTCACAGGACCGTCATGTGATGAGCCAAGGCAGAGGATGCTGTGGCTCCCTGCCCTCATGGGCTCCTGCACATGAGCCTGGGGTTAGTGCCATGTGTCAGCATCCACAAGCTAGTCTCCACTTCTCAGATGCTTCAATTTCTCCAGTCTGTCAAGTTTCCCTAGGAGGACTTGTTTTCCCAAATTAACCTATTTCCTTATTATAAGCTGTCTAGAGCAGGTGATGTAACAACATGCAATTTATTACCCCAAGAAAGAGAGGGGAGTGTAACTTTTCAGATGTCTTTTACTTTCTTTCTTTCCTTTTTTTTTTTTTTTAGTTACAGATGGACAGCATGCCTTTATTTTATTTTTATGCAGTGCTAAGAATTGAACCCAATGCCTCACACATGCACATGCCAGGCAAGCGCCCCACCACTGAGCTACAGCCCCAATCCCTGTCTTTTACTCTTTTAGCAGATATTATTGAGCACTTACTATGTGTCTAGCATATGCCAGATGCTGAGGATATGTTATAAAACAAGACCCAAGCCAGGTGTGGTAGCACATCCCTATAATTCCAGTGACTCACAAAGTTGAGTCAGGAGGATCACAAGTTCCAGGTCAGCCTGGGTAACTTAGCAAGACCCTGTCTCAAAATTTAAAATAGAGAGGCTGAGAATGTGGCTCAGTGGTAGAGACTTTACCTGGCATGCATTAGGCCCCGGCCAGCACCTCAAATAAATAAATAGATGATAGACAAAAAGAGCTGGGAGATAGTTCAGTGGTAGAGCACTCCTGGGTTCAATCCCCATTACCCAAAAAAAAAAAAAAAAAGACATGTTTACATAAACACTAAGAAAAAAAGGTAATTTTAAGTATAAAAATTTTTCTGATCATGGGAAGCATGAGATGCTATGAAATCCCATAGCAAGGGCGACCAATCCAGTTCAGCAAGAGATCAGAGAAGGCTTTCTAAAAGGAGCATGGTTTGACAGGGACCTGAAGAAAAATCAGGAGTGAGAGGCAAGGACGTCTAGGTGCAGGGAATGGGGCGAAGTGTGCAGAGGCCCAGGGTGAGCAGAAGTGTGCAGAGGCTGGGGGTGAGCAGAGGGCTCTGTGCTTTCGTAAGGCTGCAGGTGCTTTGTCATGGTGGATTCACACTGTGTAAGGGCAAGAGATGAGACCAAGACTAGGACTTGACGCACTTTGTTAAGGAATTTGAACTTCACCAGAGGATAGTGGGGAGCCACCAAAGGGCTTAAGGTAGGGGAATGCCAATCCGGTTACACTTCAGAAAACTGAGTTGGAGGGAATGGCAGATGACTGGTCTCTTGGACGCTGGCATAGAAATACAGGGAGGGATGACCGAGCCAGAAAAAAAGATGTGGAGACAAAGAGGACAGATTTGATTTGAGAATTACTCAAAAGTGTCCTACACAGGACTTGGTGGCTGGTGGAACTTGGAGAACTCAGAACACCCAGGTTTCTTGTGATAGGAACTGAGGGACTCGTCATGCTAGTCACTAAGGTTAGGGTCCCGAGAGAGGAGCAGGCCGAGGAGGTGTCCCGTAGTCAGCTCTATGGTCCATAGTACAGGAGAGTGGACAAGGCTGAAGTTAGACTCGGGACTCACCAGCCCAGAGGTGTTTATCCAACCAAATGTAGGGTGTGGATGGAATTACCCAGAGGGAAAGCCCAGGAAGTAGGAAAAGAATTGCAGTAAGGAGGGATCCCCCAGGAATGCTGACACACAAGGGAAGGCAGAGAAGCAGGATTCCGAAAATCAACTGGCAAAAAGTCCCCAGAGAGAGCAAGGAAGGTGGCATCACAGAAACCAGAGGGAAAAATTTCAAGAAAGCTGCCAACGGTAGTATCTGGTGCACCCAAGCAATTCAGTGAGAAGAGACGGAGAAGGCCTCTGGATCTTACCAGGAAGGCTGTGTGACCTTGCCTTAAGCTCAGCCACCTCAGGGGTCATGGGGCAGAGCCGTTCAGCTGTAGGTGGGAGAATGAGTGGAAGGTGGAAATATGGGACCAATCTAGATTCAAGACCTTAACAGGAAAGGGTGGCAAAAATGAGGGGCCAGACAGCCCAGAGTCCAGAGGGAGAGGTCAGAGAGAAAAGGGGACGACTGAGGGCAAGGTCACTGGGCAAGTGGGAGGAGAGGGGTGCAGACCCTGGTTGGAGTGAAGGAGAAGAAAGGAATAACGCTGTGGGGAGTGCGTGTGTAGGGAGGCGGCAGGAAGTCAAGGGAGATCATCTGATGGCTTCTGTTTTCTCTGCGAAGGAGGTGGCAAGCTCTTCTGCCTGTGGTGAGAGGCAGGAGTTGTCCAGGGTCAGAAGGACCACCAAGCACATTGAGCGCCTGGTGCGCTCAGAATCCATGAATTGCAGTAGTACAATCTTTGGGGCAGTCCAGCAGCAGCCTGGCAATGGGAATGGAAAAACTAAACAGTTGGTGGTTAAGGTTTTGCATGGTAATGGCAAGGGCATAAGCAAATTGTTGGTCTAGGCGAGAGAGGGAGAGAAGTGAAAACAAGAGAGGTTGCCAGGAAGAAATACACAGGGAGACAGAAATGAAAAGGTCGGGGGCTGGAGACTAGTTCAGCATAGAGTGCACACCTAGCATGCTCAAGCCCTGGGTTCCCCCCAGCACTCCCAAAACAAAAAGATAAGGCCGCAGTTCCCACACCTGACCATGTCTCATGATTAAGCCAAATAACAATACAAACTCCCCAGCCTCATTCTGGGGTCCAGTAAGTGAATGGGAGGGATGACATCAAGTGTGACTCTCAGGTAGTCAAATTTTTCTTTCTTTTTCTTTTTTTTTTTTTTTTTTTTTGTGGGGCCTACCAGGGATTGAACTCCATGGCCCTTGACCACTGAACCTCATTCCCCTATTTTGTGTTTTATTTAGAGACAGGGTTTCGCTGAGTTCCTGAGAGCCTCGCTTTTGCTGAAGCTGGCTTTGAACACAGGATCCTCCTGCCTCAGCCTTCTGAGCTGCTGAGCAGGCATGTACAAACTGCGCCCGGCTTTTTCTTACTTTTATCTATTTTTTTTTGTTTGTTTTTGTTTTTTGTAATTGGATATGGACAGCATGCCTTTATTTTATTTGTTTAACTTTCTGTGCTGCTAAAGATCGAACCCAGTGCCTCACAGGTGCTAGGCAAGCGCTCTGCCACTGAGCTACAGCCCCAGCCCACATTTTGAAGCCACTTGGACTAATGGAAAAAGTAGACAAGTAAACAGAAACAGGAAACACACACAATGCGATAATCATGGCCCTGGTCAACGCAGGTGGCTGTGGAAGCCACGAGGGCTTGAAGGCAGGAATGCTGGAGAGAGGACAAGGACAATTTTCTGTTGAAGGTGAGCCTGGCTTGAGTGTGATGAGGGAACGGGAGGTAGCCAGGCAGAGAGGGGAACTGTTCCAAGCACAGGGAACAGCATGTGCAAAGTCAGGGCCACAGCTGTGGAACTCCAAGTCATTTGGTGTGGCTGGAATGCCGGCTGTAAACAGGGGAGTGGTGAGATGTCTCAGGAGAAGGAAGCAAGAAGCACATTGTTCTGAGTCTTGTTCACTGTGCTCCACTTTCCAACAGAAGAGCACTTCTCTGAAACAGCCAGGGGATGCCTAAGAAAGAAGCCAAGAACCCACAATAAATCACTTGGAAAGCAGGCTCCTCCAGCCCCGGGGTTGGATCACAGATGGGATCTACGCAGACCTCTAGGTGGGGAACAGGATTTTTGCTCTGTCTGGAAACTAAGCATTCACAGTTCTGTAGTTACTTATTGACTTTTAGGAAAAGGCAGACATCCTAAGCTCAGAGAGAATCATTGAAGGAAACTCCCTTCTGGGCTCTGGGCCAAAAACCAGGATAAGAGGCGGCCTGGAGTGATCAAATTTAAAACATACACACATCTTTGAGAGATGTTTTTCCCCCAGATGGTTTCTCCTCCTTCCTTCCCTGGGCCCTGAAAGCCTGCAGTCTGCTCCAAGCCCTTTCTCTCCCCCCTTTTCTCAGAAATCTCTGGGCACATTTTAAAGATAAACCATACAGACATTTCATTTGTTTAGCAAACCAAAAGGTCATGCTTGGGGGCCGCTCAAGTCTCCCAATCCCCACTTAACTCTCTGCACAGTTTCCAAAACAGACTCAATCTGAAATAGTCTACAAAACCGGAGCCACTAAGCTCTCAAACCCACGTGGATGAGAATATAACTAGGACTTGACCATCCCAGACCAGAGTCATTGCCCGAGAGGACTTGAGGTTCATCCTGTGGCCCCTCTTCATTGACCTCGGCTAGAGAATGCTTCCCCAAGACTCCCGATAACGAAAAGGAAAGCAGACCCTCTGGCCAGCCTCAGAGTCCAGCTCTAGTACAGGACCCTATGGCCTCCAGGGACCCGTGGACCCGGATCAGAACACAGGACACTGTCCCCATACCATCTCTCCACACACAGGGAGGTTCATCCTGGAAGCTAGAACAGAAGAAGCTGGAAGGGAGGATGGAGGAGCAAAGCGGGGCAGTGCCTCCAGTCAGAGAGTCAAGCCCCTGACACCTGCGGTGGTCAAGACTGACTCAGGACCTTGCCAGCCAGGACCTGTCCTCAGAAGGCAAATGGGAAACCTGAGGCTTAGTCCCAGAGGTTTCTAGACCCTGGGGACCAGCTCATTCCGGCAAAGAATGTCTTACTCCAGGACAGAGAAACAGTCTTCCACCCCGAGTTCTTCAGTCTCTTTCTAGACCTGCTGGCTCTGTGGCTCCATTAAAAAGAACTGCAAATTGGTGCAACCACTCTGGAAAGCAGTATGGAGATTCCTCTGAAAACTTGGAATGGAATCACTATTTGACCCAGCTATCCCACTCCTTGGTTTATACCCAAAGGACTTAAAATCAGCATACTACAGTGACACAGCCACAACAATATTTATAGCAGCTCAATTCACAATATCCAAGCTATGATGCCCTTCAACAGAGGAACGGGTAAAGAAAATGTGCTATATATACAAAATGGAATATTACTCAGCCAGTAAGAAGAATGGCTATGACATTTGCCAGTAAATGGATGGATGTGGAGACTATCATGCTAAGTGAGCCAAAAAACAAAGGTCAAATATTTTTGGATAGGTGGAAGCTAACCCACAATAAGGAAGTGAAAGGGGAAGAATAGAAATGCAGTAGATTAGACGATGGGGGTTGGAGGGAAAGGATGCAGGATGAGCAAAGAAAGCCAGGGGGATGATCTGACTGTCCTCCCATGTACATATATGGAAACAACACAGCGAACCCCACCACCACGGACACGCATAAGAACGGGACCCTAACTAGAATAAGCTCTATTCCATGCTTACATAATTATACCAAAATGGATTCTGCTGTCATACACAACTGAAAAGAACCAATAAACAAATAAATAATTTTTAAAAAAAGAACTGGACCAGTCATGGTGGTGCACATCTGCAATCACAGTGACTTCGAGGTTGAGGCAGGAAAATCAGAAGTTTAAGACCATCCTGGACTACTTAGGGACACCCTGTCTTAAGATTTAAAAAGAGGTGAAGAAGTAGATCAGTGGTAGAGCACCGCGGGGTTCAAACCCCAGTACCTCCAAAAATAATTGTAAAAGAGTGGGGCTCCAGGAAGATGCCAACTGAATTCTTTCAGGGCTTTGTTTTGTTTTTTTTTTGTTTTTGTCTTTGTTTTTTAATGGTTGTTTTACTCCGTATTGAGAATGGAACCCAGGGCACTCTACACTGAGCAACATCTCTAGTCCTTTTTCTGTTTTACTTAGAGAACAGGGTCTCACTAAGTTGCTGAGGCTGACCTGGAGCTTGCAATCCTCCTGCCTCAGCCTTCCATGTCCCTGGGATTACAGGCGTGCGCCACCGTGCCCGTGCCCTGCAAGGCTTTTAGGTTTGAAAGCTGCTGTGGGGTGGCAAAGTCTTCATTGATGAGGCAGGAGTGAGGAGGAGGACTGGGCTAGGGACCCACACATCTCATTTTGGCACCCAGGGTCTCAGGGTAGGTACAAGTGGTTCCCAGTGGCTGAGAACATTCATCACGGTCAGCAAGGGGCCGTATGTGGGCATTGTGCCAAGCACTTCCCACACATGATGTCATTTACTCACTGGGAAGAGATAATAGAAAGGCCATGTGGGATGGCAGGGAGCCACCAAGGTATGGCTGGGATGGCCAGAAAGAACCCACAGCCTGAGAGCTGGGTGCAGTGGTGCACACCAGTAACCCCAGTGACTCCGAAGGTGAAGCAGGAGGAGCACAGACTCAAGGCCAGCCTCAGCGATTTAGTGAGGCCCCAAGCAACTTAGTGGGATCCTGTCTCAAAACAAAAAATAAAAAAGGGCTGGGGATGTGGCTCCGTGGTTAAGCATCCCTGGGTTCAATCCCCCATACCAAAAAATGAAAATAATGATAATAATATCACAGGCCACGTGACCGAAACAACAGGAACTTCTTACCTCCCAGTGCAGAAGGTTGGGAATCTGTGACCAAGAAAGAGGTTGCTCCCTTATGAGGGCCATGAGGGAAGGATCTGCCCCAGGCCTCCTTCCTTGGCTTATAGATGCCATCTTCTACCAATGTCCCTTTACATAGTCTTCCCTCTGTACATGTCTCTGTGCCAATTTTGCCTTTTTATTCAGAGACAAAGCCTTTTTGGATTAGGATCAGAGCCTACCCTACTGACCTCATTGATGACCTCTGTCAAGACCTAGCTCCAGCCAAGCACAGTAGCACACACCTGTAATCCCAGCGGCTCAGGAAGCTGAGGCAGGAGGACCGTGAGTTCAAAGCCAGGCTCAGCAAGTTAGCAAGGCCCTAAACAACTCAGTGAGACCCTGTCTCTAAATAAAAAATATGAAAAAAGGCTAAGGATGTGGTTCAGTGGTTAAGCACCCCTAAATTTAATCCCAGGTACCAAACAAACAAACAAACAAGACCTATCTCCAAATGAGCTCACACTATGTAGTACCAGGATTAGGACTTGAACATAGGAATTTTGAGGGGGACACAATTCAACACAGAAGCGATAACCCAACTCTCCTTAAATGAGGGTATTGAAGTCTCAAGTTGGGAAGTGAACTGCATTGGTCATACAGCAAGTTGAAAAGTCTAAGACTGGGGCTGGGGTCGTGGCTCAGCCGTAGAGCGCTTGCCTCACGCGTGCGAGACCCTGGATTCGATCCTCAGCACCACATAAAAATAAACAAGTGAAATAAAGGTGTTGTGTCCAACTACAACTAAAAAATAAATATTAAAAAAAAAGAAAAATCTAAGACTAGAATCCAAGTCTTTTGGGGGCCCCCCACCTTGAGAGGGCACCCCAGGGGTAGCAGCATTACCTGCTTTTGGAAGCTCCTTCCCCAAGAGGGGCATCTGCAGTTTGGGCAACTCAGGGAAGTACCCAGTCTTTACAGGGGCTGGCATGCAGCTCAGTGGTAGAGTGCTTGTCTACCATATGCAAAGCCCTGAGTGAAATCCCCAGCACACACGCATACACACACACACACACACACACACACACACACACAAAATCTATTTACAGGTCTGAAGTGAGTCCACACTCTCACTTATTATTCCCAACCAATAATTGGGAAAAGACTCTAAAACACCAAAGTGGAAGGAGCCCTATTAATGGAGCTTCCTGTTAGCACGGCGTCTCATTTTCAATGGTTAGGATGCTAATTAAGGGGCCAGAAATGCAGTCTGTCACATAGAGCTCCATTCCTTACATGCAGGGCCCCCAACAGCACAATTGGCCAGAATTTGGCTGGGAATTTGCTAGACTTCTGGTGGGCTCTCTTGCAGACTCCTGCTGTTCACTCTTGGGCCTGCCTTTGCTTAGGCCTGGCCAAAAGGCCGGTGGTGCACATTTTACAATCTGTTTTGAGAACTCGCCAGAAGTCTTTTTTTTTCCCCAGCACTGGGTATTGAACCCAAGCCTTACACATGCTAGGCAAGTGCTCCCCACTGAGCCACATCCCCTCTCTTGGTGCTTTGCAAGACTCTGGGTTCAATCCCCAGTATTTGGGGCAAAAAAGCTCCATGTAACTTACAAAAGTTACACAGGTTTAAGAGCCTAGCAGAGTACCATGGTGCACACCTGTAATCCCAGCCGCTCGGGAGGCTGAGGCAGGAGGATTGCAAATTCAAAGCCAGCCTCAGCAATGTAGCAAGGCCCTAAGCAACTATTAAGATCCTGTCTCAAAATAAAATATAAAAAGAGCTGGGGATGTGGCTCAGTGGCTGAGCCTCTCTGGGTTTAATCCCTGGTATTAAAAAAAAAAAAAAAAAAGCCTTGCTCTTGTGACCTCAGAAACAAAGAGGCAAAAATTGAGATTGAATATAGCACAAAAGTGTGGGCGACACCAAACCACAGATGGAGTGGATAGGCTGCAAGAAAGGAAGTGAAAAGTTCACCTTGTCCTTCCCTGTCCCAGGCCTGTTGGTTCTGCCGTGGTTTGCTTTTTTCAATTTTGTAAAAAAAAATTTCATTCAATAAAAACAGCTCGGTGGGACAACATATTATAGCATTCGTGGAAATAAAAACCAGGAACCACATCATAGGATGTTCTGCAGCAAACTTGGCTCTGGTTTCCAGGACAGCTCCAAGTTCCTTCTGATTTATGCAGCGGCCGTGGGGACCCACCCCCACCCAGGTGGGGCCTGGCCTCGGGGGAGGAAGGGAGGAGGTGGCCCTGCACCATCAGCTGTTTCCCTTGCACTGGGGCCAAGACCCTGGCCAAGGCTAGGAGCGCAGCTTTGTCTGCCTTCTGCACAGCACAGAGTTTCCATCACACAGGTCCATTCAGGAAACCAAGGTTAGGAGCCATGGGTCTCATCTGAAGATGGTGACACGGGCAAGGTCTTGGGCTTCCTGCCTTGAGTGCTCTCCTGGGGCCTGGGACCAGCCCAGCCGGGTGGGGCGGGCAGCTTTGCAGGTTACAGGATGTGAAAGTGGGGACTGAGGTTAGGAAAAAGAATAAAAGGCTGAGAGAGCACACGCCCAGCAGCAGCCATGGGCAGCCCTCTTCTTGGGGTTTCCTGTGGGTACAGCGAGAACACTGTGTTCTGGCTGGGAACTGTTCTGGCTGAGCCGGCTCCACACTCGGCCCCTGGGTCCTAGTGCTGGGCCTCTCCAGCCTCAGCCCTTGCTGCACCCAAGGGAGCCCTCTCCACTGTGGCCTCCCTGTGGGGGAGGCCCTGAGTGACTGTGAGCACTTAGAATCTGACACTTCCAGAGCATCTGCCATGCACGTGGCATGTGGACACTGCGTGTGCCTCGTGACAAAATATCTTTGCGATAACAGGACAGAGGGTCAGGGAAATTAGGGATCCACCAATGTTAATATTTTTTTAGTAGAGGTTTCTGGATGCAGGTTTCCTATCCCTTCAGGAGTAACTGATTTTGAGGCATTATTTCAAACCCTTGAAATGAATAGGAGCCCTTGCCTTCAAGGTTTCCCTCCAGAGAAGTTTGAGAATAGGCACTTTGTAATGTTTTACTGATTTATTGATTTTGCAATGCTGGATATCTAACCCACGGCCTGGTGCATGCTAGGCGAGTGCTCTACCACTGAGCTACACTCCACCCCCAATAGGTGCTTTTTGTTTATTTTAGTGGTACTGAGGCTTGAACCCAGGCATGCTCTACCACTGGGCTACATCTCCAGTCCTTTTTACTTTATTGTGAGACAGGGTCTCCCTAAGTTGCCAAGACTGGCCTCAATCCTCCTGCCTCAAACCTCAGCCTCCCAAGTAGCTGTTCTAGGCATCCGTCACCACATCCAGCTTCAATAGGTGCTTTCTTAGTGAAGTCTCTAAAACAGCTAAAAGTCAGGCAGGTGATCCAGAGCCTAGATCATATGCTGCCTGCATGACTCCTCGAACTGCCACCATGAGCCTCTGTGTAGCTACCACACGAGGCCCTAGATTGTCCAGTGCTGTGTAGGGTCCTAGAACTCAAGACATTGCTGGGCTCCAATCCAAGAAGCCAAGACTCAATGAGCCAGCAGGGGAAGGGGGATTGCTTAGGAGGAAATGGGGGCTGTCTTAGTCCATTTTGCATTGTTATGACAAAATACTTGAGCCTGGCTACCTTATAAAGCTAAGAAGTTTACTTAGCTCTCATTCTGGTGGCTAGAGGGTCTAAACAGCCTGTTGCCAGCATCCTGGAGAGCACTCCTTGGCTGTGTTACAACATGGCAGTGAAGTGGAAATAGAATCAGTCCTGTGCAGAAGGGGTGAGCACGTGGGATGACCTCACTTTATAACAATACCCTTGCTCCTTCATCTAATCATGAGGTTGAGTCCCCACGACCTGATTACCTCCCACTAGACCCCACCTCTTAAAGATCCCCCACCCTCCCACACTGGTTCAAGCTTCCAGCACGTGAACCTCTGGGGGACACACTCAAACCACCTCCAGACCACACACTCCACAGGCTCTCTGGCTGTTAAAGGGTTTTGCAATTTTCAAAATATGTTCTGGATTATAAATTCCCCTATCAGACCGTAGGCCTTTCTTTCCAAGTAATCTTTGTAGCCAACCACATCCTTGGCCTTGGGTATGCAGAGTCCCTCCGATCAATAGGATCAATAGTTGTTGAATGACCTGAAGGAAAGTCTCTCGCCAGAAGACCTTTCCTCCAGCCATGGGTCATGGTCATTCACTAACTGTGCACTGAGCACCTACAATGTACCAGGCCCTGACAGAGAATGCGCACACAGTTGCCCCCAACAAGGACAGCAACATAGGAAGGCCCCTCCTCGAGATCACAGTCTAGCACAAAGAAAGACACCCAATAAGAATAATTCTGGAGTTGTGGCTCAGTGGTAGAGTAGTTGTCTTGCATACATGAGGCTCTGGGTTTGATCCTCAGCACCCCATAAAAATAAATAAATAAATAAAATGAAGATATTGTGTCCATCTACAATTTAAAAATACATATTTTTTTTAAAAAAAAAATAATTCCGAGGGGCTGGGAATGGTGGTGCACCCCTGTAATTTCAGTGACTTTACTCGAGAGGCTGAGAAAGAAGGATCAAAGTTGAAGACCAACTTGAGAAGCTCAGTGAGAACCTATCACAAAATAAAAAATTAGAAGGGCTGGGGGCGTAGCTCACTGGTGGAGAGTCTGCCTGGCATGATGAGGCCCTGCGTTTATCCCCAGCACCAGGGGCGAAAAGAAAGAAAAAGAATGCCAAGGGCTCCTGGTACTGCTAGGAAGGCTGGAGTGCTGTGGATGAGCGCAGAGCGGAGACCTGCCACTGAGGGCCAGGAGAGCCTCCTCCAGGCAGAGGTCTAAGCCAAGGCCCAGAGGGGAAGGAGAGGGACGGAGAGAACATGGCTAAGGGAGCAGGTGGGTGTGAGGAGTCAGTTCTAACATTGTACAGCACAGCTCAGTGGCCATGCTGACACCCACTAACTGCATAGTTCAAATTAACTAGTGGAGAGGATTTTGAATGTTTCTAACACATAGAAATTATAAATGTTTAAGGTGCTAATTATACCAATTAACCTGATCTAATCCTTACACACTGTATACATGTACTGAAACATCATACTTTAACCCATATATATATATTTTGTGAGGGAGTATTGGAGATTGAGCCCAGGGCACTTTAACACTGAGCTACATCCCCAGTCCTTGTAATGTTTATTTTGAGTCTGGGTCTTGCTAAGTTGCTCAGGGCCTCATTAAATTGCTGAGGTTGACCTCAAACTTTTGATCCTCCTGCCACAGCCTCTAGAATAGATGGGATTACAGGCATGAACCACTGTACCTAGCTATGTGGACAATTATTATATTCCAAGCTACAAAAACTTAGATTAAACTTAGATTGCATATTTCATATATGCTTAGGTTTATTATACGCAAACTATATCTCAATAAAATTGTTTTCAAATGTATTTTTTAATATTTATTATTTTTTAGTTATAGTTATATTTATAATTTAGTTATATTTATAAAATAAATATCTTTATTTTATTTTTATGTGGTGCTGAGGATTGAGCCCAGTGCCCTACGCATACTAGGCAAACGCTCTCTCTCTGAGCCACAACCCCAGCCCTTCAAATATATTTTTAAAAAAGAATGAGTCAGGGCTGGGGATGTGGCTCAGGCGGTAATGCGCTCGCCTGGCATGCACGGGGCGCTGGGTTCGATCCTCAGCACCACATTAAAAAATAAAATAAAGATGTTGTGTCCACAGAAAAACTAAAAAAAAAAAAAAAAAAAAAAAGAATGAGTCAGGCTGAGGCTGTAGCTCAGTGGCAGAGCATTTGCCTAGCATGTATGAGGCACTGGGTTCAATCCTCAGCACCACATAAAAAAATAAATAAAGGCATGCTCTCCATCTACAGCTATAAAAAAAATTTAAAAAAAAAAAAAAAGAATGAGCCAGGTGCAGTGGCACATGCCTGTAGTCCCAGCTACTTGGGATGCTGAGGCAGGAGGATCACAATTTCAAAGCCAGCTTTGGGAATTTAGTGAGACTCTGTCTCAAAAAAAAAAAAAAAAAAAAGGAGGGGGAGCTGGAATGTAGCTCAGTAGTAGAATGCCCCTGGGTTTAATATTTAGTGTCTCTCTCTCTCTCTCTCTCTCTCTCTCTCTCTCTCTTTCTCTCTCTCACACACACACACACACACACACACACACACACACCACACACACACTCACCAGATGGAGGGTTGGGAGAACAGTTCAAGCTAAGCTAAAAGTGCTTCAGAAGACCTAGATTTAGAAAGCAAGTGGTTCATTGGGAGAACTGAGGAAAGTCTTTGGAGTCTTCTGAACTCCAGCAGCAAGAAAATTCCTCATTCCTCACTCCAGGGGAGCACCCAGGCATATTATTTCTAGGTAGAAAGAAATCCACTGCTTCTCTGTGGTCTGTCCTTAGGCCTCAGGCCCCAGTGGTGGGGACCATGGAAAATCCTAAAAGATGGCTGGGACACACTTAGACAGGAAGGCCAAGGGGAGACACTGGATGGGGTAGGTTCTGGTCCAGGCACTAGGACCTTGGAGTAAGATACTAAGCAAATCATTTCCCACCTCTCTAGACCTCAGTGTTCAGGATTTATGGATCTTTGGTATTTAGAATAGCCCATGCCTTTTTGAACTAATGAATGACTACAATTCCTGTCTATAAAAAGATTCCTTCCAATGCTGAGATTCCGGGTCTGAGACCCATAGTCATTCCTGTTCAGGATTCTTTGACCTACAGAAGCTCCATGAAGGAATGAGCATAGTTCCCAGTGCATCCACGGAAAATGTCTGTTGAATGGCTGAATGAATGCTTGCCCTGAAGTCACTGTAAAACTTGGTCTGATCCTAGTTTCTCATAGTAGCTGCCCCGAGCCCTAGACCTTGCCTTCTGTGCTCCATCCAGAGGAAGAAGATAGAAGATGACTGTATGGAGAGGTAGTATAAGAAAGAAAGAGAAAGGACTCAAGATTTCCAGAGTCTGAAAACCTAATGCATGTTCTCAGGTCGCACTCTCTGTCTCATAACCTGCCCGTGCCCCAGAAGAACCTCCAAAGCTTGCTGGCAATGCCCTGGAAATGGACAAGTGCTCCTGAGCCACCATACGCCCTGCTTGCCCTGAGTCAGATGCTATAGGAAAGGCAAGAGTTCCCAGCTGGGCACACCCTCCAATGCATCTTCCCTTTCCTGTGGGTTCCAGGCGAGCCCACAGAAGCCTGGTTCCTCCACAATCACAGTGAAACATAGAATTAATCCTGGCTGTCCCCCGGGTAAGCCAGGCCACCAGGGCAGCCAAACCACCACTTACAGCATTGTCTCAATGGGAAAATGTGTTCTGAGCTCCAAGCAACCAAATTACAAGTGGGCTGTAGGCACACCCAGGTAGGAATCCCAGTTTGAACGCTTCGCACCAGTGATCATGCAAGGTACCATCCTGCCCAGCCTCAGTTTCTTGCTTTGAACAAATATCTCTTTAGAAGGTTCTAAAAAAATAGAAAAAAATAAATAAACTAAATAGACACGATGAACCTCAGCAGCTCATGGGGAGGGTGGGGGGGCTTTCACAGAAAGACCTTGGCGACAAGACTCCCAGCACAGTCCCCCTGCAGGTCCCTATCCAGCTCTGTGCAGGGCAATATACAACTGGATTGGAGCTCTGAGCGAGTGTTTATGAGATAAATGAGCTGCTGTCTTAGAAGTCACAGAACATTCCTCTATCTTTGACCTTCTGCTGGCTTTTACTGGCTTATCTGAGCCAAACCCTTCTCCAGCCCCCACTCAGAGCTCCCCCCATCTCTCCAAGAACAGCATTGTTCTGGCTTCCTCTGCTCCAGGTCCTGGGAAGGGGCTGAGCCTCCAGAAGGGGCCAGAAGTCCTGGCCTTTCACCCTGGGCCTGGATGCTAGCCTGGCCTGCAGGCGGGCAGCCACAAAACCAGCATGAGGAGGGCCCTCACCGCCACTGCTGAAGCTCAGTCCCCTCCCGCCCTGCCTGGGCTCCCGCCCCTCCCGGGTTTGTTTGTTTCCCTGCCGCAGCCAGAACGGCCTGTACCGAAGGACGGTGCTGACGGCCAGGGAATCCGTGGGGTCCTAAAGGTCGACTTTCTTCCCTTCCTAGCCCTTCTTCCTCAAATGTCAAAGTTTCCTGGCCTTGGACTTGGATTCAGCACAGGGTCACTGGCACAGAGAAGGTCAGACACTTCAAATGAGCCTCTCCAACACTGCACTATGCTTCCCATGTCCCACACCTCTAGGCGCCTGTCCATCTGTCAGTTTCCCCTCTCTGCAGTACTTCTCACTAGGCCTCCACTGTTACAGTCACCCCACCTCTTTTCCCATCGCCCTCAGTCCTGGGAGAGCTGGGGAAAAAGCTGTGAAGAGGGATGCAGCTCAGTGGTGGAGTGCTTACCCAGCATGTGCGAGGCCCTGGGTTCCATCCCTAGCCTCCCCCACCCCCATAAAAAAAATCTGATGTAAGTCATATATGTTCATGGTAAAAATCCAACAGAGCAGAAGGTGTAAAGTAAAAGTAAAAGCTGCTCCTGCACTGGGCACATGCCTGTAATCCCAGTGGCTCAGGAGGCTGAGGCAGGAGGATCATGAGTTCAAAGCCAGCCTCAGCAATTTAGCAAGGCCTGAGCAACTCAGCAAAACCCTGTCTCTAAATAAAATATAAAAAAGGGCTGTGGATGTGGCTCAGTGGTTAATCCCCAGTTCAATCCCTGGTCCAAAAAAAAAAAAAAAAGCCTCTCCAGCTCTCAGAGATAACTCTGTGCACAGCCTCCCTGTGTCCTGGATGGCTATTGGCATGTTTAAGAGCAAGGGTCCTCAAGGGAACGTTCTTTTTTTCCTCCAGAATGGGATTAGAGTGTACAAATTGTTCTGTGATTTGTTCTTTTCACCCAAGTGTATCTTGGACATCTTTCAAAAATATCCTCTCCCCTCCTTTTTAATTTTGTTTTTCCTGTTGTTGTTGCTGAGGTGCTGGGATGGAACCCAGGGCCTCAGGCATGCTAGGTAAGCACTCTACCTCTGAGCTACATACACCCGAGCAGTCACCTTTCCCTTGTTTTTATTTCCCCCTTTCAGTACTGGGGATTGAACCCAGGGATGCTTTACCACTAAGCTACACCCTCCGCCCTTTTCATGCTTTTATTTTGAGACAGGCTTCACAAAGTTGCTAAGATGCTGAGGTTGTTTTCAAACTTCGATCCTCTTGACTCAGCCTCCTGAGTGGCTGGGATTATAGGCATGTGCTACTGTGTCTTGTTTACTTCTCCCTTTTTAACACCAGATAGTTTTCCATTAGTTGGATGTACTATCCTTTATTTATCTGTTTTCCCACCAGAGACATTGAGGTGGTTTTCCATTTTTGCAAAAGCTATCTAATTAGTCTACCACCCTGGGTCTCAAACCTGCAATCCTCTATCTACACCACTACTAGATTCTAATTTGTCATTCCCAGGTGACACTTCTCCCTGGTGTCAAGGTAATTCTAGGTGTCTACCTCCTCCAGGCTTAACCTCCTCCAGGCAGGGTGTTGCCTTGGAGCTCCTGGCAAGGTGCCCCCCAGGCCTGTCAACTCAGCAGTTTTTGAGCCAGTCTCAGTGCTGCTACCCCAGGGAAATGTTCTTAGGCCTCAGGCTACATGGACACTCACTCATTCTTTCTTTTCCGGCATATTTATTGGGAAGCTCTGGGCTGGACAGCGGCAGATTCAGGATGAAATAGACAGCCCCTGGCCTCCCGCAGCTTGCAGTTTAGTGGGAAAGTCAGGCATCAGACACACATAAACATACTTGCAATTACCAATGCAGTGAGTTCTTTGAAAGAAAATGAGGGAGGGGAAGGATGGGGACCACCAGGGAAGGCTCTCTGAAGAGATGATAGGCACAATGGAGAGATGCCAGCAGACCATGGGATCTGGTTCCCATCCTGTGTCACTTTTGGCACTTCCCATTTAGCCTCCCCCAATGTGCAATAAGGGAAATCCCCCTTTCAATTTTAACTTTATATGACAATAATAAATGTTATCCAAGTTCATTGGAAACAGAGTTCTCCACTGTCAGGGGCGATCTCTTGCTGATTCCACATTGCCCTGGAGTCACTGGCAGGTTCTAGTTCCATTCAATTCTGGATCATCAATTCTGGATCAAATACTCACTATGCATGTACCATAGGTTTCTGACGCTGGGATAGGGGTGTGTAGAAGGGGAGTGATGTGGGAATGGGGAGATGTTTAAACATTTTAAAACATATGTTCACTAGAAGGAGTTCAGTTTGATGGGGCATCAGACCCAGGACATAATCATTCCAATACAAGCTAATGAGTGAGAAGAAAGCAACTCAGCTGCCGCCATGTCAGCTGCACCTGCTCTGGCCTTGACGCCCTGTACTTCACTCCCCAGGAAGGGGACTTGACTTCCCAAATCTGTTCATGGAGGGCTTTCTGAAGGACCCTCGCCTAGAGAGATGAGCTGGCACTGTGGGTGCCAGGGAGAAGGGCATCTGAGAGGAATACAGTTGTTCTTAACTCGGGATTGAACCCAGGGAACTTGACCACTGAGCCATATCCTTAGGGCCTTGCTAAGTTGCTGAGGCTGGCTTCAAACTCGAAATCCTCCTGCCTCAACCTCCTGAGCCTCTGGGATTACAGGCATGTGTGACTGTGTTCAGCTAGTACAGTTGTTCTTGATATCCATGAAGAATAGGTTCCAGATTCTCGGCTAATACCACAACCCACCCACACTCTAGTCCCTTATATAAAATGGCATAAGATTTGAAAATAAATTATGCCTAATTTCTGATATACTTTAAGTCATCTCTAGGTTATTTACAATACCTAACAATATAATGCTCTGCAAATAGTTGTTATACTATATTGTTCGGGAAAAACATCTGTACTTGTGCAGTACAGACTTGATTTCTCTTTCCTGAATATTTCCTTTTTTAAAAAATTTATTTTTTAGGTGTGGATGGACACAACACAATGCCTTCATCTTTATGTGGTGCTGAGAATCGAACCCGGGTCCCGCCCATGCTAGGGGGGGGCGCTCTACCGCTGAGCCACAATCCCAGCCCCTTTCCTGAATATTTTCAATCCACAGTTGGTCAAATCCATGGATATGGAGGACTGACTGTAATTGTTGTGATGGTAGGAACAAGCTGGAAGGGAATTGAGACCACAGAGGAATGGCATCCCTCAGGGTACAGGGAATCTGGGCAAAGCCAATTATATCAGTGTTGAAAGAAAAATCCCAATGAAAGAAAGGTTAATGTGTGCAGGCATCCCCCTCCCCCCACTCTCCTCAGGGGCCAAGGATTTCTTGCCCCAGATGGGGCACCAGATAAAACAAGATAGAAATCTACTGTTACTTCTGCCAGTCTCACTTCCAGGTCTATATGTCTGTCTCTCTTTAGCATGATAAAAATACTGTAAATTATATGCTTATACTTGTTGATGTTCTCTTTATGATCCACCTTCTGTGGCTGTATATATTTTGCACACATATTACCGTGTAAAGCTGTATACACAAAGCTAGGCATACTGTACTTTATGAAAAATTTAAGAGCTTTTTGGAGATAATTAGAACCATATGTGATTTCCCCCTCCTAGGCTGTGGGAGGGAGACGAACCTAGAGATAGGCAAGGGCCTGCCCTGGAGGTTTGCTAGGCTGAGGCGAGGAGAGGGACTTACTCTAAAGGCAAAGGAGAGCTATTAAAAGGTTCGGAGAGGGAGGCCCTAGAGAGGCTGAGCAAAGGCAAACAAAAGGTTGAGCTCTCTTTACCTGGACCTAAGAAAATAGAGGCGTTTCTACAATCAGTGCACCAAATCCCAAACCAGGTCTGCCCACTCCTCCCTAGGCCTCTGTCCCTGCATCTGTAAAGGAAACCTGTAGGTTGGGGCTGCAGGACCACAGGGTCAAACCTGGCAAAACAAAAGGGCCCAAGCTTTAGGCAGTCCCCGGAAAACCCAGAGACAGTGTGATCCAAATCTGAATCGGGGCCGCCCAGCTCTGGAGTCTGCTGTCTCAGGGCTGGGGTGCTGTTTCACCGGCAAAGAGCTTGGGGAAGCTTCCGCAGGCCTGTGGATGCCCTTCTTCCCAGGCCCAGACACTCTTAAAACTTCCTGGTGAGTGAGGCAACACGCTTTGCTGTGCAGCCCTCAGCAAACACGGAGGCTGCACCAAGTGCTAAAGAAAAGCTCCCATAATAACCATGTGTGATAATAAAAAGATAAAGAGGCAAATAGGTATGTAGGTCAGCTCAAAAATAGCCCCCACCCACTTGGCCTGGGTAACCATTTGTGCCAGGTGGGGACAAAGGGTTTGCTGGCTCCCCCTCCCAAGCTCCTCTGCTCTTTACAAGGCTGGGGGCGGCCGGCCGGGGCGGTGCTGAACGGCCCCACTATGGAGGCAGGCCCCGCACCCTGCGCCCTAACACCACCGAGTAAATCCCGAGGTCAGAGAGCACCGCGGCTGGCCCCTCGGAAGGGCCAAGTCGGGGTTGGGGTGAGTCACAGATAACCCCCCCACACCCCCCTTAGGTTGTGTGTGCACCCAGGAGGCCTCCCCCACCCCAACAGAGATGGCTTTGTTAGCAGGACCCCGTCGTTACAGCCTCGGGGCTGCGAGGGCCTCCTCCGCCGCCCCTCCCCCTCGCCCTCGCCCTCTCCGCGGCCCTCTCCAGAAAGGCGCCGGCCTCGCCGCCCTGCCCCCACCCAGCCGCCGCCGCCGCCGCCGCAGCAGAAGCGCTGAGCTCAGCATCTCGGCCGGACGGTGGGCGGAGCCTACCTTCTCTCGCGGGAAGGCGGGGTCGGGACGGCCCCGCCCCTCTCCTCGTCCCATTCGCCTTCTATACCCCGCCGTCCCCCCCCACCACCGCCCCAGACGCACGTTTTCCAAGTCACGTTCTCGCTTCCCCCCAGCAGGGGGTGGTGGGGAACGACCCCTCCCCCAAGTCAGCTGCTCCGCATCTGTCACCTCAGCGGCCCGGCTCCCCTGAGAGCGCACCTCGCCTGTGGGGGGAAGGGGAGAGGGACCTGGGGGTCTTCCCTGCCCTGATCCCCCGCTGGCCCCAGACGAGCCACTGCAGACCGCAGGGAAGTGGGGTTCGCTCTTGGGGGCACCAGTTCCCAGAGCCGACCCTAAAAGTTTTGTGTTTCTCTACATTTTTGTTTTGGTTTGGATACTGGAAATTGAACCCAAGGGGTCCTCTACCACTGAGCTACATCCCAATCCTTTTTATTTTTTATTTTGAGACGAGGTCTCCCTAAATTGCTTAGCCAGGGCACGGACTTGGGATCATCCTTCTCTGTCTCCCCAGTAGCTGGGTCACAGGCATGCGCCACCAGGACCGGCTTCTGCATTTGTTTTTTAAGTTAAAATACAATAAAATCAGCAGTGGCTCCTGGGTGCCTATGTCAAAGTCTGTCCCTTTGTGGGTTATAAATGGAACAGCTGGAGCCAGAAGGGGCCCCTCTTCTCACCACTTCCCAGATGGCCCTTGCTGTGGGGCGCCAGAGTCCTCAAGGAGAGGATTCTGGGAGGGTGATGTGGTGAGAGAATCACTGTCACTTCTGGAACTGAAGGTGTCTGGCCAGAGGGAAACCCCTGGGTGTCAATCTGCCTAGCCATTTGAGTCAGCACTGCTGGGCCCTGCTGAATTCTCCAAGAGGAGGAAGAACTTGATCAGATAAAACAAGAGCCAACCCCAGAGAAAGTTTTTGTGTCAATAACTGCATAGGATTGCAAGTGTCCACTCTACCTGTTCTGCGCCCCATTCAACACTCCCACCACCTCCGGCCTTTACATTACCTTTTGGCTCATAACTAAGAGCCTTGGTGGCCAAGGATCAGGAGATTCTCCTAAGTCTAGAGTCAGCTCTAGCCTGCTGACTGGCTGTGTGACCTTAGGCAAGTCACCATACCTATCTGAACTTTCTTCATTTTCTCACCTGTAAAATAACACTGATGATCCCTGACCTTCCTACATATGCTACATAAATATTACTTTTATTAGCAGAGGTGTAAAAATCCTAAAGAATATGAAAGTGTTTTTTTAAAAACGTGGAGAGCCCCATATGGGTTCAAGAGCTTTGTGAGGAGGTGGCAAAATTGCCAGGTGGGACTGGCAGCTCCTACCAACTGCCAGTTCAAGAATTCCAAAGAAAGGTCCAGAATGTAGACCCTGGGCTGCTGCTTTTTGCATAGACCTGAGTTTCCCAAGCCTTTGACTTCTAAGGTCACTGGAGATAAAAATGCATTTCGGGGGTGAGGTTAGAGGTTTGACAAAGGGGTGAGGAAGGAGTTCCCAGGAAGGGAAAGCCAAACTCCTGAAGCCTAACTTGAGGCCTAACTGCATCTCCTAAGGCTCCCTGCCCTGCAGCTCAGCTCCTCATCAGTAGAGTGGGGACAGGGTACTCCCCAGGCCTGCTGGCCCTAACATTTAAAATCTTTAAAGTTCACTCTACTGCCAGAGTCCTAAAAGGGAGAGCAATTAATTGTCTGTGCTGAAGCATCCTAATCTGGTCTACTCACCAGAGCCCTTTGGGAAACCCAGGGGCTGGACCAACCCTCCCCCCCACACACACACACACAGTTTCTTCTCTGAAAAAAAGGAGAGAAAGAAAGTAAGCTCATTTGGCTGTCTAGGCCATCTGTAAGACTGGATTCTGGCTGCCCACACCGTGACATCTGATCATCCTTGCCGTCACCCCCAGCTCTCTAGCTGGAGGAACAAAGTCCATCCTTTCCCTCTTCCCCCTTTGATATTTGACAGTTGGAAACCCTCAAAAAGTGCTGAGCCCTCTGTAAATGCCTTCTCCAGTAGGGTAGGCCTCCTCCAGACCCCTGACTGTGAACCCCCTGCAGGCCAGGCCTGGTCATTTTTTTTTTCTTATTCTTTTTTTGGCCTGGAATTTGGGGAACAGCAGGTCCACTGAACTTGTCATATCTTTTTCCTTTGCTATGGTCCTTGTGGAGGTTGAAGAGGCCTTTGAGATTCTGTAGCTCTGAATTTCAAAACTGGGTTATGAAAATCTCAAAACTTCATAAAGCCACAGGATAAACACAGTGTTTCTTTTTATTAAAATATTTTTGCTGGGAGAGATTCATGTCCCTAGTAATTTAAAAGTTTGCTACTAAAATTAACAGATAAAATATAAAATAGAATGCAGAGTTGTATTGGTTTTTTTTTTGTTTTTTGTTTTTATAAAAACACTGGGCTTCAAAGACATGCTATGCTTCCTGGGGACTGCATCAAGGCTACAGCCTACTAACTTCTGTCCCTGACCCACAGGGCCTGGCCTGGCCTCCAGGAAGTGGCCAGCCATTTAGCTTAGGTTCAGGTACTAACTAAAGAGGGGGCTGCCTATCCCTCCTCCCACTTCATTGCTTTCTTTCGAGGATTTTGTCCCAGGATGGAAGTAAACTGGCAGAAAGCTGTTACCAAGAACAGAGGGGTTTCCAGAGAACCACAGGTTAAGGAAGAGATAGAAGGACGAGGTTTTAAACCTGGCTGTGTCCCTCAGGCAACGAGACAAGAAAGCTGGGTTATTCTCCTGGGCTGTCTGGACCTTTGCTATTGCTGGGAATAAACGTGGGTCTGCAGAATCCTAAAGCTGTTTTTCCAGTCGGTGGGCATGAGTGGTTTATCAAGCCAACCCTTTGTGGGGTTAACACTACCTCTGTCCTGTCCCCAGAGGAAATGACTTCTTGTGAACTTAAGACTCCAACAGAATTGGCTATCTGTGAGCTCACTATTGTCATGTGTGGGCCTTGTCTCCGCAGCTGTATGCCCTCACCCACCCATAACCCACCCTGCCTCCACAAGGAGGCTCTTTGATAGTCCGGCGAGCTACCCAGCTTTCATTCCAGGCCCTGTTTTTCTGTCCAAGAGATCAACAGTCATGTCTGTGTTAAAGATGAGCACAGAATTACCCAGATAATTCTGTATAATAGGATCACACCTAACCTGCCCAGTCATTCAGATTGGGCTTGTGGAAATGACCTCCCCCAGTGATTCCAATTTGGGGTGTGTGTGTGTGTGTGTGTGTGTGTGTGTGTGTGTGTGTTTGTGTGTGTGTGTGAGCACAGGTGCACGCTGGGGATTGAACCAGGGCCTCGTGCATGCTAACCTCAAACTCTACTGTTGAGCTACAGCCCAAGCCCCTGATTCCAATTGTGAATCAGACTTGAAAGCCCCAGGCTGATGGAAGGATTACTGGGCTCTCTGGGCTTCAGTGTCCGGTCTGTAGAAGTCACTATATTTGTTCCTCAGGGTGCTCGCAGCTAACAAATTTTGAAAGCTTCTTTGAAAGGCTGTAATACATTGTATTGTTAGTATTTCCATTTCAAAAAGCAGCTTCATTTGCAAAAAGACTCCCCACTGAGTCTTTAACTCACCCTTCAGTAGAACAATCAAAATCCTACTTGAAACCCCCGGCTGGCGCCAGCTTTTCAAAAACCATCTTACTAAGCCAGGTGCATTTTATAATCTTGCTATTTTGACCAAGCTGTTTGTTGTTGTTTTAAGTAAAAGAGCCAGGGAAGGCCTGGGAAGACTTTTGCTGGCTTCTTGTCTCCACCTCCTACCAACACTCCAGCCTCTCCCCGCAGCCCTGACCCGCGGGCTCCTCACTCCACCATTACTACCCCTAGTCAGAAGTTTCCAAAGAGCTGAGAAGACACTGCAAGCCATGCAGGCGAGCTAGCTGGCCTTTGGGGGTTCCCATCTTGAATTCTCGGGTTCCCAGAATCACACCCCCACTCCAAGATCTGGTTTAACTTCCCAAACCCGACTGGGGCAATGTGCCAGACCGAGGCCCTGGGAACGGGTGCTTGGGACAGGAACCGCCTGCACAGGGAGGGGCAGGTGGCCAGGAGGGAGTGCTCATTGACTCTAAATTGCAGGCTGCAGTGGGTCCCACGGGAATAGAGCACAGCCCAGAAAGAGGGTTTCTGCATAGTCAGGGCCCAGGACACAGAGGCTGGAACGTGGGGCTTGGTCACCAGCTCCAGAGGTCTGGGTTGCCTAGGCCACAATGACAGCCCACTCCTGCAAAGTGGCTGGTTAGTCTCCTACCAGGGTCACCTCAAGGTAGAGTCCATGTTGCGCATTGGGCAGTGAGTGGTAAGTGATCCCAGGAACACTACTCTCCAGAGTAAGCCACTCAGAAGCAGCCCCCAACCCCACCAACAAGGAACATAAACGTCAAAGATGTTTTGAGGGGAGTGACTGTTTGATGGGCACACTGTCCCCTTTGCAAAACAATGATGTTTTGAAACTATATAGAGGTGACAGTTGCACAACATTTTGAATGTACTAATTGTTTACTTTTTTTTAAAGAGAGAGAGAGGGAGAGAATTTTTTTAATATTTATTTCTTAGTTTTCGGTGGATGACACAACATCTTTGTTTGTATGTGGTGCTGAGGATCGAACCCGGGCCGCACGCATGCCAGGCAAGCACACATCCCCAGCCCTAATTGTTTACTTTGAACTGGTTAATTTCCTATATGATCTTCATCTCAATTAAAAATATTTTGGCTGGGGGTGTAGAGCACTTGTCTAGCAGGTGTGAGTTCTGGGTTCAATCCCCAGCACAGCCCCTACCCCAGTACCATTTTAATTCTTAAAGGGAAAGTCCTTTGTACTGTGTCACCTCTCCCTAGCTTCCTGGGTTGCTACCTATGTTCCAGATGGAAAAAACCAAGTTGCTTAGAAGCCTTGCTTCCAGACCCCACCTGAAAAAGGAAATGTTCAAACATGTCCAAGGCCCTTGGCAGTGCTTGTCGGAAAGGGGATTGGAAGGTAGCATCAAGGTCCTATGAAGGGCCATCCCATTGGCCCAGCTAGATCCTGGCTATCCAGGTGTAGATCTGTGCAATTCTGGAAGAAGCCACCTTCGCGCTTCACCTGGCTATCCATTTATCCGTTCATTCATTATTCATCCAAGGGACACTGACCCAGCCTCTACTAGGCACCTGGTACAGTGCTGGCTACTGCAAGATGAGCAGAACACTATCCTCGAGCATTCCAAGTGGAAACAATCATTAATAAGAGATATACACAGGGTGTGAGAGTGACTTGATGAGGACACCTAAGGGTGAAGGGTTGGGGTAGGGGCGCTGGTGGAAGCAGGTCGGAAGCAGGTCCAGGCAAGCCTGACCTGCAGCCAGATTTGGCCAAGGGCAGTAGGAGCGTGAGGGGAGAACACCAAATGTAAGTTCACAGGCTCTCTGAGGGCTCTGCAGAGGCTTGGTTCAGAGGCTAGAAGCTGAGCTGCCCTTTCCAGAAAGGCTCCCTGGGGGCGGGGGAGGAGGGGTAGTGTTTAGGGCAGGAAAGGGTGAATGATGCAATGATAAAGGCTTTCCAGCTCCAGAGACCCTTCTCTCCATCTCCTCAGACAGGTTAAGGAATCCCTCTTCTAGGTTCAAAGGTTCTCCTGGCAGACCAGACATAGGGCCTTGTCCCCCTCTATCTCAGTGTGGATCACACAGGGGGAGACAAGTGAGCCCTCATCCTAAGCCTCTGTCAGTTCTTCTAGCAGGATTCTGTTTATCCTGGGACATACTCCCTGCTAGTCTGGGAAACACCTCCAGGGCCAGGACCCCGTCCTCCCCACACCCACCCACACCCTCTTAAAAAGCAAGAGAAACCAGCCAGAGGGGGTGGTACACAACTCTGAGGGAGGCTGAGGCAGAAGGATCACAAATAAGATGTCACCCTGGGCAACTTAACAAGATCCTGTCTCAAAATTTTAAAAAGGGCTGGAGATATGGTTCATGGTAAACACATCAGTCTTCAGGTTTGGAGAAAGGCGGTGGGGTAGGGAGAGGGGAGCAACATTTATGGATTTATTTTTTTAATTTATTTTTAGTTTTAGGTGGACACAATATCTTTATTTTATTTTTATGTAGTGCTAAGGATCAAACCCAGTGCCCCATGATTGCTAGGGAGCACTCTATCACTGAACCACAACCCCAGCCCGGATTTCTGGGGATTTTTTTAATAATTTTTTTTTTGTGGTTGTAGATGGACAGAATGCCTTCATTTTATTTATTTTTATGTGGTGCTGAGGATCCAACACCAGTGCCTCACACATGCTAGGCAAGCGCTCTCCCACTGAGCCCCAGCCCCAGCCCTACAGATTTCTTTTGAAAAGAAAATTACCCAGTGCCTATTAACATCACACTTTCCATTTGCGAGAAACTCTTTTATTAACAGTTATTAAAGAGACAGTGAATGAAAAAAAAAGATGCCGGGCACACCTCTAGGCATATAGTCCATGATGGTGTTTGTTGGATAAATGAGTGATTCCTAATAAACTGACCTTCCCAAACTGACTTTGGATACCTTTGCTCATTACTATCCGCTTAATTTTTTCTATTTTTCTTGGTTAATGTTCCAGATTTTTCTGATATATTTCTTTTCCTTTTTTCTGTCAAAAAGAAAAAAAGGAGAAAAAAGGAAATGAAGGGCTAGAGGTGAAGCTCAGGGTCCAGCACATGCTGTGCATAGCATGCATCAAGCCTGGGTCCAAGCCCTGGGGTGGGGGGGAATGGAAGAAAAAGAAAACCACCTTAGTCTGTGCTCAGCTGGTCTGGTATCCCCAGCTCAGTTAGCCTGGTGGGAGAAATGGATGTTGCTCTTGTAGATTAATTCCCTTATCTCCTCTCCTGAGCAACAGGAAGACTCACTCACACAAGACATCCCCAACTCTTCTTTCCCCCTGAGTCATGGGTGATTTGCTCCAACTCCTTGTCCTTCATCTCATCACCTTGATCTGATGTCTTTAAGGCTCCCAGCAAGTGGTGGAGCCTAAAGGATAGAAAGAGGCATAGGAAGAGGTGGTCAGTGTTCAGGCCTTGGAAGCCTCAGGGCTAAAGACTCTTCTATTTAAGATGTCTCCTAATCTGGGGCCCCTAATTTTTTTCCCATAAATTTGCCCCCTAAAATGATTCTCCAACTGTAAAATGGGAGTAGGAATGCAGGGCTTGGATTGGGCCCTTTGCGGTACCAAGTCTTAGTTTGCCCCATGGTCAGTAGGTCGGACTATTTTTTTTTAATATTATTTTTTAGGTGTAGATGGACACAACACAATGCCTTTATCTTTATGTGGTGCTGAGGATCGAACCCTGGTCCCGCCCGTGCTAGGCGAGCGCTCCACCACTGAGCCACAATCCCAGCCCCCATAGGTCGGACTTTTTAAAAAAAAAAATTAAATTTGGGGTGGGGGTGTGGTGGGGCTGGAGATGGCAGTGGCCTGACTTCTTTGGCATGTGTCACATGTCACGCGCAAGCCTGCCCTGGAGCGAGGCTCGTCGGTCTGATCTGGTTTGGCTCCTACCGGCGGTCCAGAGTGTCTGATGTAAGTTTGGTTCTCTCTTCCATCAGTGTCCGCGTGTCCCGGATTGATAAACCTTTAACGAATAAAGGTCGAGATCGCCCAAACCTCCTCCCACCCCCAGCAACCCACTGTCAGCCCTAGAGCATCGCTGCCAGGCCAAATTTCCTGTGGCCCCGCCTGAATGACGAAACCGGCGATGGCCATTGCACTCTCTGCAATGCTTGTCTGAGATATCGGTTCCCGGTTTGATGAATTCTGAGTCTTTTAGACAAAGCGGGGACAAAGGGCTCTAGGACCTGGCGGACGCCCCCTCTCGCCGCTGCAGGCGGGGGAGGCCGGGCAGCGCTGCTGTCGGTCGGTCCCTAGGGCCCGCGGATGGGTCAGTGTGTCGGTCTGTTGTGGGTCCTTGTTCTCGGCCGCTGGGCCAGGGGGCAGGAGCCCAAGCCCAGAAACGAATTCCTCTGACCACCTACCCAAGGCTTCAGCAGTGCAATGGGAGCGGGTAGGACAGGGGACTAGGCTCGTTTGGGGGCACAGATCTCAAGAACCCATCCTCTGGGGCTCTAGGGTAACAGGCCGACAGGCAGGTGGGACCGCGGGGAGCGGAAGCACCGAGCTCAGAGTTGCTCAGTCTTTGGATTCCACCCCCATCCCGATCCTCTGCACGCAAGGACAGCGTGGAATACGAGCGCGAGAGGTGGCCGGGTTAACGTCTGCCCCCCGCGCCGCGGTCCCACAGGCATCCACTGTGAGCCCAGTTGTGCCTTTGAGTCTCAGGCTCCCAGATGCTAGGGGTGACTGTTTTTTCTGCCCGCCGCCCCCCAAGTTCTCCAGTCTCCCTCGAGCTCGGTCACAGGCTACCCCCTCCCCCAGCAACGCGACCCTATAATAAACAAGTCTTTCCTTGATCCTCCCCTGCCGCGAGCGCCCTCAGGGACCTTGGCAGCTGCAGCCGCCGCGGATCCCTTCCAGAAAGGGGGAGTGGCCACGGCTGGGTGTTCGGCCCGGAGCGTTCCGGGGCTCAAGAGGGGCGGGGCCAAGCCGCTGTCACCGGGCAGGAGAGAACGTTGCGAACGTGCGCCGGGAGCCCATTGGCCGAGGTGGGCCACACTCCCGGGTCTGGATTGGGCCGCGGTGGGAAGGGGGCGTGGCCTCGCCGCTCTAGCCCTTATAGGCTGCTCTGCGCTGGTGCTAGGGATCTCAGCAGGCTAAGGGGGAGGTGCGAGTGGGTTGAAGGGACAGGTCTGGGCAGCGCTCGGGGGTTGGCACCAGTTCGCGCACCCATTCAAGCGGCAGGACGCACTTGTCCCAGCAATTCTCGCTGACCGCACTAGCTGGTGAGTGGCCCTTCTGCGTGTACCGTTCTCTGCGTGGGACGGCCTCGGCGATACTGGTCCTAGCAGTCTTGTTCAGCCCCCAGACTGACGCTCCGCGGTGTCCCTCTTGTCTTTCAGCGGCTTCTGAGCTCCGGGATACTGAGCACATCAGCAAACGTCCTGGCGTCTGACCTCACCATGCCTAGTCTTTGGGACCGCTTCTCGTCCTCCTCTTCTTCATCCGCGTCTCGAACTCCCACCCCAGATCGGCCGCTGCGCTCAGCCTGGGGGTCGGCCGCCCGAGAGGAGGGGCTAGACCGCTGCGCGAGCCTGGAGAGCTCGGACTGCGAGTCCCTGGACAGCAGTAACAGTGGCTTCGGGCCGGAGGAAGGTGAGCAGTGGGCTGGTGCTGAATGAGATGAGGGTCTGGGGAGGTGAGGAAGCACCGCACTGGAAGGGGTCAGAACCATTTTGGTTTTCTATCATCCCAACAGGACCCAGATTGCCCGGGGCGTGGGTATTGGAGTAGAGGGTATACGAATGCGGGGCGGGAACTGGGCAGAAGCTCAGCTTTCTTAGAAAAAAGCACTTCCCCCGCCTGTGTATCTTCTGTGGAAGCTGCTCTAATACCCTTCCTGGTGTGCTCCCCCTCCAGATTCGACATACCTGGATGGTGTGTCCCTTCCCGACTTCGAGCTGCTCAGCGACCCCGAGGATGAGCACCTGTGTGCCAACCTGATGCAGCTGCTGCAGGAAAGCCTGTCCCAGGCGCGACTGGGCTCTCGGCGCCCTGCTCGCCTGCTGATGCCCGGCCAGCTGGTGACCCAGGTGGGCAAAGAACTACTGCGCCTGGCTTACAGCGAGCCTTGCGGCCTGCGGGGGGCACTGCTGGACGTCTGCGTAGAGCAAGGCAAGAGCTGCCACAGCGTGGGCCAGCTGGCTCTCGATCCCAGTCTGGTGCCCACCTTCCAGCTGACCCTCGTGCTGCGCCTGGACTCTCGCCTCTGGCCCAAGATCCAGGGGCTCTTCAGCTCTGCCAACTCTCCTTTCGTCCCTGGCTTTAGCCAGTCCTTAACGCTGAGCACAGGCTTCAGAGTCATCAAGAAGAAGCTGTACAGCTCAGAGCAGCTGCTCATTGAAGAGTGTTGAACTTCGGCCTGGGTGAGGGGCACAGTGCCCCCCACGGCAGAGGCAACGGAACTTTTGGGGTGGAGACCAGCAGTCAGGGGCTGAGGGACTGATGCCTGTGTTAGAAGACTGACAACAGCCACCTGAGGGAAAGAGATGGAGGTGGGGGACTAGTGTTTCCTGGGAAGCTCATGGGGTCTTGCACAGGTGGCTCCCCAGTGGGGCAAATGCCCCTCAGTACTGTAGCATGAAACAAAGGCTTAGGGGCCAATCAGGCTTCTGGCTGGATGTGTATGTAGCATGTACCTTGTTATTTTTATTATTACTGACAGTTAAAACAACAGTGGTGTGACAGAGGCAGGAGGGCAGCTGGGCTGCTCTGGCCTCTGAGGGTTGTGTGTTCATGGTAGTGGCCAGGAGGGAGGGGGGAGTTCTTGGAGGTGGTTTGTATCATGGTCTGAAGGGACCAAGTGTGTTTGTTGTATTTTTTTTTTATCTTTGTTTTTCGGATTGGAGCTTCACTACTGACCTGTTCTAGGCAGCTATCTTACAGACGCATGAATGTAAGAGTAGGAAGAGCAGGTGTTGGGATCACTTGGAGATCTTTGACACTTGAAAAAAATACACCTGGGAGCTGCGTCCACCCCATCCCCACCCCATTTCTGGAGAGTTGAACTGTGAGGGGATGGGGCTGAGTGGGGCTGGGGGCTGGAACCCCCTCCCCCAGAGGAGTGCCATCTGGGTCTTCCATCTAGAACTGTTTACATGAAGATACTCACTGTTCATGAATACACTTGATGTTCAAGTATTAAGACCTATGCAATATTTTTTACTTTTCTAATAAACATGTTTGTTAAAACAGTTGGTTGAATCTCATCAGTGTCCCGAAATGGAATGGAGAGGGATGGATTCTGACAAAAATTAGGTTTCATCAGACTCTGGGGTCTACCTCCAGTCCTTTCCAGGGCTGCCTGCCAGCCTGGTAACAAGTATATGGACTGAGCTATCTGTGCTAGGAACCCTGGCTCCCTCGGTCTGTGCTGGCTGAAAGCTACCAGAGGAACGAGCTGGAAAGCACCCTGAGGTAAGGGGTGAGTCAGACCTCCCTGGAAGCCAGTCTCAGCAGGGAGAGTTCACCTGACTGCCTGGGTTAGAAGGTCCAGGCACAAAGGCCTCCTGAGCCTAAAGTCCCAAAGAAGAGATGTTTTCTTGTGAGAAAAGTCATAGTTCTATTTGGTCTGCAGAAATTAAAATTACAAATTTAATATCTGGATAGGAAAAGGTCAAAAGGAGGAGTTTGAAAAGGACTGCTTAGCTCAAGCCTTGCACTAGACAAGGAACTCTGGGCTCAGAGGGACTGAGTGGCCTCTGGGAGGAGGTGTGGCCCAGACAGGTGTGGAACCACCAACACACAACTGTAAGACAATGCCCTTGGTGACTGACTCCTGCACTCTCTGGGCCCCTATTTCCTTATCAGAGAAGTTGAGATTGGGCCAGCTGAAGGCTACAGCCCTTCCCACTTCTCCCTCCCTCCCACACCAACTGGCCCCTGGAGAGTTGTTATCGCCTTTGTTTCTCTTCCTGGTCCCAGACAGCCCTATTTGCCCAAGACTATAAAACAGTGGTTCTACCACTTGATTGTGGAGTCAGATTGCTCTGGGCCCTGGGTAATGCAGGCCTGAGGGGAGAGTGGGGCCCCAGGAACATAGGTTTTCAACAGGGATTCTCCTGAACTTTGGAATAGCTTAGAAGACTCACACCTCTTTGGTAAAACTGCAGGAGTTTTTCCCTCAAATGAATGAACTTGGGTTAGAATTAGATTTGCAAATGGATGGTGATGACTACACAGAAGGTGCACAGAGCATATAGTTTTAGGAAGGCCTCACACCAGCATGCTTAGTTCACTCTCCTAACAGCCACCCTGTGGAGGGAGGGGCTGGGGGGTTATAGTATTTTACAGATTAGTAGAGGCCCAAGTCCTTGAATAGCCATCTTCTTGGACATGGGCTGACCTTGGCAATTTAGCTTGTTGGGTTCAGGGCTGAAAATGAAACAGGTGGAGCACTTGGGTGGTGTCTGAGAGGTACCTGCTTTCCTAGTTTCAAAAGAGGAGCAAGGAAGATCATGGCCTATTGTCTCCTAAGAGTCTTGCTGGTGTTTGGAGGCAGGACCTGGAAGGCTCCATGATCCCTTTCCAAGCCATGCAGGCAGCTGAGCACACTCTGCTCCTTTTTGGAGACATTCAGACTGAGACAGGGGTGAAGCATGAGTCCCCCCAGAGAGCTCAACTAGGATGCTCTCCTGGAGCCAGATTGGCTTTCCTTATTCTCACAAGGCCTGAAAGTTTCCCAAGCAGGACAGAAGGGTGCAGAGAGAGAGCCATGAAGCTTAGGTTTCACAGCAAAGGGAAGAAGCTTGCTGAAGCCTAACCCAATTAGGCCTAGGTCTCCTACAAAGTGGCAGGGAGTTTTGCCCCAGGTGTTGGGCTTCCTAAGAGAAGATGAGGCAGGCTCCTTTGTTGCTTCACCTGAAAGTAAATAAAATTTATAGACTTGCACCATATAGCTGGGCCTGGTAGAGCACACCAGCTATCCTAGCAACTGGAGGCAGGAAGATAATGAGTTCAAAGCCAGCCTGGGCATCTTAGTGAGAACTTGTCTCAAAATAAAAAATAAAAAAGGCTAGAAATGGGGCTGGAGATGTGGCTCAAGCGGTAGCGCGCTCGCCTGGCATGCCTGCGGCCCGGGTTCGATCGTTAGCACCACATACCAACAAAGATGTTGTGTCCGCCGAAAAAACTAAAAAAATAAATATTAAAATTCTCTCTCTCCTAAAAAAAAAAAAAAAAAAAGGCTAGGGATGTAGCTCAATGGTAGAGGGCCCCTGGGTTCAATCCTTAGCACTACACACACACACACACACCTTACACAGAAAATCCAACTTAGGAAAATGCTTTCAGAAATTGTTCTATTTGAACTCCCATTGTATACGATTCCCTTTTATATTTCTATTTCCATTTCATCATGTTACTGCTCTAGAACTTTTAATAGCTTCCACCAGATTTCACTGTCTGCCTTTCAAACCTTTGGCAGTTGGCCCTGTACTTCCTACCCAGGCTTACCTTCCACCACTTGTCTTATTTTGGTACAGGTTAGCATGGTCTGCCTACTTCCTTAATTGCAGACTCTTCTGATTTTAATGCTTTCCCCAGAGATGCAGTTGCTTTGCTTTGCTTGCAAACCCTGCCCTGCTTTTAATGCCCAGAGCAAGCTACAGCCCTTTTATGACTCAACTGACCCCTAGCCATCTTTATTTTTCACGACAACAGTGTTAAAAACTTGGCAAATGTTTGGTTGTTTCTTTTTTTGTTTGGTTGTTTGTTTGTTTTGGGTAGTGGGGATTTAACCCAGGGACATTCTACCAATGAGTAATATCTCCAGTCCTTTTTTTTTTGAGACAAGTTCTCATTAAGTTTGCCCAGGCTGACCTCAAACTTGCAATCTTCCTGCCTCAGTCTCCTGAGTTGCTGGGATTATAGGCATGCACAATCATGCCTGGCAAAAAAAAACTTGGCAGTTTTCTGATATCACTGTAGATGCTTGTTTTGCATCCCTGCAGCTCTGTAGGATACCCTTACATTCCCCTGGGGCCTGGCACATAATAGTCAACTCAATATTGGTTATCTGAACCTTCAAGCATTGCATTCTCCCTAGGCTCAGAAAACATAAGAGTCCTCCTTCAGCTTCAGACTCTCAGGCTAAGGAAAGAGGAGGGAGGGTAGAAACAGTTGAATCCCCGCCCCCATTATGTCTACTGACTAATTTAGAGGAAGATTGAAGGCTGAGGTCTTGGAGGGAGGTAGTGTCCTTAAAGTCACATGTATTAAGATTAGGGAAATCTGAGTCTGAATCTTGGTCCAGACATTTCTTAGCTGATAATCTGGAGCAAGTCACTTTACCTCTGTAAGCTTCAATTTCCTCATTTGTAAATGAGAATAGTGAAGATGTTAAAGAAGGGCTAGCTGGGGCAGAGGCGGCTACTGGTTGGGCAGTGGCCTAAGTGGTGGTAGGGCTGGCTGCAGAGTAAACATCCTTTAATAGGATCCTCCTCCCCTGACCCTGTGGCTCCCTTTCCCTCTGCTCTTGCTTTTCTCTAACATCTTTTCAAAAGTCACCATCATGGGGCTGGGATTATAGCTCAGTGGAAGAGCGCTTGCTTAGCACGTGTGAGGCACTAGGTTCGATTCTCAGCACCACATAGAAATAAATAAAATAAAGGCCCATCGACAACTAAAAAAAATTTTTTTCAAAAAAGAAAAAATTATCTTGGGCTGGGGTTGGAGCTCAGTGGTAGAGCACTTGCCTAGCATCTGTGAGGCACTGGATTCAATTCTCAGAACCACATATAAGTAAATAAATAAAATAAAAGCCCATTGACAACTTAAAAAAAAAAAAGGTCACCATCTTAACAACAATCATGTCAACATTATGACCTGAATACTTTTTTTTTTTTTCCTGATGCTGGAAACTAAGCCCAGGTTCATGTTCTGCGTCTGAACCAGACACCTAGCTCGGCCTTTATAAATTCTTATGAAAACATTGCTTTGGGGGAACAAGCCAGCCAGCCACATATCTAAACTGTGTCCTTCTGAGTCGGACACATATTAAGTGTTGTGTATAACGCTCCTCCGACTGCGCCTCATGTTTCAGAAGGAAATGCCAAGGCTCAGGGTGGCTTAGGGAGTGGGCCTGCAGGGCTAAGCTGGGAAGTGTAATCTCCTACCACCCAGGCCTCTCACCTAACCTCCAAGCCCTCCTGATTCCCCAGCTCAGGTACAATCTGGGTCAGTATCCTGCTTTTGCTGCTAGAGGCAACCAAGTGACAGCTGAGACACCCCAGCAGAAGGCTGAGGAAACATGGGGCACAGAAGTCAGGCCCAAAGAATGGATCGTTGCAGGATGCTGTAATTCTCTTAAAATGGGGGTCTCTTTATGAAGGAATCACAAATGAGAAAGCAGATTGTTAAACTCCATATATGTCCATGCAAGGGACCAGCTGAGAAATCCTCATCTCCATCCCAACCATCGGCGGCTTCATGGCAACTTCTGGGGCAACAGATGCAGCCTGTGGCCATTTGTTGCTGGTGGCTCTAAAGGCAGAGATTGGTAGACTGTCACTTCTTTCTTTCATTAATTCATTCAAACTACATATAACTAAATGGGTCCATGGGGACTCTAAGGAAGCTGATATTAAAATACCCTCCCCCCGCATACAGACACACACATACACACACACACACACACACACACACACACACACACACACACAACTGTAGGTCATAAAGAAAAGAAAAAATAGCAGGCACTCGATTTTCTTTACCTCTGAATCCCTAAGAAAAAATTTCCAAAACATTTAGAGTGATTAAAAGTATAAAAAAATGGCCAGCTGCAGTGGTGCACACATGTAATCCCAGCTACTCAGGAAGCTAAGGCAGGAAGATGGCAAGTGGGAGGAGGACAGTTTCAGCAATTTAGGGAGACCTTGTCACAAAATAAAATAAAAAAATAAAAAGGACTGAGCAAATTTTGGGTCAATCCCTGGGACCAAAAGCACTGTGTGTATGTGTGTGTGTGTGTGTGTGTGTGTTTGTGTGTGTGTGTGTGAAATGAATTGAAACTAATTCAACTTACACTTAAAATTGATGAGTTTTGTTGAATGTAAATTATATCTCACTAAACTTGAATTCTTTTTGGCGGGGGTGGGGGGGTGGGGGGTGGGGGGTGATACTGGGGATGGAATCCAGGGCCTTGTGCATGCAGAGAAAGTGCTCTACCACTAAGCTATACTCCCAGCCTAAAAAAAAAAATTAAGTACATCTACATACAAACTCATACAACTACAGTCATTTGATCCTTGATAAAGGTGCCAAAACATACATTGGAGAAAAGACAGCCTTTTTTTTTTTTAAACAAATAGATAAAATAAAATAAAATAAAAATAAATAAATTGAAAAACTGGGTATCCACTTGTAGAAGAATGAAAGCAGACCCTGAATAAAAATCAACTTGAAATGGATCAAAGACCTAGGAATTAGAAAAGAAATCATGCAAGTCCTAGAGGAAAAAGTAAGGTCAGCACTCCAGCATACAGCCATGGGCAATGACTTCTTGATAGGACCCTCAAAGTTCAGGAAATAATGCCAAGAGTTAATATACAGGATGGCATCAAATGTAAAAGTTTCTGCACAGTAAAGGAAACAATTAGGAACATGAAGAGAAAACCTACAGAATGGGAGAAAATATTTGCTAGCTACTCTTTTGATATAGATTACATCTAGAATATATAAGGAACTCAAAAAAATTTATACCAGCCAGGTACAGTAGTGCATGCCTATAATCCCAGCAACTCCAGAGGCTGAGGCAGGAGGATCACAAGTTCAAAGCCAGCCTCAGTGACTTAGTGGAGTCCCTTTCTCAAAATTAAAGATAAAAAAGGTTGGGGGGACTGCAGTTGTGGCTCAGTGGTAGAGCACTTGCCTAGCATGCATGAGGCACTGGGTTTAATCCTCAGTACCATATAAAAATAAAATACAGGTATTGTGACTACCTACAATTTATATATAATATATATATATATAAAATATATTATATATATATATATACAATGTATATATATATAAAAGGCTTGGGATGTGGCTCATTGGTTAAACGTCCCTGGGTTCAATCCCCAGAACCAAAAATAAAACTAAACAAACGAAAAATCTTTACACAAATAAATCAATTAACCCAATTAATAAATGGGCAAATGAATTAAACAGATACTTCTCAAAGAAGAAATACAAATGGTCAACAAATATACGAAAAAATGTTCAATATCATTAGCAATTCAGGAAATGCAAATCAAAACTACACTGAGATTTTCTCTCACACCAGTCAGAATGGCAAGAATACAAATAAAAAATGCTGGAGAGAATGTGGAGAAAAAAAACAAAACATTTTTACACTTTTGGTGGGACTATAAATTAGTAGAATCACTATGGAAATCAGTATGGAGGTTCCTCAAAAGACTAGGGCATGGAACCACCATATGACCCAGCTATACCACTCCTCAATATTTTTTCTGAAGAATTAAAGTCATCATACAACATAGACACATGCATCCCCATGTTTATAGTGCATAATTCACAATAGCCAAATTCTGGAACCAGCCTAGGTGTCTATCAATAGATGAATGGATAAAGAAAATGTGTTTTATATATATGCACAATGAAGTTTTATTCAGCCATAAAGAAAAATGAAATTTGTCATTTGCAGGAAAGTGGATGGAACTAGAGACCATTATGTTAAGTGAATTAAATCAAACTCAGAAGGTTCAGGGTCATAGGTTTTGTCTCCTATGTGGAAGCTAGAGAGAAAAGAGGTGGAGACAAGATTACATGAAAATCAAAGGGAGATCAGCAGAGGAAAGGGACCAACAGTGAGAGCAGTGAGAGGCAGGGGTGGGGGGTGGGGGTGCTGGGGAGTGATTGACCAAATTATATTGTTAGATTGTGTATTGTGTGTATATGAATATATATAGCAATAAATCCCATCAGTAGGTATAACTATAACACATCAATAAAAAATGGGGGGATAAAATAAAAATAAATAAATTGGAAAAAAAGGGATATATACCTAAAAATTAATTCAAAGGGGATCACTGGGCTAAACAGAAGAGCTAATATAGGAGTAAATCTTCATGATCTTGGATTAGTCCATGATTTATAAGATAGGGCATCAAAAGTACAAGTGATAAAAGAAATGGTAGACAAGTTAGATTTTATGACAATTTAAAATGCAACTACTTGCCAGGCTTGGTAGCGCATGCCTGTAATCCCAGGGACTCAGGAGGCTGAGGCAGGAGCATTGAGAGTTCAAAGCCAGCCTCAGCAGTGGCAAGGCGCTAAGCAACTCAGTGAGACCCTGTCTCTAAATAAAATACAAAATAGGGCTGGGGATGGGGCTCAGTGGTTGAGTGTCCCTGAGTTCAATCCCTGGTACTCAAAAAATAAAAAAAGAAACTACTTGGGAGCTGGAGGCAGGAGGATCGCTTGAGCTCAGGAGTTCAGGGCCAACACAGGGAGACCCTGTTTCAAAACAATAGAAGGTGCTGTGTTGTGGACCCAATCTATAAACAACGAGGGGGCAGGTCCCTTGAGACAGACTGAGAACTGTACATTCCACATGGGGCTACAGAGAAGGCAGGCTCGGAGCTGGGGTAGAAAATAACTCGCATTTAGCAGAGTGCTTTCTAGCTTCAGCTCACTCACCATATCACCAACTCCACGAAGTAGATATTATTTATTTATTTATTTAGTAGCAAGGATTGAACCCAGGGGAGCTTAACCACTGAGCCACACCCCTAGCCCATACACACACACAGATATATATATTCATATATGAATATATATAAATTTTTTTTAAAGAGAGAGTGAGAGAGGAGAGAGAGGAGAGAGAGAGAGAGAGAGAGAGAATTTTTAATATTTATTTTTTAGTTCTCAGCGGACACAACATCTTTGTTGGTATGTGGTGCTGAGGATCGAACCCGGGCTGCACGCATGCCAGGCGAGCGCGCTACCGCTTGAGCCACATCCCCAGCCCTATATAAATTTTTTTAAAAGCGAGAGAGAGAGAGAGAGAGAGAGAGAGAGAGAGAGAGAGAGAGAGAGAGAGAGAGAGAGAGAATTTTTCTTTAATATTTATTTTTTAGTTCTCGGCGGACACAACATCTTTGTTTGTATGTGGTGCTGAGGATCGAACCCGGGCCGTATGCATGCCAGGCAAGCGCGCTACTGCTTGAGCCACATCCCCAGCCCATATATAAATTTTTAATAACTTTATTTTTTCAATGTGGTGTGGAGGATCCAATGTAGAACCTCACATGTTCACACATGCTAAGCAAGTGCTCTATCATTGAGCCACATCCCCGCCACTGCCTTTTTTAAAAATATTTTTTTTTAGTTGTCAATGCATCTTTATTTTATTTATTCATATGTGGTGCTGAGAATCCAACCCAATGCCTCACACATGCTAGGCAAGAGCTCTACCACTGACTCACAAGCCTGCCTCCGGCCCTTTTTTTAATATTTTACTTAGAGACAGGTTCTTACTGGGTTGCTTAGAGCCTTGCTAAGTTGCTGAGGCTGGCTTTGAATTCTCTATCCTCCTGCCTCAGCTTCCAAAGCCCCTGGAATTACAGGTGTGCACCACTGTGCCCATTTAATAGATATTATTATGATGATTCCCATTTTACAGATGAAGAAACCAAGAAACACAAGGCTACAAAACAAGCTTGGCCCAGGGGTGGAGAGAGACCTGTGGTTTTGCCTTTGTCCTTGTTTCTTCATCTCTGGACCTAGAGGGTGGGCCTGGGTGGTATCTAAAAGTGATTCTTTTAGGCAGGGGTCAGCTGGCAGCTGCCCCTGGCTGCCACTTTTCCTGAGAGCCACCGGGTCACTCTCCCCAGTCCAAGCCTGGGGTGGGGGTGGGGAGCAAGAACAGAGCCGCCTTGCAGGTCACTGAGTAAATGCTTGACTGCTTTCTGGGGCCAGTCCAAGTCTGGAAGGAGGACTCTAAGAAGAAATTTCCACGGCCCTTCCCCCAGAAAGGGATTTTCCATTCTGCCTGGGCAGACATGCCTTCTGTGTCCCCAGAGTGGGGCTCTGGCCAGCCACAGGGCTTGTCAAGTGGCTCAGCCCCGTTCAGGGAGGCGTGGGAGACCTGGTTCTGTCCTGCCCTGGGAAAGGGGAGAGTTTATTGTGGGAGGCAAGACTGACCTAGAAAGAAGCAAAGGAGAGGGGGTGGGGCGGCACGAGGGTGGTGTAGAACAAAGTGGTCAGTCTAGAAGAAGCCCAGAGAGGGACCAGCAGGGGCAGGAGCCATCAGAGGAACATCCTAGAATAGGGCTGGAGGGGCAAAGGAGGGGAGAGATGTGCGTGGGCAGACGTGAGTGCAGATCTGGTGGAGGGAATGATGTGGACCAGTTTGACAAAGGTTGCCATGAAAACAGGGACAGTGCGGGGGGCCAGGAGAGAGCTGGATGCAGGAAATGGAAAACATGGTGAGGTCTCTGCCCCAGCCCTTCCCACTGCCAGGAACACCCATCCCTCGGAGATTCGCCTTGTTGGCTCCTGGCCCATCAGGTTTAGCTCAGGTGTTGGGGTTCCCCAGGGAAGCAGCCCTGCTAAGGCAGCAACTCTCTGAGCGTCTCTGAGTTTCTGTTTCTCCAGAGCAACTGCCTAACTCTTGTCTTAGTGGCCACCTAAACAAAGGCTAGGGCTCTCAGGGAATGCCCTAAGAGAAGAGGCATTATTGGCATGTTCTTTACCAAATTCCCAGGACCTGGGACACAGCAGGCTCCGTAAATATGGTTGAGATTCATTGACTTGCACTTTAGAGTGTCATGGTAAAAGGAAGCTTATCATAATTTTTTTTTCTGAGTACCTACTATATTCGGGGAGCCTTACAAACATTATTTCATATTTCTCCAAACAACTCTCTGAGAGAGGTGCTACTTGTTTTATAGGTGAAGAAACTGAGGCTCAGATAGGTTGGTTAAGTTGTTTAAGGATACACAGCAACAGAATTTGAATCTTCATGATTAACCTCCAGGCTAGCACTGTGCAACAGAAATATAGTATTAGCTGTTTAAGAAATATATCATTTTCTAGTAGCCACATTGAAACAGAATCAGATGAAATCAACTTCAATAATACATTTTACTTAATCTGATATATAAACTACTATCATTTCAACATTAATCATTATAAAAGTATGAATGAGATATTTTACATTTGTTTGACTCAGCCTTCAAAATTGGGTGCTTATTATATGCTTAGAGAACTTGTTAAATTTTACCAGAAAATATTTAGAATCTCATAAAATTTGTAGTTGAAAAAGTAGATTCACATGTATCCAAGTTGTTCCAAGCATACATAAACATTTTCCCATAACTGAATTGAGCATCACTTTTTAAACCTTTAACGCAGGGCTGGAGTTGTGGCTCAGTGATGGAGCACTTGCTTAGCATGTGCGAGACACTGGGTTTGATCCTCAGCATCACATAAAAATAAGTAAATAAAATAATGGTATTGTGTCCATCTACAACTGAAAAAATAATTTAAAAACCCTTAATGTAAATAGATTAAAATTAAATAAAATTGAACATCTGGCCTTCAGCAGTAAGAGTCACGTTTCAAGTACTCCATAGCTACATGTGCGTGCCAGCAGCACGGGGACTGGGTGGCCTGGTTCTGGACTGCACAGCCTCACCTGGCATGAGGCTGATGAGTGGGAGAGGGAGACTGGCATCCAGGAGCCTGGTGGAGAGGGAATCTGGGCAGAGGAGGGGCTGTGGGGGTGGGGCACTGAGATTCCCACTGAGCAGCCAGGCTGGTCCCTCACATGCGGAGGCCTCCTGCAGGGTTTCCCTGGGTCTGGCAGCCTGTGCCACTAAGGTAGTGGTGGCTCTCAGACCACAGAGTAAACCAATGTTGGCTGCTCCCAGCACTTCAACCTCCTCCAACAATGACACCAAGGATGTGAACAGGCTCAGGTGGGGAATGGAGTGACCTCCCTCTTCCTTCCCCTACCTGACAGCTAGCTGCACAGGGGTCAGGTGTGAGGCTGAGTTAAACCATTCTGGAGTCAGTTGTATCAGGTTCCAATCCCACCTGGGCCAGTGCCTTGCTGTGTGACCTTGAGGAAGTCAAGTCCGGGCTGAGGGTATGGCTTAGAGGTAGAGCTGGCTCAGCACGTGCAAGGTCAAATCAGAAAGTCAAGTCCCCTCTCTGAGCCTCAGTTTCTTTCTCTTGGAATGCTGTGAGCCTCTGATGGTGTCTAGAGAGCGCCTACCTCAATCAACTGAGTGATCAATGAATAAGAGTCTCCCCAGGTAGAAGAGGAATGTGTCAGATATGAGCTTAGAGGATGTGAATTCATCTGAACAGCTGGAGGTTCCTTCCTAGGGTTCCCTATCCCCTGCATGACACAGACCTGGTTGACAAGAGGGACTTGGGATGGGGACCCGCCACTCCCACAGGCCCCAGGTGCCCAAGTGATCATGAGATCAGAATGGCTGAGGGCCACCTTCCAGAAATGGGGAGGGTGACTCAAACTGAATCAGGATCAGGTGAGGTCACCCTGGTCCCTGGAGTTACTCAGAGTGACAGTGGTAAACGCCTGGCAGGAATGAGGGAGGAATCTGGGCTCTAGGAAAGTAGGTGGGGCTGGAAGCCACCCAAGACAAGGAAACCGTTGGGGCCGAGACTCCGGGTAGGCAGAGCATGGTCTGAGATCAGCAGACAGGGACTGGGAGGATATTTGGTTTATGGTTTTATTTTATTTTACTTTTTGTACCAGGGAATTGATCCTAGGGGCACTTTAGCACTGAGCCACATCCCAGGCCTTTTTCATATTTTTTATTTAGAGACAGGGTCTTGCTGAGTTGCTTAGGGCCTATGCTAAATTTGGAGGCTGGATTTGAACTAATGATCCTCCTGCCCCAGCCTCCTGAGCTGCTGGGATTATAGGCATGCACCACCGTGCCAGGCCTGAGGCTGGCTTTGAACCTGTAATCCTCCTGCCTTAGCCTCCTGAGCTGCTGGGATTGCAGGTGTTGGCCACTGCGCCCAGAGATCTGTGTTTTATGAAGGTGGGGCATCTCCAACTGCCCTCTAAGTCAGTACCCCACTTAATCTGAAATCAGGAACCCCACTTCAACTCCACAGCCCTAAACTTTGCTGTGCTAGATTTTCCAAAGTGTGGGGGCCAAGGCAATCCTGAACAGCCTCCAAATCTGTTAAACAAGTCTCCTTGTCCTACCACCACGCCTTCCCCTTCCTATTACCCTTACTAGTACTGGTGGTCCTAGAAGTGGGACAAATCTCTGGTGTTCACTGCTGTGTCTCCAGGCTGTAGCTCAGAGTCTGGCACACAGTGAGCGCGTGGGAGATACCTGGACTCAGGCCTGGGTGGGGAACCAGTAGTCTCAGTACTCAGGAGGTTGAGGCAGGAGGATCTCTTGAGCCCAGGGATCTGACACCATCCTGGGCAGCCCAGCAAGACCCTGTGCCAAGAAAATAAATTAATAAGTAAATAAAAAGAGATTGAAGTGTTGGGCTCTTGCTGCATTTCTACACTCATCTTATTTCCATATCCGTAAACTGGGAAACATAATCACTGTGAAGAACCCAGGAGAACTGGGTCAGAAATCCAGAAGGATTACTCAGAAAGCTGAGGAAGGAGGATCGCAAGTTTGAGGCCAGCCTCAGCAACTTAGAGAGACCCTGTCTCAAAGTTTAAAAAAATTAAAAGGTCTGGGGATGTAGCTCAGTGGTAGAGCATCCCTGGCTTAAATCCCCAATATCCCACTCCCCCCTAGTAAAAGAAAGCTGGAGGCTGAAGCGGCTAACCAATCGGCGGTTCTTCAGATGCAGTTTGGGAATAGGTCAATTAATGGAAGAGGAAGCTGAGCCCCCCATCACCTTCCACATCCATCCACAGGCCTGCTGGTCCTTTTCTGGGATGTCTGGTGAAATCACGCTCCCTTAATCCCTGGATTTCCATCCACAGGTCCTGAGGTGTGCCAGTCTGTCCCTGTCGTGTGAGGTAGCCTTTCCCTACTCATGTTCTGATGAGGATGGCTGGGCTCCTGGTGATAGGGACGTGCTGGAAGATGGTAGACACAGCTGTCTCCAGTGTGGGGTCTACTGTCAAAGAATCAGGAGGGTGTGTGTGTGTGTGTGTGTGTGTGTGTGTGTGTGTGTGTTGACTGTCAGTCCTTTAAAGCACACTTGCTCTAGTTACTGGGTGCTCCCCACAGCCCTGACACTTAGTAGTGCTCAAATGGATAAATGAATGAGTAGAAGGAAGGTAAGAAGGAAGAGAAGGTAGGGAGAAGAGGAGGAAGGGAGGAAGGAGGTCCGGCTTCTCATCCCTACTATGCGCTCCCTCCTGTCCCAGGACCCCAGTGGGTTCACCTCTCAGAGGTTCCAGGCAGAAGAACTCATCTGAGTTGAGTCCTGAATCTCAACATTCTTCTCCATAAAATAGAGATGATCCTACCACCCCCCTTGCTGAATTATAGGGCGGGCGGTCCAAAGGATGTGTGGGAATACACTTGTAAACCCCTGTGCTAGGGATAAGCCCAGTGGGTGAGGGGTAGGCAGGGCAGGATCTGGAAAGAGGCTTCCTGCCTTCATGCCCCTGCTCTGCTGCTTGTAGATATTTGGCACAGTCCTTAACCTCCCTGGACCTCAGTTCCCCACTCTTCAAGACAGGAAGAATAATGATACCAATCTCATGAGTATTTGTGAGGATTAAATGAGATAATACATGTGCAGGGCACAGAGTAGGCACAATAAATAAGTTTCATGACAACAAAAGCCAGTCCTCCAGAAGGATTTTGTATCTATTTCACCCTAAACTGTGAATGAATGAGTAATAAGGTGTACTTGTCCCCTCTCTCAGGCACATTTCAATCTCAACTGGAATTAAAGGAGTGGAATCCCATCTAATGAAACAGTAAATGAGAAACACAGGAGGTAAGGCCTTCCCAGGGTCCCTCAAAATCACAGGTGCTGCCTACTATAAATATGCTGTCTGGTTCTGGAGAGGGACCATGCAGGGGGGAGAGAACACAGTCTCAATCCCCAAGGAAACTCCCCTCTGTGCAGAGAAAAAGGGAGCAACGGGTCCCCAGGGTAGCGCAAAACTCTGGCTAAACATACATGGCCTTTGGCAGCACGGCGGATAGAGCCAGGCTGCAGCTACCAGAAGGGCTTCCAGGACCCTCCAGGGACCACCAGGAGGCAGGGCTGGAGGCAGATGGGCACGGGATGTGGTGAGGCCTGATGTGGTAGCAGCAAAGAAGGAGTGGGCTCTCTCTAGGGAGGGAGCATCACTCTCCAGTCTGAGGATGCTGGCACCTGTAGTAAAGGCGAAAGGAGTCAGGATGTGGGTGTCAGAGTCGGGCTGCCAGGGCTCCAGCCCAGCCCCCACCTCTCTCCAACTGTGTAACCTTGCAACCTCAGCATGGAGGGCACAGGTTGAGTTAGCAGCTGGCACCCACTGCCCATCTCTCTTATTCCTGCAACTCTTTCACCCCACTCATACAGTGGAGCCTCTAGGTGTGGGGCCTGTGACCAGACCTGCCAATCAACTAAATTCTTCCTGCCCTGAACCTTTTATCAGTATGGTCCCATGTCCCCTACTGTCCAACTAGAGTGGATCCTGAGACCTGTGTTGCAATTATCAAAAAGGGAGCCTCTTTCAACTGAAATAAAACTTGGGTTATGAATGTGCAGCCACAGAGCACTGATCAAGCCCAAATACGACCCTAGGACAGCGAAGACACAGTGGAGAGATTTGGAAAAAGGAGTCATTCTGATATTTTTGGGTCTCCAGATCCAGCCATGCCTAGATTTTTCAGTTTAATGAGCCAGTAAGTTCCCTTCTTCCCATAAACCAGTTCCAGTCAGGCTTTGAGTCATTTGCATCAGACAGTCTGAAATTCCCATGGTGAACTTTCTTTCCCTCTCTGAACTTCTGGTTTCCTCATCTGCAAAATGGGAATGACAATGACAGTGGTTTTTTTTCAGGAGAAAGAAAGGGTTGTTTCTGATTATTAAAAGGGTTGACCAGGGTCCAGCACTTAATATTACAGCCTAACACATGCGAGGGACTCAATATCAGCTTTTAGGTGCTTCCTAAGTGTCTGCTAATGACTAGAGGGCAATCAGCCCCAGGAGGTGAACTGAGAGGGAATCTGGCCTCTTGTGGCTCTGTGGGGTTCCTGGAAACTCTGGAGGGCACCCTCTGTAGGGATCTGAACACCCTGCCTGACTCCTGTCGGCCACAGGTTGGCACCAAAAAAAGGATGACATTTTGTTGTTTGAACCCAAGGCCTCACACATGCCAGGCGAGTGTCCTACAGCTCAGTGACCTCCCCAGCCCTCAAGATTAGTTTTCATAATCCTCACAATTTAATCAGACCTATTTTAGAGAGGAGGAATGTGAGTCTCAGATAATAACTTTTTAAAAAAAATTTTCCCCCCAGTCCCGGGGATGAAAACTAACGGCACTTTGAAAGAAGTGACCCTCTCTCCCCTCCTTTCCTTGAGGTGGGGGGCCAGGGTGGCTCTATCTTCTCTAATCTGACAAAGGGAACTTTGCCCAGGAGGCTGGTTTTCTCCTGTCTGATCTCAGAGTAGTCAAAGCGCTGTCACCAGTTCCTGGCGGTTAACCCCCTAGAGAGCCTGACGCAGTTCTGTTAAAGGAAACCACCGAGTCTCACAGCTTGGCACGAACCTTCCTTCCGGCCAGGCCAGGACGCCCCGGGGGTGGGGTGGGAACGCCACCTCCTACTTCCCCCCCAGATAACCACCAACTCACGTCTGGGAATTGAGCCACCCTGGGCTTTTCCCACGTAGCTCCCTTGGGCCTCAGTGTCCTCATCTGTAGAATGGGGGTAAAGGCAGCACCCACCTCTTTCAGGGTCTTGTTTGGGTTTTGTTTTGAGAGAGGGTGCCACTAAGATGCCCAGGCTGGCCTCGAACTGCCTCAGTCTCCCCAGCTGCTGGGATTACAGGGGCACTTCAGGGTTGTTTTGAGGGAATGATGGGGGAGAAGAGTCTTAGGGTGCTCACCACGGGGATCCGCACAAAATAACAGGTGTTTGCTCCTTCTCCACGCCTAGGAGGCGGAGAGGGAGGGGAAGGCACTTGTGCGCAAGGCCACCCGGCGGGTGCTCGCGGAGCTGGGATTCGAACCCCGTGCTGTGGGACTCCAAGCCCAGGCTCCTGCCACCTCCCGGAGCTCAGCCGCATTTCCTAGTGGGATCCTCTTCCCCCGCCCCGCCCCCCGCGTCCTTACAGCTTTTCCACCTCGGCCTCCTCGCCGCCCGCCTGGCCTTGGCCTCCCCCTCCTCGGCCCTCGGGAGCCTCCCGGCCGCGGCCCCACGGAGCCAGCCTCCCCCGCGGCGGGGAGAACCTGCCCCCTCGCGCGCCGTCACCTGGCTCGCGTCCCCCAGCGCCGCGCCGGGAACGTCCTGCGAGCTGCCGCCCCCGACCCCCGCTCCCACGGACTCTGGGACCCAGTTTGATCGCAGCCCGCGGGGCTCTGAGGGCGGATCGCGTGCCGGCGGCCCTCGCCGCGCGGCGGGGAGCCGAGCCGCCCGCTAATCCCCCAGCGGGGGTCTAACCCCGTCGGCTCTCGGTTGGTCCCTTCTGAGGGCGGAGGCGGGATCTCCACCCCCAGTGGCCAATGAGGAGGCTTGCGGGGGCGCTCATTGGTTGCCATGGCAACAGAGCTGCGCCTCGAGGCCTCCTCTGGGCGGAACCTCCTTTTCCCCCAGGCCTGCCACCCTGGGAACTGTGGCCCCGGTTTCATCGTAGGATGGGGTGGAGGTTAGAAGTTGTTCTGGTTGTTTCCCCAACGAGAACCCAAGTCCTTAACCAACGCCCACAGCACAGAGGAGCTCCAGCATGTCAAAGATGGATGGCTAGGGAAGGGACCTGTTAGAAGGGACCGAGAAACCCATGGCACTGCAAGGGCAGTCTTGGGTAAGACTGAGTCGGGTATTTGCTTAGCAAACAGATCAGGGCTTTCTGGCCAAGACCCACCCAGGGCAGGGTGGGAACCAAGATGAGCTGAATTGTGGGTCTTGCACTGTCCTCTGTCCTGGACAGGAAGAGAGAACCAAGGGTTACCCCGGCCATTCCCTTGCCTCTAGGCAGCTTGCACTTGGTCTTAGGTATAGTCACATCCGTTGTTGGGCATTCATTAGCCTCATACTCTTCCCAGGAAAGAGGAAGGTGATCAGGTTCATTGTCCCCATTACACAGATAAGGAAACTGATACCAGCTGGTAAAATAGCTCACCCTTTGGGCCCTGGGGCCTGACATTGAGCCCAAGCAGGGCTCTGGAGGCCTTTAATTCCCTGGTGCGGTGGCTTGTCCAGGCAACCCCTGTGCTGCCATCCTGATGTTGTCCACCCTTGCTGATGGGGCAGTAACGCCAAGACCAACAGCATCTCATGTTTAATGAGGCAGGTGAGCTGGGTCAGAGAGCCCTGCCCCTGCCTCTTCCTGGGGCCCCCAAATGAAAAATCTTCCTCCCTTGCTCCACTGGAAATTCCTGGTTCTGGGAGGCTGAGAGCCCCCAGCAGAGGTGACCGTTTCCCCCAAATCCTAGCTGAGTCTTGGACACATCTCTGGGTAGTTGGGATGGCTTGAGAGGCTGCTTGGTACCTCTGTGGGTCTCCTTGGCTCAGTTGTGAGCTTCTGGAAGGCAGGACCTCTTTCACTTACTGTGTTCCTGTCTCCCGGCAAAGGGCCTGTCACCAAGGGGTCTCAGAGTACCATTTTCTGCCAGGGCCTCTGCCCAATTCCACAATGAGACTAGAGGAAGAAACCTGATGAGGAAGTTGTGAGTTCCACAGCCCGACCTACAGGCCACCACGGGCACCATTGCAGGGGCGACCCAAGGTACAGTTGGAGTCATTCACTTTCCCTGCACCAGAGAGTGGAGTGCAGAGGGGGCTCTGAGCCTGAGGGCCAGGAATAGGGACAGGAAGCCCAGCCCTGCCTGCCAACCGGCCTTGTTGGCGCTGGCAACTGCCCTGCTCTGGGGGAAGCAGTCTGTCCCAGAACGTGGAGAAGGTACATCTGCAGACAGGGCACCCCTGCTCGGCCACACTGTCCTGTTGTTCCCGGCTCCTCTGGGACTTTGCTTTGCGCCCCCCCCCCATTCAGCCACTCTTGCCCACTCTTGGGAGCCGGCCTCCCTTTCTTTCCTTTGGCAGCTCCACTTTGCTGGAATCTCACCAGCCACCCTTCCGATTTCTGCCCTAGCTTTGTGCTGCCCTGTGTATTAGTTACTCAATTCGTGTTTTCTTTAAAACAATGTTATCATCGTTTGAACCCAGCTTTGTTCTGCGCAGGAATGCTGGTAAAACCCTGGAGTTGAGGTATTTTTGATCAATGTGCATTACATCTTATTTTATTTTATTTATTTTTTTAATATTTATTTCTTAGTTCTTGGTGGACACAACATCTTTGTTGGTATGTGGTGCTGAGGATCGAACCCGGGCCGCACGCATGCCAGGCGAGCGCGCTACCGCTTGAGCCACATCCCCAGCCCCTTGCATCTTATTTTTAAATCTTTGTTCTTTTATCACTTAAAATTATCTCGCGAATCACCATATTGGAAATCATCTTATACAGTGGCTCAGGCAGGAGAGCTGGTTGGTATTATTCACTAATAATCGAGGTGTCAGGCTGGAGCTTAGTGGTGAGTACTTGCCTAGTGTAGGTGAGGCCCTGGGTTCACTCCCCAACACTACCAAAAATTAATAATAATAATTTAAAAATTAATAATAGCCTCACATAAGTATGTTTTATGCCTTTTTCACACACTCATGGTCTCCTTCTCAGTGCACTGTAGGCATCCTTTGGTCTCATTTTACAAAGGAGGAAGAGAGCTAAAAAAGTAGTGTCTTGCCTGTCACACAGTGAATTAGGACTTTAATCCTAATTCAAGGTGCTGGTGGCTCCTGACCTTGGATAATGGGAGGGAGGCAAGCAACATTTCCCTACCTCCAATAGACCCTCGAGAACTACAGGATGGAAACCCATAGCATAGGGAGTTTGGATTAGACATGAGGAAGGACTTCCTGGCAAGAAATGTTTAGACATCAGAATGAGTGTCTGAGGAAGGGTGTGGGGTGTTCAGCTTCCGAAGTCCTCAAAACAAGATCAAGGCTTGCCCAGCTAGGATCATTTAAGTGCTGCCTGGAGGCAGGGGAATGGACTGAATGACCTCTGAGGCTTCCTCTAGCCCTAAAGATTAGTACACCCTACCATCATCAAGGTGGCCATCCTTTCCCCAAAGCACCTATTAAACAAGGAAAGGCACGTGGAGACTCCTTTATTCTTAAAGGAATAGGGTAGCCTCGTCTTGGCCCACGGCCCTGGGAGGTTGTGGTGGGAACAGCTACAGATGCAGAGGGCTGGGGGTGGGGGCAGGAGCCGTTCAGGGGCAAGAGCAATCCCTTGCCACTGCTCTGCAGCTCAGCCCCCCAGGTCCCCAAGGCTGAGGTCCTAGGACCTTGCTCCCTGGAGCATGGCTTGAGGCTGCGTGGCTCGCTGGGCAGGGAATCTGCATTTCTCCCACAATCTCCAGGGCATTCAAAATTTCCTGAGCTGGGATTTAAGTTGTTGGGTTTCTGGGGAGTGAATTCTAAGTTTTTTCTTTAAAGTCAAAGTGCTTATTTCTTAAAATAGAGCATTCTTTCCCTTTTTTGACTATACAAAGATATATTTCATTTGTTCAAAAAATTCAAATAATAGGGCTGGGGTGTGACCTAGTGATTGAGCACTTGTCTACCATGCTTGAGGCCCTGGGTTTGACACCCAGCACTGTAAAACTCAAATAATGGAAAAGGGGTAAAAATCAAAGTAAAAATCATCCCAAATTCTATTATCTAGAAAATCAGTGTGTTTTTTTTCTTTAGTACATCCTTCTTGATATTTTTCTTGTGTTAGACTATACATAGCATAAAATTTACCATTCTAGCCATTTTTGATATTTATATAAATTCTGTCTTATAAAGGCCTCATAAATAGTGCAACAGACCCCTGCCCCATAGGCTAGTGGGGAAGATGTTTTGGGGAAGGGCTCTTATGATACTGTTTAAATTGAAACAGAGGTAGCTAGTGCTATGTGGGATGGTAAGTTCAATCTTGTTGAAATAAAAAAGACCACGGAAGGATCCCAAGTTCAAGGTCAGCCTGGGCAATTTAGCAAGACCCCATTTAAAAAAAAAAAAAGGCTGGGGATATAGCTCAGGAAGAGTGCTTGCCTATCATGTGTGAGGCCCTGGGTTCAATTCTACAGTAACCCCCCACCCCCCAAAAAAAAAATAAAAAGAAGGAGGAGGAGGAGGAGGAGGAAAAAGAAGTATGGAGGGCAGGAACAGTGGCGTCGGGGAAGCCAGGCTCAACAGGGGTTGTTTTGCTGAGCTTCTACGGGACCAGTCCTTAGCCAAAGATGAGCGAGGAGAGGCCAGCTCTCCCTGGATTTGTGTTCTCTGTCCCCGGCCTTGGGAGTGAACAAATCCAATGGACAAGAAGGGCCAGGAAACAGCCCGAGGAAGGGACTCACAGCTGGCACTTGGGAGGGCTGGGCTCTTGGCAGGGAGCGGAAGCTGCGGGCAGCAGAGCAGGGGAGAGCCTCGCCGACCTCCTCCATCAGCTTGCTCCGCACGGCTTCCTTCCTCCATCCCTGCAAAGGGCAGGAAGGCAAGGAGAGCCACCAAGTCCCCCAGAAGGATTCCAGAGGGCAGGATTTCCAGTCATGAGGCCATTGACACCAGGTGTTGGTTTCAGAAGCATCTTGAATAAGCGCAGTGGGCGCTGGGGAGGACACTGTTCTGAGGCCCTCCCAGGGACATCTGGAGGACTTCCAGGAGGAGATGCGGAATGTACAGGGCAGTGGAGGGGGCAGGGTTCAGCCAACAGAGGGGAGGTGGCGGGAGGAACCAAGGTGGGGGGACTTAAGGCTGGGGATGGGGGCTGAGCCCCTCAAGGCCCTCTTGGGGTGACTCCCTCTTGGGGATGCCCTTGCAGGCTTCCCCGCTGTCTACCCGGAGCAGGGCGAGTTGCAGGGGCTCAGGTTACCATCACGAGCCCCATCAGGCTGGCCCGGGGCTGCCACCTCTTCCAAGAAGCTGGCTTTTGAGGAATCTGTTGGCCTGGGAATCATGACATGCGCCTGGCTTGGTGCTGAGCAAACGTGCACCTAACACCCCGGAGGACACTCTCTTCCTCACAGCATGTTCTCGCGTTTATGGGCATCAGGTGGTGTGCAGAGGGCTCCACACCCAGATGTTCGCACCCTGTGAGGTCAGCTGAGAAACAAGAGCCGCCACCACCCGGCTGGCTGCCACTGCCCCTCTTCCTAGGAGCTGCAGGCCCGGCCTCCTCTACCCCAGGTTTGTCTCCTTCCTCCCACCCCACCTACCCGGGCAAACCCCTCTGTTTTGTCCCTGCTCCAGCCTCTCACTTGCTCAAACTGTTGTTTATCAACACAGACCAGAACATTCTGCTGCCAGCAGAAACACACATGGAGCCGGTGCTGCCACCCCACCCCTGCCGTCAACACACTCCCACATGCTGTTTGCCGCTGTCAAAGCTGTGCTCACGCACACATTCTCAGCAGACCCTGCCAGCGCAGCTGTCCCCGTGGCCCAGGCTCCATCTCAGCACATGCATGTCCTCTGTGGGGGTTTCTCAACGCACCCAAAGCACTTGTGGACCCGGCCTGCACACGCTCTTCCCTCTGACCTGGGTAGGCTACTGTGTGACCTTGGGCAATCAGCTCAACCTCTCTGGGCATCAGAGGCCTCACTGTAGAACAGGGATAATGATTACCTCCAGAAGGTAATTACATGTCGCCTCCTTCAGGGCTTTATAGCCTCTCTGAGGGCTTTTCCCACAGGGTCCGAGGCTTAGGTGAGAGAGCAGGCACCCAGCGCGGGTTCAGTCACAGAGCTGTGAAGGTGGCGGTGAGGGTGGACTGGCCATCGGTTTTCTGTCCATCACCTGGCTGTCAGCACTGCCTCACGGCCACAGCTTGAGCCGGACACCCCACCTGCCCTCTCCCCTATCAGTGCAGTGGGTCCAACAACCCTCAGCCTGCGGTGAAAGGCCCAGGGAGACACTGCCATGGTGTCTGGGAGTTCTGTCTGTCCTGCCACAGCTGCACGGGGAAGGAAGGCAACAGCTGAACCCGGGCACTTGTAGCCACTTCTAGCTTCCTGCTGTCCCAGGTCAGCGGCCGAGTCCATGTTTCTGGACTGACTGGGTTATGCAGCTGCCATCCCACCACCAGGCCGCACTGCCATCTCAGCCACACCCAGGACCTGGCCACGCTGTGACCACCCCTTCCCTCAGGCACAGGGCCTCTTCCCAGCAGGACCCCTCCGCCGCGGTGATGGCCTGACCCTCTGCTCCCTGCTTCCCCTCACGGGACAGGGCTCCCGTCCCACTCCCCAGTCCCTTCCAGGACCCTGCCTAGCAGTAGCCCTCCCGCGTTGTCCCCAACGTGCCTTCCCCTTGGCCAGCAAAACAGGGCTGGTCTTTTCTATTCTGGGAAGCAGAGAGGTAGCCGCAGCAGGGTCAGAAAACCAGTGTGATTTGAGGATTGAGAGACATCCGGTCTGAGCAGGAGAATGGGCTGCCATCGAGCAGCAGGGCCAGCGGCTGAGCACCAATCGGGCCATTCCCACGAGCGCCTACTGCCTGAGGCCTGATGGAGCTACGTGGCATGGCTGGCAGGACCAGGCTGGTCTCTGCCCAAAGTCGTGGTTTCCTCCTTTTCCATCCTAGAAGGAATTCCAAGCTCTGGCCACCACTGGGAGCCCACTGGAGGTCTATCTGTTGGCTCAAGAAAACCGTGGTCAATTGACTGCCCTGCTCCTTGGGGACCTTGACCAAGAGTAATGTGGAAACCCACCGACCCTGTGTCTGAAGTCCCCAGAATTATAAAATATGTTAGTTAATAAGCTGTCGTGTAAAATAAGTTTGGTCGTCCACCTTCCCCAATACACCTTCAGAATGACCTGGAGAGCCAGGTTTGAGTCTGGAATCCTTACATTCTTCAGAGACCCTCTGTGGAACATGGAGTAAGGACGGGGGCTAGCCATGTGA